>NC_037353.1:47419976-48072476 GCF_002263795.3 Bos taurus
GTTGCTCAGTCGTATCTGACTCTCTGTGATCTCCATAGACTGCAGCACACCAGGCTCCCCTGTCCTTCACTATCTCCCAGAGTTAGCTCAAACTCATGTCCATCGAGTCGGTGATGCCATCCAGCCATCTCATCCTCTGTCATCCCCTTCTCCTCCCGCCTTCAATCTTTCCCAGCATCAGGGTCTCTTCTAATGTTTTTATTCATGGGGGTCTTGGAAGCCAGCCTGGCGAGGGTGCCCGTTATCCCAAAGTACAGTACGTGGTGATCCTGGGACGCTGTCTTTATTGAGGTAGAATTCACATAACCAAAAGCTCACTTTTCACTTTCATGCATTGGAGAAGGAAATGGCAACCCACTCCAGTGTTCTTGCCTGGAGAATCCCAGGGACGGGGGAGCCTGGTGGGCCGCCGTTTATGGGGTCACACAGAGTCAGACACGACTGAAGTGACTTAGCAGAGAGAGAGCCACTTTAAAGAGTACAGTTCAGAGGCATTTATTACCTTCATAATGTTGTGAAGCTGTTGTGTCCACCTAGTTCAGCATATTTTCATCACCCCAAGAGATGCTCTGTACTCATTAAGCAGATAATTCCCATTTTCCCCCTCGCCCAAGCCCCTGTCGATCGTGTATTTGACTTCGTCTCTTTCGATTGCTGTAGATGGATGGATTCTGCTATTTCACAGCAATGAAATCAGACATTAGGTGAGCTTCTCGTCTGGTCTGTTTCACTTCCCTTTGTGTTTTGGGGGTCACCCATGCTGTAGCAGGTGTTCGTGCCTCATTCCTTTGCATGGCGCCTAATAGCTCATTGTATGCACTTGCCACAGTTATCCATTCATCGGTTGATGGACGTTTGGGTTGCCTTTTGACTGTTGCGGAGAGCATTGCTATGGATGTTGGCGTACAGGTTCCTGTGCTCCTGCTTTCAGTTCTCCTGGACGTGTGCCTAAGAGTGGACTTACTGGGGACAGAGCGGTGTCAATGGTGGAGGAATCCTCCCGGCTGTTTCCACAGCAGCTGCACCGTTTTGCATTCCCACCAGCAACGTGTAAGGATTCCTGTGCCTCCATATTCTCACCAACACTTGTTATTTCCTATTAATTTTTAAGTCCAGTCATTTTAGTGGGTGCGAGTGGGATGTCATTGTGGTTTTGTTTTGGTTTACAGTTCTCTTCCCTGGTGGCTCATACAGTAAAGAATCTGCCTATAAGGCAGGAGACACAGGTTCCATCCCCAATCAGAAGATCCCCTGGAGAAGGAAACGGCAACCCACTCCAGTATCCCTGCCTGGGAAATCCCATGGACAGAGGAGCCTGGCGGCCACAGTCCCTGGGGTTTCAAAGAGTCGGTGTGGCTGACAGACGGACACCTCGCTTTTGGTTTAAATCTCCCTGACAGTTAGTGACGCTGAGCATCTTTGCGTGTGCTTGCTGGCCACTTGTGTATCTGGTTTAAATTTCCCTGACAGTTAGTGACGCTGAGCATCTTTGCGTGTGCTTGCTGGCCACTTGTGTATCTTCTTTGGAGAAATGTCTGTTCAAGTCCTTTATCTGTCTTTTAACTGGGTTATTTGTTTTCCTGTTGTTGAGTGCTGAGGGCCCTGCGTGTATTCTGGATGCTAGTTCCTTATCCGGTATGAAATTTGCAAATGCATCTCCCCGTTCTGCAAGGCGTCTTTTCACGTTCTTGCTCGGCCCTTTGATGCACACAAGTCCTGAGATGGTTTTCGGTAGCAACAGAACACAGCCACGAACAACTCTGAATCAGGAAGGGAGAAAGCCCTTTCCTTCTTTGCTCCCTTCCAGGCTTCCTCTTGCTCAAAGGGAGAGGCCCGGTTTGATGTCACTGTGTCTGCAAGACCTTTACTTATCTTTTTCACAGAAACAGAACAGGCTTTGGCCAAGAGCCTTCCTCGGGGCCAGTGTTTAGTGCGAATGTCTTCCCCTTCCCCACTGAGCTGATTGTTAAGATCATCTCTATACATGCTAACAAGACTGGTTTTCTTATTTATGCTAATGAGAGGATTTCCTTTTAGATATATGTACTGAGTTTCTTTCAGGCTTCCCTTGTAGCTCAGTCGGTAAAGAATGCCTGCAGTGCAAGAGACCTGGGTTCGATCCCTGGGTCAGGAAGTTTCAATCCCTGGGTTCGATCCCTGGGTCGGGATCCCTGGGTCCCTTCTCCCCTGGAGAAGGAAATGGCAACCCACTCCAGTATCCTTGCCTGGAAAATCTCACGGACATAGGAGCCTGGTGGGCTGCAGTCCATGGGGTTGAAAAGAGTCGGGCTCGACTGAGCGACTGGCACTAATGAGTGGATGGCGAGATAGATCTTGTGATGCTGCTGGGAGGACACAGGCGTGTGGGAACTGCTGCTGAAGGCCCTGGGCAGAGAGCAGGGCATGTGGGCTGGCCCGTCTGGGGAAGGGGCGCAGGGTGGACGGCAGGCACCAGGCTGACCAGCCCTGGGAGAGCAACCTGGCTGTGCCCCAGGGGCTGCACCCAACACTGCTTCTCGTGGCTCCTCACCTAATTCTCATGATTGCCCGATGAAGTGAAGGAGGCCTTGACCTTCAGGGTGAGCAGACGGAGCGAGTGAAAGGTAGGAAGTTAACTGCAAGAAGAATGTGAAAGGTTGATGACCGACAGGTGTAGGGGAGGAGGAAGGAGGAGGTCTGGAAGGACCGGGAAGGATCCCACAGCCAGTGAAGCAGGAGACGGGCCGACAGGGAGCTAGAGGCATTTTAGAAACACCGTCACAACTTTCTTAGCTCGGCGTCTGTATCCATTTCCCAGGGCCGCTGTAGGACATGAACACAGACTCGGTCACTTACAGCAGAAATGCTTCTCTCACAGATCTGGGGGCTGGACCTCTGAAATCAAGCTGTCAGTAGGGCCCAGCTTCCTTTGAAAGCTCCAAGTGAGGGTCCCTCCCGGCCTCCTCCAGCTCGTATGGCCCCTGGCAATTCTTGGCTTGTGGCTGCATCGCCTCAGTCTCTCTCTGCCTCAGTCTTCACAAGGTGTTTTACAAAAAAAAAAAAAAAAATCCAGCCTTTCTTTCCTCCGGTACATCTCCTTCACATCTGCACAGGACTCATCACTTCTGACACTCCTGGCCCCAGAATGCATGGAGGTTCTCAAACGGCTGGCGGTTCCTCTGCCCCGAGCAGTTCTCCGTGACACCAGCTGGGCTCCCTACAGTGGAACTGGATTCTGACATCATCCGGAAATGGCATCACATTCCACGGGTGAAGGGCTCAGTCCCCGGAAACTGCTCCCCCTTCAGATGCCACTCGCAAGTCCAGCTTGTCATCTGGGCTTCAGACTGATCGGCTCGAAAGCAAAGGTTCCCACAAGTCCCTACTTGGGCTTGATTAATTTGCCAGGTCAGCTCACAGAACTCAGCACATTTCCCAGCTTATTAGAGGACGTGATAAAGGATACAGATGAATAGCCAGATGGAGAGAGGCACGGGACCAGATCTGGGGGAGAGGCACACGGCCAGTTCCGAGTGTAGGAGCTTCTGTCCCCGGGGAGCTGGGGGGTGTCACCCAACTCATGTACCAGGGTGTTCACCCCACCTGGGAGCTCTCCGAAGCCCACACTATTGGGATTTTTATGGAGGCTTCATCACCAGGCATTGCTGTTGTTCAGTTGCTAAGTCGTGTCCTACTCTTAGCGACCCCATGGACTACAGCACGCCAATCCTCCCTGTCCACCACTATCTTCCAGAGCTTGTTCAAACTCATATCGATTGAGTCAGTAATGCCATCCAACCATCTGATCCTCTGTCGTCTCCTTCTCCTTCTGCCTTCAATCTTTCCCAGCTTCAGGGTCTTTTCCAGCTCTTTGCATCAGGTGGCCAAAGTATTGGAGCTTCAGCTTCAGCATCAGTCCTTCTAATGAATATTCAAGGTCTATTTCCTTTCTGATTGACTGGTTCGATCTCAGTCATGTTCGGCTCTTTGTGACCCCGTGGACCGCAGCACATGAGGCTTCCTTGTCCTTCACCATCTTCTGGAGTTTGCTTGAATTCGTGTCCACTGAGTCACTGATGCCATCCAACCATCTCATCCTCTGCCTCCCCTTCTTCTTTTGCCTTCAGTCTTTTCCAGCATCATGGTCTTTAGCTCTGTTCCCAGCACTCTGTCCTCAAGAGAATGGGGGGAGAGAAGGTAAAAACATCA
The DNA here is from genome assembly GCF_002263795.3 of Bos taurus. Taxonomy (NCBI): domain Eukaryota; kingdom Metazoa; phylum Chordata; class Mammalia; order Artiodactyla; family Bovidae; genus Bos; species Bos taurus. The sequence goes on from NC_037353.1 coordinate 47,424,165, forward strand.
AGCTTCTAATCACAGGCTGGGCTTTCTGGTGACTGGTCCCATTCAGAAGCCCATGCAGAGTTGCCTCATTAGAGCAAAAGACACTCCCATCAGCCAGGCCTTTGAAAGGGTTTTAGGAGCCCTGTGTCAGAAACCAGGGTCAGAGATCAAATAATAGAATCAAAGATGCTTCTAGTGTTCTTATCACTTAGGACAGTCCAAGGGCTTTAAGGGAAATTACAGGACTTCCCTGTAGCTCAAACATTAAAGACTCTGCTTGCAATGCAGGAGATCCAGGTTCAATCCCTAGGTCGGGAAGATCCTCTGGAGAAGGGAATGGCAACCCACTCCAGTATTCTTGCTTGGAGAATCCCATTGACAGAGAAGCCTGCAGGGCTACAGTTTGAGGGGTCACAAAGGGTCAGACACGACTGATCGACTAACACACTTATGCCAGGAGCCGGGATGAAGACCAAATATGTATCACATGTTATGAATCATACATGTTCTTCTCCGTGTGCATCTCTCCTCTTCTTATAAGGCCACCACCTGTTAGGTTAGGGCCCACCCTAGTCCATTATGGCCTCATCTTAAAATGAAAAGATCTGCTTTCATCTGCAAAGATTGTATTTCCCAAGAGGCCACATTCTGAGGTTCCGGGCAGACAGGAATTTGGAGGGAACTCAGTTCAGCCCAGTATGGCATCTGTTACAGGTGGGCTGTCTGTCCTTTTCCACTGCAGGTCTAGAGGGCAGTAATGGTATAGTATTGGGTTTCCTAAGACCAAAGTAATCTATGGTAAACCTAGACAGTGCATTAAGAAGCAGAGACATTGCTTTCCTGACACACGTCCCTGTAGTCAAAACTAATGTTAACCTCCGTTAGTGCCAAGCCACTCCATGGTTTTTCCAGTAGTCATGTACGGATGCGAGACTTGGACCACAAAGAAAGCTGAGCACCAAAGAATTGATGCTTTCCAATCGTGGTGTTGGAGAAGACTCTTGAGAGTCCATTGGACTGCAAGGAGATCCAACCAGTCGATCTTGAAATCAACCGTGAGTATTCATTAGAAGGAGTGATGCTGAAGTTGAAGCTCCAATACTTTGGCCACCTGATGAGAACTGACTCCCTGGAAAAGACTCTGATACTGGGACAGACTGAGGGCAAGATTATAAGGGACTGACAGAGGATGAGATGGTTGGGTGGCATCACCGACTCAATGGACATGAATCTGAACAAACTTCGGGAGACAGTGGAGGAGAGAGGAGCCTGGAATGCTGCAGTCCATGGGGTTACAAAGAGCTGGACACGACCGAGTGACTGAACAACAAGACCAAAGCCAGTCCCTGGCCCTTCGCTCTGGAGCTCGGACCTCAGTTGGGGTTGGCACCTGGGAGTCCCTGAGCACCATTTCACGGACTGGGGAAAAGCAGACACTCACAGGCAAGGGTAAATCCAAGCACAGGATTTTTACACACAATCAACTTCTACGTGCTCCTTAGGTAACTTAACTAATTTTGACTTGAAAAATCACTACTAAATTTAAGTCTGTTTCCTCCTGTCTGAGCCAAGAAGAAATGAGGAGCTTCACAGTCTTTCAAGCTTGCTAAATTGTTATGTAGCTTTTAGATACAGATGGGATGGAGCAATATTGATGCTATGTCAAAACAGAATTCCATCTTTATTGAAAGCTTCCCTGCATGGACTTGAGAGACACCTGATCAGGGCTCCTGTCCTCTCTTTCTGTTTGGGTGGCTTTGCCAGACCTGGGATACAGCAGGAAAGCGATCAGCAGGCCTTTGAGTGGATGAAACAATGGAAGAAGGCTCCACCAGGAAAATGAATCCCTCGGACCCCCAAGACTGTGCCAAGTCCCATGAAAGACTCTTTCACCATAAAAGACTCTTTCTGTGATAGCTCTGCCTTAAAGCATTCTCCTCTCTGCTCCTTCCCTCCATCTCCTCATCAGTTCAGTTCAGTTCAGTCACTCAGTCTTGTCCAACTCTGCAACCCCGTGGACCGAAGCATGCCAGGCCTCCCTATCCATCGCCAACTCCCAGAGTCCACTCAAACTAATGTCCATTGAATCGGTGATGCCATCCAACCATCTCATTCTCTGTCATCCCCTTCTCCTCCCGCCTTCAATCTATCCCAGCATCAGGGTCTTTTCCAATGAGTCAGTTCTTCACATCAGGTGGCCAAAGTATTGGAGTTTCAGCTTCAGCATCAGTCCTTTCAATGAATATTCAGGACAGATTTCCTTGAGGGTGGACTGGTTGGATCTCCTTGCAGTCCAAGGGACTCTCAAGAGTCTTCTCCAACACTCTCGTTCAAAAGCATCAATTCCATGCTCCTTGCTTAAAAGAGACGGTCTGAGACAGCCACGACCGGTATCATGCTTGAGCCAGTCAACCTTTACTTGACCTCAGTGTTTCTAAACATGGTTGAATAAACTCAACTCTCAGGGCCTGTTTCCTATTTTTCTGTTACCTGTCTGCCTAGTAGATTGAGACATTCATTTCCTTTGAGGTTTCTTTTCTTCCTTTCTGGTGGGTAACAGAACAAGGAGTCTTTCTCAAAGGACATCAAGTCCCGTGATTCTGTGTAGATAAATATTTGAGGAGATGCATCTGGGGAGCCTGGCGTGCTGCAGTCCGTGGGGTCACAAAGAGTCGGGCACGACTGAGCGACTGGACAACAACAAGCTGGTGTTTATAGAGATAACCGATTGAAGAAAACTCGGGCTTTTTTTGGGTAAACCTTTGGCCCGTTTCATTCCCTCAATGAACAAATATTTATGAAGTACTTGTTTTATGATGCAGGATCATTTCCCAGGTATAGTAGATAAGAGGAAGTGTCTGAGTTGACCTGTTTGGGATCTCCAGCCCACAACATGTTAACATCCGTTGGTGCCAAACCAATTCGTGGGTTTTTTCCTTTATTTTTGGTCATATCGGTGGTAGGAGAGTTAAAGTAAATATTTTCAGGGAATTTTTGGAATTTACAGAATGTGTGTCCATTTATCTTGAAAGGAAATGCCTGACAGTTTGGATGGAGCCTCGCGTTCCCTAACCCTGTCCTGATAAAATCTTACAGTGTTTCGGAATACTTCCCAGGTCTGGTGAGCTCATCTTGACCTCAGAGATGTGGTTTTCCAAAGTCTGGTTGTTGGAGAGTAACTGGCCTTGAATTCAGGCTCTGCCATTCTATGGCTGTGTGGCCTTGGGCAGGTTACTTAACCTCTCTGGTCCTCAAAGTCCTCTGCTGCAGGGCAAGCATGTGAGAGCCCATACCATCTCAGAGAGCTGCCGTGAGCATCATGTGTGTTTATCTGTAAAGTGCTTGGACCCGTGTCTTGAGCCAGAGAAGGTGCTCTATGATGTTAGCACCACGGTCAGCCTCAGCATCCTTACCTGAGCCTCACCTGCATGGCTCACTGTGCTTCTGGAAATGCCTGACTCTGAAATATGGGCTCATGTTGTCTTGGGTACCCACGCGCTGCATGGCTGAACTTCCTACTCCTGGTGCTGACTTGGGGTGGAACTCAGAGCTCGGGGACCTCCTCGCTGCTCACAGGGCTGGCACTGTGGGGGGCAACAGACAGCTTCCCTCTGGGAAAGAAGGCTGCCCTCACCCGCCCCATGGGGACACCGCGGCCAGCTCTGTGCCGTGTGCACCTGCCCAGGACACTGCACAACAGGGACATGTGAGGACCCCTGGCGTCCAGGACGCGAGCTGTCTGGGTCGGTCTAGGTCACCCTTGAGAGCCTGGGTGCAGCCATGCTTGCCAGACCCTGCTGGTAGGTGGATGGACCCCAGGCGGCTCACTGTCCCGGACCCGCAGGGCCCTCCTGGGGCTTGATGCCTCTGGGACTGAAAACTGAGGCCTCTCGTGGGTTTCCTCCCCCACTCAGAGCTCAAGTCTAAGTGGATGTTTCTAAACGAAATGGATTCTGTTGCTTCTGTTTGGCTGCCTTTGAGCTGAACATATTTTAGAAGTGTTTATCCACATTCCAGAAGGGGTGGAAAGGCTCTCTTATCTTACAGACTCCCCCCCTAGTCTCCTGAGGTCATTGATTTGTCATTTTACAAATTCAGAGGGGGCACGAGCTGGCCCAGGGGCACACAGCCAGTGGACCAGAGCTCGGGTTGCCCTGAACTGGTGGTCCAGGCTGTTTCCACTGACGTCTGTGCTGCTGGGAGAGTGGCTGTGGTTGAAAGGATGCTGGAAGAAATTAAATAATTGGGGATTTTAAAACTGGGGATTCTCCATCTCCCTAATTGTGTAATGCCACTAATTACATTCAGGGGGATTTATTTAGCCTGAACCTGCTGAGTCAATTCTCAAACGAAGACTCAAATTTCTCTCTTGTTCCACCCTGGTGACCTCACCTCTATCCATCCCTCCTAGTCAAGTGGACACACAGGGGATCGTCCAAGCTCCGATGCTTTGGGAGAAAGAGGATGCTTGATAATTAGGCTGGAGACAGGCATAACTGAGATTGTCCAAGGCAAGCAGGGCGTGTGGCCCCTCTGCTCACAGTGAGGAGGGGCACTCATTTGGCCAGTCCTCCTGGGCAGCCCCCGGGGGCCCAGGTTCTGTGACGGTCGTGAGCCAGGCCCATGTCCCAGTCTGGAGACCCGGTGGGTTCAGAGCCCTTGTTCACTCATTTTCTTCACCTGTGGCCTGGCTGGAGCCTCACACAGAGATGACTGCACATTGGACAAGTGGTCTCTTCTGGAAAGTGGCAGGGCCGGGGGCCCCTGAGGCCAGCCCGGGAGGCAGGAGAGCGCACAGCAGCTTGGTTCCAGAACTGATGTCTCCCTTTGAGGAATAAAAAGCTGCATCCCGGGGGGCACAGGTATGTCACCCCGCTGGGGACAGGCAGACCGGCCGCCCCCACCCTGTCCAGCCTTCCCCTCTTGCACAGACCCCCTCTCCTCTCCTCCCTGCCCTCCCAGCCTCTTTTTCTCTCTCTGTCTCTTTTTCCCCCAAATACAAATGTCATAGCAGTTGTCCTCAATCGGTTTATTAAATAACTGATAACTGATCCCAGTCAGTGGAAGGCAGGTGAGGGGCCAGCATGTCCTGGAAGTCTTTCGTCTTAATTGGCTGCCGCTTCTGCCCCTGTTCACCACTTTGCTTGCTGTAGTTTGAGTTGTGGCTCCCAGGGTAATTAATTTTAACGTGCATGGAAGAATCACTATGGCGGGCGCAAAGCCAATTTCCTGAGCGTGGCATGCTGTCTGATTTATAACTTCTCGCACTCCAGGCGAGTAAAGTCCCTTCTAGTGTTAAATTTCTTCACCAAGGTAGAGAGAGAGTATCCACAGATTGTAAAATAGACTTCCAGGCTGGGAAATAAGGGAGAGGGACCCGCTGGGGGGAACTCAGACGCAGCTCACAGCGCTAGTTACCACTCAGTAACGCATGGCGGGAAAGCTGATTAGAGAACAAATAATCTCACTGGCATTGGGGTTGCCCTGCGGGACAGCGCAGGGACCAGAAACCTCGTTTCTAGGGTGATCCTGGAAGGAGGCTGACCTTCAGGAGGTAGGGACCTTCTGAGTCGAGGTCCAGGACGCCCAGCGGGTGCAGGTGGACCGTTCCTTGGCCGCCCCGCCTGCGCCATCTGCTGGTCATCTCCGCCATTGCCTTCGGGGTTCCAGGGACCGCGCGTGTGTGGACGGCCCGTCCCGCCTGCGTTCTTGATGCTTCCAAATTCCAGTGACAGCTGAGTCCGTAAAATAAAAATATAAAATTATAATACCTGAATCGCTTGAAAGCGTGTTCTTGGACACTCCTATCCCTCTAGGCTTCCGCTTTCCAACTCCACGCTCATTACTGTCTGTTCCCCTTAGGTTGTGAGCATCTTAGGGGCGCTCTGTACCCGCGAAGGGTACCACCCAACTGTGAGTGCCTGGAATGTGCTAGCGCAGAGGCGGCACCTTGAACACGAGGGGTGTGGCTGTGCCCCCCTGCGCAGAGCAGGACCCCCCGGATCCTAATAGGCAGGCACTGTGCCCCAGATCATAGAGAAGAAGAAAATTTCCAGGGGTGAGAGAGGAGGCCAGGGTGCCCGGGAGATGATCCCAGGTGTGAACCCATCTCCCGGGCTGGCTGCCTGATGCAGCCTCCCAGCAAACGTCGAGGGCTATTTGGGGACAGCAAGATGACTCTGAGGATAGCTGTTGTCCGGTCACTCTGGAGTCCAGCAGATTCCCAACCAATATACCCAACTTCTCCTTGTCCTCAGCCCATGAGAATAGACACAGCATCGCCAGCACCCAACGGCTGAAATGCCGACTGCTGCCTTCTACCCTGGCTTTGCTGAAGACCCCGGTGAAGCTCCTGGCCAAGGTGGGAACAGCAAGCGGCCCCAGCCTCAGAAGGGAGGCCGTACATCAGCTTCTCCCAGCAGCCATGCTGCTGACTGCCTGGGTTTCTGCTCAGTTCTGGGGTCATGAGGGTGCACAGACTATGTGTTGGGTGTGCAAGGGGCAGAGTTCCCTGCCCATAGCAGCTTCCCAAAGGCAGGATTGGGCTGCTGCTCCCTGAGGCATCCGCCTCACCCAGGACGTCGAATGCAATAGGGGATCAGGCTTCCAAGGGGGCTGGCGCCATCACTGGCCACACCCCATCCTGACCCACAGATGTTCTTTTCAGAGTAAGGCTGGTCCCTGGTCAGAGTAGAAATCCCCTGAAGGCAACATCGCTATCTGATCTTGTTGATTAAATAAGGCCTCCTTCTATGCTCTGTGTCCAGGAGACACTCAGTAAATATTTGTTGAATGAATGAACACATAAACAAATCTCCATTACCGGCTCCTGGCCGTACTCAAATTGGTATTCCTTTAAAAATTCATGAGTGCCATAGTGTTTCCCAGTGTGGGAGCAAACCATTTCATGAAATAGGCATGAAGTTTCTATTAAAGAGAAGAGTATCTATTCATTAATATTCCCAAAGGGTACCTTTTTTTGGTTTACTACTGTGTTGCTGTTATAATTTTCCATAATTATATGCTGTTGATTGTAGTTTAACGACAGAGCATCAATAATGAAAAATGGAACCCTGGAACTATTTTAGCCTTAAAGTGTTTAGCCTTAGCAGAGGGAAGAGAATCAGTTAGCGGAGTGGAGGGTGGTGGAGAGAATAGACTCCCCCAAAAACTATGAGGAGAGGAAGCATAGACTTGTCCTGTGGATCTGAGCCTGTGTGGTCTAGACAGACACCAGGTAGGATCTGTTAGAAAACAATTGGGATAATTTAGAAATGGAGGGAGAGTCTTATTCCTGAGTGCCCCTGGGGCTGGTGGTGGAAAATATCTTGGTAGAAGTCAACTTCCAGGAGTAGGGCCTGTCGAGAAGAGCAATTCTATAAACGAAACAGCCCCGCAGTAGAAAGAGGAGGCTTTTGAAGAGAGGTCCCTGACAGAGGTCTTGTTAATTTCATTCATTACCAGTAAGTAATTGAATGAATGAAGGAGTGAATGAATAAATGGACAATGGACTTACTGAGAGGAGACCCAAATGACCTTGCTTCAGGCATGAAGTGGGCCAGGCCTTCAGAAGGGACCCTGGCCCCACAGCCCCACTGGGTACCAACAGTGTTGTGTGTCCACCATGGGTAGGGTGTCCAGGGAGGCTCTGAAACAGAGGTTTTTGGGGTTATGAGAGATTGAGGATTCTTTCCCAAGTTGCATTTGCAGGCAAATTTTTCTTCCAAATAACCAGAGGTGCGGTTATAAATAATTCATGCACATTGTTTCCCAATTAACATTTTTCAGAAGATGTCGGCACTTCTTTGAAGTCTTTCCCTCTTAAGGGACAGCGACCCACCCTATTGGGCTGGGCCAGCCTTCTGCCCTAATTAGACAGTTACACAGGAGACCTGGGCAAGGAGGGTGGATTTACTTTTAATAAAAGAAGATTAAAAAACCGTGCATCTGCAGCATATTAAAGAAGATGGAACCAAATGAAAATCCTCCCACGGCGGTGGAGAGTCATGGTCTGAAAAGGAAGTATTTCATTGGAATTCCTAAAACTTCTTGCTTTGAGTCAGGAGGAAACTCAGGCTCGCCCCCCGCCCCGCCCCTGATTGCAGCATCAGGCGTTGGTGTTCTGAGCAAAAGTGCTGGGGACAGAGAAGCACTTTAAGTCCAGACATGACATGGGGCCCAAGTGTCCCTCTGTGGAGTGGCAGCCGCAGGCTGTGTGAGGAAGGAGGAGTAGGGCCCGTCCAGGTTCCAGGGAGGGACCAACCCACACAGCCTCGCAGGAATTCAGGCCACACCTGGTTTTCCCAGGAGAAGCCAGATCTCCAGACGTTGTGTAGATTCTTTCCCCTTTTTACATATTTCAAGCTAACTTGAATCCTTTTAAGTCATCAGCGTACACCTCGTCCTTGAACATAGCAATTCCACTTGTAGGCATTCACTTCAAATGAATGAAAAACACTTGTCCGCAAAAAAGACTTGTACTGAAGTCCGTAGCAGCTTTGCTCATAATAGCAAAAAGACTGGGAAACAACCCAAATGTGTATAGAGAGGAGAATGGGTAGTCGTGCAGCGGGAAGCTCTTCAGCGGAACGGGGCGGCCTTCGGACGCCTACGGCAATGCAGACGAGCCTCAGAAACCTGTTGAACTGAAGAAGCTGGACACAAAAGAGTATTATGGTTCCAATTATGTGAAGTTCAAGAGCAGAGCTAATCACCTCTGTAAACAGAAACCAAAACAGCATGTGCTTCTTGGGGTGGGGGAGGAGTGGACAAGAAGGAAGTTTCTAGAAAAATGGCAAAGGCTCTTCGTGTTGATCGCATGGGGGTATGCATTTACTGAGAACCATCAAATCATCGGCTAAAGTCTGTACACTTGACTGCATAGAATTATACCTTAAAACATTTTTTTTTTTTTCAAAATACAACACACATCAAACCTGGGCTGTCTGTGGGTCACCTTGCACCAACAGGCTTGGGCATATGACTTCCATCCTACAGTGAATTTTAGCCTCTCAGTCGGCCTCCAGGTGGAGAAGCACATCCCCCCCTGCCCAGGCAGGTGTGGGGCGCGGCAGGACAGGCAGGAGGGCCCCCTCACCAAACTGCTGCCATTTCATCATGAATGTATCGCTGTGACTTTCACTTTCCTTCAAGTGCAGTTTAGAGGAACGTGTTCACCTTGTTCAGAGCAGTGACAGTGCCCATCCCTGTCGTCCTGCTGCTGGGACCTGTGCTGGCCGGGATCTGGGGGCATAGGGACAGAGGGCGCAAAGCCCACGTCGATCCCAGACCAGGCAGCCAGACAGTTGGTGGAGTCCTTCCTGCTCCTCTCTGACTCTGCAAGGGTTGGGGGAGTGTGGGCAGGGAGGGTACGCAGCCAAGAAAACAGAAGGCAGACGTTCAGGCTTGTGCATTGAGCACCTGCTGTGCGCCATCAGACTGCAGTGCCGAGGAGACTCAGAGGCTGGGGAGACGGACCAGGCAAACAGATCCACCTGGCCGCACATCGGATGTGGAATCTTCATCTTCCAGCTTCCTGTGTCCTGCCTCTTAAACCTCCCATCTTGTGGTCCAATCAAAACGGGTCTCATTCACACAGCCCCATCTATAGTTGTGTGGCCGTGCGACGCACATGTTTTGTCTGTTCCCAGAGGCTGAGTGGGGCAGGGCGGAGTTGCTGAGCCCCTGATGACACTGCAGTAAATGTTTTTCCAGCTCCCCTGTCCCCCCAGGCTTGTCCCAGGCCTTTGGTAGTCCCAAAGTTCCAGGAGCGAGCAGTGAGGCAAGACTCCACTCCAGGTTGCTCTTCTTTCTGTAACTGCCGCACGTCTAGGGCCCTCTGTGGGGTTTGCCTTCCGTAGCCAGAACGTCAGCCTGCAGCACGGGTCTGCCGCTCTGTGGCTCTTTGATGGTGTGTCCTGATTAAGCCTGTCCACTCATTCACTCATTATCTAGCTGTTGCTTAGCAAACATCCCAGAGCATCCTGCCCTGGGGTTGTCCCCAAGGTCCTCCTTGGATCAGGGTCTCAGACGAAAGCCAGGTGGGGAATGGAGAGGATGTGGGAAGGGGTGCCAGACCAGGGTCCTTCAGGAGGTGCAGGGTAACAGCACCCACTGCGCCCCCGAGGACCCATGCCCCTCAGCATGTAGCTATGAGGACGGCCTGTCTGGCTTTGCCCAGACTTAGGAGTGATGGCCCCTGAGCAGGCACTTTTGTTACAAGGAAGTGCCAGATGTCTCTGCAGGGAGATCAGAATTCTCTCCCTGGCTCCCGAAAGGCTTTGGTGGAAAGTGGAGGCTGTGTGTGTGTGTGTGTGTGTGTGTTCACTCACACACACATGCACACATGTGTGCTTTGCAGGGGCCACTGTGGGGTTGAGAGGTGGAGACTTTATGTTCACCGTCAAGGTGATTGATGGTTGGCAGTTGATGGTGGACCTTCTCACTGAAGTGTCAGGATTTAAGCAGCACAGATCTTACTCGACTTTGATTTTGCTGATGGATCTCTTGACCCCAAGTTCAGATATATAATCAGGCCACAAGTATAAGCAGTTGTTTTCCACTCAGTTTCTGCCATTTGGTTGCCAACAGCAGAAACCTGCTTAAGGTCAGTTCAAATGGACTAAAAGAAAACTGCTTTAGTCAGACCATAGGCCGCTCTTTGGGTTTAGAGCCGGGAGAGCTAGATAAATCTGGATCCATCCTCGCTTCAGTTTATCCGGGAAAAGCAAAATGACACTCTTGGTTTTGGAGTGACGAAATGGTCAGTTGCTTCTGCGGATGCATAGACCACTGGCCCGCCCCTGGAAAGCCCTGTCTCCCTGCCCTCCCACACCCAACCCGTCCTCCCCTGGGACCACCCAGCGGTGCCTTTCCCTCAAGTATCACATGGGTCGAATAACCAAGAGCACAGCCCTGGACAAGCTCACAGCGCTGAGGCTACTGGGCCATCCCAAGGGGTCGTGGGGTGGCAGGAGGGGTGGTGGGCGTTGTCCAGCCTGGAGCCCACCCGAACAGATGGACTTTGTTGGGAGTCATGTGGTTAAAGAGGCATGATTAAACCGTATCTCAGCCCTGCTCAACTCAAGGAGAGCATCTGTGCACACAAGTGCCGTTGACGCCGGCGCTGGGACCCCAGGGCTCCAGTACACACGGTGTCCATCCCGCGTCCACCCTACATGCTGCGCGTGGCTCCAGTACACACGGTGTCCATCCCGCGTCCACCCCTACATGCTGCGCGTGGCTCCAGTATACACGGTGTCCATCCCGCGTCCACCCCTACATGCTGCACGTGGCTTCAGTACACACAGTGTCCATCCCGCGTCCACCCCTACATGCTGCGCGTGGCTCCAGTATACACAGTGTCCATCCCGCATCCACCCCTACATGCTGCACGTGGCTCCAGTGCACACGGTGTCCATCCCGCGTCCACCCCTACATGCTGCACGTGGCTCCAGTGCACACGGTGTCCATCCTGCGTCCACCCCTACATGCTGCGCGTGGCTTCAGTATACACAGTGTCCATCCGGTGTCCATCCCCACGTGCTGCGCAGGCGTGGAAGAGACTGTGGCCTCCTGGCGCGGGGCTGGCGCCTCGTTCTGTGGACATGTGCAGCCTCAGGGCACCTGCTCCACCCTTCCCCCCCGGGAGCGGGTGCTCCAGAATGCACAGAGTTTCCAGAATTAGCACAACAGAGCCCTCGGAAGAAAGTACAACGAACGCTGTCCCCCTCCGCAGGCATGCAGCGTCCTCCAAGCCAAGGGTCCATCGTTCGAGGCTCCATCGCCTGCTCCCGTCAGTTCCCAGGGTCCCACCGAGATCTCTGGTTACACTGTGCCCGGGAGTATTCCCATCACTCATTACAGGACCTGAATTGCCTGCTACAATTTATCTAGCAGGAAGAGAAGGGTCCCAAGACTCTTTAAAAACGCTCTTGGGGGAAAAACAAAGAAAGGGAAACACGATGGAATTCCAAGTTTCTCGCTGGGTCCTTTCCCTTATGCCTCTTCTGAGGATGTTTTAGGTGAAGGTTCACCATCTTTATTTGACTTTTTTGTCGAGTCTACATTTTTTTCCCCACAGTCTTTGATTTCCAGTGTAATCAACCTCAATTTTCAGGCACGATTCTAGCATATGCATTTATTATTGATCATGGGCAGAGCTCTGTGCCCGAGCGATTGGCATACTCGCTGAGTTAAATTAACCCAAGGCTGCAGCAGGGGTATGTAAGCAATTAGAAGGAGGATGTTGGTTTATGGTCCCTGGAGGCGGGGACGGAGGGAAGTGTTGGTTTATTTATGCTGTTTGAAGGATGTCACAAATTGATTTACTGACGCAGCCGGGATAAAAGTCAGATGAAAGTCACAAGGTGGAGGAAGTGGTCTCTACCTGATGCCCCCCCGGAAGGTGTCCTGACAGCGTTCTGAAGCCCTGGAGCGCTGCTCACACACCTCACTTAAAGCACAAGCCCCTCCTCCATCAGGAGCACCTGGCTCCCCAGGGGCACCGGGCACACCTGCTCCAACAGGTGTGCTTCCCAGGCAGGACCCCGATGGGCCTGAGTGAGACCGTGAGGCAGGGCAGGGCTCCCAGGGGTTTTGAAAATTATGTTTGTGCCTCTGACAACCTTCCCGCACCAGCAGGTGGAGCCCCATGGCCCTGATAGGTAATCCCTGGGCTTTCAGTGAGGCCGAGTTACAGCTGGTTTGGGAATTACAGCTGGTTTGGAGTGGAGGGGGCCTGTCCTTCCCCCAGGCTGCCTCCCCAGGCAGAGGCCCAGGCTCCCCCCGTCTCTCCTGAGAACACCCCTCCAGTGTTCCTGGGTGCTGTTGCAGAACCCCCACCCCCGACTGCCCCCCACAGCAGAAATGCAAGACCGTGAGATGGCCTGACTCCCAGGAGCGCACGTCCAAGTTAAGAAGGAGCAGATGGATCAAAGCCCACCGGGTGTAGGTGTCAGCAGAGACACCCCTGGAGTGGGGGGCTGAGGTGGAGAGAGCAGAGCTTCCCAGGGTGGGGACAGGGCCCTGGAGGTGCATGAGCCACCCACATGGTCCAGGGCCAGAGATGATGGCTCAGACAGAAAGAATCCACCACCACTCACGTCACCTTCAGTGAGATTGTAGTGCTTTGGGCCACAGCACCGGCACGTCTCCATGAATATTCACGTACAATATGACAGGAACAAAAAATAATCCGAGTGTCTTTCCCAGGGAGAAAGGATCACCGTTCAGATTTGCCACATGTAAATTGACAGCACCCTCCCCTAGGGCCATGGCAATTTCTGATAGAAAAAGCAAGAGAGCTGAGAAAGTATTGGGACAGGAGCCTTGGGGTCCGTTAATTGTTGTTTACTTACAACAATCAGTAGAGATTAACTTTCTGGGCATTTTCCCCTGGATCATAAATAGTTACTCTGCAATAATAACTTGGTTTTGGTAAGATTTAAAGACCGTTCACTTTCACTTTTCACTTTCATGCATTGGAGAAGGAAATGGCAACCCACTCCAGTGTTCTTGCCTGGAGAATCCCAGGGACGAGGGAGGCTGGTGGGCTGTCGTCTATGGGGTCGCACAGAGTCAGACACGACTGAAGTGACTTAGGAGCAGCAAAGACCGTTCAGGGGCTTCCCAGCTGGCGCTGTGGGTAAAGAATCCACCCGCAAAGGCAAGAGGTGAAAGAGATTCAGGTTCAATCCCTGGGTCAGGAAGATTCCCCTGGAGTAGGAAATGGCAACCTACTCCAGTATTCTTTCCTGGAAAATCCCACGGACAGAGGAGCCTGGCGGGCTGCAGTCTATAGAGTCTCAAGGAGTCAGACAACGGAGCGCGCACGAATAGTGTCCCAACAGAACTGTCTTGTCACCGCTGAGGTGGTCATTTTTAACGAATAAAGGATTCAAGGATTGTTACATCTTCTGTAAAATGACATGTACTGCCAGTGTAGGAAAAGTAATTATTAGTGATTTGTGAGGCTTACAAACAATTGATTGTGACACATTGTTTGCGACATTTGAGATGAGGCAACAGAGCCTTCCTCTGTCGTCTTTGGTTCTATGTAACTCCCGCTTAGGAGTGAAAAGTTATGCTTACAGGTTTTCACGGGTTTTCCCCTTTGTTCTCTTATGATAATAAAAAGGATCATTTTCTTTTCAATAGGGAGAAATTTATCCAGTAAAAGTCTAGCTGTAGTTCCTTCCTGTTGGCCTTCGCTATGGAAATGTTGTTGTGGTTTAGTTGTTAAGTTGTCCTTGGGGGTCGTAAAAGAGTCAGACACGACTTAGTGACTAATCAACAGCAACCTGGGAACATGGTAAGTTTCATGTTCTCTAATAGGTGATAGGTCAGGGGCTTCATTGGTATCTAAACACATTAAAGTATGGCTTTGGGGGTCAGTGAAAATGTGCTTTGGAGAAAACGGTCCTCGGATCTTTAATTATCTGTGGTTCTGTTGTCTCTGTTGCAGTGGAGAAAAACTTAATTCTTAAACAATAAGCTCTTCCCTTTTTCTTCATCTTCAAGAGGGTAAGATGAGTAATTGGAATTATGCAAATTAGTGCACTGTCCATAGAAAAGTGAAATTATCCCCTAAGAGACTTGCTCGCAGGCCAGCATCCTTATGGTCCTTCCTTGTGGTTCGGGCAGAAAGCTGCCGTGCCCTCAGCCCCTCGCTGGAGCCGACCTGCCCTGAGTATCAGGCCAGCAGGGAGCTCAGTGTGGACCGGCACATCAGAGGTTCGGGTTCACGGGAGCTTCGCACTGTCCTTGTGATGTTTCAGAATTCTTTGATGAAATCAGCTTCTGTGTAGCGTCTACAAGTGCGCACACAGGTCTTCAGCAGTGTGTCTGCAACAAAGCACCGAGGTGGATCATAAAGGACATTTCACTCTTGGACGCAGTGGATTTCCCGAGTTCTTTGAAGAGCAGCTGCCGATCTCTGTCGCTGTGTCAGCATCAGGAGTAGCAGGGTCAGGAGCTCCCAGCAAGGATGCTTTGCTTGGGATTCTATGTCCTCTCCTTTGATGGTGTCCCTGCTTTGCTCAGGGAAACACCTTCTCCAGATTCTAAGCCTCGCACTAAGAGGTGAGCTCAGCACACGGCCAGCTGAGCATGGAGTAACAGTAAGGCTTTGCCCCAGTCTATAGATGAGTAAGCTGAGACATCCGTCCACAGCCACCTGCATTTTCCCCTGAATCTAATAACTTCCATTTCCAAGAGACCAGTCAAATATGGGGAAAGGTTGAACTTCCAGGGTTCGTATCTTATGCCCTTTCTTCCAGAATGTAGCCATTCATCCAACAGATCAAATCTTGTTCTTGAATCATGTAAAGCTCAGTTTGTAAGAGCTGACCTGGGTGTGGAAGCCCTTTTCTGCATGTGCTCTGCAGACCCGAGCCCCTCCACGCAGCCGCGCCCTGGGTGCCTGAGCAATCCGTGCCCATTTACAGGTGGCTCCCAAACACCTGGTCTCCTTTGAGCCCCTAGCCTCATTAACACAAGGACAGAGAAAAATGTCAGGTAGCCTCTGCTCTGTCATGGATGATAAATTATCTACTTTGTAGGGGAAAAAAGTTGAGTAGCTAAAGATGTATGTCCAACCATAGTGTCAAACTCTATTGACTTTATTAAACAGAAAGAATTTTATGATGAGACTTGACTTTAGGCAACCCTCAAACCAAGTCTGTGATGTTTGGAATAAAACTCCCAGATGTGCTAAGAGCGATCCCAGTTTCCCAGGGAGTCTCAGCTGAGGGTCAGGATGGCCTGTGTCTGCGTCTGCCTGGGCTGGGCCATGGGAGATCGGGACCAAGGACCGGCCAGAGGTCCACTTACTAGTGACCACGGTCATCCCTAGTGTTTGTGTAGCGGAGCTTCCTGCCTGCACTTTGTGGACAGGGCATCATGTTCGGAAGGGTCGGAACTTCAGGAAGGCCCAGATTCTGGACAGTCTGACCCTTCGGTGGATGACCTGAGCTCATGCTGTAGTCTTCTGAAGGGGAGGGAACGTCAGTGTCACGGTGAGCTAACTCCAGGCTGGTTGTGGCGGTCACCTATGCTGTGGTCACTGCAGGAGAAAGGCTGTCGCTGCCCTGCAGGTCGCAGCCACCGCGCAGGAAGGACTTGCAGTCCTGGAGGTCCTGAGCCCAGCCTTGCTGGCCCCCAGGCCCCACGGGGACCAGCCCCTCTTCTGCTCGCCCCTGGTTTTCCCCACCTGCTTGACCCTTCCTCGGCCCCCTTCTCTCCAGGAGCCTCCAGGCGTCCATGGTCCCAGCATTTACTCCTTGCCCCGATTCTGCTTTCCCTTTTCCTTGTCTCAGGTCCTTCATCCATTGCCAAGGTCGCTTGCCTGCTGGCAGGCCCCAAACTCCACCTCCAACCAGAACTCCCTTGGAGTTCCACACGTACATGAGGGACATCACCCGCTCGGTGGTCCACAGGGCTGGAAACTTGACCTTGACGGCACGGTCTCACCTCTCCCCAAACCAGCTCCTCCCCAAGGTCACCTGCTCTGTTCTCTGGGCTGTGCTCCCCTCCTTCCAGCGAGTTACAGACCATGACCCTGGCGCCATCTAATGTGTAAGTTCTAAGTCACTTCAGTCGAGTCTGACTCTTTGCGACCCCATGGACTGCAGCCCTCCAGGCTCCTCTGTCCTTGGAATTTTCCAGACCAGAACACTGGAGTGGGTTGCCATTTCCTACTCCTGGGGATCTTCCCGACCCAGGGATCGAACCTGTGCCTCTTGTGTCTCCTGAATTCGCGGGTAGGTTCTTTACCACTAGCACTGTCTGGGAAGCCCATAGACAGCCAGATATAGCACATTAAAACCTGGCCAAGGAAGCTGGGTGACATTTGAGTTCCCGGTAACCAGTAGATGAGTCTTAGTGTGAGCAGTGAATACAGGGGACATACTGATATTTGGGTGCTGTGTTTTGTATGGATTGCTGCTTCCTAAGCAGGTCTCCAGTCTGTAGGTGCATTCCTGTCCTTCCTTTTCTTGCCTGGATGCTGTGCTCTCAAGATACACAGAGCTCCAGAGAGACATCAGAACCCTATCCCCTGCCTGGTCTGGCTTTTAAACCTGGAAACCACCCAGCCTGGCCCTATTACTCCCTGTCACAGCGGCCCTGAATGACTCATCATACCTGACCCGGCATTTAGCCAGAGTGCCTCGCTGATAAGATACCTAACAGTAAGTAGCTGCGCTGCGGCCAGCTTGCTGCCCCTCTGCTACGGACTGTCTCTATCACAGCAGGAGGGTCTTGATCATGCCGGGAGGGTCTCGATCACCGTGGGAGGGGCTCGATCACGGCGGAAGCATCTCGATCAAGGCAGGAAGATGTCGATCATGGCGGGAGGGTCTCATTCACGGAGATAGTCACCGCTCTGCTGGCGCTTCGGAAGCCCCACCCCGTCAGCCTGGGACTCTCTGGGGGGAGAGAGTGTGTCAGCCCCGATTGAGCTTGGTGAAGCAGCCCCCCTCCAGAAACAGGAGTCGCAGCTGCCTCACGCCCTCCTCCAGACACACCCCCCAACCCAGCGGACTCCGTGCTGGGGAGACATCTGAGCTCGAGGTCCCCAGGGGTTTTCAGATTGAAAGCTGGACACTCCTGGACTCCCTGGGACAAGCTGGTCACCCCACCCTGCATCCTAGGCAAACTGGTCATGGAGGCCAGTCCTCAGAAAGAAGCAGAGAATTTGGGATGTGTGGGCTGCAGGGGGCACCTCTTAACCACTGTGCGTCCCTGAGTTCTCTGAGAGTCCCCCCATTTGTAAAACGAGGAGTCCTCCTAATGCCTGCTCCATGCAGACTGTGTGTAGAAGGATGGATAGAAAGTCGGAAGAGGCGGCACATGGTGAACCCTGGGCTGTGCGTGAACGGGCTGTAGGTGACTGTGTGTTTACAGAGGGCTGGGGACAGGGGGTCCCAGCAAAGCTCCCAAGGGTGGAACGGCTGGCTGAGTGCCTTCCGGAGCTGGCAGCGACAGGGAGCACCCTGCCTGCCACCCCAAGGGGGGAGCCCTGCAGCTCTGCACACGCCTTTCGCACATCAGCATCCCGGGTGCTGCCTCCCCGCACCTGCTCCAAGCCTCTCACCTGCCCGGCTGCCCTCAGCCTTGCGGGGCATCTTCTTACGGCCCTTCAGGAGACAGAGAATGGGGAGGAAGAGGCCTGCATGCTGGAAAGCTGAGCCACGCATGCCGGGTGTACACCTAGTGTGTGCCCGGTGGGAGGAGCTGAGCCCGCACGGAGGGCCGGCTGCCAGGAGCTGGGCTGCCGCCTCGGTCCCGTCCTCTTGGTGTTCACAGGAGGAGGGGACTCCCTTTTGAGCTCTGGCCCCACTGTTGGCCACTCACCGAGCATCTTCACGACTCCGCTGTTGGTGTGTTAGAACTGGCCTTGTACGGATGTCATAAGCCATCCTACCAGCTGGCCGCTGAGGCCTCAGGAGGTGGGAGCTGCCTCGAGGAGCCGCCCTCGCTTCTCACCCCCACGGGTCCTGGATGACTCTCCTGAGCCCCTCATCTCCCACCCAAGCTGAGATGCCTTCCTTGCTACGGGTGGGCTGTTGCCTGAGGAGCCACACAGCCAAAGCTGACACGCCAGTCACAGCAGGGTCTGTCCTACAGGCAGGTCCACCGAACTCCGCTCTGCCCAGCCGAGTCTGAGGTTGCCTCCGTCTGCAGAGCTGGGGGCAGGCCGGCCTCTCCCCGGTCAGAGGTCTGTGCACGCACCTGGCCTGTGTGTCCAGGGGCTGGAGGGCAGGTGGACACGGGTCTGGAGGTGGAGGCACCCATCACCATTCCCCCCAGCTGCCTTCCACGGCCTCCCCACGCCCTGGTACTTCCACCTGCCCTGGGTGTGTTCAGAATTCAACCTCCTGAACCCCCAGACTTCTGTGTCTCTCAGGAACCCAGATTGGGCTCGGCGTGTGTGGAGGGTGTGTGCATGCCATGGGCAGTGTGAAGCCTGAACCTCCAGAGCCCAGGACGGGCCTCCGGCTGCAGGGCACCCTCATTCCCCTGGCGCTCTCTGCCCGGGCCGCCTGGGTGGGGCCCACAGCTCACCCCCACCCTCTTTGTCCTTGTCTGAACAAGGCAGAAGTGGCGCCCGCCTCCCTGGGTGGCTGTCGGGTGAGGGGGACTCAGACCGGCCGCCCTGCTCAGCCTCGCCTCCTCCATCTCCCCCCACCTCGTCTGTCCCCTTTTCCCCTCCTGACGTGTGGATTTCTTTGTCATTGTTGTTCTGTCACTAAGCTGTGTCTGACTTTTGCAGCCCCATGGACTGCAGCATGCCAGGCTTCCCTGTTCTCCACGATCTCCCAGGGTTTGCTCATGTTCGTGTCCATGGATTGTTTTGCTGGTCTCCTTTTAATGGTGTTTCCCTGGTTTTGCACTTCAGTTCAGTTCAGTCGCTCAATCGTGTCCGACTCTTTGCGACCCCATGAATCACAGCACGCCAGGCTTCCCTGTCCATCACCATCTCCTGGAGTTCACTCAAACTCATGTCTATCGAGTCAGTGATGCCTCCTGCCCCCAATCCCTCCCAGCATCAGGGTCTTTTCCAAGGAGTCAACTCTTCGCATGAGGTGGCCAAAGTACTGGAGTTTCAGCTTTAGCATCATTCCTTCCAAAGAAATCCCAGGGCTGATCTCCTTCAGAATGGACTGGTTGGATCTCCTTGCAGTCCAAGGGACTCTCAAGAGTCTTCTCCAACACCGCAGTTCAAAAGCATCAATTCTTCGGTGCTCAGCCTTCTTCACAGTCCAACTCTCGCATCCATACATGACCACTGGAAAAACAATAAGGTTTTGCACTTAGATGTGTCGCATTGCTTCTGTATGAAAGCAATTAAGTTCCAACCTTCACCAGCTCAGATAAAAAGCACCCCCTTTTGCATCTTTTCCTTTTTGACAAGCGACACCTCCTCCGAAAGTCAGGATCACTCTGGATACAGGAGGAACTTGCTAAGTCTGCACATTATCCTGCCTAAGGGGTGTTTACGATTGTTACTGAAACCCCTCATCCATGTAAGTATATTCACACCTGAAGCTTGGGAAAGGTCTGGGTTTGTTTCTCTTTTACTGTGAAAACATTTCTTTCTTTTTCATTTTGTTATTCCTCGATGCATAAAATAATAATAATCATCATCTCGGCCCTGGGGTTATTTTCTTGATTTTCTGGAACACAGGCCTGGTTGGGATCAGGCTGGATAGTCAAGGACCCGAGGCTCGCTGTCATCCTGGTTTCCCAGAGGGTGGGTGGGGAGGCCGGGGGGGCAGCCCCGTGCCCGGCAGGCAGAAAGGGCTTCACTTGTCTTCTAAGGGGTGATTTCAGAAAGTCAGTGCTGCACTGCCCAGGGTGTTTCCTGGGCAGGTGTCTGAGGACGCTCCCTGGCTGGCTGTGCTCCGGTGGCTGTTGTTTTCCCCAGCAGCATCCTCTCTTGGAGGCCTGTGGGATGGGGGGAAGCCGGCACCCTGGGTTCATCCCCAGGGGTAGCGTGTGGGTCCCCACCTGTAGGTGAACAGTGGAGCTTGCTGGTTTTCTGGGATCGAAGCTGCCTTTCTGCCCTCGGGGTCCGTCAGCAGGCAGGAGGCTGCCCCTCGAAGTCTTCACTATGCTCCCTGGCCTGGGAACGTGGGGCCGCGGCTCTAGGAGTGGTGTTGGTCTCCATCTGTGCACGCATGCCACGCCTTGCGCACAGATGGGCCTTGAAGGGTCCCTAAAGCTGTCTGGGGTCACCTGAGAGGGGGCGATGGCTGGCCTTTCTCTTCCTGCTTTGCCTGCACTGAAGGGCTGGATAAGCAGCCGCATGCAGACCCCCTCACTTGCGCCAGAGGGGCCCCTCTGGTCAGGCCAATCTGGCTGGGACCACGGCTGGGTGCCGGCTGCGGGCAGCCAGCAAGGAGCCTGGCCCCCCAAGATGGAGGGAGTGAGTGCACCCAGTGCTGCCCACCCGCCCCCTCTGCAGCCAGAGCCGGGCAGGCCTGAGGTGGCCTCGGGGCGGTTCTGACTTCAGCTGGGGGCCCGGGAGCTTCCCTCAGCTCTGCAGACCAGAGGAGGAGGGACTGGGATCCTAGAAAACATGGCACTTCCCCAGCCTGTCTAAACCGTGATCCTCGGAACCTTCCAGAAGGAGGGGCGGGCGGGCGGACATTCTAAGCCTTGGTGTTCAGCCTCAGAAGAAGCGAGGAGCCGTCTTTGTCTGCAGTTCAACAGGGGTCTGCATGGCTCTGCTGTCTCCGGGCCAGGAGTTTCTGGGGAGCCCCGAGGCCTCTCCGTGGGAGGCACCCGCACAGCCACCCCGGGCCCTGAGCCCCCCGCCTGTCCAGGCTGAGTGCCCACCCCCAAGCTCTTCCACCTTCTCTTCCTCCAGCTGCCCCGAAGGTCACTGTGACCCCTGCTCCTCCAGAAAGATTGGGGAGCAGGGGACACAGTGCACTTGACCCTGGCTCGGCCCCTTGGGGGAGGTGTCAGAGGGCAAGAGCTTGGAGGAGGCTCAGCCCAGTTCTGCTCCTGGCCCCCGGCTCCCAGCACAGCTGAGTGCCCCATCATTAAAGCAGAGGGGGACAAGGGAGAGGACGTGTGTCCCAGCACAGCTGAGTGCCCCATCATTAAAACAGAGGGGGACAAGGGAGAGGACATGTGTCCGGGTTGGGGCTGACTGGGGCTCTGATTATGGGCTGGCCTAAGCTCCCTGCCCAACCCCTCTGGGCACACACACCTGGGGCTCGGGGGCTGCTGGCATCCTGGCCCCACCTGATTCGTCAGTGGCTCCAGGGCATCAGCGTGTTAACAGCTGGATCGGTCCGAGCTGTTCCCCAAGCTTGTGTGCAGAGAAATTGTCCTCTGGTGGGGCAACAGGGAGCTTATCTTCCCCCGACAAGGACCATCCCAGGAGGGCACAGCGCCCACACGGACGCAGACAGAGCAGACAAGGCGTAGACATTCTCCACGAGGACCACAGAGGGAGTGGGGGTCCAGGCTGCAGGCCGTGGGCTCAGTCATGGAAACAGTAGCAGCTTCCCCCCTCCCTCCCCTCACCATGGGCTGTGTCCACAGCTCTGGCTGCTTCTGGGGGGGGGGGGCGAAGAGGGTGATGGGGAGCAGGTCTTCGCAAAATACCAGCGGTCACTTGGCTGAGTTTAAGGTTCCTGGCCGCACATGTGGTGGTGCCCTGGCGGTCAGTAGTTCTAACAACCGGCTCAGGCTGATGGTTACAGTTGACAAGACTCAATCACATTTGTTATCTCGTTGGATCCTCCTAATTTACTAATTGGGAAGGAAGATCAGAAAGGCGAAGTGTTCTGGCAAAGGCCTTCATCCCTGGAGAGAAAGAGAAAGGATGAGATAAACAGAGAGAGAGAGAAAGAGAGACCCTCAACACAGTCAGGCTTTCAGTCTCGGGGAAGATGGAAGCTGTTCTGAATTGCCTAAGGGTTTTATTTCCTTCCACCTCGTTCACTGAGCATCACCCCTTTGCCAGATGGACACACACGTGAGAGCCGCTCCACCCTCAGGAAGCCCCCAGGGCAGGGGTCATTCTGTCCAGCAGAATGAACTTTACCGTAGTCCTGCTGGGAAGCTTTTTCTGGATGTCTTTAAGGGAACCGTCCATACCGTTGCCAGGGGAGACCGTTGGTCCTCCTTATCCTGGGAAGATCCCAGGGCTTCCCAGGGACCACGTTCTCTGGACACAGCCCCCCTTGCCTCATGATGCCCTCTGCCCCTCGTCCCACCCCCTAGCCTGGACCGATCGACTCCTCACTTAGAAGACACCCCTCGCTCCAGGCAGCCTTTCAGACCTCCCTGGAGTGGGGGGCAGGCATCCCCGCCGGGTGCTGCCAGCTCTTGTGTCCACCCCTCCGGGCACGTCAGAGCTGCTCTGCATGGTAATTGTTCCATTATTTCATTTCTCCCACCGAAACACAGGCTCTGAAGGAGGCAGGGGGCTGGTCATTTCCTCCAGTTGTCTCTCCAGTCTTTGGCGAACAGTCAACTCGGTAGATATCACTGAAAGAGGAGAGAATGAATGAACAAGTAGTCCAACCACGAGAGAGCTGCAGGTCTGCGGCGCTCACTCAGGCAGCCGGTGAACTCAGGTCTGGGAAATCAAATGTGTGTGTAAACCTGGCCACTGAGGTCCTGTCCACACCCCTCATCTTTGGGCGTCTCTGTGGCCCACCCCAGGGGGGTGGACCCCGTGTGGTTCAGGCTTCACCCAGCGGGCGTCACCCGGCCCTTGAGGTTGGCTACCTTCTTCTCTGTTGTCCACACTCCTGAGTGGAGGTCAGCGGAGGCAGGTGGGCCTCAGCACCAGTGCCTTCTCCTTAGGGACAGATGCTGGGAGGACCGTGTGGTCGCCACCATTTGTCACTGTCATTTTGCTGAGTCCCAGGGCACTTCTGTATTAGCATTCGGTGAGTGGCTGTTTCAGGAACTCTGTGCCCAAGGACGATGGATGGAAGATGCAGGAAGCGTTGACCTTTTCGTTTAGATCAAACAGCTCTTCTTCTTTGTTAATTTCACTCATTTTCAGCTGCAAGTTTCACTGTGCACACACCAAAGGTGAGGTGATAGGTGTTAATGCTCTCATAGAAGACGAACTTCACAAACCATCAGACGAGGCCAGTTGGAGATCAGAGTCATTTTCAAACAGAAAGTCAGTTAATTTCAATGGTGGTTCTGCTGTTTTTCCATGTCATGGAATCCAGCCACAACTTGAAAATTCACTCCATCAAAGGGAAGCACCTGACGTGATGGGTGCAAATTTGATGAGAGTTCAACCTCTATCATACAGTTATTTGCTTTGTGGGATCATATAAATACTGATGAACCTTCGTGTTTGTGGTGAATGTAACACCCATGGAATTGATTGCAGTCTACAAAAATTTATAATTGTGTCCAAACCAACTGTCCCATCAGTTAAAATAGAAGCTGTAGATGTTAGACTTTATAAATGCTGATAGCTGCAAGAGTAATTGAGCTGATGTTGAATTTTTTTAAATACTTCGGCTTGGAACATGCATTTTCTCTTCTCTACTCATCATCAGATTTCATTCAAAGAATAATTTGTTAATCAACCTAAGTATCCAAAGATGATAAACTTTTTTCCAAAACAAGCCCCTCTTGGTTTTATTCTGTTCTAAATGATTTGGAAATAGAAGCAGTTTATTAGAATTTAATAGACTTAGTCAACAAATAGAACACCAAAAAACACAACCACAAAGCAAAACCAAAAGCTCTCAGCTTTGGAAACTTTTGTAGAATTGCAGTTATTGAAAATATAGGTTATGAATAAGAAAGCATTAAAATCTATTCTTACAAAAGCAAGGGAGGAAGAAAACACTTTAATGATGACAGCCCACAAGATGCTAATTTGAAAAAAATTACAATTTTATGAAGAAATGTACACATTAAGGATATTAAAAAATATATTCAAAGTGAAACATATTAAGAACAGACAAAGCTAAGAAATTGATTAGAGCTGGTGAATATGTGCTGAGAATAAACATTCATATTCTCATTTTATCTTTACATAGTCAGTATAAAAAGGTTATTTTTTGTCCAAAAATATTGCTGTAATGTGTGAGAAGTGTGAAAGTGAACGTGGCAGTCACTCAGTCATGTCCAACTCTTTGCGCCCCCATGTACTTCAGCTCACCAGGCTCCTCTGTCCATTGAATTTTCCAGGCAAGAATACCAGAGTGGGTAGCCATTCCCTTCTTCAGGGAATCTTTCTGACCCAGGGATCAAACCCAGGTCTCCTGCACTGAAGGCAGATTCTTTACTGTTTGAACCTGTGTTTAGATATGTTAATTGTGTTTTCTAGAATTTTTCAAAATTAAAAAAAATAGTTTTGAACATAACTATTAATAGATTTCCATTTTAATACCACCAAAATGCTCTTCAATAATTAAATATTTTAGAAACCACATTGTTGTTCAACCCCATGGACTGCAGCACGCCAGGCTTCCCTGTCCTTCACCATCTCCTGGAGCTTGCTCAAACTCATGTCCATTGAGTCAGTGATGCCAGTCAACCATCTCGTACTCTGTCATCCGATTCTCCTTCTTTCACTTTTCCAGCATCAGGGTCTTTTCTAATGAGTTGGCTCTGCACTTCAGGCGGCCAAAGTATTGGAGCTTCAGCTTCAGCATCAGTGCTTCCAATGAGTATTCAGGACTGACCTCCTTTAGGATGGACTGGTTGGATCTCCTTGCAGTCCAAGGGACTCTCAGGAGTCTTCAACACCTCAGCTTAAAAGCATCAATTCTTGGGCACTCAGCTTTCTTTATAGTCCAACTCTCACATCCATACATGACTACTGGAAAAACCATAGCTTTGACTAGCTGGACTTTTGTTGGCAAAGTAATGTCTCTGCTTTTTAATATACTGTCTAGGTTTGTCATAGCTTTTCTTCCAAGGAGCAAGTGTCTTTTAATTTTGTGGCTGCAGTCACCATCTGCATTGATTTTGGAGCCCAAGAAAATGAAGTCTGTCACTGTTTCCATTGTTTTCTCATCTATTTACCGTAAAAGTAATGGAATTGGATGCCATGATCTTAGTTTTCTGAATGTTGAGCTTTAAGCCAGCTTTTTCACTCTCCTCTCTCACCTTCACCAAGAGGCTCTTTAGTTTCTCTTCATGTTTTACCATAAGGGTGGTATCATCTGCATATCTGAGGTTGTTGATATTTCTCCTGGCAATCTTGATTTCAGCTTGTGCTTCATCCAGTCTGGCATTTCACATGATGTACTCTACATGTAAGTTAAATAAGCAGGGTGACGATATACAGCCTCGATGTACTCCGTTCCCAATTTGGAACCAGTCCATTGTTCCATGTCCCATTCTAACTGTTGCTTCCTGACCTGCATACAGGTTTCTCAGGAGGCAGGTCAGGTGTTCTGGTATTTCCATTTCTTTAAGAATTTTCCACAGTTTGTTGTGATTCACATAGTCAAAGGCTTTGGCATAGTCAATAAAGCAGAAATAGATGTTTTTTTTTTAATTCTCTTGCTTTTTCGATGATTCTGTGGATGTTGGCAATTGGATCTCTGGTTTCTCTGCCTTTTCTAAATTCAGCTTGAATATCTGGAAGTTCTCAGTTCACATACTATTAAAACCTGGCTTGGAGAATTTTGAGCATTACTTTGCTAGCTTGTGAAATGAGTGCAATTGTGTGGTAGTTTGAACCTTTTTTGGTCTTGCCCTTTTTTGGGATTGGAATGAAAACTGACCTTTTCCAGTCCCTTGGCCACTGCTGAGTTTTCCAAATTTGCATAGAAAGCACATAGCTGTGTTGTTTTAGCCCTTCCTTCACTCTCCAAAGAGTCCTGGTTTAGATGAGAAATTATAGGACATGTGTCCTGAGGGCTCTGAGTGCAGTGGCTTTAAATCCCCAGCATGATAGCTCCTAAACCCTCATCTGCTCCTTTCTGAAGGAACCCCGCCTGTTTTCATAATTGAGAACAATAGAACCTGGTGTTTTAACCATGTGTGAGGGGCTGGAGCAGAAGGAAGAAAGTACTACCCTCTTGGGACTGCAGGGGGCAGTCTGACTCAGTCCGTCAGGACACCCAGGGCCAGCTGGGAAGGACACTTCCTTCCAGGCCCCTCTGGGCAAGAGGGGTCAGCCAGACAGCACCTCCTCAAAGACACCAGGTCATCAGGACTCCAGCCCTAAATGCCCTGGTCTCCCCCCAGCTCCTCTCCCCATTCCTAAGCCGAGCACCCCAACCTCACCTCTGCCCCTCCCCCATGCCCCCCAGATAGAACGCAAGACCCCTCCCTTCCAGCCAAGCCCCAGGTCCCGCTCCTGTTGGCGGTCTGCACTGGAATGGCCCACAGCCCCTTGAAAACCAACTTGTCACTCCCCGCAGGAAAGCAGGGCACTCTCTGTGGGATTTCGGTGAGCGTCTGTGGGGTGCTTTATCTCAGAACCTCGGCTAGCCCATCACATGTCACGGGAGCTCAGGAATTGGTAGCCCGTGTTCCTGTTTCATGCTCCAAGCTAAAATGACCTTTATCCTCAGCCTGGGGCCCCCTCTCCCTGTCTCAGCTAATGAATGAAGTCCCCTCCCATCCACCTTCTGGTCCCTCTGACACCCACTCCTCACACATCGCCTGATTGCCATCCACCTGGATTCCACCTCACATCTCACTTCCCCTCCCTTCCCATGTCCTGGTTTAGTCCAGACCTACTCAGTCTATTGCCTAGACCAGCACATCTCTAGTAATGTATGTGCCGTGCTAAGTCACTTCAGTTGTGTCCGACCCTTGTGACCCCATGGACTGTAGCCTGACAGGCTCCTCTGTCCATGAGGATTCTCCAGGCAAGAATACTGGAGTGGGTTGCCATTTCCTTCTCCAGGGGATCTTCCTGACCCAGGGATCGAACCCAAGTCTCTTGGGTCTCCTGCACTGCAGGCAGGTTCTTTACCACCAGCACCGCCTGGCGTAGAAACCACCCAGGGATCTCCTGAAGGGTGACAGGCCTTGCATTCCTAACAAGCTCCCAGGACCACCCTGGGGCAGCAGAGGCTTCCCCGCACACCCCCACAGCCCCCAACCCCATCTTGGGTGGCTCATGAAGGCTTCTAGTGCTCAATCACTCTGGAAACCTTCCTGGCAGCTCCTTGCTCAGAGTCAAGTTTCTCAGCTTCAGTCTGTGTGAGATCCATCACTCTGCATATATTTGGATTTCAAACATCTGGAATCTGGACTTAGGCCCCAGGAGCTGGCATCTTTGTTCAATGCCCCCAGTGGTTCTATTAATATAGGTTTGGGCGGGGGGGTTGTTTTGTTTTGGCTGCACCACATGGCTCGGTGCGGGGGGACTTAGTTCCCAAAGCAGGGATTGAACCTGGGCCCCAACAGTGAAAGTGCTGAGTCCTAGTCTCTGGACGGCCAGGGAACCCTGATGATGCAGGCCGTTGGTGGAAACAAGCCTCTAACAGCAGGCAGTGCCTTTAACCTGGCACTCAAGGGCCTTCTCAGCGCAGCCCCGTCTTTCTGCCTTTGCTCTTCTCTGCTTCTTCCTGTTCTGGAGCTCCAGCAGAGCAAGCCGTCCGCTCTCTGGACAGTAGGTCGGCCTCCGCCTCCCTCAAGCCTCCGTCCTGCCCTGCTGTGTCCTGGTCAGACCCTCTGGACCCAGCCTCTGCCACCTCCCCGGTGCCGCACAGCCCTCACCTCCCTCCCCTGGGGCTGCGGCCACAAGCCTGGAGCTGGGGTGGGGTCTCGGAGCGGGGATACCCTGTTTCCCATTCACCCTTCCAGCTCCCTGGAGCAGCTCTAGGGCAGGGACTGGACCGTATTCATCTCCCCATTTCCAGGACCAGCATCTACCTGCCCCAGAGTCATTTCCCACAGGAGAGTATTACAAAGGCATCAGATGGAGTTAAGAGGGGCAATTTTAATCCAGGGTATAGCTGGCTGACTTTTAATGGGTGTACAAACAAAGTCTGCTTTGTTGGAAATAAACCGTTTCGATGATCTCAGTTCCATAGAGCAGTGTGCCCCACGCCTCACAGTACTGAACATTTGATGGGCACACAAGTACAGATTAAGTGCAAATCGTTAAAGTCCAGTGTGGGTTTAATTGCTGTTTGAAGCATTATTTTTATCAGGTAGCTTGTGTAAACTGTTTGGGGTGAACGGCCGGGGACTGGCAAGGCGTCATTGGTCACATAGTGTAAGTGCTCAGTTCCCGGACTCTAGGTGGTGGGGTTGATTTGAACTCTGGAAGGACTGATGCTGAAGCTGAAACTAATCCTTTGGCCACCTGATGCAAAGAGCTGACTCACTGGAAAAGACCCTGATACTGGGAAAGATTGAAGGTGGGAGGAGAAGGGGACAACAGAGGATGAGATGGTTGGATGGCATCACCGACGCGATGGACATGAGTCTGAGTAACCTCCGGGAGTTGGTGATGGACAGGGAGGCCTGGCGTGTTGCAGTCAGTGGGGTCGCAGAGTCAGACACGACTGAGCGACTGAACTGAGCTGAACTGAGCTGAGTGTTTAGTGCCCTCTGCTGGTCATTCTGGGCAAATCACCTGCTGCTCCCGGATATACCTGCAGACCTCGTGGTGTCTGATACCTGATGGGATGGTCTTGTCTGGCCTCCCCTTAGACTGTTGAACATTTGGAAGAGAGGGTTTTTAAATTAACCTATTGGTGAGAAAAATGTTCCACCTAGGAGTTCTGCCTCTCTGTGTTGTATTAAACCAGTTAATACTTTCTAATTAATTACTCTACAGTTTACTCAAATACTTTTTAGTGATCTCATTTCTTTTTTTTTTTTTCATTTCTTTATTGAAGTATCATTAATTTAAAATGCTGTTAGTTTAAATTGCACAGCACAGTGATTCACTTTTGTATATATTCTTATATATATAAAAGATTCAGTTGAGTTCAGTTCAGTCGCTCAGTCGTGTCTGACTCTTTGCAACCCCATGGACTGCAGCACACCAGGCCTCCCTGTCCATCACCAGCTCCCGGAGCTTGCTCAAACTCATGTCCATCGAGTCGGTGGTGCCATCCAACCATCTCATCCTCTGTCGTCCCCTTCTCCTCCTGCCTTCAATCTTTCCCGGCATCAGGGTCTTCTTTTTCAGATTCTCTTCCATCATAGTTTATCACTAGATATTGAATGTAGTCCCCTGTGCTCTATAGTAGGCCCCTGTGGTCTACCTATCTTATGTATAATAGTGTGTATGTTAATCCCAAGCATCTCATTTATTCCCCTTCACCCCTTGTCCCCCTTTGGTAGCCATAGGTTTGTTTTCTGTGTCTGTGAGTCTATTTCTTTTTTGTAAATAAGTTCATTTGTATCGTTTTTTTTAGATTCCACATAAGTGATATCATGATATTTGTCTCTCTCTGACTTACTTCACTCAGTATAATAATCTCTAGGTCCGTCCATGTTGCTGTAAATGGCCTTATTTCCTTGTAAAAGGAATGAGTACCATTCCATTGTGCATCTGTACCACTTCTTACTTATCCATATATGAAGAGTATCGTGACAGCACTCAGTAACAATTTATTTAATGCACTGTATGCAGAGCTGCCTGTCAGGGGTTGAGAGCTTTTGCCTCCAATTGTTCTGGGTTCCATTCGGGGCTCTTGCATTTCCTCTGAACAGAGTTCAGGCCGGTTCCCCCACAGGGCCTCAGTTTCTCAGTCCTGGAGGGATAACTGTGGGGCTGGTACCCATAGAAAAGGTCTAGCACACAGTAGGCACTCACAGAATGCGAGCTGTTTTGTGTGTATGGCTCGCTTTCTAAATCTGAAATATATTTTGGAAAAAAAAGAGAGGAAGGGACTGGAAGTGCTGATTGGGACGATGGCAGTTGCTCGGGGATAATTGCTGTAGATGCGCTTGGAATGGTCTCGTTCTAATAGTGGTGATTGCCGGGAGATGATCGGCACTTTTTTGCGCTCGCTCAAATTATGAGGAACCCGTGTTTCTTGGCTTTGGTCCATTCGTATTTCTGAGAAGGCTTCTTGCTGGGAAGTGCTGCCTGTGGGCCCGGGCACCCAGGCTGACCATGGGTGGGTTTATGGATGAAACGGGGGGTGGTGTCCAGGAGAGAGGACGCGCCTGCCATGGCAGCATCAGATCCCGCTTGGCAGGTGCCACTGCCCGCCTTCACCTGCAGGGAGCAGGCGGGGTTTAGGAGGGCTTTCTCCACCACACAGAGGTCACGTCAGGATTCCCAAGGGTCTGTGGCATCTTGGCAAACCGCAGCGCCAAGTGGGAGTCGCAGGTGACATCCTGCAGGTCTCATGGGCGAAAGAGCCTTTTTCTCTATTGAGCCACGTCACGGTCCAGGCTTGCCCAGTGCATCCATCCATCCACCCAACAGATACTTTCCTCTGCCCCAAGGTGCCCGAGTGGCTCTGCCAGATGAGCTGACCACCCCGTGCCCCAGGCAGGGGCTTCCCTCTGCTTCCCCTGAGAGCTCAGACCCGAGCAGAGCCAGATGCAAGGCTGTCAGCCCGGAGTCGAGAAGCTTAGATGAGATGATGCAGGAACACTGCAGGCCAAGTGTTCGGCTGCGAGGGGCAGCAACAGGTGGCCAGAACCTCATCCCCGTCAGCGCTCACACCTCACCAGGGAGGGGACAGAGCTGGGCTTTATGACAGTTAGTGAGGCTCTGGAGTGGGGACCGGTGGACGACCAGGGGCTGGAAGTATTCAGGAACCTTTTCCTGTAGCTCGGGTGGGAGGCAGTCCAGGCCAGCACCTGGGAATAAGGGCCAGGCTGTGGCTGCGGTTGTGACCACGGGGACAGCAGAGGTGGATCCTGTGCTGGTGGCCGGAGCCCCACTCCCGATCCCCCGGTCCTGTGACCACAGGCCGGTCAACCCGCTCCTCCCTGAGCCCGTGATCCTTCCCGAGGGCAGTGATGCTGCCGTGAGGCAGCACAGGAACACTCCGCCGTGTCCCGGCGGGCAGCGAACTGCTCCTACATGTTCAGCCAGTTACCGTCGGCGGCAATCCAGAAGCCAGGGTGAGCCGCCTCTTTGAAGGGCTGGGAAGCTGCTGCTCAGAATCCCAGACGGCGTGTGGTTCTGAGTCTTTTCTTCCCAGGCACGTCCAAGTTCTTGTTTGTCTCCTCTCTCCCCCTTAAAACAGACAAACAAAAAAGGAAACTAACCTGAACAGCAGGAGTGTCTATAACCTAAGGGTAGTCATGGAGTTCCTAACCAGGCTTGTTCTAAGTTGAAATTAATTCCCAAGTGCAGGTGGAAATCGTGCCGGTACACAGACCTCTCCTGCTAGACAGACCTCTCCGAAAGCACCCCCAGGCCACCCTGATCCCCGGTCCACCCTGTGTTTTTGTTTTTGTTTTTGTT
Source organism: Bos taurus (assembly GCF_002263795.3). Lineage (NCBI taxonomy): Eukaryota > Metazoa > Chordata > Mammalia > Artiodactyla > Bovidae > Bos > Bos taurus. The sequence goes on from NC_037353.1 coordinate 47,456,002, forward strand.
CCTGGGTCCCTCTGTGTCTTCCTTGAGCTTCCCGCCTCGTGGAAGCTGGCCAGCCCCAGGTGGGCGGTGGCGAGTCCTCTGAGCCCCTCCTGCCTCTTCCAGGGTCGCTATGGAGCCCTTCTGTCCGTTCCTGCTGGCCGGTGTTAGCCTGCCCCTCGCCAAGGCTCTCAAGGGCAACGAGACCACCACCACCACCACCCCCACCGCTCAGAGCAACTGGACCTCCACGACCGCAGGTACGACCCCGCCGCCTCTTTCCCTCTGTCCTCCCGCCCCCACGGCCCCCTCCCTCTCCTCCTGATTAGCTTGTGAGGTGATGGGCAGGTAGGTGGCCTCCTCAGCCTGCTTCTGATGTTGTGAGTCTGTAAATCAAGCTGGCTAGGAACAGGTACCCAGGATTTGACTGGAGCAAAGCTGGGCACTCAGAAGGCAGCAGACATAAGCCTGGGCTGAGAGTCGGATCAGCTCCAGTGGGAGCAGGAGAAACACTCCACTGTGAGGGACCCAGTTGAGACCAATCCTGAACAAACACTGATGAGTCCATAGCAGGTATTTAAACGCTGGCATGACGTTTGATGACATTCACTAAGAAATTAATATTTTGGATGATGAGATATTGGTATAGTAGTTGGGTTTATTTAAAAGAAAATAAGAGACAAAGGTCCAAGTAGTCAAAGCTATGGTTTTTCCAGTAGTCATGTACTGATGTGAGAGCTGGACCGTAAAGAAGGCTGAGTGCCGAAGAATTGATGCTTTCAAACTGTGGTGTTAGAGAAGATTCTTGAGAGTCCCTTGGACAGCAAGGCGATCAAACCAGTCAATCCTAAAGGAAATTAACCCTGAATATTCATTGGAAGGACTGATGTTGAAGCTCCAATCCTTTGGCCACCTGATGCAAAGAGCCAACTCGTTGGAAAAGGCCTTTATGCTGGAAAAGACAGAAGGCAGGAGAAGGGGACGACAGAGGGTGAGATGGTTGGATGGCATCACCAACTCGATGGACATGAGTTTGAATAAACTCCAGGAGTTGGTGATGGACAGGGAGGCCTGGCGTGCTGCAGTTCATAGAGTCACAAAGAGTCGAACACGACTTAACGATTGAACAACAAAGCGCCTGTTACCTTTTAGAGACGCATACTTGAGTATGCAGAAGAAAGGGATAAGGTGCCTAGGGATGACCTGGAAAAGGGTGAGTGGCCAGGCAGGAGGTGGTCAGGGCTGTGGACCCACAGGGTTGATCCAAGAAAGTCTGGAGGCAGATACACAGGGGGTTCTTACTCTAGCCTGTCACTGATTTCATACGTTGGAAGTTAGAAAGGAGGAAAGGGAAAAGAATGCTGGATACATGTGGCAAGAGAAACATGCTAGGTGCGCAGACAGGGAAAGGAAGAGCACACGTCACATGGTCCCACGTGAGCGAGATGCCCGGCACAGGCTGATCACTGCGGGCAGCCGTGTATGAGTGGCTGACTGGGGCTGGGGCGGGGGACGGGGATTGACCACAGATGGGCAGGAGCGATCTCAGTGGGTTGGTGAAGTTCTAAAGCTGGATGCTGGTGATGGCTGCACGACTGTGAATTTACTAAAACACATTGAATTGCGTGCTCAGAATGGGTGTGTTTTATAGCTGGTAAATTTCACCTCCATAAGACAAAGTAAATGCTACGCAAAGTTAAAAGAAGAGCAGGGAAGGAGAGAAGAGGAGAAGCAAGAGCAAACGCTGCTCAATCGCCCACCTGTGTTCACACCCAGCTCTGCCGCTGAGCGGCTGAGTGGCCTCGGCCTTGAGTAAGTCGCTGCACCACCTCGTGCTTCGGTGTCCCCGTTCGCAAGGTGTGATGACAGTACCCACTTCAGCCGGTGCTGAGCGGATTGACAGAGACAGCCGTGCAGGGGTGTAGAGCACTCCTCAATGTTGGCTGTTTGTAGCAGAAGACTGCTGGAGGTGGCCTATTCCCTGGCCAGACTCTCACCGCCCAGAGAGCTGGCTGTCCAGCATCTTTTAGCATCTCCTTCTTGGACGTGTGCCTGACACAGAGGGAGACCCCGCTGGGTGAGTTCTGAGCCCCCGAGGAGCTGATGGGAGCATCCTGGGCACCCCATGCCTCCCGGGTAGACTTGTAGGCCTGTGTGTGTTTGCTGGCTCCTGCCCGTGGCGGGTCAGCAGGAGTCTGTAACCAGCGGGGGGCTGGACCCCCTCCCCCTCCCCCTGGGGCTGTTAGTCCCACCCGGCTGCTCCAACCCCACCCCGTCCTTCCCCCAAGACTCCCAGACGTAGCACTCCAGGACTTCTGTGATAGGGCTGGGTCAGGGTTCTTCAGAAAAATGGAGTCCACAAAATGTATACTTATGTCTATACTTATACTTATTACAAGGAACTGGCTCACTCGATTGTGGAGGCTGGTAAGTCCAAAATCTGCAGAGCCAGTGCCCTAGTTTCAGTCCAGAGACTGGCAGGCTGCTCTAGAAGCAGAAGGCGTGATGCCCCATTTGGAAGGCAGTCAGGCAGGAAGAATTCCCTCTTACTCACAGGGAGGCTCCGGCTTTTTGTTCTGTTCAGACCTTCAACTGATCAGATGTGGCCCACCCACCGTGAAGAGGGCAGTCTGCTTTTCTCAGAATAACAACTCAGACATTGATTCTCATCCAAACGGCGTCCCTCTAGAAACACCCAGATTACTCAGATATATTAACCAATTATCTGAACACTTTGTGGCCAGTCAAGTTGACCCATGAAATTAAGCATCACGACTTGGTCATGGTGAGCCTTCAGGAAAACAGAGACTATCAACTTCCCTCCAGAAAGAGGTGCACCAAGGTGATTAGAGTTGGTACCATTCAGCCTAGGGTCAGGAGTTCAAGCCCCATCCAGCCTGAGGGCTTCACATGATTTCCTGACTTTGAACAAACCTCCTACAAAGGCCCCTGAGAGCGGGGAGAATTGAGGTTCCCTGCTGACCTAAGTCTCCGGCCAGGAGAGCAGTTCCAGGTGCCTGACCTGGATCTTCGGCAACTAGCAGCACTGTCTTCATGTTGAAACTCCAGAGAAATCCACAGCCACAGAAAAGAAAGACCAGAAATGGCAGCAGATAGAAACTGCATTCAGCACACTGCCTTGCTCCAAGCTGGCCCTCTGGGTACCGGGTCACTGGCAAGCACTGCAGCTGGGACCCTCGGGACAGTGCTTCCCAAGGCCAGGCAGAGAGAAGCTGGCCTCTGCTGGCCCAGGGCTCAGCAGCTGCAGGATCATTTAGCAAAACTTTTCAACCCAGCAGAGCATACTTTGCCCCAAAGTAGGGAGGAAAGGCCGCAGTGGTGTTGATGCACCTGGAGGTGGCAGCAGGGGCACCACCAGCGTGACTGGCTCCCCAGTCCTAGGCTCACCTAGAAATAAAATGACCGACCGATAACTCAGCTCTCTGGGGCAGAGGCTTCCCAGGTGGCGCTAGTGGTGAAGAGCCCGCCTGCCAATGCAGGAGACATAAGAGACGGGGGTTCGATCCCTGGCTGGGGAAGATCCCCTGTAGGAGGGCATGACAACCCACTCCAGTGTCCTTGCCTGGAGAGTCTCATGGACAGAGGAGCCTGGTGGGCTACAGTCTGTAGGGTTGCACAGAGTCGGACACGACTGAAGTGACTTAGCACACACAGGGCTGAGGCAGAACCAAGGGGCTTCCCCACCCACCGCCGCCCAGCCCTGCCTCACAGGGCCGTCCATCCCAGTGGGTGGTCTGCACAAGTTGAAGTGTGCAGATGCACTGGTAAGGCCTGAACTCCCAGGACAGCCCCCGACTTTTAATCCCCAAGACCAGATTCCTGCACACCAGCGCACACACATGCACACCTCTCAGCTGTGTGGGCATGTGCATTTGCACGAACATCTGTCCACACCTGACTTGGAGTACTGGCTGCATAGAGTTGGGGGAGATTTGGGGGGAAGGCTGCCCCGAGTAGACCACCAGCCTACTTACCTCCGGGAAAACCCCCCTCTGCTCCCCCTGCTTGGACCCTCAGCCCCACCCAGTCTGAGCTACCTCAGTGTGAAGTGAAAACAGAAAGTGACTCAAATTTCCTCTTAGTCACCACACCGACTTCCCATGCAGAGCCCATTGGTGGCCCTGGGTGGGACACAACCCAGCCTGCGGAGGCCCAGGTTGGCTTTCAAAACTGCATTTAGATTGAATTGCTCACCGATATTTAAAAATCCGATCATTTTTACATAAAAATGGAGATTTCTCCTTTTGGTGAATTAGAGAATTAAGCTCTTGAGCTGCATCTTTCCTTGGTCCCAGTGGGTTGGGGTTGAGATACATCCAGTCCAGCAAGACAGCCACGCACACCCCCAGCTCTCCCGAGCCCCCCCGAGCCTGCTGGTCCCTGGGGGTCCGCACCTGACCTCTGCCTTCCAGAAGAGAGGCAGCTGTGACATCTGACGGAAAGCCAGAGCAGGGAATCCTGTTTGCCACTGTGATCGGTCACTTCTGTCCACATGCACAGCCCCTCTCTGGGGCCTTGGGCCATTCAGCCCCAGTTCTTGCGGGAGTGCCCTGGAATGTGAGGTGCTCCTTGGGGAGTGAGGGCATTTTGGTGAGGAAGGGGACATCCTGAGGAGGCAGGAGCAGAGTCAGCGTCAGGGGAGAAGGTGGGGTCTGAGGGTGGCAGCCAGGCCACCAGAGCCTGCTGGAATTCGGGCTTGGAGGGCAGGTCGCGGGTAGCCATGTTGTGTCCAGAGATGGGGGAACCTGCTGGTGGAGGTAAGGGGTGAAGGGGGAGCAAGGGTGAGTCTGGGCAGGCGGGATCAGGAGGCGGGATCAGGAGGCGGGTTCGGGAAGCGGGATCAGGAGCTCGTAACTCTGAGAGGCCGGCTCACCACGTGGCAACAGGTCTCTTTCTAGCCGAAGGTCAGGCTGCTGGCCTGTGCCCTGAGCTCGTATGGAGGCCTGGGGGGGCTCCTCACCCATCCTGGGACAGAGCAGGGGACGTCTGCACCCCCTCTGTCCTCCATCTTCTGTTATGGGGAGCGTCAGGTGCGCAGGACCTGGGGAAACAGGCCAATGGGGGTCTGGGCCCTCCCTACCCTGCAGCAGGGGGCCTCGGGCCAGTCAGGTAACCGGATCCCTGGATTGGGCTCTTCTCAATTACGTGCTGGGCATCTAAGTGGAGGCGCCTGGGTGGATACCAGCGACCAGGATGGTGGATTGCCTGGCAAACCTGTGAAGCAGGGAGCCAGCGTCCAAGATGAGGGGCTCTGGAAGGAGAGAGCTTGCAAGCTGTGTAAAGCGGGGCGCTGTTGTCCAGGGTGAAGGACTGTTGAAGGAGAGGGTTTACAAACTGTTAAGTGGTTCTGGTATGAGGAAGAAGGGTCCACAGGGAGGGATTGCTTTGCAAATTGTGAAGCTGGGCGCTGGTGTCCAGGGTGAAGGACTGTTGAAGGAGAGGGTTTACAAACTGTTAAGTGGGGTTCTGGTATGAGGAAGAAGGGTCCTTAGGGAGGGACTGCTTTGCAAATTGTGAAGCTGGGCACTGGTGTCCAGGAAGAAGGGCCGATGGGGCGGGGGCTAATTGGTGGCCTGTGAAGCCAGGTCTGGTGTCAGGGAAGAGGGGCTGGTGGGGTGGGGGCCGCTCCGCACGCCGTGAGCCTGGTGCTGGGGGCCGCCCCCTGCCCAGACCCCCACTGCCCTCGTGTGGGAGTCCTGACAAGGGGCCCGCTCCCCCACCAGGCCCCCCGGCCCCCGGCGCGCCGCAGCCCCTGCTGGCCTGGCTCCTGCTGCCCCTGCTAGTCTTCCTGCTCTTTCTGCTGCTCGCCGCCTACTTCTTCAGGTAGGAGTGTCCGGGCCGCTGACTCGCCCCGACCTGCTGGGGAGGAAATGATGCGGAGAGGGAGGCTGTGACTGGGGGCGGGCGGGCGGGCGGAGCTGGGCGGCTGAAGGCAGGGCTGCGGGCAGGGACCCGGGACCCGGGCGGGCAGCGGCTCAGCCATGAGCAGCAGAAGCAGCTTCTCCCGGCTCACCTGGTGGGTATCCCCTGCTGGGTATCCCCTGCTGGGTCACCCCACGGCCCTGGGCTCTGGGCTGGCTCCCTGGGCTCTGGGCCAGCTCCCTGGACTGACCCCCTAACGGTCTGTGTCTCTAAGGTTCCGGAAGCAGAGGAAGGCGGTGGTCAGTGCCAACGACAAGAAGATGCCCAACGGGATCCTCGAAGAGCAAGGTAAGGGGGGGACCCGGACGGGGCTGGGCGGAGGTGTGCCTTCCTCGCAGCTTAACATTTAAACCATAAACCCCTCCAGCTTTGCGACTCTCATCTGGCATTACCTGGCATCATGCTCTCTTTTATAATCAGTGCTTCCCCGTTTCAGAGCTTTCGTCATTTTCTCTCCGGTGTGAAACAGACGTTTGAGGCATTTCAGTTTGTGGCTTTGGAGGGAGACGGTGTTCCACATCCTGTCGTTTTTACAGGATTTTGAAACATCTAACATTTATCAGGGAGTCTTAGATCAGCCTTCGATGAGACGGGTGGGCTCATCACCAACCTTTTCAGAAGGGCCTCCCTGGCCCCCGAATCCGCACTGCTTTTCAGGTCAGATGAAAGAAGGGAATTGACGGAGCAACGCGGAGGGTCAGGGGCATTCCCTATCATTTTTTTTTAGGTTCCAGATTCAGCTACTGACTTGTAAATGCCCCTTTACAAAGGCACATTGGTGTTCTTCCCATGTGCTGAGATGTCCGAGAGAGGTGCGTGAGGCAGAAGCTTTTAAAAATACCAGTTCACACCAGTGACTACGACTTCCTCAGTCAGCTTGCTGCTGACTTGTTCCGTGGTTTGGGGGGACAGAAGTGCTGTCAAACTTCACCTGAATTGCAGAACTGACCCAGGACTCTGCAGAGAGTTCTCAGCAGCGAGGAACCTCGGCCAGATCCAGGAGGGCAGTTTTGCGGGGCTGGGGGAACCCGCGACCATGCTTAGATGATGGCACATGGCCTCCAGGCCCCTCCTTCCTGCCTCCTGCTCCTGCCCTGCCCGCCCTAACAGCCCGGATGGGGTGAGGAGGGTGTGGCTGGCGAGGCCGCCTAGCTCATTCTGGAGTGTCCGTCTCTGGGAGGGGTGAGCCCTTGGGGGCAGTTCTTGACGGGGCGTAGGAACAACTCTGCAGGTGGGGACTGGCCCTGCCACCAGTGACAGCAGAGCGATGTGGCCTCGTGGAGGGCAGCGGCTCGTTCTCTAGGATGGGAAGCACATGCCTCGGGGGTCGCTGTCTGTCTTGCTGAGTTTGTGGAGGCAGCTTGTCCAGGGACCCCCTTGCAGTCTGGCCCTTCTCCTTTTCGAAGCCTCTAGCCCCTCCCCCTCAAAAACCCAGGGGTGCTTTCTCTTATTTCTCCTGGAGCTGATGGGGTTTGAGTAACTGTTGCAAAGGTTACTGTCGCTACCTTTGTTAACCAGGACTATCTGTTACAAAGATAAGGCTATGGGGGCCTCCTAACTGGACAGGTCCCCAGTAGTTACCAGTTTATGCCCATGGGGGCCTCCTATCTGGACAGGTCCCCAGTGTGTTACCAGTTTGTGCCCAGAAACCTGTCGTTACTCAACTCTGTTCCAAGCCTGGAGTGTGAAGGTGCCTAAGCCCTTTGTAGAAGGAGCAGGGGACAGACGGAAAGACAGGTAGGTGGGTGGGTGAGTGAGCTGGGAGGATAAGGCATCTCTGGTTGGCAAGAGCAGGTAACACCAGCCAGAGGGGGCCATCTATCCGTCACAACAAGTGATGAGGATATGTTGTAGGAGACAGAGCTTGCCTTCAGCTGCTCATGGTCTGAGAGGAACATCCCTCTCCAGCTGCGTCATTCCTCCAGAAGGTTGTCCGTCTGTCTGGTTAGTAAGTCACCGGCACATCTGGGAGCACGGCTCAATGGCCCCTGTTTCTGTTGACCCCACAGAGCAGCAGAGAGTGATGCTTCTCAGCAGGTCCCCGTCGGGGCCAAAGAAGTACTTCCCCATCCCCGTGGCACACCTGGAGGATGAGATCCGTGCCCGCTCGGCGGATGACTGCAAGCGGTTTCGGGAGGAGTTCAATGTGAGTCTGGGCCCTCTGTCTCATCATGTGGAAGGGAGCTGGGATGTGGGGTGTTGTGTTACAGGATAAATTACCCCAAAGGCGCAGAACGCTCACATCCACCAAGACGCAGCCCCCGAACCAGGGTTCCAAGGAAACCCGATTTCTGCCGCAATGCCCTCCGCTGACCCTCATCCCCGTTGATAAGATGAGACGGTTGAGGGGGAGCTTCAGAGCCTCCTTCCAAGTCACACACCCTGAGCGATGAGTTCTGAATCAAGTAAGAAGGCGGCGCCGTTATCCCAGTGATGTGCACGACCCGGGCGAGCGGACCGTGGGTGACAATTTGACGCTGAGAGCTAAGGAGCCCTCGGACCACCCTGCACAACCTCAGACAGTCTAGAGGGCGGCCGTGAGGGGACATCACCCTGCCTCCACAGCCCTGTGATTCTGCCCGAGTCAGGGTGTTGGTCCTGCTACCGCTGTTTTCGATGAACTTAACAATGGCAAAATGAATGTCCCAGGGATGGGGAGCCTGGTGGGCCGCCATCTATGGGATTGCACAGAGTTGGACATGACTGAAGTGACTTAGGAGCAGCAGCAGCAACAATGGCAAAGCTAACTAAGATGAATTTAACCAACTGGTCCAGCCGGCTGGTAGCAAACAGAGCCTCCTCTCAACAAAAATACAAGTGTACAATAATGACGCCTCCCCTTGAGTTGCTAATATTTAATGTCCCATGAATTGTGAAGCTGCTAGACAGATAGATGATAGGTAGAGAGACAGGTAGAGAGACAGACAGACAGCTAGATAGACAGACACATAGAGAGATAGACAGGTGGGGGGATAGGTAGATACACACACAGATAACAATAGAGGGATGGAGGGCCAGGTGGACAGATAGACGCTTGGGTGCCCAAGCAGACAGACAGACACTGGGAAAGGCTGCTCAGTGTTTATCCCTGGTCATGTTTGAGTCTCCGTTTATGCATCTTCCTCATTTCGTAAATGTCCGCGCGCCGGCGTCGAGCCTGAAAGTGGGCGGCTTTGCAGCAGGAGGGCCGCCTGGTCCCAACTCTGCCTGTGCCACCCGGCCCCGACACGTCAGTTCGCCTCCTGAAGCGGGTTTCCTTCATCATGAACGAGCCGGGTGGGAAGATGCCTTAATGACCTCAGGTCAAACGTGAGGCTGGGACTTTGTGAAAAGCAAAGATGGTCCAAATGTGGTCTCTGAAGACGGGGTGACTCCGGCTGCAAACAAGTGACTTTTCACCCATAAGCAGCCCTGGAAGGAACAGCAGGCTGATGGTGCATTTAGACTGTACTTTTGGCTTTTTTTCTTTAACACAAGTCCTCCTTTGCCTTTATCTTGCTTCCTTTTAATTGTTTCCAAATGTGTCCCTTTTTTGGGGAAATTAGGTCATAGTGAAAGACAGCTCCAGGCAATATTGTTTTGCAGCCTCAGCCTGACAGCAGAAGTTAATTCTCCAGTTTTCAAAATGACTATCCAAGTTGGCGGCTGCAGGACCGCTTCCCCACCTCCTTTCTCGTCCCGTTTCCTCCGGTATTTGTGTTTCTCCACGTGGAGGCTGGTGACTGGCCTTGCAGAGGGAGGGCTGAGTCAGAAGTCACCGGCTGAGCCACAAATCTCAGAAGTTAGGGCCCGAGGAGAGAGTCAGGCAGGTAAGGCCCTTGCCCCAGGTGCAGTGTGTAAGGGGACTCCAAAACACCTATTGTCTGGATAGATACTATTTTCACACAGCTTTTAAAAATAGATCCAAGCCATCCTGTGGAACAAAATACAATTAATAATTGTAAATAAAGACAGGGTCCCCCTGGTGTCTCCTCTGACCCCAGGCTCCAACGGGGCTGGTGACCCCACCGTTAATTGACCCTGCCTTTATTTAGTAGTTTGATATTTTGGTCATCATGGATTTGTGTGTGTGTGTGTGTGTGTGTGTGTGTTAATTTAGGGGTCTTTTAGACGTTGAAATCAAACGTGATTTTTCTTAACCCCTGGGTTCTTTGGAATGCTCCTTTCCGCTTTGCAACCAAAGTGAGCACCTTGCCCTGCTCACCCCACCGCTGCCACTAAGCAGCCTTCCCGGCCACCCCCTGCCCACTGCCTCTGCTCAGGGAAGGGCCAAGAGGGAGAGTCGAGAGGTCGGAGTCCAGAGAGGACGTGGAGTCCGGTCCTGGCTCCAGGGGACCCTGAGCAACTGCCCGCCCCGCTCTGGACCCCAGTCCTCTCCTCTCTCAAGTGAGCGGGCAGCCCCTGCTAAGAGCATCGCAACCCCCACGACCTGCCCACGCGTGGCTCCACAGGTACCCACGCTTGCCATGGGCGCACACTCCTCTTTTTCCTTTTCTCGCCCTCTGTCCTGAGGGCCCCACCCAGAATCTGTGCCAGGAAACGGATGGGTCTCAGAGTAGTTGATCCAGAGAAATTTTGGGCTCGTGCGCCTTGGCCAATCAAAGGTGACATGAATTTGAAGTTAACAAGGCCCTGGCTCTGGGAGCCGTTTGGAGGGGTGGTGGAGGTGCTGAGGCAGGAGGCCGGCTGCCCACGTGCCTGCTCAGGCCTGCTTCTCGCCAGCCTGGAGGGCTTGGGCAACGTGCGGCACCTCTGCCTCGGTTTCCTCTCCTGTGAAACGAGGCCCTCCCCACCCCTGCAGGAGTGTCTCAGCCTGTGAAAGAGCTAAGGCGTGTGTCCCGTGTCTGCAGGAGAGGGGTCTGAGCACCATCCTGCTCAGGACGACTTCTGTGACGGTCCAGTCAGCTGTCCGCTTGCCATGGTAGAATGCTGAGCTCGCAAAGGCTGTTCCAGGCCCCTGGTTGAGTCCTGCAGGTGTCCCTCTCCAGATAGCTCCTCCCAGGAGCCTCTGTCCCTCCCCTGCGGGTTATTTCAAGCCCAGAGCCTGGAATTGACCTAACCCTAAGTGCTGCAGGAAGGCCCAGGGAGGCGCCCCGAGGGGAGGGCCCGGCACGGACGCACCAGGATGAGGGAAAGGAATGTGTGCGTGTCTTTGTGTGCGACACACATGTTCCTTGAGATGAAAGGAAGGAAAGGAAAGGGAAAGTTAGTCGTACAGTCGTGTCCAACTCTTGCGACCCCATGGACTGTAGCCCGGCAGGTCCTCTGTCCATGGGATTCTCCAGGCACGAATACTGGAGTGGGTTGCCATTTCCCTTCTCCAGGGGACCTTCCCGACCCAGGGATCAAACCCAGGTCTCCTTTATTGCAGGCAGATTCTTTTACCAACTGAGCTACTATGAAACCTCACCTCAAACAAACCAACAACCCTTTTCAGCCAACATACATAAGACAACAATCGATCACAACTTACTTATCCGTCAGGGGCCACAGGTGTGGCACTCACCCTGGGCACAATGGCAGTGACCCAGGAATGGCAGAGCGCCCCCCAGGAGCCCCCGTCTTCGTCCTGAGGCCTCGGAGCTTAGAGACGCGATTCCCGGGTGGCTGACGGGGAGGAACGCTGGCCTGCTCGGAGGGGCCGTGCTTTCCGTGTGCTTGGAGACGGGGTGCGGGGCCTGGGGCGCTTTGCCTACTGCCCGTGTGGCCCCCTGTGCTGCCCCCCTCGGAGTCGGGATGTCACCCCGTGTCCCGGCTGTGTTCCTGGGTCATGGCTGGGGTGTCACAGCCCAGTTCATCCTCACTGCTCAGACGTCTCCAAGCCACTCCTTCAGCCCCGCCCTGCATACCCCTCACCTTCCGAGGAAAAGGGAGGCTTCTTTTTTTTTTTTTTTTTTTTTAATTAATTAATTGTAGTAGAGCATTCTTAGAGCAGATTTAGGTTTACAGAAAAATTGTGCAGAAAGTACCAGTTCCCATACACTCGTTCTTCCCGCACGGTTTTCCCCAGTGATGGCCGTCTTGCCTGAGTGTGTTACATTCGTCACAACTGTTGAATTAATATTGACTCATGATCACAGCTGCAGGTCAGATCAGAGTTCCAGAGTTGCACATTCTGTGGGTTTTAACTAACCCATCACATCACGTGCTGCCCCCCTCCCTGCCATGATGGTCTCATGACTCTTTGATTTTCAGGGCTGGGGTCAAAAATAGCTTTGAGGTGCAAAAGAGAAGACTCTAGAATGTGGTAACACATTTCGTGTTGAGGTTTGGCCAGGAAGCTCAGTGTTAAGAGCTCTGATGAAGAGCCAAGAGCTCCCTGCGGCAGTGGAGGTACTGGCCTGGCGGAGGCCTTGACCACTGGCCTTGCCCAGGCGCCCACTGGGCTGGCCTCCACACTGACCTGGGCAGAGCCTCCGCCTATGGCCGTTGGGCATGGAGCGGGGAGAGAACACGGGCTGGCAGGAGCTGAGTCAGTGACGGAGAAGCCCCCGCCCTGGGAGAAGGGGGCCCTGACTCAGGACTTTGACCCCAGGCTGGGCCCTAGTCTCCTGGGCACTGACCACTGGCAGCCCCTGCTTGTCCCCACACTTCAAGGAAGATAGTGTCCTTCTCGGGGTCCAGGTGCCAGCTCCAGGTCCCCTCCCACTGTCTGCTGCTTGCCAGGCAGGTGACTCTGGACAATTCCACAACCACCTTGGGGTTCTGTTTGCTTATCTACAGAACAGGAGGGATGGTCTTAGTGTCACCTGATACTGGGTGGGTTGTGAAGGTCGGTGATCCAGCCCTTCCCCAGTCCCCGCCCATCGAAAATACTCGATAAATGTTAACACTACTTACTCGAGTCCCAGTGGCCCCTGGTTCACCCGACGGTCAGGTTGGATGATGAAGGAGGTTCAGAAGGCTCTTTCCCACTGTGCTCTTGGAGAAGCACCACACCCCCCGACCCCGAGCATGGACCCTCCCCAGCAGCAAGCAAACGTGGGAGGAGGTTTGGCTCCAACAAGAGCCGAGAGACTCTGAGTGGTGGAAGGAACTAGAAGTCAGGAGGGAGGCTCGTACTAGCAGAGCCCCCAGACCTGATTTCCCTTCAAGACAAATGGAGGGTTAGGGCGGAACGTGCAGGCCCCCTGGGTTGTGGGTAACTGCGATGCTGACGGGGGGTGGGCCCAGGTCTGCGTTTCAAGGAGCCAGCAGCTATGTCTGTCCTGCTGGTCCACGCATCTTTAGGGGAGGACGGTCCTTCACCTCACCCTCCTCGTCCTCCAGCCCCACCGTCTATGTCCTCACCCCTGGATCAGAGCTCTGCCACGGCCACCTCCTACCTCCCTGAGCTGGGCCTGCTCCAGACCAGGGCTTCTGGGTCCCAGGAGTTTGTTGGCCACGCAGGCCCAGGGGCGGCCTGGATGCAGCTCAGGGTCCAGCTATGGGTCATCACTTTGTCCGCATCCCTGTCGGCCCCAGTGAACAGGAGGCCTCAGGGAAGACTGGCCTGTGTGTCCATCACAGCCCCTGCCCAGGGCAGGCCCAGTGCCCAAGGCAGAGGATTCTCTGGGCAGGAGCAGAGAGACGGGCAAAGCCCTGGAGGTAGTTTGCTCAGAGACCCGTTCTCTTGATTCCCGCGCTTGGTAGGGAGACTCGTAGATGAGGTGCTGGATTCTTCACGTTTAGTGCTGACTCTGCGTTTTCTTCTAGTCTCTGCCGTCTGGACACGTGCAAGGAACTTTTGAACTGGCCAATAAAGAAGAAAACAGAGAAAAAAACCGATACCCCAACATCCTTCCCAGTAAGATTTTATTCTTTTTTTTTTTACATGATCGGTGGCATTCTGACAACACTCAACTTTGCTTTACAGCTCCTGGTGATTCTGCCTGTCCAATCAGCAGACTCCCGGGTGCTCAGAGGGCAGGGCCCGGGTCAGGACACCTGCTCAGCCTTCGCGCGTGGGCATCTAGGTGTGTCTCCCACCTGGGGCTCTGAGAGCCTGTGCCATTCGTGGTCTGGCTGCCAAGCCTGCGTTCACTGTTGAGACCTCGGCTGCCTGGGTGGGAGGAGATGGGGGCAAGAGGATGCCACCTGCCCCGGCTGGCAGGGCTCCCGCTGTGGACCAGCCCTGAGCCCTGGTCTCGGGCAGCCACTGGTCCCAAGCATCTCCCCATCTTGGACACGGTGCCCTGGGCCACCAGCGTCAAGGCTCTTGTACAGGGACAGAAGCGACAAGATTTCAGAGGGCTGTCGGGCTTTGGCAGCGCTGTGGGAAGGCTTGAGGCGTCCCAGTCTTTACCACCGCAGCTGATGGGGGTCGTGGGCGGGGGGTGTGGCCTCCAGGGGGTGACGAGGCCAGAGTGGACACACCTGTCCAGGGGTGTTGCTGGATGGGCTGTGCCTCGGGGGCCTCGGTGCCGAGTCAGACCCCCAGCATTCCAAGATGCCTGCGTAGAAGCTGGCCTGAGGGGCAGGGTGGGGTGAGTTGTGATGTCATTTCTCTAGCCTGGATCCTCCTGTCCACTTCGCCATCAGGCTAGCAGCAGGGCAGCCTCTAAGGACCCCGGTGAGTTCACGTTGGAGGCCCGACTCCCTTCTGGGGCAGAGCCTCCGTGGGGTGGAACCAGCCGGCCTGTGCCGGCCCTCAGTGAGGTGGCTCTTGGCTGGATTTTTAGGACCAGAATTGAGTCCATCTGCCCTGTGGGTAAGAGAAGCTGTGGTCTACCTAATCTATGTGGTCTCTGGATTTTCAGCACCTGATAGAAGCAATTCATTCCCATTTTGCCTGCATAGGATTTATTTGTGCTTTTGGTTGGGGTTTGTGTGTGTGTGTGTAGAGTCCACCATGAACTTGGGTCAACGGAAACCAGAGAAATCAGCCAAGTAGTCTTTGCCCCACGCACGTCTGTAGAGGAAGCCAGGGGAGCGCCAGGGAGATGACAGGTCAGGCAGCCAAGCAGAGAGGCTGGCTTAGACCAGGGTCAGGTTCTAGACTCAGAGCAAAGGTCACGCTGAGAGGACTTGATGTTAAATTGGGTAAGGCATATTAGAGGCAAGTTCCGTGGCTTGAACAGCTCAAGGGAAAGAAACACCACGCAGGAGGTTGGGGATCTTTGGCCTAATTTGCGCTGAATAAAAATTAGGGTATTTGGAAGTTAGCATCTGTTCTTAGTTGAATTAACTAGCTTAGTTTGCGCTTTGACTGCATGACGTGTGTGTGGAGGGCCAGCTCACTGCCAAGCCCTTTCCAAGGCTCCTGGCCTACATTTCTCTCTAATCACTGAGCCGTTTTCCTCCTAAAGGAAACGTTTACCTGGCTAATCAAGAGTGGTTTCAGCCTGAGCTCCATGGACCGGAGTTAGCAGCCAAGTGTGGGAATTACCTCTGATGGCCCAGGGCAGGGCATCCCCCACCCCCCGAGGGTTCCCAGCAGGGCCCGGCAGGGCCTGCTTCACGCCCGACTTGTCTAAGCCGCGTTCCTCTGGCTTGTATTACGGAAGGGAGCTGGCATTCTCCGCAAGTGTGAAAGTGTGGGTCCTGCCCCAGCCCCTCCCGGCCCAGGAGTGCCAGGCCAGAGGAAATTGAGGAGCTGGCGGTCACCACGGGCCCGGGGACTCTGTCCGATGTGAGCATTTCACGTTGGTGCAAGGACACATTTACAGAACCGTGTCCTGGAAACACTGGGGTGTGCCCTGGAGGAGGCCAGCTGGGGGCATCTGGCTTTGGCATCGGTGAGACCCAGGAGAAGCCAACCTGGTTAACCTGGGCGGTTGGCCAGAGGTGCCCTGGGGCAGCTGGATCACGGGAGGATTGTGCAGGGGGCTCCCAGGCCTGCTCCCCCGATCCTAAGCCTGGGAGACCCTGCTCGTACGCGGGGGTGGGGTCGGTCAACAGGCAGGGAGACGGGCAGGGGCCCAATCCCTCAGCCCCCTATACCTTCCCTCTCCGGCCCCCTTCCCCGCACAGAGAAAGGAAGGGAAAATGTAGTCCCTCAGTCGTGTCCAGCTCTTTGCGACCCCGTGGACTGCAACCCGCCAGGATCCTCTGTCCCTGGGATTTTTCTCAGGCAAGAATACTGCAGTGGGTTGCCATTGCCTTCACCAGGGGGTCTTCTGGACTGAGTGATCCAACCCCCCTCTGCTGAGTCTCCTGCATTGGCAGGTGGATTTTTTACCATGGGCACCACCTAGGGAGCCCTGTAAGTGTATCCTATTTACAAGATGCCCTGGGACAGGAGCCAGTCCTGGTGTGAACCCAGGGAGCTCTGAGGACAGAGGTCAGCGTGCCTGGGGTGTTGAGGGGCCGCGTGTGGGGACGGCCCCACGCCCGGTGGCGAGGGAGCGTCCTTCTCTTTTCTGGAAAAAGATGCCAACCAGGGATAATTTTAGGAAATGATGTTTTAAGACAGAAGTGTAACGTTTTAGAATGAAAAGACAGGAAGCTCTTAGAACTGCAAGATGCTAAATCTAACCAGAAGGCTATTTTTAACTCCCGGCTTTCTACAGAGTCCTCAGAAGGGTAGATTGTTCCAAACCACGTTAAGCTGGCCCGATGCATGCTCCACTGGTGCTGCTTCCGCCTCAGGGCCGAGGGTCTCAGGGCCGAGCCTTTGAGGACTGTGAGCTTTGGGTCTGACACCCTGGCTGCCCTCTGCGGGCCGTGACTGCCCCAGACCTGCGCTCACCTGTCCTCCACTAGGAGCAGCGTATGGTGTCCAGACAGCAGGTGTCCGAGCCCGTCCGCTTGTGGTCAAGCCAGCAGCCCTCCGTGTAGAGGGGAGACATCCAGTCTGTGACCCGGGGTCTTTGCCCCAGACCCACACCACACACTCCCCCTCCTCGGTTAGTTTCAGTCCTCTGGCTACTCAGAGGGGACAAAGCAGGGAGCAGGACGCAGAACTATCCAATAATTAATGCAGTAAATACATGCAGAGTACCCACCAAGTACTGCCCAGCACAGAGTAAAAACCCAGAAGCAGCTTGATCCTAGAGCCCTGGGCCCAAGTCTGGGCCTCCTTCATACATTTCTACTCCTGTAAGTGGTCGGCCGCTTACACACCAGCATGGAGACCCAGAGCTGGAGCTGCTCCACTGGAGGGACCCATGAAATGGTCTAACTTCGTTGAGAATCAGAAGGAAATATATACCTAACACAGTCTGGCTCATACTCATCTTTATAGCAGCTACTAATGCAGGAGACGTAAGTGACCCGGGTTCGATCCCTGGGTTGGGAAGATCCCTTGGAGAAGGCAATGGCAACCCACTCCAGTATTCTTGCCTGGAGAATCCCATGGACAGAGGAGCCTGGTGGGCTACAGTCCATGATGTCGCAGAGTCAAACACAACTGAAGCGATTTGGTACACACACACACACACACACACACACACACATAATGCCGTCGTAAAACAGAATGTGTAATTTTTTTCTTTAATTGAGAAAGGGGCCCATGAAGGCAGAAGTGACATGGACCCATGTAAGTCATATGGGGCCTGGTTAAAACCTCCCCACATGTATGTGTACATACATACCACAAACATACACACCACGCTCGTGTACATACAACACACTACACACACTGCATACAAGAACACCACTCACACACACCAATACACATACACACCCACACACCCACACCACGCACACACCAATACACATACACACCCACACACCCACACCACGCACACACCAATACACATACACACCCACACACCCACACCACGCACACACACACCACTCACACACACAAATACACATACACACCCACACACCCACACCACGCACACACCAATACACATACACACCCACACACCCACACCACGCACACACCCACACCACTCACACACACCAATACACATACACACCCACACACCCACACCACGCACACACCAATACACATACACACCCACACACCCACACCACGCACACACCCACACCACTCACACACACAAATACACATACACACCCACACACCCACACCACGTACACACACACACCACTCACACCCACAAATACACATACACACCCACACACCCACACCACGTACACACACACACCACTCACACCCACAAATACACATACACACCCACACACCCACACCACACACACACCCACACCACTCACACACACCAATACACATACACACCCACACACCCACACCACGCACACCCACAAATACACATACACACCCACACACCCACACCACGTACACACACACACCACTCACACACACCAATACACATACACACCCACACACCCACACCACACACACACCCACACCACTCACACACACCAATACACATACACACCCACACACCCACACCACACACACACCCACACCACTCACACACACCAATACACATACACACCCACACACCCACACCACGCACACACACACCACTCACACACACCAATACACATACACACCCACACACCCACACCACGCACACACACACCACTCACACACACCAATACACATACACACCCACACACCCACACCACGCACACACACACCACTCACACACACCAATACACATACACACCCACACACCCACACCACGCACACACACACCACTCACACACACCAATACACATACACACCCACACACCCACACCACACACACCCACACCACTCACACACACCAATACACATACACACCCACACACCCACACCACGCACACACCAATACACATACACACCCACACACCCACACCACGCACACACCAATACACATACACACCCACACACCCACACCACGCACACACACACCACTCACACACACCAATACACATACACACCCACACACCCACACCACGCACACACACACACCACTCACACACACCAATACACATACACACCCACACACCCACACCACGCACACACCAATACACATACACACCCACACACCCACACCACGCACACACACACACCACTCACACACACAAATACACATACACACCCACACACCCACACCACGTACACACACACACCACTCACACACACCAATACACATACACACCCACACACCCACACCACGTACACACACACACCACTCACACACACCAATACACATACACACCCACACACCCACACCACGCACACACCAATACACATACACACCCACACACCCACACCACTCACACCCACAAATACACATACACACCCACACACCCACACCATGCACACCCACACCACTCACACACACCAATACACATACACACCCACACACCCACACCACGTACACACACACACCAATACACATACACACCCACACACCCACACCACGCACACACACACACCACTCACACACACCAATACACATACACACCCACACACCCACACCACACACACACACCAATACACATACACACCCACACACCCACACCACGTACACACACACACCACTCACACACACCAATACACATACACACCCACACACCCACACCACTCACACCCACACCACTCACACACACAAATACACATACACACCCACACACCCACACCACGCACACACACCAATACACATACACACCCACACACCCACACCACGCACACCCACACCACTCACACCCACAAATACACATACACACCCACACACCCACACCACACACACCCACACCACGCACACACACCACTCACACACACACACACACACACCACTCACACACACCAATACACATACACACCCACACACCCACACCACGCACACACCCACACCACTCACACACCAATACACATACACACCCACACACCCACACCACGCACACACCCACACCACTCACACCCACAAATACACATACACACCCACACACCCACACCACGCACACACCCACACCACTCACACCCACAAATACACATACACACCCACACCACACACACCCACACCACTCACACACACACACACACACACCACTGCACATCCACAAATACACATACACACCGCACACACCCACACCACACACACACACACCACTCACACACACAGCCCTCCCTGGTTGGCCCTCATACACTGGAAAATTCTGGAACCACAGGCCGGAATCTTCCAGGCAGTGGTCCATCCTGCACAGTCCGTCCGTGTGAGTCCAGTTAGCTGCCTGCTCCGGGGCAGACCTGAGCATGAGCACTGGGGTCTGGAGTCCCAAGCCCTCGGGCCTGACGCCCACCTGTCCAGAGGTGGACAGGCTCCCCTTCGAAAGCCTGAGAGAGTGGCCCACGGAAGTGCTCCCGAGGGCCAGCACATTGACTCCTGGGCCCTGAAGCTCTTACCTGTCAGCATCCCCCGGGTGTGTTCAGCTCTTTCGGGGCCTGGCCTGGCCTGGGTGCCGAGGTGCCGTGTTGGGTGGAACAGGTGCGTCCCTGCACCAGGACACTGAGCGTCTCCTGGGAACGTTTAAGAAGAACTTCCCTTCTGTCCCATGGTCACCATGGTTACGTCCCTCACAGCGTTTAATCCTCCGTGTGATTCCCTGGCCTAATGTCACGGTTTTTGTGTTGTTTTTTTTCTGCAGATGACCATTCCAGGGTGATTTTAAGCCAAGTGGACGGAACCCCGTGTTCAGACTACATCAACGCTTCCTACATAGATGTAAGTACCCCCCAGCCCCGCGTGACACTCGTACCTGGACCACTGGGGGCTGAGTGTGGATGGCGACCACTGGACCCCCTCTTCCCGGGGCCAGGAAGGTAACTTGTCCACACTTTCCTGGACCTGGTGGCCACACCGGCCACCACACAGAGAGCAGGAAAGCATTGGGCCTTTTGAATTAGCATCTGTGCTGGGGACTTGTTCCTAAGTTGCAGATAAGCACAGGGGAGGCTCGTTTATGCTGCTGCTGCTTAGCCACTCAGTCGTGTCCGACTCTTTGCAACCCCATGGACTGTAACTGACCAGGCTCCTCTGTCCATGAGATTCTCCAGACAAGGATACCAGAGTGGGTTACCATTTCCTGCTCCAGGGGATTTTTCTGCTCCAGGGATCAAACCCAAATCTCCTGCTTGGCAGGCAGGTTCTTTACCACTGAGCCACCTGGGAAGCCCATACTCATTTATTTTACTGACCAAACAGAACAGAGGGGACCAGTTAAGTAATTTGCAGTAAAATCATATAGAATGGATTATTAAGAATCCAGTTTAGTTGAACCTTAAAAGATCATTTGATATAAGTTACGAATTATTGTAAAAATTCAGTATAAGAGAATGTGTGCATATTAACCAATTAAAAAAATATATATCTGTACCTGTGTGTCTGCTTGCATATCTGGAAAAGTAGTCACAGAAAAATACTGGCAAGGGATATGCAAAAATAGCATGTTATTTCTGAAACTCCTGGCAAGGTTTCTTCTTGGTTTTCTGTGTTTTCCAAATTCTCCACAACAAATACATGTTACTTTCCTAACCGTAAAGTCCTTCCACAATGACAATTGTGAAAAATCATAAATCTGATTTTATTTCTCTAGGGTTATAAAGAGAAGAATAAATTCATAGCTGCTCAAGGTAAGCTCTTCATTAAGTGACGAACGTGATTTTGGTAAAATGACGTGGAAGGCGATGGCTTCCTGACCTGGTACCAACCGTCCTGGGCGGTTATACAGGCTTTTTGTATATGTGTGTACTGCTACGTTTACACAGCGGGTCAGAGTTGTCCAGCCTCTCCCGAAGCACGGAAGTGAAAGATGGCATGACTCTCACAGCCTTGACGCTCAATGTGTCTGCTCCTCTGGCCAGGGGTGTCCCCTCCCCTGGGAGGTGGTCAGGAATGCGGGCCCCACCCCTGACCAGCTGCTGTCCCTGAGTTTGCATCTTAGCCACCATTCCCAGGTCATTCTGCGCCATAGCGTTTGAGGAGCATTATACTGTGAAGTGATGACATTCCTCCAGGTCACAGGGTTTCAGACGAGCACAAGAGCTGGACCTCTGCGCGCATACGCCCCCGTCTGTGGTCAGGGCAGACAGACGGGGAGGGCGTGGGGGCGTCCATCGTACACAGCCATGCCAGGTGTGCAGTCACACGGTGTGTGTGTGCACAGAGGCAGAGACACACGATCTGCTTCTGCGCCTGTATGAGTTAAACCCAGACGCCCAACGGTCCAGCGCTTGTTATCGCAGCGTGCTGATACTTGCGTTAGAAATCCTTGAATTTCTCTCTGCCGGCTGACTTCTATGTGACTTCCAAGTTGTTGGGCTTGGGGAACAGCAGGGAGGGGAGTAAGTAACTTTCTGGATCAAGCCCATAACCTTGAGGATGCTTTTAGCCGTGAAAGTTATTAGTCGATGAGTCATGTTCGACTCTTTGTGACCCCATGAACTATAGTCTGCCAGGCTCCCCTGTCCATGGGATTCTCCAGGCAAGAATGCCAGAATGGGTTGCCATGCCCACCTCCAGCGGACCTTCCTATGAAAGCATGCCCTTAAACCTCACACATGATCCTCTGTGTTTCCGAGCACTTTCAATCCAGCATACCAGCGTCTGCCTGCGGCTGTCATCCCCGGGAGCCAGGGCTGGTGAAGCTGGGTGTCAGGGAGCTAACAGTGGATTTCCTGCACATCCTCATTGCTCAGCAAGAGTCTTTAGAGCAGTGCGTACCAACATTCAGTGTAGATAGCAATCTTAATGCACATTTAAATGCACACACAAAAAATGGGCTTCCTTGGTGGCTCAGATGATAAAGAACCTGCCTGCAGTGCTGCAGAGCCAGGTTCAGTTCCTGGGTCAGGAAGATCCCCTGGAGAAGAGAATGGCAGCCCA
The DNA here is from genome assembly GCF_002263795.3 of Bos taurus. Taxonomy (NCBI): domain Eukaryota; kingdom Metazoa; phylum Chordata; class Mammalia; order Artiodactyla; family Bovidae; genus Bos; species Bos taurus. The sequence goes on from NC_037353.1 coordinate 47,478,648, forward strand.
CTCCAGTATTCTCGTCTGGAGAATGGACAGAGGAGCCTGGTGGGCTACAGTCCCTGGGGTCGCAAGGAGTCAGACACCACTGAGCGACTGGCATTTTCACTTGCCGTGAAAAGTAGGGAGATATACACACAAGCCCACAGTCCATCACGAACATGCCCAGCTTTCAATGTCAGAAACCCTGGCAAACACCCACTGACACCAATGGAAATGTCTTTTTCATTCTTATAAGCAGACGTCTAGAGGAAGTAGCCCGGGCTGGGGCAGCAGCACAAGGGAGAGAGGCCCCTTTCATTCCTCCCCTGACCTCCTTACTGTCATCCTCAGGATCACAAAGTGGCTGCCGCACCTCCCGGCACTGCTGTCCCTAGTCAGGCAGGAAAGAGAGCAGCAGGCAGAGGACTTTCTTCCAGGGACACTACCTTTTGTTCAGACCCCTTCCCCAGGGACTTCAGCCTACATCTTACCAGAAAGCATCACTAGCTGTGAAGGCAGCTGGGAGATGTGATTTTTTTTTTTTTTTTCAGAGGAAAGGGGGTTAGACATGGCAGGTGGGTCAGGCAGCCGGCAGTGTGTCTCCCTTCCCCCACCCCCACACACAGTCTGATTCAGCGGTTTGGGATGGGAGGTCTTATTCTGAGGCTTCGACAAGCCCCTCCGTGGCCACAAACCACTTTGACAGCTTGCAAACCAGCTCACATTTAAACAGTGTTTGTGGCTCACGATCATCACCCAACTGGGTGCATTAACTTAGCCCCCAAGGATTTCCCAGCCCCTGGGTGGGCGGCTATCAGGGAGAGAGAGGCAGGGCCAGATGGGGAGGCTGCCCCCTACTCCAGTCCTGGGACTCTGCAGGGAGTGAACCGGCCCATCACCCCCTTCCTCAGGGCAGGTAGCGGGGAAGCAGCCGTCTCGAGGCCCAAAGGCCAGGGTGACAGGTCTGGGGCTCGCAGGGACCGCTCTGTCTGATTCGGACCATCCTCTCCTCCCAGGTCCCAAGCAGGAGACAGTGAATGACTTCTGGAGAATGATCTGGGAGCAGAAATGTGCAACCATCGTGATGCTGACGAATCTGAAAGAAAGAAAAGAGGTAAGCCCAGCCTGTTCTTCTCAGCTGCTGCTGCTTGGCTGGGGGTGTGCTCACCACTTCCTTTTCCCTTCTCCCTCCTGCTTATCACAGCAGACAAAAAAACACAAAACACCTCGGGGCTCACAGCACTTTTATCTTGAAATACATTGTCTGTGTTCCCAGGATCTCACTGTCCCAGTCAGTCAGTCAGTCAGGTCAGTCACTCAGTCGTGTCCACTCTGTGGGACCCCATGGACTGCAGCACGCCAGGCCTCCCTGTCCATCACCAACTCCCGGAGTTTACTCAAACTGAGTCGATGATGCCCTCCGACCATCTCATCCTCTGTGGTCCCCTTCTCCTCCTGCCTTCAATCTTTCCCAGCATCAGGGTCTTTTCCAGTGAGTCAGCTCTTCACATCAGGTGGCCAGAGTATTGGAGTTCAGCCTCAGCATCAGTCCTTCCAATGAATATTCAGGACTGATTTCTTTTAGGATGGACTGGTTGGATCTCCTTGTTGTCCAAGGGACTTGCAAGAGTCTTCTCCAACACCACAGTGCAAAAGCATCAATTCTTCAATGCTCAGCTTTCTTTACAGTCCAACTCTCACATCCTAGACCCCAATATAAAATGATGGAGGGATTTTCTTCTTTCAGTAGAGAGTCATCCCTGGGTGACCCACCAGTTCTTACGCCATGGTGGGAGCAGTGAATTTTAATATAGAAATTTTTTAGAACCTTGGAACATAATATGTTGGGCCTTAGACCATAAAAAAAAAAAAGTGATTTTTCCCTTATTATTCAGACCAGAGAAATGTATTGGAAAAAAACAAGGTGTATTGAAGTCGTATTGATTTGGTATTTCAATGTGTGCGATTAGCTGTTTCGACTTCAAAAAGTAATGCATACACATTATAAGAACTTGAAATCTCTATGAAGAAGTGCGAGTCAAGCTGATTCGTTTCCTAAGTGTGCCTTCTAGACAGGACTGCCCTGGGTGGGGTGCAGGCAGTGAGCCACCGGGCAGACCCCTCGTGCAATTCCTGTTGCGATGTGAGGGGCTGCAGGTCATGTCAGGAGATGACATAAAGCATAATGGAGACAGAAAATAAAACACAGCAGGAACAGTGGAGGTCCAGGAGGGACAGACCCAGATGCGCGGCCAGGCCGAGGCCCTGCTGGGCTCCGTGTCGGGCTCAGAGATGCCGAGGCCTCCTTATGCCTGGAAGGCATTCACTTTTCAACTCCAAGGACACAGACGCCTGTAGAAAAAACTGGGACACAGCATGACTGGGGCTCTGGAGGTGTGGTGAAGAGGGGGAGAGCCCCCCACCCTGGTTCCTGGGCCAGGCCAGGCAGGAGGGCTCATGTAGAGGGTGATGGTGCTGCTGGGTCTTGGAGACTGGGGCGCGGGGTGGGGGAGCTATGCCAGATGCAAGCAGAGAGAAGCACTGGGGCATGTTTGTGAGGCAGGGAGCAATCTGCTGGACCCAGAACCAGGAAGTCCATGCCAAGAGCAGAATGGCCAGAAATGCATCAAGGCACCAACCGGCGCTTGCAGCCTGGATATCAGGCTGACGTGGATGGGCGCTCCAGGGCTTCCTCAGCAGTAAGCAGAGGCCTGTGCTTTCGGAAATGAGCTCGCACTCCAGAGTTGAAAGCAGAGCAGGGAGGCAGATGGGAAGCGAGCAGCAGGCAGACTGTTCTTCTCGCCCGTTCCAGCGCGAGCGCCCGAACAGGGGTGGTGGCAAGCGGGTCAACAGGGAGACACAGCTCGGTCAGAGACATCTGTCCCAGGGCCTGTGTGGTCCTGGCTCCAGCCGGACATAGGTGCCATCCACCCTCACTCACTGGCTGGGGGCTGGCCGGCCTGTCCCCACGAAAGCCCAGGCTGCTTGGCTAGGGCTTGGGGTAAGGCGGCTGCCCTTTGGTATGGAAGAACTCAGCCAGGGCAGGAGAGGGGAGGCCGGCTGGCTGGGAGGGCAGCCATGAGGTGGCCCCCAGCTCCCCCACCACTAATTTATTCCATCCAGAAAAGCAGCGGAAAAGCCTCCAACCCCACCCCATTTCCGGTCGGGGAGTGGAGAGGGGTTTTCTTTTGTTTCGAAGCGAGCTGGGACAGGGCTGGGGAGGGCCAGCCTCCTCCTCCTCCATGTTAATCCTGCCCAGGCCCCGTGCGTGCTCTCTCACCGGAAAGAGTGATGGGCGGAAGCAGGGGGTTCCCAGGCAGGGACACGTTCCGGGGGAGGGGGGCGGGGGGGCGTTGTGGGGAAGGTGTCCCCGCGCTCTGAGCGGATGCTGCAGCCCCACGGCCCCAGACGAGGAGGATGACCTGGAGCCTGGCGTCCCCTGGGACCAGCTGATCTCTGGGCCAGGTTTTCAGGGGCTTGTTTGCAAAGAGACAGAGGAGACCAGTGCAGGGACTGTGGGGCTCAGAAGGCACCCCCATCTCCCCCATCAGTCATCTCGTTGCCACATTACTTGACACGCCCCCTCCCCCGGCTCTTTTCTCTGCAGCCTCCTACTGCATTTTTCCATCTCTGTGACTCAGACTCAGCCTGCCTTTGGGCCTCGATTTTCAGTGTCTCAGATAAAATCGTTTCTCAACAGAGTTCCCCTTTTGTTAATTGCTTACACTTCTGTTGTGGTCTCCTTGGCTTCAGCATCCTGGCTCGGTGTTGTGAAAGCTGGCATCTCATGATCTGATGGGGGCGGAGCGGGCGGGTGGAGGCGGGTGGCAGGCGGTGGTGACCGCTGTGTAGACGGGAACAGAGCACACCCTGAGCCCTGTGGGGGTCTGAGAAGCAGCCCTCGGGTCTTCGAGTGAGAGTCTGTCAAGGCGAGAGTCTCTGGAGGGTCCCCGGGAGGCCAAGACTGCCCAAACCATGACCTTCAGGGTGGGCTTCTCCTCAGGGTCCCTTCAGAGCTGCCCAGGGCCAGGCTGTGGGAGGGGAAGTTGGTGGGTGTCATCACACAAGCCTTGGGCTCTGGTAAATACCAGCTGATTCTTGTTTATAGGATTATTAATCCTCGTGGCCTGGCCTGTGAGCTGTGCCTGTTGGGCAATGTCCAGGATCAATGGCTTGCTGACGCCTGCGGCCATGGAGCAGGGAGCCCCCCAATAGGGGGACCTCATGCCTTCAAGTCCTTCTTGCAGGAGGACCCCCTGGGGTCAGGAACTGGAGGCCCAGTCTCCCCGTCTCGTGTGTGGTCCATTTGTAGTTCTGAGGGAGGGAAAGCAAAGGAAGACCTCTCTGTGACCACTCACCCATCCAGCTCTACAAATGCCTGCATCAGTCTTATCCCTGGTTGGAGAAAAGTCAGGAGCGTTCAGCTGACTACAAGTCCATGACTTCCACAGAGGGTGGGTGGGATGCAAATTAAGTTCGCCGTTAGCGCTGGGCAGGAAAAATGACCCACCGAGTCCGATGGGCAGTGTTTGGGGAGCACATGGTCCTCTGGGGCTTGACGAAGAGCCACCTAGGTGAGGCCGCTTCCACGTGGGCCCCCCTGTAGAGCAGCTCAGCCTGACAGTCCGGTCAGTATGTGTGGTTAGTAAGGGGATGAGTAACCGAGGCATCAGAGGGGTCTGATTCTGGTCTCAGTCCTGCCGTTAACCAGCACCGATGAGACGGAGACGCACCGCCCTGGCCTCTGAGGACTGCGTCACTGGAGCTGGCTGTGTGTGAGGCCTTGTGTCTGTGGCCGGGGCGGGGGGCTGCGAGGTGATGAAAGGCCCCCCGCAGACCTTCTGTTTCTGTCCGCGTGTCCCACGCAGGAGAAGTGCTATCAGTACTGGCCGGACCAGGGCTGCTGGACGTACGGGAACATCCGGGTGTGTGTGGAGGACTGCGCGGTGCTGGTGGACTACACCATCCGGAAGTTCTGCATTCAGTCTGTAAGCACGCGACTTCCCGCAGAGGCAGGCTGGCGAGGAGAGACGCGTGTGTGCTTACAGTAGGGAGCACTGGCCGCACCCCAACAGCCCCACCCCTACCCCCACTCCCAGCAGCTCTCACAAGGGGAGACGAGGCTGGAGGCAGTGCCGGGCGGGGACGCGGGACGCTCCCTTGTGGGCCACAGATCTGAGTCTACAGGCGGCTGACAGGCAGGAGCACGTGACCTTGAGTCAGGGTCTCTGGCTCCCAGAAACCACCTGGGTGGAGGAAGTTGAGACAGTTGGAGCGTCCTGGGGGTGTGGGAAGGGGTCCCCTACTCAATTACACAGGGCCGTTTCACACACTGGCATGGAGACGTGAGGTTTTTCCTTTCTTTTTTTTTTTTTTTACAGTTTCAAAATTTTATCTGAAACATTTCATTATTTTTCAAACTCTTTTCCTGCTAGTCACTCCTCCCCGAGATGATTTAAGGCAGCCTTAAATAAAGACACCTGTAGGCGAGGCAGATGAAATAAGAGATTTCAGAGATTAAAAAAAAAATCAGAAAAAAGCAGAAGGTGGTGTTATCAAGAATCAAAGGTAGAGTGATGGGTGTGGTTAGATCACAGAATATGAGCCTGAGCTTCCTAGAAGCCACAGCAAAAGAGGAGAGACGATGAGTTTTATCATATTACTGTCCCCAACCTTGGCCTACCTCCTCCCAGAAACACAAACGTACACACACACACACACACACACACACACACACGCTTCCAAATACACTATATAACTTTCCATGGCTTGGGATGAGAACCGGACTCCTCGGCTCTGGGTAAGAAGAGTGGAGAGAGGTTTTGAGGGAAAGGTTGGGGTGGGGTGGGGTCTCCCAAGGGTAGACCAACCAGATGTTTTCCCCACAAATCAAGCCGCTTTTAAGAGTGAAAGCTTATGCTGTTGGCAGTTACACGGCAACATGAAGTCGCGGCAAACTGGGACGCAGCCAGCCTGCTGGCCGACGGGTCCGTTAGCCCTGAGGCCGGCTGCAGGGAATTGCCTGGCTGCTGGGGTCTGGCCCAGCCTGGTCCTGGCCCAGGTGACCGTGGGCCCTGCTATGCTGTTCCCGCTGCTGTGGGGCCAGTAAGCATCAGGGTCTCTCACTCCCGGGCATCCAGTCTTCACTGATGGGCCCCTCTCTGCATGAGTCCCCACGGTGGCTCACGCCTGGACGGCAGAAGGGTACCTCGAGCAAGTGTCCTGGAGCCATGATGCTAGGGGTGGGGAGGGGGCAGGGGCCGTCCCGCCCGCTCACGTCTCCGCGTGTCCCCACAGCAACTCCCTGACGGCTGCAAAGCGCCTCGGCTGGTCTGCCAGCTGCACTTCACCAGCTGGCCCGACTTTGGGGTGCCTTTCACCCCCATCGGCATGCTCAAGTTCCTGAAGAAAGTGAGGACGCTCAACCCCGCGCACGCCGGGCCCATTGTGGTTCACTGCAGGTGCGTGTGGGGTGGGGCCAGGCGGCCCCAGGAAGCATACAGCCCCTAGTGGGACAGTGACCAGTGGGCAGACATCAGGGTGGGCAGAGGGGCGGCTGGGGTGACCTGAGAGTACCTCCCAGACACTGGAAGCAGCTCAGAGAATCCCTCAGGGCGAGAGCCGGAGGGATGCTCTCCATCCGGGGAGGCAGAGCCCTTCATCAGTACCACCTGTCAGGGAACCTTAGTATCAAAAGCAGACAAGCGCCTTGTGACCCGGCACAGCACGCTCCTCTGAGCCACTGGCTTTGCGGAGTCTGGGGCCTGGTCCAGCCCCGCCTGGCCCTCTCAAGGGGGCAGCCCCCATTCTTGCTCAGACTTCCTGAAAGCCAGAGTTGGTGTGTCGCTTCCACTGAACACCTGTGTGGCAGATTTAGAGCCCCTGTGTCCCTGGAGGGCAGGTGCCTCTTGTCCCTGGCCGGGCCCTGATACTCGGAATGACCCCATCTGTAACAGCCAGAAACCCCATGTCCAGTGGAGAGTTACAGCCAGTGAGCAGGACCGTCCATCCTCCAGCCGGGAGGGCAGGGCCACCGGCCTGAGTCCCTGCACAGGGAAGCCCCTCGGAGGTGTGGACCCGTGGTGGCCCCAGCTAGAGGGGACACTGGTCAGCAGCATGTCCTCAGGGCGGAGAGTTTGAATGGCCCATGGCAGGCAGGCGCGCTCCAGTTCGCATCAGCTGACAGTCAGCCGGCTGGGCTCCAGACGGCAGGGATGAAGGAGCCGCCTCTGCGTGGGGTCAGGGCTGGCTGCGGGCATTGGTTCAGCTCTGTTTTCTTCTGATGCCTCCAGATTCCCTGGTGCTGGTGGAACCTCAGCGCCTGGCCCCTCCCCTGCTCGCCTCCCCGCTCGCTGTGGTGCTGGGGCAGGCCATTTGCCCTTCATCTTGGTTTCCGCCCTCCGCTGTCTGTGGCCCCTTCCACGCACCTGTTGGGTGGGCTGTCTTGACCTGGCTCTGCACCTGACGATCGTCTCATTCTTTGTTTGTAAAGAACTAAGACTCTTGAAGGAGCCCCTCATGTCTCATCCGCTCTCCCCTCCCCGTGATGAGCAGGGAGTCTCCGATGGGGCAGGGCTTCATTGCCTGCCTAGTGCCATTTTGGAGACAAGCTGGAAAGAGTGGTGCCATCCTCCCTGCCAAAAGAGGAACATGGTTGGGGGGGTGCTTCATTCCTTCAGTTGTGAACCTTCTGTTTAAAAGATGACTTTCTTTTTTTAAAAGAGGCTAATGCCGCAGTGGGTTGGCGTGCTGGGGGCAAGCCCAGTTCAACCTAGAGACCCTGCACCCGTGGCTGCTGTGTGCAGTTGTGGTCTGGACCATTAGGGGTTTTTTTCATCCTGCGGATGTTGGCTGAGTTTGTTTGTGTGCCTGCTGAGTCCTGGGTGTTGGGGAGACACATATGGACAGCCTGCATTGGTTGGAGGGGATCTAGATGGACAGGTAGGGTGGAGGTGGGAGGATGTGCAGAGACCGCCATGGGGAGACCATTGGGGAGAAAGGAAACCCAGCCCAGGAGTGGCATCGAGCAGCTTCCCGAGGAAGGAGACCTCTCAGTGGAGCCCCTGAGCACTAGCTGGCCCCAGCCAGCCGGGGGTTCAGGGTTGGGGTCACAGACAGAGCCAGCTGGTGCCCCAGTTTGTATGACCTTGGCTCTAGGGCCAACAGACCTGGCCTGGAGTCCTTCTTTCTTATGAAGAACCTGGAAAACCACATCAAGTGTGACAATAAAAAAAAATCCGGTTGCACAAGTGATCATGAGGAGACAGTGTTCGGTAATAGAAGAAAAATTACCGTACAGTTCACACAAAGCTTAGACAGCGGCCCTTTTCCGGAAGCCTGTTAGCAGTCTCCAATCCACCTACAGTTGCAGGACCTGCAGGAGACGCGGGTTTGATCCCTGGGTTGGGAAGATCCCCTGGAAGAGGAAAGAGGAAATGGCAACCCTCTCCAGGATTTCTGCCTGGAGAATCCCATGGACAGAGGAGCTTGGCGGGCTACAGTCTCTAGGGTCTCAGAGTCAGACAGGACCACAGTGACAGCTCGCTGGCCCTTGAAGGAAATTTGAGATCTTGTCCCTGAGATTTGGTGCCCTCCGGTGGCCCTACTGGATTTGTCTTTATTAACGGAAGGAAGTTTGTGCGCCGTGAAGAGGTTCGTCTTCACTGAGGGTGGCGTGTCCTCCAGTCCGGACTGCAGGCGTGTTCCAAGTTCCCATCATCGCAGTGGGGACCGGGGACTCATGACGTGGCCTCTTCCTCTCTCCCCAAGCGCGGGCGTGGGCCGGACGGGCACCTTCATAGTGATCGACGCCATGATGGACATGGTGCACGCAGAGCAGAAGGTGGACGTCTTTGACTTCGTGTCCAGAATCCGCAATCAGCGGCCTCAGATGGTTCAGACAGACGTGAGTCATGCCTTCCTCTGGCCCAGCCACCTATGCTGGTGTGAGCTTGGCTCAGCAAACCCCGACGCCCCGGGACACGAGTCAGGTGCATGCAGAGTGGTGCCTGGCCGGGACCATGTCACCCCGGCCCTCTTCAAGGCCGCAGATGGTCACTACAGACAGCGCTTAATCTGACGTTCCCCCCAACCCCTTCCCCTTTGCACAAAAAGAAAGGGTCCCCCTACTCCAGGGGCCCCCCTTGGAGTCCATCTGGGTCTCCCTGCAGATGCAGTACACGTTCATCTACCAAGCCTTACTGGAGTACTACCTCTATGGGGACACCGAGCTGGACGTGTCCTCCCTGGAGAAGCACCTTCAGGCGCTGCACGGCCCCACCGCCCACTTCGACAAGATCGGGCTGGAGGAGGAGTTCAGGGTAAGCGCCAACCTGCTCTCAAGGAGGACCAGCCTCATTCACACAAAGCTGCTTACAGCTGCTTCCTCCCTTAGGAATCCCTGGAAAAGTAAGGGGGTCCGTCCTGCCCATGACTTTCAAGGGAGGAACAACGGGGACTTTCAGAGCTCTGCAGCCATGTTGGCGGGTGGGGGGAATATCATACATGCACATTTTATCTCCCAAGACTCGGGCCATGTCTGGAGATGGAGACAGTTTCCTCTGAGCGGGTGTCCTTGATGGCAGTGGGGTTAGAAGGCTGAGCAGTCTCTCGGGAACATCAGGGTTTTAACTGCGTGGCTGTGTCTCTCTTGGCTGCAGAAACTGACAAACGTCCGCATCATGAAGGAGAACATGAGGACAGGCAATCTGCCCGCGAACATGAAGAAGGCCAGGGTCATCCAGATCATTCCATGTAAGGGCCGCCCGCGGAGGGCAGGCGCGCGCAGCAGGCGCTGTCGGCGGGCATCCTGGGGCTTCAGTCGCTGGAAGGTCGTTGACCACCTGCTCCTGTAAACCGGGGGTCCGGGGTGGGGTGCCCTCGGGGAGCTCTGTCAAGTGTGGGGAAGAGAACGCCCACCTGTGAAGACATGAGTGACCTAGGCTGTCCCACGCGTGTCAGGCAGGCATCTCGTGACCTGGACTTGGAGGCAGGACAGGGAGGGGGACTTCCTGGAAATGGAAAGATGAGCTTCGGGCCTGACGTGGTGCCTCCTGATTCTACGAGATGCCATCCTGTCTTCCCCCAAGCGGGTGGAGGCACGACACCCCCCTGTACACAGAGTGGGGTCCTGGCCCATGCTGTGCAGCCGGATCCGAAGGGAGCTCAGCTGAGATCTTCCAGGGAGAAGCCTTGGGGCCGGCACACCGTGGGCAAGGGAGGCATCGGGCGCTGGGCAGCCTGAGGTCTAAGGGGACGGAAAACCTACAGGCCTGGTAGAAGCAGAGGCATCGGAGGAACCCCAGGGGAAGAGAGGAGGCGGAAGGGCTCACCCAGACCTCCCCTCCACATCCTCTCCTGGACTCCAGCTCCTGCAGCGGCAGGCCCTCACATGGACCTGCCCAGGCCGGCAGTGCGTGGGTCTGGGCAGGCCCTCTCCAGCCTCAGACCCCGGGGGCTCTATGGCTGTGATGCCTCTGGCCGGCTACGCCAAGTTGCCTGGCCGGCCACACTCCTTTGACACCTTAAGTTTACTTTAATGCTTACGTTTTGGTATGAATGACCTCAATTTAGGGCTTCCCTGGGCACTCAGCTGGTAAAGAATCTTCCTGCCATGCAGGAGACCCAGGTTTGATTCCTTGATCAGGAGGATCCCCTGGAGAAGGGATAGGCTACCTGCTCCAGTACTCTTGCCTGGAGAATCCCCAAGGACACTGGAGCCTGGTGGCCTACAGTCCACGGGGTTCCAATGAGTCAGACACGACTGAGCGATTAAGCACAGCCCAGCACCTCAATTTATGACTGATGAAGACAATGAGTCAGTTATTTGAGAACTTTGCTCACAAAACACAGCTTCCCCCGGCCACTTGAAGGAACCTAGTTTAGGAAGGAAACCTTCCAAGGGGTTGACTGTATTTAGTGATTTTATCCATAAGCTTTGTCTCAGAAGCTCCTAACAGCGAGTTCAAGTTTGCCAGGCAGGATGGGGTCGCTTCTGACCCAGGGGATGCACTGCTTTACAGATGACTTCAACCGCGTGATTCTCTCCATGAAGAGGGGCCAGGAGTACACAGACTACATCAACGCGTCCTTTATAGACGTAAGTGCCGGGCCCCCGCCGAGCCTGCGTGCCTGGCGGGGACGCAGCTCCTTTGCCCCATGATTTCAGTCTCTTCAGCTACTTGCTTTCACAATCAGAAAGGGTGGACACGCCCCCAGAAAGCCAAACCAGTTCATTAGCAAACACTTGCTGAAAAAAAAAAGGAATAAGGAACTTTGAAGTAGAGGATGTACGTGCACTTTTAAATAATTGGCTGCTTTTCCATTCTGCCTTTAATACGTCATAGCTTCTCTTTTGCTCGGCTGTTACACTCCAGCCCTCTGTCCCTGCTCATTCGTGCTTTCTGTCCTGTGACCACAGTTCAGTTCAGGCCCCATCACAGCCTGCCTTGTGCACAGCGGAGCTAAATGGGTGGGAGACAGCATTGCAGTCAAGTCTGTGCTCGGATTCTGGTTTACAGATGAGAGAACACTGTGCCGGAGAGGGGGTCACGTGGGCACCAAGCCAGGACTGGGGAATTAACTCACTTCCTCTAACTCCGCACCCTCTCTGCCCTGCCTTGATGCTAAGTTAGCTGTGACACATACAGACGCATTAATAGAATCGAAGCCAGTCCAAGCAAGGGTCCTGTTACATCCGTACAGAGGTGAAGGGGCCCCTTGACCTGTTTTCTGAGCACGTGCCATCTGGGTCTCGGCTCAGGCCCCGGAAGCCTGAATGCCGTCCCTCCTGCAGCCCTGGGCTGTCCTAAAGCCACATGTCCCAGCGTGGGAGAGCGGTGGCAGGAAGCCAGACTTGAACCTGTCTCCCATTTGAAGGGCTACCGGCAGAAGGACTACTTCATCGCCACCCAGGGGCCCCTGGCGCACACGGTGGAGGACTTCTGGAGGATGGTCTGGGAGTGGAAGTGCCACACGATCGTGATGCTGACCGAGGTGCAGGAGAGAGAGCAGGTCAGCCCGCCCCCCACCCCCGCCCCAGCGGCCTCCAGGGCTGCTCACACCCACCAGGTGCAGCCCACCCGACGGACTGCCTGTCCCCTGGGAACGCCTCACCTGCCATCGGCTGTGAGGCCAGGCCACGACTACTGAGGAGGGAGAGAGGCTGCAAATGAAAAAGGTTTTATTTCAACTCCTTCCCCCGCCAACTCCAGTTCATTGTAACTATCCACTGGCTGTTGTTCTTAGCCTATATTTTATTTAAAGTGAAGTCGCTCAGTCGTGTCCGACTCTTTGCGACCCCATGGACTGTAGCCTACCAGGTTCCTCCGTCCATGGGATTTTCCAGGCAAGAGTACTGGAGTGGGCTACCATTTCCTTCTGCAGGGGATCTTCCTGACCCAGGGATAGAACCCTGGTCTCCCGCATTGTAGGCAGACGCTTTACCGTCTTAGCCACCTTTAACCAGCCTTGAATTTCTGCCATTTTGTGTTTGCCACAAATACATATTTGGTCACAACCTGTTGAAGGAAAAGACCTTTACTCACTTTTCTTGGGACAAAAAGACAGAGGTATTGAAATGTGTGCCTAATTAATATAGTCCTGGTAGAACTGAACGGGTTAAATATTTCTTTTCTCCCAGAGATCCATCCAGAGGCACATAGTCTTCTTGTTTTTATTTAATAAAGCATCATCCAAGTGAGAAACCAAACTGTTGCTGATAACATACACTTACCTAGGCGTTCTCCCAAGAGGCATCCACTACCCTGAAGTCGTGGGGTTTTACTTCTTTGCCTTTTTAAAAACAGTTTTATTGGGATATAACACACATATCATGCAATTCCTCTTTCTAAAAGGTATAGTGCAGTGGTTTTTAGTGTGTTCACAGAGTTGTACAACATCACTAATTCCAGATCATTTTCATCACCTGAAAAGAAACCCCATACCCAGGAATGATCACTGCCTACTCCCCCCTCACAATCCCTGCAACCACAGATTAGTTACTTTCTGAGTGTGAATTTGCCTCATCTGGACATTTCATATAAATGGAATCACGCCACCTATTTCTCATGATTGAGCACTTTCACTTAGCATGTTTATAAGGCTCATTCATGAATCAGTTCCTCACTCTTTTTTTTAAATAGTATGGCCCTAAATTTTGTGTATTCATCCATTAGTGTTTGGACATTTGGGTTGTTTCACTTTGGGCTGTTACGAATACTGTTTTGAACATTCATGGACAAGTTTTTACGTGGACACACAGTTTTATTTCTCTTAGGTAGATGCCTGGGGCTGGAACTGCTGGGGCCTGTCATAACTATATTGCAAACTCATATCACTTAACTGTGCAAGCGGCCCCACCAGTAATGTACAAGTGTTCCAGTTTCTCCCCCTCCTCATCAACACTTATAATTACCTTTTTAATTAAGCCCTCCTAGTGGGCGTTTCCTTAGCTTTTTAAGAAATCTTTTTTTATCGAGTAAATATATTCCTCAAGAAGCTACTATTTAGTTTTGTCTGCTTTTCAACTTCATATAAGAGGGCACCACTAAGATATACAATGGGGCTTCCCTGGTGGCTCAGCTGGTAAAGAATCTACCTGCAATGCAGGAGACCCGGGTTCGATCCCTGGGTTGGGAAGATCCCCTGGAGAAGGGAACGGCTACCCACTCCAATATTCCGGCCTGGAGAATTCTACAGACTCTACAGTCCATGGGGTCACAAGGAGTCAGACACAACTGAGTGACTTTCACATAAGGTATACGGTCTTCCGAGACTTGACTTTTCCACTCAGAGTTATGCATTCAATATTTTGCTGTGTTGCTGCCTGTAACTGTGGCTCATTCACCATTATTTCCTTCTGCTCCATGACACAAACTGTACATCCTGTATCCATTGACTTGCCCCTCCTTCTGCCACGGGCATTTGGGTTGGTTTCATTTTGTTGTTTTACAAACAGTGCTGTGGGTACTTTCTCGTATGTGTCTCATGATGCACGCGGAATTGTACGGTTCAGAGACAAAAATGCCACGTTGGAGAGTGTGTGAACGTTTGAGTTGGCAGGGCAGTTCCTAACGACTTTCCAAAGTAGTTATGGTTTTCAAAGCAGACCCTGGATGAACGTCATTCTTCTACATGCCTAGGATGGTCTGGCATCCTCATTTTTGTTAATTAAATAGGTATAAATATCCTCTCTGTGGCCTTGATTTGCATCTCTCTGATCCCTCTGAGGGAGAAGGCAATGGCACCCCACTCCAGTACTGTTGCCTGGAAAATCCCATGGATGGAGGAGCCTGGTAGGCTGCAGTCCATGGGGTCCCTAAGAGTCGGACACGACTGAGCGACTTCACTTTCACTTTCCACTTTCATGTATTGGAGAAGGAAATGGCAACCCACTCCAGTGTTCTTGCCTGGAGAATCCCAGGGATGGAGAAGCCTGGTAGGCTGCGTCCATGGGGTCGAACAGAGTTGGGCATTATTTAAGCAACTTAGCAGCAGCAGTAGCAGATCCCTCTGAGGTCAGGCATCACTTTGTGTATTTATAGATGATGACATGTTTCCTCTTGGTCAAAGAGCCTGTTCATGCCTTTCACTCATTTTTCTTGTGGGTTGTTTGCACTTTTCTTATTGATTTAGAGGATTTCTTTATATATTCTTGGTACTGATTCCTTGTTGCTTTTATGTATTGCAAGTATCTCATCTCAGTTGATGGCCTGTCTTTTTACTCTCTCAATGTCTGTTGGAGTTCCCCAAGTGGCTCAGTGGTAAAGAGTCCGCCTGCCAACGCAGAAGATGCTGGTTTGATCCCTGGGTGGGGAAGATTCCCCTGGAGGAGGAAATGGCAACCCGCTCCTGTATTCTTGCCTGGAAAATCCTATGGACACAGGAGCCTGGTGGGCTGCAGTCCATGGGGTCGCAAAAGAGTCACATACAACTTAGCGACTAAGCACCAACAAAATGTTTATTGATGACATAGGGTTAATTTTAATATAATCTGATGTTGAGATCTTCTTTGTCATGGTTGGTTAGCTTTTTGGGGTTCTTGTCTGGTAAACCTATACCCCAAATTGAAAAGATATTTTTTCTAAGGCGTTCACAGTTTTATTGTTGACTTCAAGTCTTACCCTGCCTTGGTTTGTCTTTATTAAACTTCAAGTCTGCCATATACAGTTATGCAGGTTGCACACTGCCCAACTCCAAGAGGGGCTGGGGCATTCATATCAGCCCAGGCAGCTGAGCCAGGCAGGTGAGTTAGGGCTCCAGCTCGCTTTTCCGTACAGAGAGCGGACTCTCCAGCTCCAGTTACTGGCGGGCCCCTCCGCTGTGGCCTGTCATTGCTGTTCTGTGTCTGTTCCTGAACTGTCCGCTTTGTTCCCTTGGTCAGCAGGCACTGGTAGCATTCATATTTATATTCATATTTATGTTCATGAGTTAGTTTCCTGTTCAGATTAAATACATTAAATGGTTTCACAGCACGCCTGCATCCTATTGTTAAAACTGCTGGCAGCAAGTTCTTTATTACAAGACTTAAAACATTTTTATTTCATCCCCCAGGATAAATGCTACCAGTATTGGCCAACAGAGGGCTCAGTGACTCACGGAGAAATAACGATCGAAATAAAGAGCGATACCCTTTCTGAAGCCATCAGCATACGAGACTTCCTGGTCACCTTCAATCAGGTATTGTTACCAGAAACCTTTAGTCTCTTATGGACAGAACACCCTGCAGCTGTCGTGTGGGCTCTGTCTTTGTGCCAGAATGTCCTGTCCCTCAGACTTTTCCAGATCCCCACGTTCGTGTCAGTGGTCAGTATGGGCAGTCGGCAGCCGTGTTACCAAGTGGCTGATCTCTCGTAAGATCGTCCCCCAGCTCCTTGCTGGAGCCCAGGGATGGTGGGGCCAGGTACCCGACTCCAAGAGGCATCCTACCGCTGCCCAGTCCCTGGGAGAAACAACCATGGGTCAGAGAGCAGGAGGAATGAATGCGTGACGCCACAGAGGCCTCCTGGGCTTCTCTGCCAGACCCCTTCTCAGAACCTCCCACCACCCCTCACCAGCCAGGTCTTGGGAACTCTCCCTGTGTGTCAACCATGGGTAAAATGACCTACCTGTGGGATCTGATTCCGAGTTCAAGACGGTCAGTACAGAGAAACCCAGCTTTGCCCAAAGACTTGGTCTCCTCCACATGGATCACAGAAAGACCCAGGGCCCCTAGACTGAAACTGCTTATCCCCAGCCTTGAAGAGACATGGTGGGTCCTGAAAGTCAAAGTCACCCAGTTGTGTCCAACTCTTTGCAATCCCATGGACTATACATTCCTTGGAATTCTCCAGGCCAGAATACTGGAGTGGGTAGCCTATGCCCGTCTCTTGGGGATCTTCCCAATCCAGGGGTCGAACCCAGGTCTCTCACATTGCAGGCAGATTCTTTATCAGCTGAACCACAAGGGAAGCCCAAGAATACTGGAGTGGGTAGATATCCTTTCTCCAGGGGATCTTCCCGACCCAGGAATCAAACTGGGGTCTCCTGCATTGCAGCAAGATTCTTGACTGAGCTATCAGGGAAGTGAGTCCTGGCTTCTTACAAAACACGGATGATTCTTGTCATCTCAAGAAAAACTGCCCAGGATCCCATAACGGGGTCTGGCAGGCCCTGTGGGCTCCGGGGAGCATCCTTTGACTGTCATGACCCCCACCCAGAAAGAGGCACGGCTGGCCTTCTGCTTTAGGGTGACCACAGCCTACGAGTAGCCAGCATCTGGGAGTCCAGCCAGATGAGAACTCCACTGGCTGCTCCAGATTGTGGCCCGAATCCCCCCCGGGTAGGGTTGGGAGGGCGGCCGGGTGACTGTGACTACTCAGCCCTGAGACGCTCTTCCCGCCCCGCAGCCCCTGGCCCGGCCGGAGGAGCAGACGCGGGTGGTGCGGCAGTTCCACTTCCACGGCTGGCCCGAGATTGGGATCCCGGCTGAGGGCAAGGGCATGATCGACCTCATCGCGGCCGTGCAGAAGCAGCAGCAGCAGACCGGCAACCATCCAATCACCGTGCACTGCAGGCAAGTGGGCCCCGGGGCGCCCCCTCCCGGTAGGCCTGACATGGACCCCACGCCCAGTGCACCGCTCCCCTCAGCAACCCTTCTCTGGACTGTCTTCTTCACCTTCCCCCTCTCCCAGACTTAACACAAACGCGTAAATATCTTCCTAGACTTGCAGAAGCATTTGGTGAGGAGGAGTCAGGAAGCGACTCAGACACGTTTCTTTGTGCTTTTTAAGTCATCAAAAAAAAAAAAAGAAACATTTCCAAGCATAGCTCAGACAAACCTTGAACTTGAATTATCTTTGTTTTGAAAGACCGGCGGGGCTCTGGCTGGCATGCCCACCCAGCACAGCAGGAAGCTTTTCTTGAACTACTCAGGGATGTCCAGGCCGGGGTCCATAACAGAGGGTCCGCAGCCCCAGCCCATCCTGACGCCACTCAGCCTGGCTCCCAAGCCCCCCACCCCCCACCGTGAGGAGAAGGACCCACCGGGGGGCACCTGGATGCAGCAGGACACCCCGCCCCCCCCCCCCCCCCAGCAAGAACCTTGATAAACAGCTCTATGAGGCAGAGGGTGAATCCTATGGAGACGTGCCAGCTCTCCTTCCTTCTGGCCCAGGCCCTCCTGCTGGCAGGGACCTTGATCACCCTTGCAAAACTCTTCCTGCGGGAGCTTGGGGTGTCTGATCTTGGGGTGGGGTCTGATTTGCTTCTAAGACTGCACTTCTGTGCCTCTGTCTACATGTGGTGCCCATTTCTCTGACTGCCACTCGCCCCCACCCGCTTACCCCTCGTGTCAACAAAGCCCGGCTTAACCTGGAAGATTGGTCTGGCCGCTTTCCTGACCTTGGACCCAGAGATGCACCCTTCGGGCACGGCCAGCAGGGGGTGCACACACCTAGGTTTTCAGTCCCTGGTGCCTTCGTAGATGTCCTTTAGAATAAATGAGAACTGAGTTCCTTCTTGTTCCGCCTCCGCAAACCCAGACTGAACGTTATAGGTGTCGGGCACCAGGGATGCCAACAAAGATGAGCGAAACCCACAGTCGGGATTTGGGGCCCCCGTGGGAACCCCGCGTCCACCGAGGGCTCCGTGGAAGAGGCCAGCCAAGCCTGCCTCCGTTAGGCCTGCTCTCTCTCCCAAGAGGGTCTGCTTCTGTAGGGTTTATCCGAATGATTCTGCTAAGTAGAGGAGATGCAGACCTTCACTGTCGGGATCTGACCCTTCCTGCCAGGAAGCAACCCTTTGTCCAAGCAACCCTTCCATCCACCTGCACGCCTCCCGTCTCGGAAGGTGGTCCCTGCACAAACGGGGAGTCTGGGCCAGGATTGCAGCTCCCTACGCCTGAACCGGGAAGGGTTTCGCTCCTAAGAAGTTTCCAGGTGATGTAGCTGCTGCCCGTCCAGGGGCCATCCTCTGAGAGTCCCCCCGACAAGGAGGAAGGGAAATGGGTCCACCAGCTTGAAAACTCGTCACTGGTTCTGATCTGACTCATGTTACATTTAGGCCTGTTCTTGAGGACTTCTGTGTTTGCTGACTCCCAGTCCAGAGCCAAGCTACATATAAAATGGTCGTTTAAAGAGCCAGGCTCCGGTCATTCAGCCTGGCTTGCAGGGCCTGCTGGAGGCTGTGGGTTTCTCGTGCCCACGGGCGAGTTTCGGTGTCTTACTCCGTGTTCTCTCTGCAGTGCTGGAGCTGGGCGGACAGGGACTTTCATAGCACTCAGCAACATTCTGGAACGGGTCAAGGCTGAGGGGCTTTTAGACGTATTCCAAGCTGTGAAGAGTTTACGACTTCAGAGGCCACACATGGTGCAGACCCTGGTAAGAAAGGGCTTCCGGAGGAGTTGAGAATTGTCTCATGTTGCATTTGATGTATGTTGCACTGAAGGAGTTCAAGTCCACCAGGAAGGAAGGAGGGAGGTTACGTTTCCAGGACAGAGAGCTGAAAGTCCCAGACAGCATACAGTCAAGCTTCACAGACTCCCTTCCTCCCTTGCATCGGGGTGGGGTGTGTCCCCTGGGCAGACATGTGAGGAGGGGCACAGCCCTGCCTTTGGATGATAAGACCTGTTGAACAGAGGCCCTGCTGCGCGTCAGCAAACTGTTCCTGCAGATTCCAGTCTACGCTTACAGACGTAGATGTTCACAAGCGGCGGTGACATTTACAGTCCTGATTCTTGCCATCTGCTGCCTTCCACGGGCCACGTGGACTCTTGACCTTGGCTGGGTCTCACTCAGCCTCCAGACGCTGCTCAGGGGGCTTAAGGAATCCATGCAGAGTGCAGTTGCCCATAGGTTTTCATTCATTCCGTGGTGAAAACCCACCCTTTCTGGTTTTCAGAAGAGATGAATCCCTACCAAATTCAGTGATTGCCCTGCAACAGCAAGTTCAGTTTTCAAGACTATTATAACCCGTTGCTTTTCCCAAGAAAAGTGAAAGTGTTTGTCATGTTCGAATTTTTGAGACCCCCCATGGACTGTAGCCCACCAGGTTCTTCTGTCCGCAGGATCCTCCAGGCAAGAACACTGGGGCGGGTTGCTATGCACTTCTCCAGGGACATATTTATTTTCCCCAGTTCAGTTCCAGTTCAGTTCAGTTGCTCAGTTGTGTCCGACTCTTTCTGACCCCACGGACTGCAGCACGCCAGGCCTCCCGGTCCATCACCAACTCCCGGAGCTTACTCAAACTCATGCCATTGAGTCGGTGATGCCATCCAACCATCTCATCCTCTGTCGTCCCCTTCTCCTCCCACCTTCCATCTTTCCCAGCATCAGCGTGTTTTCCAATGAGTCAGTTCTTCACAGCAGGTGGCCAACGTATTGGAGTTTTCCCCAAGGCTTCCTATCTTAGGACTTGCCCTCCCAGGCCCCTGGCACAGCCCACTGGTTCTCTATGCTCACTCAGTCCTGATGCAGGCACTTTCTCTTTCCTTCCAAGAGCTGGGTGACTGGGTGGGATCTTAGTAGCTGGAAGGGAGGACCCTGTAGTGACTCTTGACTCTCCCAACGCCCCTGCAACCACAGGGCATCAGCTTTTGGCTCCGTCTTTCTTTCCCTGCAAAGCACAGCTCTGTCCTATGCTGGCTGGACCAAGACCCCAGAAGGGCTAGAAGGGCTAATGTTTGGCCTCTTCCAAACCAAAGGCCAGTAGATTCTTGTTCAGTGTGAATTTAGGTAAGAGGCTGAACCCAAGGTGCTGGGAAAGAAGAGGAGGGGGCTAGGAGCCTCCCTTGGGCCCCCTGCTTCCCCAGCTCCCATATTCACTGGGCCAGCAAGTGACCGGGGTCTGCAAGGCTAGCTGCCGTCTGTTGTTCCTCAAACCACCGGGGTCTACCCCCATGTCTGCTTACTGTTGTGCTCATGGTTTTCCTAGACACATGGTAGGCTCACCAAGAAAGTCCAGGCATTGCCATTTTCCCCATCTGCTTCATTTCTTCCTCCCCCCAGCCCTTTGGCCGCACTGCCCAGCGTGTGGGATCTTAGTTCTCCAACCAGGGATCGAACACGCACCCCTTGCATTGGAAGCGCCAAGGCTTACCCGCTGGACCACCAGCGAAGTCCTCATTTCTTCTTTTCAGTGCTCGTTACTGGTAGTGTCACATGCCCTGCTCACCTGTCCCCCGTTAACCCATCACCTGGCTCTAGTCTCACACCCTCAAAGAGCTGCTGGAAGGTTGGAAGTCAGGCGATGTCCAAGTGTGCTTAGAAGTTAAGAGCCTCACACAGATGTGCAGTGGGGCCTTCCCAGGTGGCTCAGTGGCAAAGAATCTGCGGCCAGTGTAGGAGACACAAGAGATGGGGGTTCAGTCCTTGGGTCGGGAAGATCCCCTGGAGTAGGAAGTGGTGACCCACTCCAGTATTCTTGCCTGGAAAATTCTGTGGACAGAGGAGCCTGACGGGCTGCAGTCTGT
The DNA here is from genome assembly GCF_002263795.3 of Bos taurus. Lineage (NCBI taxonomy): Eukaryota > Metazoa > Chordata > Mammalia > Artiodactyla > Bovidae > Bos > Bos taurus. The sequence goes on from NC_037353.1 coordinate 47,499,568, forward strand.
GTATTCACAAAGAATCGGACACGACTGAGTGTGCACCCGCAGATGCAAGGCATCATTCTTTTAAATTTTAGTAAAGTTGATATAAAGCAATGCCCTTTTGTAGTGTAAATTTAGGTTTAAAAATAATCTACATTTCCATCTTATTTAACTTTTATAGATTATTTTCTTTGCATTATGAAGTTTGATGTTAGGTTTGCTATTATTTTTTCATTCCGAAGTAGTGGTTTTTAGTTTAAATATGAAAACTAGAGATCTCTCACTCAGAGAGTGAGTCCAAAATACACTGAGTTGAAACACTGACATTTTCTATGTAGAAAAGTAGATTTGGAAACGTGTGCCTAAAAACTAAATTATGTAGCAGAAGTTTATATGCATCAGGATATACAGTATTTTAATAACTGGTCAGACTTTTTTATGTCTTCTCTTTAGTGTTTCTTCTAATTAAATTAATTAAATATATCTTTAATATTATTTTAATATGTTCTTGGTTTTCTTTTTCAGGAACAGTATGAATTCTGCTACAAAGTGGTACAAGATTTTATTGATATATTTTCTGATTATGCTAATTTCAAATGAAAATTCCTGCCTTAAAATATTTTTTAATTTAATGGTCAGTATATTTTGTAAAAATCATGTTAATTTATTTCATAGTTGACATTAATATTCTTCCTAATTTCTTTGTATATATTTTGTTATGCTTTAAAGGCCACCTGCTGTAAAGTTGTTAAATCTTAAATACGCCCTTTAAAAACTGGAATAATGTATTAAGGTCAAATAATATCCCATAAAATATATATTTCTGCTAATATCATTAAAAAAGTTTTAATTTTTCATTAGATTCATATCATTTAACTTCACACAGTTAGCACCTCTAAAAATCTTAATATGCCGAGTGTGTTTATTTATGCAGGGTACTAACCACAGCTTCATTAGGAAACAGTCGAGGACTCAGAAATTAGTGGAAAATTTCCTGATACTGATTTCACAGCCCTGCGCAGCAGCAGTTTTTTGAAGGCAAACTGCTCGTGAAGATACAGTGCAAACAAGGAGTCTTGTAGACCTCAGTCTCAGTCCGTGTGGTCTCCCTTTACCTTCTAAAGATCAAAGAAGACTTTACAACCCGAGTCCAGGTCTAAAACCCTCTGGAGTAATCGGTGGCTGTGTAGTGATCCTTAAACATGCATTCATTCAAGACTGTGTTGTGACATCTTGTCGAGACAAAAGAGATGTGAAGGCCGGTCTTCCCGAGGCCCTGTGGCCTCGGGTCCCGCAAACCGGCTCTCGGAGCTTCACTCCCCGGGCGCTGCTTGCTCTCCATCTGTCTGGGTGGTTGACTCAGGTCGGAGCTTCACTCCCCGGGCGCTGCTTGCTCTCCATCTGTCTGGGTGGTTGACTCAGGTGACCCTCTGAGAGTCACACCCACTGCCCTTCTCCCTCCTCTGCCCCCACCCGCACTCCACCATTCTGCCCTGCTAGTCGTGAGCTATACCTCGAGGCACGATAAAAAGTCACTTCCCATCCAAAAGGTCAGACAGCGCATCTGACACGCACAGAGAAGCCAGGAGCTCCTCCTGGGAGAAACCGTCCGGCAACCACAAGCGATTATGCTTTAAACTTTCTGAGAAGTGTTTTGGTATTTTAGAAAATCTCTTGTAAAAGTTAAGACTGTTTGTAAGAAAAAAAAATCTTAAAATCTAGATTTATACAGTTTTTTTAAGTCCCACTCCTTAATATTTAATAAAAGGAAAGAAAGAGAAATCCTTACTGTAGACTAACTTCTTTTTGAATGGTTCCTGTTGAGACTTCTGACACTGGATAATAATGATCTCATTGCCACTCAGGATTGGCTTGTGGGGAGAAAAAAAAAAGAGGATGAACCTTGAAAGGTTTAATTTAATGGCAGCGACCTGTCTGTGGCCATCAGGTGCCTAAGCAGATGAGCACAATGTAAAAAAAGACATCTGGTCTACCTTTCTGTAATCATTTAACATGTACATTTTGGGGTACTTTTTTTTTTTGCTTTCTAAAAGAGATATGAATCTAAAGATCTAATTTGATATTTCCTCTGGTAACTGATTGCACGACTGCAACCCATGGTAGATGATGTCCTAATAACAGGCCCGCAGGTAATCAAGGTTCTTCTGCTCCTCCACGCCCCACCCAAAGGTCAGAGGAGGAGCCCAGATGGATGGACAAAAGCACAACTTTGTGGGTGCTGCCATGCCACCAGCAGCAGCCCTGGGCTCCTCACGCAGCCGACCGCCGCCCTCTCCCTTCTGGGCGCACTGTGATGATTTTGGGTCAAAGAGGAACACGGGAGGAGCTTCGCGAGACGCATCAGGTGGCCCCATTTGTTTCCATTGTCAAAGTCCCGAGCCCGAAGTCCTTCTCTGACTAAAGGGGAAGAGAGAAAACTGAGCACCGAAGCCTAGAAACAGAGCTGCTGTTTGCAGTGATGGCAACACGGGATCGCAGCGTCCAAGGGCCTGGATGGGCCAACTTCAGGAGCCTGCACTGAATGTCCTGCAGACCCTTCGTGGTCTAGCTGGCATCCGTGGCGTGGGATTAAGGTAGACCTTTTCAGGGGTGCCCTCGAGGAAGCACCCCGTTTGTATCTCCTGCCCCTTGGGCCATTGCCTGCATCTGCTGAGGCTCCACGCTGGTGGTTCTGAGAACAGAGCAAACGCCACTGGCCCTGGGGTGCTCCCTCCACAATCACAGCAGCACTTGCCTCCCCGGGGGGCTCAGTCGCCAGCCTCCGGGCCCCTGCCATCACCCCGCAGCTCTGATTCCAGCCTCGGTGGGCGCTCCAGGACTCCACATCCTGTCTGTCTTGCCCTGAAAGTTGGCACCTCCTCCCCTTGGGTCAAAGAAAGTCCGTTGTACATAACTGAACAGCGCCATGCTGGTAAAGTCATTTTTCCTTTGACGTGTTTCTCTGTTGCATGCGGTTGCATTCAAATGCCAAATAGCGATTAGAAGACGACCAATTCTGATCTCCTTGCTTTATTGGTCACTGTGTGACTCTTTACTGTTTCTCTCCATGTGCTCTATGAATGAAGACTGCGTACCAGTGTTTTAAAAGGTATTTTTATGTATTTTTTAAAACTTTTTAAAATGAGCCTGATGCCTCTGTTTCAGCATTTGGAGACATGCCTTTTTTTTTTTTTAATGTATGATTACTGATATTTCTATTGTGTTTAACTAAGTTGTGTTTAATTTATGTGCAATCTTTATAATATATGTATGTTTTCTGGTTTCAACTATCATTTTTTTTGTTTTATCCCATTTCTCATTTGATCTTGCTCTGATTCCAATGCCAGTGAATGTTGCTGAATTTGTATATGCAAATTGCAAGATCCAAAATATTCTGTTGCAAGGATAAATCTTTACTTTGACTCTCAGCCTGCGTCTCTTTCTTCAGTGAAGTCTCCTAATCTTATTCCTATGCCTTAAATCCTTCTAGATGAGACATTCATTAGGAGGTAAGCATGGATTTATGTAGACAATTTTAGGACTTGTAAAATTTAACTAAGACGTGCCACAGACACGTGTGGATGTGATGGCCAGTGCACTGGTCTTCAGAAGCCCTGAGTGGTTCGTGAAGCCTGGATTATAACCACCTTACAGAGGGCGACCTTCCTAGAGTCCAAACAGAAGCCCTGAACAGTGGTTTCTCAGAATATACAAGGAAGGTGACCGAATGCTCCGAGTCCATTGCCAGGCGGGATCAGAAAGCCTTTCCAACGCTGCTTCCCCTCCTAAAACCTCAACTCCTGTTAGGCCTTCCTTTCCACATCTATGTCTGGGGATCCCAGATCACTCTCTTTTTCAGTTTCACACCTTCCCTAATTCACACACCAGCTTCCTCTTTCAGATATTCTGGGCCTAATGTGGAAATTGAAGCATATGCTTTTTATTATTGGTAGCATTTATTTAATAAATTTTATAAGCTTTGTTGCTGCTGCTAAGTCACGTCAGTCATGTCCGACTGTGCGACCCCATAGATGGCAGCCCACCAGGCTCCCGTCCCTGGGTTTGTCCCAGCAAGAATACTGGAGTGGGTTGCCATTTCCTTCTCCAGTGCATGAAAGTGAAAAGTGAAAATGAAATCGCTCAGTCGTGTCCGACTCTTCGTGACCCCGTGGACTGTAGCCTACCAGGATCCTCCGTCCATGGGATTTCCCAGGCAAGAGTACTGGAGTGGGGTGCCATTGCCTTCTCCTAAGCTTTGTTATATTTGTTAAAATGGATCATCTGAAAACCTTTATTCCCCTTTATCTGAAAAAAATCACCTGCAATGAATCTGTTTGCTCCTACGGACCCTCTAGCTATTGGGTTTGCCTTATGGGTCTGTGGGTTTCCCAGGTGATGCTAGTGATAAAAGAACCCACTGGCCAATGCAGGAGACATGAGAAGCGGGTGCGATCCCTGGGTTGGGAAGATCCCCTGGAGAAGGAAATGGCAACCCACTCCAGTATTCTTGCCTGGAGAATTCTATGGACAGACGAGCCTGGCGGGCTGCCGTCCATGGGGTTGCAGAGTTGGACACGACTGAACACGCACGTATGGATCTGTCTGCATGTCTGTTAAATAAGGGGGGCTCACTTCTGCTCTCGGTGTGGTGGGGGCTCTTTCCCCCATAAGTGTAAGACAGCAGGAGAATGGAAGGTGCAGATGCAGCCTGAGGCAGGAGACAGCGAGGACAGGGGGCAAGGAGGAGTTTTGGAGGAGGGTCCATGAGGACAGGAACCAGCACTCCCAGGCAACCAGGGACAAACAGACTTGACCACCTGGCGGGGTACACAGACTCAGGAGGGTGTGAGGGGCTGAGAGGGAACAAACCCCAGGTCTACCCCAGAGGGGCCCGTTGTCAAATAGAAACACACCAATGCACCCCCTGTGATAACAGATCTCAGGACGGGCCAGCAGGTGAGCCGATGGCCAGGGGAGGTCAGCACCTGGCTGGGATTGGATGGCGCAGGATAGGGGCATGACTTTTAGCAGGCTCTGTGGCTTTTCCAATAATTGAAGACCATCTACAATGTGGATGGTCCCCATCACTAACCATGGATAACGGCAAGCCTTTGAGCTCTTGTCAAGCTGAGGCAAAAAAAGAAAAGAAACATGCCTTCAATCAGTTTGCATTTCCTTAACTTCTAGTGGGTTGAGCATCTTTTCACATTTATATTTCATCTCTGAATCACCAATTTGTATTTTTTATCCATCTTCCTAATTGAGTCATTTGACTTTGCCTTATTCATTTATTTTGTGTTAGTCGCTCAGTCATGTCCAACTCTTTGTGACCCCATGGACTGTAGCCCACCAGGCTCCTCTGTCCATAGGATTCTCCGGGCAAGAATACCAGAGTGGGTTACCATTCCCTTCTCCAAATTCATTTATAGTAATTCTGTTTAAAACATGGATACTGACCCTTTGTTATTCACATTATAGCCAACCCACCACAGGCTGCTACCCCTGGGACTTGCCTGCAAGTTCACTCCCAGAATCTGGTTGCATCAGGGCAGCCAGCCTCTGGGCAACAAGCATGGTCCTTTGCTGATTCTGCAGCCTGGACCAAATCCCTGTCCTGGAGTCCAGACAAGGAGGACAAGACCTGGGTGGTGGGGAGTCCCCTCCCCCAAATACCAGGGCTGTTCCTGCAGGACCCAGCGGGCCTCCTGGCTGGGAGGAGTTCCTGTCTGGCTATGGCAGTTGTGGAAATGCAGGCAGGAGGCTGGGAGCCGGCCCTCTGCCCCACCCCTTTCTGCCACTGTCTCTGGTATGATTTTCTTTCCCCCTTCCTCCCTTTAATAAAAACACTGAGTTTTAACATCATTTCGTCTCAGACGCTTCCTGCACCTGATCATCAGGGTGTAGACTTGTCAGTCTGTGGTCTGACCCTGGATGGACAAAGCTTTGTCCTGGGGGTGGGCACCTAGTTCTCACTGTGCTCTATTCCACCAGGAAGTACAGCATGACTCTGGGCCACGAAACAGGGGGACAACCTGGCCTGGGAAACCAGGGTAGGACTGAAACAGGCCTCTTGGAGGGAGTCTCACTGGAGCTGAGCTCAGAGCTGAAGGGAAGCAAGAGTGGGGAAGAGAGCAGAGGGTGTGTGTGTGTGTGTGTGAGCATGAGTGTGTGTGTGAGTAAATAGGTGTATATCCATGTGTATGTATGTGTATGTTGAATGAATGGGTATGGATCCATGTGTATGTATGTATACATGTGTGAATGAACGGGTGTGTGCCTGTGTACATGTATGCATGTGAATATACTACATGCGTATGAGCATGTGCGTGTGTGATACTGTGTATCCATGCATATGTATGTGAATGAATGGGTGTCTGTACATATATGTATGTGTACTACATGCATGTGTGTATGAACATATGTAAGAAACCTTGTATATTCATGTGTGTGCATGTGTGAATGAATGGGTGTATGTGTGTGTTCATGTATGCATGTGTGAATACTACATGTGGGGGATAGAGTCTTAACTAAGGAAGGCAAGAGATGACTGGTAGAAAATTAAAGCAAAAAAATCACATCATGGAAAACTTGGAGATAAAGTGAAATTAGAAGGAAATGGCAACCCACTCCAGTGTTCTTGCCTGGAGAATCCCAGGGATGGGGGAGCCTGGTGGGTTTTCGTCTCTGGGATCGCACAGAGTTGGACGCGACTGAAGCAACTTAGCAGCCGCAGCAGCTTCCATTTAATGAGCTTTCCATCAGAGCGATGCTACTTTCTTGGAATCTGAAGCTCAGAGAAGTTACCAAATCACACAGTGAGTAGATGTTTATTTCTTGTACCCCATTCTCAAGCAAACAATTAGCCTTGCTAAATAGTAATATAATGGTTAATATTTCTATCTGATGCTTCCTCCCCCAAAAAATGCTAAATAAAGGATGTGTCCTGTGGACGTGCATTTTTTTAAACACATTTGAATGACCTTTTCTAATTCAGCACCTACAACCATATAAAATAAAACCACCCTTCTTTCTTTTTTACTTATTTTACAATATTGTGTTGGTTTTGCCACACATAGACTTGAATCCACCACGGGTGTACATGTGTTCCCCATCCCAGTGCACCAGCCCCAAGCACCCTGTATCCTGCATTAAACCTGGACTGGCGACTTGTTTCTTATATATTATACATGTTTCAGTGCCATTCTCCCAAATCATCCCACCCTCTCCCTCTCCCACAGAGTCCAAAAGACTGTTCTATACATCTGTGTCTCTTTTCCTGTCTCGCATACAGGATTATCATTACCTTCTAAATTCCATATATATATGCGTTCGTATCCTGTACTGGTGTTTCTGGCTTACTTCACTCTGTATAATAGGCTCCAGTTTCATCCACCTCATTAGAACTGATTCAAATTATTCTTTTTAATGGCTGAATAATATTCCATTGTGTATATGTACCACAGCTTTCTTTCCATGCGTCTGCTGATGGACATCTAGGTTGCTTCCATGTCCTGGCTATTATAAACAGTGCTGCGATGAACATTGGGGTACACGTGTCTCTTTCAATTCTGGTTTCCTTGGTGTGTATGCCCAGAAGTGGGATTACTGGGTCATATGGCAGTTCTATTTCCAGTTTTTTAAGGAAAAAACCACCCTTCTTATGCTCTTCAAATATTCTGCTTAAGAAGGCGAGAAAATGTGCTGATATAGTTCAGTGAGATTTGGGGTTAGAAATGAACCCTAATGGCTTTTTAATTAATTTTTACCCCATTCCCCAGGAACACAGCTAACTGAAATTTTTCTATGTGTGAAGTTCATAATTATCACTAAATCTGAAGTGTTGGCAAAACAACTCACTCACAGGAAGTTCCTGTGTTCCTTGGATTTTGCCTCAGTGACACACTGACGGCTCACGTCCAGAAGGCCTTTTCTGATGAGGCTTACACTTCCTAAAATACCATCCCTTCTGCTCGTCGGAACCCCACTTTCTTTCCGGCCCCACTTGACGATGACCCCCAATTTCAGGCAATGCCGTCTAAATAACTGTATTAATAAGGCAGCCAAAATAGCAAACAAATGCCCCTGACTCAGACAGATGTGCCTGGACTCATGCATTTGTTCAAAGGCATTTATTGTGATGTGGACCTCGCTCCATGCCAGACCCGGGGGGACACAAGAGTCGATGGAGGCAGGGGTGACAGCTCGCGCGCTTGGGCACAGTGACCCTCCCGGCCTCCAGCCTCGCCTCCACCAGGCAGGGCAGGCAGATGGGGAGGCCTCCACACAGGTGACTGGAGGGGATGGGGCGCTCGTGTCCGACCCGGGGAACACGGAGGAGCCGGAGGACAGAGCGAAACAGCAGTGAGACGGGCGGCTCTGAAACCAAAGGAGGACGGACGACCAGGCAAAAAACGACATGCAACGGCCTCGAGCTCCAAGTGTCAGAAATGGCCGCTTTCTGGGGGAAGGCACAAGGTCAGGGCAACAGGTATGGGCAGAGAGAGCACAGGGGAGTCGGAAAACGGGACACAAGGGCGTGGAGGGGTGTCAGGATGTGGACTCGAGGGGCACGCGTCAGCGGCCCTCAGGCAGGGTGGGGAGATGCCCTCTCAGATGAAAGCAGTCCTAGTTCAGACAGAGACACTTCACGTGGAACAGGCAAGCTGGCAGGCCCTCCTCAAGCAAAGCGTCACGCTACCCTGCAGATGGTGGCACAGACCAGCCTCGGAATCATGTCTCTCGCCTCCGAGGCCAGGGCAGCAAACAGGACTGTCCTGTGCAGATGGCCCGCAGCCCGAGCGCCTGGACCCGCAGTCTCCCCGGGGTGAAGGCGGACACCCTGTCATTGTTCTCGTCCTCTGCTCATTCATTCCTGCGTCCTGAGCCCCTGCCTTTCACGTTTGCATGCGGACGCACACAAAGGGCACAGACACACAGAGAAGCATTTACAGCAGCCTGGCGAACGCGGGAGCCCACGGCGACGGCATCGACTCGGCAGTCACAAACCCCGGGGCTTCATTTTACTGAGATGAAGGCCACACCTTGGCAAACTCCCCCCACCCCCCCACCCCCTACTCAAGTCTTAAATTTTTTACTAATTTAGGAGACTCAGCGGTCTCCTTCATAATCTCCATGTGGGGGCTTTTGAATAAACTCTTGAGTTAGAAAATTCTAAGCCTTCTTCCCTTAAACCCCCACCCCACCCCACCCCCAACAGTATTATTTACAGAATTCACTTTAAAACTTATGACAAATATCGTACTACAACTTATCACTAAATTCATTACTCCCCCCCTCTCCCTTTAAACTTCTTAGCTATATATCTTCAGGGTCGACGACTTCTGGTTCTTATTTTCTTGACACACACATTGTCACTTTCCTGTTTGGGAAGAAAAATATCTCTTAAGTCATTTGAAAGAACAGTTTGTGTAATCAACTCTATTCTGTAAAAACCCAAATCCTTACAGGGTGCGATGCAGGCCTTTAGCTCCAGAAAACTAGTCTTGAAGTTGGCAGTGAGCTTTAAAATAGAGACTGTAAAAGCTGCCTTAAACTCTTACTATGTAAATCTTTAAAGTTAAATATTGTGTCTTGACAGAAAGGTTGGTAAGCTATTTTTAAGTTATAAACACATTATAAAAAGGAAAAAGAAAATTCCACATGTTTTTCACTGATTTTTATAAATACCACTCAGAAAAAGTGAATTCAAACGTGTAATCAGGCTGAAGCCTTTTGGACCTTCTGAACAACTGGTGTGTCCAGAGGGGACATCACTCAGTGCTGGCTGAGCGTGAGCGGAGACCACGCTTGGGGCTGAATGTGAGTGGAGACCACGCTTGGGTTGCCGTCTTTGGGAGGAGGAAAGGACACCAGGCTGCTTCCTGAATGGGAACTGTTCACAGGGCTGTTTGTCTACGGACGCCTCACCCACTCTGTGCCCCAGCTTTCCAAGGGGACACCTCTGAAATCAAGCATTACCTTTCGGGAAGTTTGTTCAATCTCTAACCACACACTGAAGGCAGTGCCTGGAATCTTAGTACAGGAGTGCAGTGAGCACTTAGAAAGCACTAACTGGATAAATCCCCTGAAAGAAGATATCATCGTGTGAATTTACTATTCAAGTGGAATTCCCAAGCCACATCCACCTGAATACTGAGCCACAGAATATGGTTTAGACGCCTGCTTCTCATGCTAGTTTAACTGAGGGTTGGCAGCGTATTATCCCATTTGCTGCATCTGCTCTTGCAGCGTGGGCTAAACCTCTACTGACATAGTGTCTATGCTTAGAAAAAGAGCAACAGGAGATTACTAGCCTTCTGAAGACTGTGGGCACATCTCTTGGCACTCCGGGTCACTCTCTGCTCAGATGCAGTCTCTGAAGGGTTTCCTCGAGGGCGGACGCTAACCTTTCTGGATCTCGAACCCTTGGGGTCTGAATGTCCTGTCCCTTCTTTCTCTTCCTGCTTCTTCGCTGGGATGTCCACCCTTCCCTCCCTCACTTTCTCTTCTGCAGCCTCAGGCAAAGGCGGCTGGTTCTGCCTCCCAGGTCTTGAGCGTGTCCTCCTCTCTTCAACTTTGCCCCCAGAGGCAGGCTTCTTGGCTCCATCTTCAGGGCTCTGGAGCTTCATCTCCTGGGAGGGCTGCACGGACTTCTTTTCGCTTCTCTTTATTTTCACCTTTTCTTCTGATATAAGAACCTCAGGTCTTTGCTCCTCTACAGAAGTTTTAGCAGGACGCCTGGAACGCAGGGACACTCCCTAAAAAAATTCAAAAGACATCCACAAAATGTCAAGAATGAGGAATACAAATTACAAATCTCAACATGGAGAACATCATTTGAAAGTGAACTCAAAGGGGAATCAATTGCAACATTTGCCATTGATTCATATCCTAACATGCAAGTAAGTCTAAGCAAGTCAGGGGTGTACCTGTCAATTTGCTCCTACAGAGAAATCACCATTTCCACCAATAAACCCTAAGTAAGGAATTCAGTATGAACTCCAACCACAATGTCTGTCACACACATCAACGTGATTTTAACAAGCATTAAAAGGATATTCCAGGAAAACACCCCAATATTCAGACAGAAAATGATTTCCTAATCCTTCAAGTCATTGCTAGACCAGAAGAGGAAAATTTCAGTTTCTGGAATCCAATTTACAAACGTCTCTGACAACACGTATAGCTTCCTTACTGGCTTAGATGGTAAAGAATCTGCCTGCCATGCAGGGGGCCTGGGTTCAATCCCTGGGTCGGGAAGATCCCCTGGAGAAGGGACTGGCAACCCACTCCAGTGTTCTGCCTGGAGAATCCCCTGGACAGAGGAGGCTAGCGGGCTGCAGTTCACGGGGTCGCAAAACGCTGGACACAACTAAACGACAAACACTTTCGCCAACAGCCTGGACAGTGATGGTCTTCCCAGGACACACATACCCTGGGCGAATTGTTCCAATTGTTTAAGTACGGATGCAGATACTACTTGTACTCAGCCCTCCAGGTCTCAGTGTCTAGAACAAGGCAGGTCTGAGTTGCCCACTTTTTCTCAGCATAAAGCTCCATATCTTTGAAGACGAACATAGGAAGATCCCCTGGAGAGTGAAACAGCAACCCACTCCAGTCTTCTTGCCTGGAGAATCCCATGGACACATGAACCTGGAGAGCGATAGTCCACGGGGTTGCAGTCGGACACGACCGAGCAACAGCTCTGTAAACTCTAAGGGGACGCTTTCCAGTTCTGCAGCTACTCACTGTCCACGGGGTTGCAGTCGGACACGACCGAGCAACAGCTCTGTAAACTCTAAGGGGACGCTCTCCAGTTCTGCAGCTACTCACTGTGTTGCCTGTGGACCCCGAGGGAAAGGGGACCCCCACTTACATCAGGGTTACATACAGTTGATAGCAAATTTATGCCAGAATGGAGAGCATCCACCCAAGGTGCTGTGCTGTGCCAAGTCATTCAGTCATGTTCAACTCTTTGCGACCCCATTGACTGTAGCCTGCCAGGCTCCTCTGTCCATAGGATCCTCCAGACAAGAAGACTGGAGTGGGTCGCCATGCCCTCCTCCAGGGAATCTTTCCGACCCAGGGATCAAATCCGCATCTCTTACGTCTCCTGCACTGGCAGGCGGGCTCTTTACGACCGCCGCCACCTGGGAAGCCCACAGGGCACAGTCACATCACTCCTCCCATCACCTTATTCGGAGCCTGTGCGACTTCTTGCGGATCCGTAGCTTTAGCTTTTAGGTCATCGTTGGGCAGGTTTCCCCCAGGTTCAGTCCTTTGTGCCAAAGTCCGCAGGCTTCTCTTCTTCACTCCTGGGGGTTCGGGGGGCTCCCGTGTCTCCCTGGGGGCTGTCCTCTGCTTCTTCTGGAGTGGCCTCTCGTCCTCGGGGTCCTGGGCAGCTGTCACAGGGCGCAGTCTCTTCCTGCCTGTGACTCTTCCGTCTTCTCCCTGCTCCCTCTCGGGGGACGGGGAAACGCAACTTTCACCTGGGTGTTTTGCAGGCTCTCTGCTGCCCACAAGGTCTTCTGTGAATCTTACTTTAGGGGCCCTGAGGACTCTTCGGGATGTTTCTACAGGTCTTCTGTCTACTGTTTGCTTTGAGGCTCTCTTGATGGCAGTAGAACTGCTTTCCAGTTCCTCGGCCTGATCAGGCTTTTGGAAGGGCTCCTGGGAACCGGCTGGGTCTTCCACCGTCTTCTCCTGAAATGCTTTTCGCCGACTCCTGACGCCAATGAAGTTTTCTGCTGAGTTCAGGTTCCTCCTTGACGTTTCCTTGGCCATCTTGATCTTGTTCTCATCGCCCACAGGTTCTGTGTGCGTCATTTCCCCTGGAGTCTGTGCAGGCCTGCTAAGCGCTGAGGGCTTGTCTACAGCCACTTTTCTTGGTGGTGACCTGAGCTGTTTCTGTCTACCTGTTCTCCTGGTGACTGGTTGTGCTGGTGGAGACTGGTGGGGCGCTGGAGCCGTCGTAACATCACTCACTGGTTCCTTGGCCCCATCTTGCTTTTGGAAGAGCTCTTTGGCACCGGCCAGGTCTTTCAGGGGTTGGGTCTTTTCCTTCAGTGTTCTTAGTCGGCTCCTGACCCCAATTACATTTTCTGCTGCATTGAGTTTCTGCTTTGAATTTTCCTTCAATACTCTGTTGTCTTTTTCATCATGTACAGGCTCGCTGTGTGTGGTTTCCCCTGGTGTCCGTGTGGGCTCTCTGAGCGCCGAGGGCCTTTCTATGTCCACTTTCTCTGGCGACGCCTTAAGTCGCCTCTTTCTGCTTGTTGGTCTGGTGATGGGTTTTGCTGGTGGAGACTGGCGGGGCACTGGAATGGTTGTAACATCACCCTCTGGCTCTTTGACCTGATCTGGGTCTTGGAAGAGCTCTTTGACGCTGGCTGGGTCTTCCAGGGGTTGGGTCTTTTCCCTCAGTGTTCTTAGCCGACTCCGGACTCCAGTTACATTTTCTGCAGGATTGAGTTTCTGCCTTGGATTTTCCTTCAGCACTCTGCTGTCTTCTTCATCACGTGCAGGCTGGCCCCGTGTGCTTTCCCCTGGTGTCGGTGTGGGCTCTTCTTTGGCCACTTTCTCTGGTGATGACTTGGGCCGCCTCTTTCTGCTTGTTGGCCTGGTGACCGGTTCTGCTGGTGGGGATGGGCGGGGCCCTGGAGCTACTGCAACATCACCGTCTGCTTCTTTGGCCTGATCTGGCTTTTGGAAGAGCTCTTTGACACCGGCTGAGTCTTCCAAGGGTTGGGTCTTTTTCTTAAGTGTTCTTAGCCGACTCCTGATGCCTGTTACATTCTCTGCAGGACTCAGTTTCTGCCCTGAAGTTTCCTTCAACACCTTGCTGTCTTTTCCTTTGCCTACAGGCTCTGTGTGTGTATCCCCTGGCGTCTGTGTAGGCCCTGTGGACGCTGAGGGCTCTTCCACGGCCACTTTTCCTGGTGGTGACCTGAGCCGTCTCTGTCTGGTCCTTCTCCTGATGACTGGTTGTGCTGGTGGAGACTGGCAGGACGCTGGAGCGATTTTTACATCACTCGCTGGTTCCTCAGTCTGGTTGGGGTTTTGGAAGGGCTCTTTGACCCTGGCTGGGTCTTCTGTGGGTTGGGCCTTTTCTTTAATGTTTCTTAGCCGACTCTTGACGCCAGTTACATTTTCTGCTGAGACCAGTTTCTGCCTTGAAGTTTTCTTACACACTTTGATGTCTTTTTCATCCTCTTCAGCTTCTCTCTGCATGCGTGTGGCTTCCTCTGGAGTCTGGGAGGGCCTCCTGAGTGCTGAGGGCTCTTCTACACCCACTTTCTCTGGCGATGACCTGAGTTGTTTCTTTCTACCTGTTCTCCTGGTAACAGGTTCTGCTGGTGATTTACAGGGTATGGCAGGGGGATGGTCATCGATCATTATGGGCTGCTTTGCATGATCTGGGGTTTGGAAGAGCTCTTTGAAGCCACTCAGGTCTTCCAGGGGCTGGGCTTTCTCCTTAGTTATCCTTGGCCACCTCTTGTGTGCAGTTATGTTTTCTGCAGAGTTTGGTTTCTCTTCTGGAGCTTCCTGAGACACTGCAGTGCCTCTGTCACCATCTTCTGGTTCTCTGGGTGAGTGTGTGGTTTCCCCTGGTGTTTGCTGAGGCTTCCTGAGAGCTGAGCAGTCTTCCTGCCTGTCCACTGTCTTGGAAGGTGTCCTGAGATGCCCCCTTCTACCTGGTGTTATGGTGACTGGTTCTGGTTGTGGAGACTGGCAGAGCATTTGAGGGATACTGTTATCAGTCATTGGTTCCTTGGATTGACGTGGGGTTTGGAAGAGCTCTTTAAAGCCAGTCAGGTCTTCCAGGGGCTGGGCCTTTTCCTTAAGTGATGCTCTTGGCCGCCTCTTGCTTCCAGTTAAACTTTCTGCTGAGTCCAGTTTCTGCTTTGGAGTTTTCTTAAATGCTTTTTCTTCACCATCACCTGCTTGTTCTCCTTCTGAGTGCCTGGTTCCCCGTGGAGTCTGTGCGGGCCTCCTGAGTGCCGAGAGCTCCTCTTTTACACCCACTTTCTGGGGAGAGGACTTGAGTCGTCTCTTCTCACTTGTTGGTGTGTTGAATGGTTCTGCTGGTGGAGATGTACAGGGCATTGTGGTGAGTTTGTCATCAGTCATTGCTCCATTTGCACGATCTGGGGTTTGGAAGAGCTCTTTGAAGCCATCCAGGTCTTCCAAGAGTTGGGCCTTTTCCTGGGGTGTCCTTGGCTGCCTCTTGCTTGAAGTTGAATGTTCTGCAGGGTCTGGTTTCTCTTCTGGAGCTTCCCGAGACACTGCAGCGCCTCTGTCGCCACCCTCTGGTTCTTTGGGTGAGTGTGTGGTCACCCCTGGTGTATGTGTAGGCTTCCTGAGAGCTGAGCGGTCTTCCTGCATGTCCACTTTTTGGGAAGGTGTCCTGAGACTTCCCCTTCTACCTGGTGTTATGTTGACTGGTTCCAGTAGTGGAGACTGACAGAGCATCTTAGGGGTTTTGAGAACAGCCTTTGGCTCCTTGGTGTGATCTGGGGTCTGGAAGAGCTCTCTGAAGCCAGTCAGGTCTTCTAGAGATTGGACCTTTTCCTTAGGTGTTCTTAGCTGCCTCTTAATTCGAGGGTCCAGTTTCTGCCTCGGCGTTCCTGTGAATGCTTTGATGTCTTCAAAATCACTTCCTGCTTCTCCTGAGTGCCTGGTTCCCCGTGGAGTCTGTGCAGGCCTCCTGAGCACTGAGAGCTCCTCCTCTATGCCCACTTCCCGGGGAGGTGACTTGAGTCGTCTCTTCTTACTGGTCGGCGTGTTGACTGTTTCTGCTGGTGATTTATAGAGTGTTTTGGTGGTTTTGGCATCTGTCATTGGTTCCCTGGCTTGATCTGGGGTTTGGAAGAGCTCCTTAAAGCCAGTCAGGTCTTCCAGGGGCTGGGCCTTTCTCTTGGGTGTCCTTGGTCTCCTCTTGGCTGAAGGTACCTTTTCTGCAAGGTCTAGCATCTCTTCTGGAGCTTCCTGAGACACTGCAATGCCCTTGTCACCACCCTCTGGTTCTCTGGGTGACTGTGTGGTTTTTCCTGGTGTTTGTTGAGGTTTCCTGAGAGCTGAGAGGCCTTCCAGCACATTCACTTTTTGGGAAGGTGTCCTACTTGGTGTGTTGACTGGTTCTGGTTGTGGAGATGTATAGGGTGTTTTGGTGGTTTTGGCATCTGTCATGGGTTCCCTGGCTTGATCTGGGGTTTGGAAGAGCTCCTTGAAGCCGGTCAGATCTTCCAGGGGCTGGGCCTTTCCCTTGGGTGTCCTTGGTCGCCTCTTGGCTGAAGGTACCTTTTCTGCAAGGTCTAGCATCTCTTCTGGAGCTTCCTGAGACACTGTAATGCCCTTGTCACCACCCTCTGGTTCTCTGGGTGACTGTGTGGCTTTTCCTGGTGTTTGTTGAGGTTTCCTGAGAGCTGAGAGGTCCTCCTGCACATTCACCTTCTGGGAAGGTGTCCTGAGACGTCCCCTTCTACTTGGTGTGTTGACTGGCTCTGACTGCGGAGATGTACAGGGTGTTTTGGTGGTTTTGTCATCAGTCATTGGTTCCTTGGCTTGATGAGGGGTTTGGAAGAGTTCTTTGAAGCCAGCCAGGTCTTCCAGAGGTGGGGCCTTTCCCTTGGGTGTCGCTGGCCTCCTCTTACTTCCAGCAGAATTCTCTGCAGGGCCCAGTTTCTGCTTTGGCGTTTCCTCAAACGATTCGGTGCTTTTATCATCAACTCCTGGTTCTCTGCACCATGTATGCATGGTTTGCCCTGACGCTGGTGTGTGTCTCCTAAGCACTGACAGTTCTTTCTCTGTATCCACCTTCCCAAGAAGTGTCCTGGGCTGTCTCTTTCTATTGGTTGGTGTGACAATTAACTCTGATTGGGAAGATGTGCAGAGCATTTGGGGTGTTTTGAGAACAGCCTTTGGCTCCTTGGTGTGATTTGGGGTCTGGAAGAGCTCTCTGAAGCCAGTCAGGTCTTCTAGAGATTGGACCTTTTCCTTGGGTGTTCTTAGCTGCCTCTTAATTCCAGTCACGTTTTCTGTAGGGTCCAGTTTCTGCCTTGGCATTTCCATGAATGCTTTGATGTCTTCACCATCACCTGCTGCTTCTCCTTCTGAGTGCCTGGTTCCCCCTGGAGCCTGTGCAGGCCTCCTGAGCACTGAGAGCTCCTCCTCTATGCCCACTTCCCGGGGAGGTGACTTGAGTTGTCTCTTCTTACTGGTCGGCGTGTTGACTGGTTCTGCTGGTGGAGATTTACAGGGTATTGTGGTGGGTTTTTCATCTGTCATTGTTTCCTTGGCTTGATGTGGAGTTTGGAAGAGCTCCTTAAAGCCAGCCAGGTCTTCCAGTAGTGGGGTCTTTCTCTTGGGTGTTCTTGACCCCCTCTTGGTTGCAGGTATCTTTTCTGCAAGGTCTAGCATCTCTTCTGGAGCTTCCTGAGATACTGCAATGCTTCTGTCACCAGCCTCTGGCTCTCTGGGTGATTGTGTGGTTTCCCCTGGTGTTTGCTGAGGTTTCCTGAGAGCTGAGAGGTCTTCTTGCACATCCATTTTCTGGGAAGGTGTTCTGAGACGTCCCCTTCTAGTTGGTGTCATGTTGACTGGTTTCAGTTGTGGAGACTGGCCAAGCATTTGGGGGGTTTTGACAATAGCCCTTGGCAGGTTGGTGTGGGTTGGGGTTTGGAAGAGTTCTCTGAAGCCAGTCAGGTCTTCGAGAGACTGGACATCTTCTTTAGGTGTCCTTGACTGTCTCTTAATTCCAGTCACATAATCTGCAGGGTCCATTTTCTGCCTTGGCATTTCCTTGGACACTTTGATGTCTTCACCATCTGCTGGTTCTCTATCTGAGTGCCCGGTTCCCCTTGGTATTTGTTGAGGTTTCCCGAGAGATGAGAGCTCCTCCTCTACGTCCACTTTCTGGGAAGGTGTCCTGAGACGTCCCCTTCTACTTGGTGTGTTGACTGGCTCCGGTTGAGAAGATTTACAGGGTGTTTTGGTGGTTTTGGCATCTGTCATGGGTTCCCTGGCTTGATCTGGGGTTTGGAAGAGCTCCTTGAAGCCGGTCAGATCTTCCAGGGGCTGGGCCTTTCCCTTGGGTGTCCTTGGTCGCCTCTTGGCTGAAGGTACCTTTTCTGCAAGGTCTAGCATCTCTTCTGGAGCTTCCTGAGACACTGCAATGCCCTTGTCACCACCCTCTGGTTCTCTGGGTGACCGTGTGGCTTTTCCTGGTGTTTGTTGAGGTTTCCTGAGAGCTGAGAGGTCCTCCTGCACATTCACCTTCTGGGAAGGTGTCCTGAGACGTCCCCTTCTACTTGGTGTGTTGACTGACTCTGACTGTGGAGATGTACAGGGTGTTTTGGTGGTTTTGTCATCAGTCATTGGTTCCTTGGCTTGATGAGGGGTTTGGAAGAGTTCTTTGAAGCCAGCCAGGTCTTCCAGAGGTGGGGCCTTTCCCTTGGGTGTCGTTGGCCTCCTCTTACTTCCAGCAGAATTCTCTGCAGGGTCCAGTTTCTGCTTTGAAGTTTCCTTAAACAATTGGATGCTTTTAGCATCTCTTGATTCTCTTTGAGTGGGTGTGGCTTTCCCCAGAGTTTCCGAGAGCTTCCTAAGGTCCGAGAAACTTCCTACATCCACTTTCTGGGATGGTGTCTTGAGCTGTGTGCTCATCCTGGTGTGTATGCTGACTGCTCCTGGCTTGGGAGACTTACAGCTCATCCTTGTGGCTTTGTTCTTTGCATCCATCACTTCCTTGGCATGAACTGGAGTCTGTAGGAGACTCAGGATGTCCACCTGCTTCTCCTCGGGCTCTGTGTCCTGCGATCTCTGGAGGGTGGTCAGGTCTGCCGCTGGTTCACACTTCAGCTCTGAGGCTCGTCTTGATCTCCTCACAGCTATCGTCTTTTCAGAATTTTCTTTTGATTTGATGTTTTGCTTACATTGTTCGAACGACTTTTCACTTTCCTTTGTGTCTCTCTCTGGCTTCAGCTCTGGTTGTGGTGTTTTCCTCAGACGTCTTCCCAAGATGTCCTCAACGGTGTCAGGTTTTGCGTCTTGGTTCTCTGGCCCTGTACCTGGCGTCTGCACACCGCTGAGCTCTGCAGACCTTCTAGACCTGTTTGCACTTGATGTTGCCTTTGGAGTCGCTGTCGTGGACACAGGAGTTTTTATCTCAGCAGCTATGGTTTTATTCGTGCTCCTTGGTGTTTTCACAGGATCTTCGCTCATTTTAATACTGGGGCGTCTCAAGGCAGGGCTTGCAGAACTTTGATCAGATGGCCCTTTCACTGTATCGTGAGTCCTAGGAAACACATCTTCGCCTATAAAATATTAAAACACACATGATAAACAGATTCTGTTCACTGTGTTGTGCCAATTTGCTATCTGATTCTCATAAAATATTACTTAAAAGCTAGTTTTGACTCTCATCCACCCCAGGATATGAGGCTGTCTCTACCAGACAGAGATAAATCTGTCTGACGTGAACCACACCCATGTATGAATAATGCTGCTGCTGCTGCCGCTAAGTCACTTCAGTCGTGTCCGACTCTGTGCGACCCCATAGACTGCAGCCCACAAGGCTCCCCCATCCCTGGGATTCTCCAGGCAAGAACACTGGAGTGGGTTGCCATTTCCTTCTCCAGTGCATGAAAGTGAAAAATGAAAGTGAAGTCGTTCAGTCGTGTCTGACTCTTCGCGACCCCATGGACTGCAGCCTACCAGGCTCCTCCATCCATGGGATTTTCCAGGCAAGAGTACTGGAGTGGGGTGCCATTGCCTTCTCCGATGAATCATGTTAAGGGTGCTATAGAGTGAGGTCATCATAGGTGGTGATAAGGAGCTATAGGAATTAGGTAAAAGAAAAATAATTCCTTAGCAGGGGTTCCCTGGGACTTCCCTTGTGGTCCAGTGGTTAAACCTTCACCTTCCAATGCAAGAGGTATGGGTTCGAACACTGGTCAGGGAGCAAAAATCCCACATGCCTCTTGGCTAAAAAAAACGAAAATATAATACAGAAGCAGTATTGTAATGAATTCAATAGACTTGAAAAATAGTCCACATTAAGAAAAAAAAAATCTTAAAAAAGAAAGAAAGGTCCTCTGAAGGCTGCCACCCAGGTCTCAGTGACAGACATTTTTTCCATCAAACCATAGAAACAGCTGTTCAATCTGCTGGACCACCAATGCAATAATGGGGATTATACTTAGCGTGCTTAGGGTCTGTGTTACACAGGAAACATCTATTTTTCAGCGATAGGAAGCACCTCAAGCATAGCATGCTGTTCTCTCTACGACAGGTACATGGTGATCAGTGTCAATGGCAGAGAAGATAGACATCATGTGTCCATCTCACACTCATCCTGTGGCAGGTGTCTACCCCAGAGAAGCCTCAGTACCTGCGCGGTGGACACCTGCTGTCTTTCTCTTTGCCGACAGCACTTTCACATCTGAGTAATTTACCTACAAGTATGATGAGAGCTTCCCTTCTAGCTAAGTTGGTAAACAATCTGCCTGCAATGCAGGAGACATAGGTTCGATCCCCAGATCAGGAAGATTCCCTAGAGAAGGAAATGGCAACCCACTCCAGTATTCTTGCCTGGAGAATCCCATGGACAGAGGAGCCTGGCAGGCTACAGTCCATGGGCTCGCAAGAGTAGGACACAACCTAGTGACTAAACCACCACCATGATGAGAGAGGGCTTCCCAGGTGGCACTAGTGGTAAAGCACCCGCTGTCAATGCAGGAGACTTAAAAGACACAGGTTTGATCTCTGGGTGGGGAAGGTCCCCTGGAGGAAGGCATCGCAACCCATTCCAGTATTCTTGCCTGGAGAATCCCATGGCCAGAGGAGTCTGGTGGGCTACATACAGTCCATGGGGTCACAAAGAGTCAGACGCAACAAGCAACCTAGCACACGCACACACACACGAAGAGAGATGATTACACTTGGCTGCTTGTCAACCTCTTCACTTATGCAAGATGAAGAAGGCCACGTGCACAGAGGGAGCTTATGGTTAGTAAACGGGTTTGCCTTTTTATGCAAGTCTCTGAAAGTCAGTGCTGGTTCTACTGCTGATAGAAATTCCCCCTATAAACAATAGGACAAAGAAGCTGGACAGCATTATCTGTCGTAGAGAGATAATACCATAGCTTTTGTAACAAAAGAAGACTGTCTACAGTTCTGACTGAAAAGATCAAAGTGCTGGGGTGAAAAAAGGAAACCAACCAAAATTTTCCAAAGTGCACAGCAGAGGTTTTTCTCCTGAATGAGGTCCTGGAAGCTCTTTTCCAAACAAATCCTCTGAATTTGGAAAAGTGGGGGGACACATGCTCATCCTTTGCAGCTTCTCTTTTACTGGTGTCTTGAACATTTCAGGCAGCCCTGTCACACAACAGTGGAAAAGCAGTTAGTAGACTGCCCATACCTGCAAACAAGCATGCCCGTCAAGCACAAAAGAGGGGATGGCAGAAGCCAAATAACAGATCACCCCCTAGAATTCCAGGGATAGAGTCTCAGGAGAGGGTGATGCTGGTTGTGAACCCATTTTTAGAAGCGGGCACTGGGGAGTTAGATCATTTATCACATCTCCTCTGCCCTTCTTCTTGGAAAGATCTAATGAAGGAGGTCGACATCTGCAGTCTTTTAGTGTTCTCCAGATGTGAGTGCTGCGGAGAGGACAGAGATTGCCCTGTGGGGGGTCTCCCTACCATGCCTGCCGAAACCTAGGGCCCTCAAGCTTCCTGAAAACGTCCTTAGGGACGCAGTTCTGGAGTTCATGTACAAACAAAATGTCTCCAGATTTTAAAAGTGACATAGGACTGCCCATTTTTAGTACTCTCAAGTAATAATATCACCTCCTTTTCATTTTAACACCAAAAGGCAGTACTAACAAAACCTCAAGGGGAAAAAAAAATACAGTTCTCCAAAGGGAAGATTTAAGTTTCTCAAACATTCATTATCCCCCATTCTCCTTATTGTTCTCATTCTGACAACAATGGATCAAAAAGATGCTCTCAGGCTGGCAACATCTGCAAAGTGTGTTTGGCAGCCTGTTCTGAAGGTACCCAAGCCAGCCAAGCCCCTTAAAACCTCATCCATCCACTACTGCTAAGGCCTCACTGAAAATATCCAGGATATTTAGGCTTCATCATGTGTTAATGTTTTGTCATAAAAGTACTCACACTGAGGGTGACCATTGTTGCATGTCTACAAAATGTTTTGGAGGAAGGCTGAGAACACCCACACCCCACGTGCTAAGTATTTAAACTTCTCTTCATCTTTGTCTTCACTGTTTCACAACATACACCTTAACACACTCTCAGTGTGCACAATTTACAGGGATACACAGATACACATGGAGCTGCATGTTGGGTGGTGTAAGCTCTAATTTTTTTTTTTTTTAATTTTTATTTGTTTATGTTTGGCTGTGCAGGGGGTCTTCACTGCTGAGTGGGCTTTTCCCTGGTTGTGGCAACTGGGGGCTGCTCTTGAGTTATGGTCCGCAGGCTCCTCATGGCGGTGGCTTCTCCTGCTGCAGAACACAGGCTCTGGAGCACAGGCTCAGTACTTGAGGCACATGCGCTTAGTTACTCCACAGGCTCAGTACTTGAGGCACATGCGCTTAGTTACCCCGCAGCACGTGGGATCCTCCCAGACCAGGGCTCGAACCTGTGTCTCCTGCATTGGCAGGCGGATTCTTATCCACTGGGCCACCATGGAAGCCCGAGCTCCAAGTTTTTTTTCCCCTCATGGGGCATCCTCCCAGAATGATTTGTAGTTTACTTTTAAAAAGCTAAATGTGTTGCTCCAGATGTGACTTTAATTAGAGGGCATCTTGCATTGTTATATAAGTGGTACAGTAATTTTCCCGTCTGAAAATCTGCCAGGAGATAAAAACGGGATGCCACCTAATGGATGCAAGTGTCACCTCCCACCAGAAGTGGGAGCTCAGAAGGGAAGCCACTGGGCAAGCCATGCACCAATAGCATCAAAGCTCAGAGCCAGGGCCCTGCCGTGGCCCTAACCTGGTCCAAGCACAAGCAGGTCACATCATACTTTAAAAATGGCAACACTGGCTCAACTACGAAAGGTTCAAGGAAGCCCTTCCACAGGCCTTTGTTCCACAAAACAAGGGGAGGAAGTCTTCAAGAAGCAAAATATCACTTAAATCAAATACCCCAACTCTGGGGTAACCCACTGGTAGAGATGCAAAGAAAGGGCAATTATACAAGCAAGCCTGCTTTCCTCACCAAGCACACAGTGGCTGCCAGTTCTCCTGTACCTGTGCTGCTCTGCCAGGCAATGATGTGCATTCACTTAGGGAACCACCAAGGATCTACCAAATAGCACACGGAACTATACTCCATTTCCGAGTATAACTCATACTGTAGTAGTAACTCATACTGGAAAAGAATTTTAAAAAGAATACAGCCGTCACCTGGTGGTCCAGTGGTTAAGAATTTGCCTTCCAATGTAGCGGACATGGGTTTGATCCCTGGTCAAGGAACTAAGATCCCATATGTCAGAGGGGCAACTAAGCCTGCGTGTCTCAACTACTGAGCCTGCGTCACCACGACTAGAGAGAAGCCTGTGTGCCACAAAGAACTGACACAGCCAGACGAGTAAAACAGCTAAAGAAATATTTTTTTAAAATAATTATATACATATATATTTGAATCTCTGTGCTACACACTTAAAACTAACACAACACTGTAAACCAACTGCTCTTCAATCCAAAGGGAAAACAAGTGTGCATTTCCCATCTGCTTCCTGCAGGACATGTGACCCCAGATCGTCGGGGACCGGTCCTTGCTCTCCAATCCAGCTCCCTCTTCCTTGAACACCATGCCGCCCCCCGCCCCCGAGTTGTCTGGATTATTTATCTTCCTGTCCCAGGCACAGCAGATAAACAAACGAAATGCCCACCCCGGTGGAACCCCCACAGGAGGAGGACAGGGCTCTGGTTTATAAGAGACAGGGCTATGCTTTTACCTGAAAGATCTTCACTGAAGTCCCTCGGTTTGCTGACCAAGAAGTTGTTTATCACCCTGTAGGGCCGAGCCGGTGCGGTCACTTTCTCGAGCTGAGCTTTCCCTATGACGATGGTGCAGGGAGAGTTCGCGTGGCCGGTGCTGAACTGACTGTGAACGGGGCCGGGCGGCTTCTGGAAAACGATCGGGATATCGACAACACGTCAAAGCCTGAAAGCCACCCTTCACATCCCCCTGATGCAAGAGCACACGCCACGTTGGAACACGCACCTTCAGAGTGTTGGCTCTTCTCTGCCGTCTGCCCGGTTGCTTGGGAAGGCCACGTTTCACAGCTTTATTCTGGGCCTGCTTGGCACCGAGTTTCACCACATCTGCCCATGATCTTGCCACTGTCACGGGAAAGAGATGCGGAGACATTCCCAAACCGGCACCCACAGGAAAGTCCGCCTCGAACCCCATCTGCAGACACCACGCACTTACCAATCAAATTGGCTTCCGAGGCACCGCTCCTTCTCCTGGAGAAAATCGTCTGGAGGATCCCATGCTGGTTCCGCTCCAGGGAGGCTCTCTGGGGAGGGAGGCTGCCGCTCCGTCTCCCTCCTTTTCTGGGGACATCTGTCTGATGCGGGGACCTGCTGACACCGGACACGCAAGACACCTTGGACAGCCTGCGGCATCGGTCAGGAGTGGCCGCAGAAGCGTGGACGGCGTTAGCAGCCAGAGGGCTCATGAAGGCATCCGGTGAGGTCACTTTCAGACGGACTTCTGAAGAATCTTCTTTCCCTGATGGCTGGGGCTGCTCCTGGCAAGATTGGAATGTGTAGGAAACCTTACCCCAAATATAACATCCGTGTAATGAATGTGAAAACCCTACCCATGCAACAATTTTAGTCGTGCAAATCTCAAAGCACCGACTGCCCTGACTAGTGTCTGTCAAGCGTACAGCGGAGATAGGAGTCTGTGTCTCTCACTTAAAAAGAAGGGAGAAAAGAAAGCACTGAATAAGTCTTAACTGAGGCATTTCCAGTGGAAAGGTGGAAGGAACTTCCTGATGAGTGGGGCTCTGATCTATACCCAAGGAAACACACTCCGTGGGAATCTAACCACCTTGGGTCAGCGTGGGTTCCAAACCCATCAGAAGGTTGGGTTCGGCCCGTTTCCAGGGCTCATACAAAAGAGGTGGGAAGGAGACATACCAACAGGAAAAGAAAATTAACTGAAATGAAAAGAAATTAAAGACTACCCAGGCCCTGTGGAGAAGGGGAGCTAGGGGGTGGGGTCCACACCTCTCTAGAGATGTAAGATCACACCCCTAAAGGGTCAGTGATGAAAAATTCTAAAGAGCTGACGGTCAAAACCATGGTGTGCATGCCATCCAAGCTCTGTCTTTCACCTCGTCATTCTAAAAGGGAAAAAACACAATCTTACGGCTCTGTCTTTCCAAATGGTATTTAACTATAACCCGAGCGTGACCACCTGGCCCAGAAGTGTGGTCGGCAGGCCGCCTCTGCAGAGAAGGGAGGTCCTGAGGACCCACCTGTGCTCAGGCACCCTTGGGTTGTGGTTCGGAACTCAGGGTCCATTTGCCAACACCCCTGGGAATGCGTCCTCACAGAGATGTTGGCTTTTTATTTTTTTCTTAGAAAGAAGGTCTTCACTGTCATTCTACTAGTGTGAGAGGTTTGTAAAGAGTGAAAAAAAAAGTGTTCGTCACTTCAGTCACATCCAACCCTTTGCAACCTCATGGACTGTAACCCACCAGGCTCCTCTGTCCATGGGATTTCCCAGGCAAGAATGGTGGAGTGGGTTACCAGTCCCTTCTCCAGGGGATCTTCCTGACCCAGGGATCAAATCTGGGTCTCCTGCACTGCAGGCAGATCCTTTACTGCTGAGCCACCAGGGAAGCCCTTGGAAAGAGTGTGGACCAAGGATGTACGCCATCATCAGACCCCAGGGGGACCCGTGGGGAGCCTCACCTTGATGATTTTCTTCAGGACGGTGGGCGTGTGGGCGGCCAGTGACCGTCTTTGCTTTGGCGTCTCTCCTCTTTTGAGAGGTGTGTTGGGAGGTAAGTTTTCGTCGAATAATTCGGGTCTCAGGCAACCCCCAAAGGAGACCCGCCTCCTCTTTGCAGCCATGCCCTCCATCTTATCTAGAGGAATGGGCACAGATGTCAGAGTGCAAAGGAAACCGCGCCCCAGGTGTGACCTGCTTCCACTAACCATTAAAGACAAACCTACTGCGAGTTCCCTGAGGCCTGGCACCTCACCACCCTCATACTCTCCTGATGCTGACGAAGCTAACGAAAGATCCAGGACAAACCACGAAATGCCAAGGCCCAACGCAACAGTGCAAGGACTCTGTTTACACGGTGACAAGTCCTGTGCGGACGGAGCCTAATGCAGGGCATGGCTGATCAATGGTCCCCACTCTGGACCACGGGGATGCCAGCGATGAGCTCCCTGATCAGTGGTCCCCACTGGTGGACCAGGGCGATACCAGCGATGAGCTCCAGCAGTGGCCTGAGTAGGCTTTCCCAAGGGACTCACACTCAGGCCTCACCCAGACCTGCATGTGAGTGGAACCAGGGGCTGGAAGCTTCTCCCGGAGATCTGGACAGACAGGCCCAACTACACACCTTTGTGAACTGCTCATTAACACAAACCCTTGTCTAAGTGACATGCCCCATTTGTGACACTCATGGGGAACACCATGAAGTCATGCACGTGAGTCTGATTTCAGAACCACACACCCCACCCCACGGGCTCCCTGCAGATGCAGAGCCGACAGCTGGACACAGCCTCTGAGCACCCAGGGGGTCCCCATGAGGACTGTGAGCCGGGCATAGCCTGAGAGCACCCAGGGGTCCCCGTGAGGACTATAAGCCAGGCACAGCCTGAGAGCACCCGGGAGCCCCCCGGAGGACTATGAGCCGGGCACAGCCTCTGAGCACCCAGCGGCCCCGTAAGGACTGTGAGCCGGGCACAGCCTGAGAGTACCTGGGAGTCCCCCCTGAGGACTGTGAGCCGGGCACAGCCTCTGAGCACCTGGGGTCCCCTAGGGAGTGTGGGAGGCTCCCGAGCTGCCCCTCCTGCCCCACGGGTCACATCTCTGCCGCCTGCGGCATGCCATCAGGTGGCTTCCCCACTTGCAGAAGAGAATACGACACCTGTCCCACGGGCCCGCCTGTGCCAGCATGGAGGCTGGGGAGCAGGTGTCTGAAGGGCACCCACAGCAGCACCTGGCACATAAACCCACGGAGGCAGTCCAAGGGTGTTCTAGGAACCACTCCACATGAAAAGATTTCCAAGGGGTTTCCACTGCTTATTCTAAAGGCCCAACTTATAGGATATAAGAGCTTATAGTTCAGAACTGAACTTCTATGAAAAGCAATTATGCTCAAGCTTATTCTCCCAAGAATCAAATATATTTTGGGGCCACCCTATCTCCTTAGACCCCTGCTAGTTCTTCCCTAGTAGCCAGCACCTCCTCTGGTTGGTGAGTTATCAGGGTTTTCACATAAATCTATGGGCAGATGACGAATATGGCTCTTAACACGATCCCTAAGTGCCTCAGAGCGAATCATTAGCAAATGAAGGAAGGACCGCTAATTCACACCTAGACACGAGGTAGGCGCAAACTTCGGGGGGGAAATAAACGGACAGTTAAACAGACTTACTCGTGGAATCACCGAAGCTGCTGACGTCAGCTGTGTCGAGACCGGATAACCCAGGGCCCACTTGTCCAGTTGCCGGGCCCAGCTTCTCAGGCTTGTTGAGAAGATCGCTCTCAATCTTCCTTTCTACTTGAAGGGCCAGTGGAGCTGAGATCATCGGAGGTGGAATCTCAGTTTCTGCAGTCAGACGGTCAACATTTGCAGGAACACTCTTCCTCTTTCTGGAGAAAAGCTTTTCTGGTGTATTTTCAAAACTCCCAATTTTAACAGGTGTTTGATTTCCAGGCAAGAACTTCTGGGGAGTGAACATCTGATCATCTGCCCTGGAGC
This sequence comes from Bos taurus, assembly GCF_002263795.3. NCBI lineage: Eukaryota > Metazoa > Chordata > Mammalia > Artiodactyla > Bovidae > Bos > Bos taurus. The sequence continues at coordinate 47,527,534 of NC_037353.1, forward strand.
CTTCACTTTGGTCTAGACTCTGGGATACACGGCCACCGCCGACACTCGGGTCTTCACTCCGCTGCCTCCGGGAGGGGCTGTGTGGTGAACACCACAGGGGCATTTTGGTTTGCTGTGAACACCGCACAGGGGTCCTGGTTTTCCTTGTCTCCGTCTCCGTGAGGGCGATGCCAGGACTCTTGGGCTCCTTGGGCATCTGAACCGGCTCCCCACTCCCGTCTCCCTCAGTCTGGCTACTTCCTTGCTCCCCCAAACCAGGGTCTGCTTTCATGTGGGGGCTTCGGCCCGACTTCCGTCTGGATTTGGGGGAGACCAGAGTCTCGTCCTGTAACCCATCAGCGCTTTCTCTGCCCGCTGTGCAGTGATGCTGCAGTCCTGATTTTCTGCGATTCTGCAGAACATTGTCTTTTCCTGGGTTCACATCTAACTCCACTTTCATTGACTCGTAAAGCTTCCTAAAGGGAGACTCACTTTGGTCACTCCTCTTAAGACATTGTATGGAGGAAAGAGCCTTCGGTTCTTCACGACAGGTCCCTGATGCTACACTGCGATCTTCTTTCAAGTCCCCGGTGGTAGGATCCGTCGGACCTCTGCAGGTATCTCCAGGAAGTTCTGAGGAACGAACACGACTGGGTGTTTTCCTGGACACATGGTCTTCCTGGCGCCCTGAGACAGCGTGTGTGGCCGTGACGTCTTCCCCGTGGGCCACAGGCCTTCCTGAAACAGCTTCTTCCGTGACTTCTGAATGGGCGCTGGAATCTTGAGCTTTCCCTTCTTGACAATGAATTATGAAATAAGAAGTTTGAGATTTTCTCAATGATTTTAACATGCGCAATATGCACATTTTGGAAACTATTTCAAACTGTCTTAAAAACCTAGCTTTTCACTTGGCCTAAAACTTTCTTAATGTCCAAAATGTATGGTGACAGTATTCTGACACTAATATTACAAACCAAATAGATAAAGCACTTCAGCGTGTGACAGCCAGTCTCAGGCATCCAGTGCTGCCAATCTGCCCAGAATTAAGGGGACAACTGAGTCGGCCAATGTGTCTCCACGTGGACCCCTCCATCCAGCATGGCGCCCAAACACCACTTGGGGGAAAGGTTAACTCGGGTGCCTGCCTATGTCTGTCCCTTCCTCACCACAAGTCTACATGAAGAACTGATCTTACAGGATCTCAGGAAAACAAACGAAAACAAAAAACTACTGACCTGGATTGGAAGATAAGCTGGATCTTGAGACCCGACGTGAAGCTTCCTGTAAATGGGCAAAATACGAAGATCAATTTAGAAGCCTTTTCAGATACTGACAGTAAATCATATTTACTGAGATACTCTTCCGGCGGGATGGCCTTCTCTACCCTACTGCTCTTTAGGACTTGAAGAGACTTTGGGAAATGAGCCCAGACCTTCAGGTGCTGGTGCTCACAACACAAGGATTTCTCAGATGGTTTTTTAATTCATTGAACTTCTGTGAAAGAAGAATCAAAGCTGAAAGTCAACATCACCTACCCTCAGGGTCTGGGAACCTACCAAAGGCACAGGGTCATCGCCTTCACACTCCGTTTTAGCAAAAATTGGCTACAGGATCCGTGGGGGAAGTGGGATTAATTTAGCATGTGGGCTCTCTGCTGGCAGACACTGGAGGTGTATCTGAAAGCCCAGGAGTTAAGGCAGAGGTGAACAGCGCGCCCAGAGGCTCTGCACCCTCAGAGCACTGGGATCAGATCTAGCTTTCCTGCTTGGCCGCCTTCATGATCTTTCCCAGGCAGCTTTTTATCCGGTGAAGACCGACTACAGAATAACAAGATACAAGATACAAAGTCCAATACTGTTCCAAAGTTAGAAGAATAATGTCCTCTGAATCACTGGGGGAAATCACAAAATATACCCAACGGCAAATACTTTAACTTCTGTCTTTAATCAATTTCCGATTTCTTGGTATTGAATGCACTGCTTGTCAAACTTCCTGTGTGAGGGCTCAGTTTCTGAACAATAAAAACCAATTAAAATTTAAAAAGTCTGTACAAAATATAAGCCTGTATTTTTTGCACGATAATATCCAACAGTCATAAAGATCAGTCAGATGACATGTTCTAAGTATTCAATTTCGATATTTCTGTTATCCCAACCCAGATAACACTCTGGTCACAGACCCTTGGAACCCCCTATCTAACCCTTAGTTCAACTTTTTGATTGGTTTCTTTATACCCACTCACAAGTTAGAGTTACAAGTTCACAAACTCCAGGAGATAGTAAAGGACAGGGAAGCCTGGCATGCTGAAGTCCATGGAGTCACAAAGAGTTGGACACGACTGAGTGAATGAATAACAACAGCAAGTTGGAGGGTGTGGTGATAGACGGGATACCTCAGAAGCTGTGTGTGGGAGTATTTAGCTGCTCAGTCGCATCTGACTCTTTTCGACCCCCATGGACTGTAGCCCACCAGGCTCCTCTGTCCATGGATTTTTCTAGGAAAGAATACTGGCATGGGTTGCCATTATCTCTTCCAGAGTATCTTCCAGACCCAGGGACCGAACCCACATCTCCTGCACTGGCAGGCAGATTCTTTACCACCTGGGAAGCCCTCAGAAGCTAGCCTTCCCCCAAAGCTGATGAGCAGGTTGACATTAGTTACTTCTCTCGGGAAGGAGGAGCACCTTCAAATGCAGAGCCTCTGGCTGATCTCAGGAGTCCCTGTGATAAGACTCTCAAGCCAGGGTATTCCAACCTGGTCAGACAAGACTAGCTTGAGTAGCTTTGTAAAAAGGAGGATGGACAGGAAGTCTCAGGATTTACCTGGAACATTCTAAGTCCTACTAAATCTCCCAGAACTGCATTTTAGGAAGACGGACCATTTGGAATGTGTTCTCTCCACTGATAAACAAAAGGCACTGACTCTCTTTCAGTGTTATGGGTCATCTGTCCATCAAACCTGGAAAGCATCTCTGCCACCCACAACTCTAATGTGATTATCTCAGAAAAATAAAAATGGATGAATAAATGGGGCACAAAATGAACCACCAGATCCCATGGTTCTGGAATCAGAGTTCTATGTCAGGGCTGTCTTATCCAAAGGTTTGCAAAATCAGATTGTGAGACACTTGAGGAGACTTTGGGGCCCAAAGTGTGACACTCAGTACTCGCACGTTGAATAAAAGAGGAATGGTAGCTTAGATTATACTGATATATCTAAGTCCAGCTTGCTTTATACCTTAGTGACACTTCCTACTATAACTGGTAAACTGTTCTCCTGGGTAACAAAACACACTGTCAGTGCAGACAAATGCTTTCATATCATCATGCAGAAAAGACTCAGAGCCCAAAGCTGGGTGACATCCCCCATCACCTGGTCCCGTCTTTGTCCCGGAAATCCAGGTGACTTGCTTCCATCCTGATGACTTTCATTTTCATACCTGAAGTGCACAGAATCACAGACATATACTCAGATTAAACATTTGTGACCGAAAATAAAACTACTATATCTGACTAATGTCCAAGGAACAAACTTCAGGTTTTGTTCAAGATATTACCTTATTCAAGGAAAGACATTTAGAGTTAGAGAAGTGTTTTTACACAAAAAACTTAGGTAAATTGCTTTGTTTCTTTCAGAACACCGTCGTCAGTGATTGGAACCAGATTAATTTCTGAAACCCTAACCAGCCTTTACAGTATCGCTGAGCACCTACACTGTTGGACCCGACTGTGTAATCGAACAAAATCAGGTGTCTCTTAGTTTTTTCTCATGGAAATCATGTGATGGCGTGGAAGGTTAACCAAGAAGCTGGGTGGCATCTGTCACCTTTTACCACTTTGTGATGTCATTCACTGCAGAGTAATTACAGAGCTATACTTTAACTTCAGATCACTATGAGCTCTTCAAGCTTCCCAGTTACTCCATCTGTGTCTGAACAGAGGCACGTTTTAGGAAGATGTAAAGATATTTAGGAAGAGACATAGTTGTTCTAACAGACTTCGGGTATCAACTCACAGAACAAGATTTTGTAACACATACTGAACTTAGGTAACCAGGTAAGAGAGGATGAAAAGAATTTAGATGCCACCTAAGTAAGATCTAAAGGCTGAGTGTCGAAGAATTGATGCTTTTGAACTGTGGTATTGAAGAAGACTCTTAAGAGTCCCTTGGGCTGCAAGGAGATCAAACCAGTCATTCCTAAAGGAAATCAACCCTGAATATACATTAGAAGGACTAATGCTGAAGCTGAAACTCCAATACTTTGGCCACCTGATGCGAAGAACTGACTCCTTGGAAAAGACTCTGATGCTGGGAAAGATTGAGGGCAGGAGGAAAAGGGGGAGACAGAGGATGAGATGGTTGGATGGTGCCACTGACTCAGTGGATGTGAGTTTGAGCAGATTTAAGGAGATGGTGAAGGACAGGGATGCCTGGTGTGCTGCAGTCCATGGGGTCTCAAAGAGTTGGACACAACTGAGCAACTGAACAGTAGCACCAAGCAAGACTGGAGCCGCCAGGCGTCTGGGATTGTTTCTCACAGCGCCAGAGTTCTGAAACAAGCCCTTCTTCCTCAAACCCATTTTCTATTTGTTGCTAGAGATATTTGATCATCTCAGTCTTAATCTGAACAGCATCTCATTTGGGGGAAATAGTTCTGGTTCTCCATTCCACACCAGTTATTTCCTATCTAGAAGTCTCTATCCAATAAAAACACCCTTTAAAAATGAAGGCAAATTCACAAAAAGCACAGAAAAAGAAATGATCAGTATATTCAAATTTGAAAATATCTATTCAATACAAATGAAGGCAGTAATGAAAACGGAGTTCCATTTAGCAGAATGGATGACAAAAAGGATCTGACTATTAATATATTGCCTCCTACAACAGATACAGTTGAGAATCAAAGACACAAATAGTACTGCAAAAAAATATATATATGTTTCATTTATCTGAAATTCAAGCTTAACTGAACAACCTGGGCTTTTTGGCTTTGTTTTGTTTTTCTAAGTCTGGCAACCTTAGCAATTTGGTCACAGAAAATCACTAACACCATGTAAATTCTTCTAGACGTCACTCTCTTTCGTATGGGATGTAAGACCTTTTTTCTCTCACCCTCTACTTTCCAAAAGAGGGCATCAAAGAACTCAATTTGCCTGCATGATGAGTTTCTATTTAAGACATCTTTATGACTGTATTTAACCTGTAAGTAAGTGTGCTTTGGCTAAATGTCTAACTTACAGTACTTATAATCATTTAATATTCAGTAAAAACATTTTTAAAGTGTATATTTTCTTAAAAAAACATACATAGGATGAAAGTATAATGATGGAGAAAGATATACCAGGCAAACAGCAACCAGAAGACAGGTGCAGAGGTTGTACCAATACCAGACAAAATTAACTTTAAGATAAAAATTATTTAGAGACATTGCACATTTTACAATGATGAAAGGGTCAATCTGTCAAGATCAACCAGTTATAGACAAAAGTCCGTCTAGCAGCCAGTTCCTAGAGACCATCTAAACCTTAAGGATTATGAAAGCTGAAAGCAATGTGATTTTTAAAAAAAGAGGCAGAAAGAACAATAGTATGAAATCTCTCATCAAAAGCATTACTAAATGTACGGGACATTTCAGAATGATGCATGATGGAGCTTCATCCTCCCAGAGGAGATAATTCTTAATTTAAACCCACAGTATGGCCTCAAAATAGAGGAAGCAAAAACCTACAGAGCTAAAAACAAAAGAGAAAAAAATCCTAAATGCATGATTACAGCTTACCTGTCCAAGTAACCAAGAATCAGCAGAAAATGTTACCAGGATTCTAGTTAGGAATTTGAATCTTATGGACCTATAAGGATAGAACACTCTGCCCGGCAGCTGTGGAACACACGTGCTTTTCAAACACACAGGACAGGTTAGTACAGAGTTAACCACATCTGATCATAAAAAGCAAGCCCTGACTCATTTCAAAAACAAAACTGCTCAAATGTCCATCCAGAATGAATAGTGTGTATCTGTGTATAAAACTGTGGTTAATTCAAAGAAACCCTTAAGCAGTGAGAAGGAACTGGGATGGGTCCACCCATCCTATCCATGCTGTGAATCTCACAACCGTGAGAGCAGAACTCAGTCACAAGTGTAGGCAGCTTAATAAAGGCAGACAAAACCATAGTGGTGAGAGATGCAAGCTTAGGCAGGACTCCGAAGCCTCTCAGGCTATCAGAGAAGCCACGCTCTCGTGGTTTACATGGTGAGTGGAGATGGTGATGAGAAGACGTGTGAGGAGAACTTCCGGAAATGCTGCTGATGGTTTGGGTGGTATATCAGTTCTCTAACCAAACGCCACACCCTTAAACAAGAGAAATGTCTTTCCTCACAGTTCCAAAGGCCGGGAGTCCAAGATCAAGGCGTGGGCAGGGCGGCCTCCCGGGACCTTTCTCCTAGGCTCCAGCTGCTTCCTCGGGGTTGTTCCCTGAGTACCTGCTCCCCTGGCTCCCCTGAGTCCTAGTCTCTTCTTATAAGGACACGGGTGGGAGTGGGTTAGGACTCACTCTAACAGCCTCATTTTAACTTCATCCTCTTTTTCAAGGCCTGTCTGAAAACGGCCCCATTCCAGGGGAGCTAGGGGTTAGGATTTGAACCTGTGAATTTAGGAGAGCACAGTTCAGTCCCTGACAGGTGAAATCACAAGGCTGGTCCATCCCGATAAGTTGGGTCGTGCATCTCGTTTTGTTCTTTTTCTATGAGTGTGCCTGACTTTAACATAGAGAAGGAAAACGAATGCAGCTTCACAACGTTTGCCGCATCATGATTCTCCTTTAGGGCCTGGTCGCTGTCCTTGGCACAGCTATGTGCTCCCAAGTCCTTGAGCTGGGCACAATAAACTCCATTTGTCATTCCTTCTAGATGCTCATGGATTCAGATGAAGACTTAGTGTTGGGAATGACAACCTCAAACATGTTGACGTTCACCCGCATTAAAGAAGGATCCCAGGTGAACTGTGAGGCTGGCTTTTGGTGACTCAGAAAGTCTTTAGCCCAGTTAGTTCTTACCTACCTGAAAGACCGATCAACAATAGTTATCACATCGCCATGTTTTAGCTGTACAGGTTTATCAAAAGTAGATCCATTTATTTGTGTTGGATTTGTGGAACTGAAATTAAACAATACTGCCTATAAATAGAAAACACAGGAAAACATGTAACTAATAAATGGATACAAAGTGAAAAGTTTTTAAAAATAGACTTCCAAAAACCCACTCACCTCCTGCTCACTGATTTCAATTTTGCAGTGTTGTTTAGAGACTACAGGAAGCTGAATACGAATGTCACACTCGATACTCCTTAATTTAAAAGATTAAAGATTTTTTAGGTTGTTGTGATTAAAAAAAATTTACATTACTGACTCAAAATAAAACAGCGTTTGACTCTGTTTGATCTGTAAACGCAATGACATAAAGGAAAAACAAACGGGGCAATGTAAATGGTCTTTGCGTTTTGCTGACCATTTTTACAAGCACTGTAGAAGCAACTACTTTAAATCACTAAAACTCCATGGTGCTCTGCGTACAATTAAATGAGCTCCTCAGGTCTGTCAGTTGCCTGGCACGCAGCAAATGCTCACAACTTGTGAGCTTCTGATTGTTTTAAAACTGCACTATTAACTGACAAAGTCACAAGTCTCCTCTCACTACAGACCCTAAACACAAGCAACAACAACCAATCGTCTAGATGCAACCTGTCTCTTCACAGGAAGCTGACGTCAGCAGCAAGCACACAAGAGAGAATTCCCCAGACCACAGAGAAACTGGTCGAAGACACCCTTAGCAAGGCTCCCTGGGCCTCCGGTGCTCCTGGTACCATCATGGGTTTAACAGGTTTGAACAGACCGTGACTCCTCTGTTCTCAACAGGAACCTCTGGAGCCTTAGAGTAGCCCTTTGTCCCCGTGTCACACGATCAAACACTACAAATGGGTTTCTAGATTAAACAATCTTACATAAAAAGACACTTAATCACTACAGTATGAAAGAATGAGTGCCATTTGATACCAAAATGTTTTTTTGTCTTTTCCTTTCGAAGAGAGTGGAAGTTATGGAAAGTGAACAGCTACTCTAAGTCAATGAAAAGATTCTGATTTTGAGGCATGAGAGAAAGACTATCTCGTTAGAAATGAGAATGTTTGGCAGGAGACTGCCAGTGAGAATGGCTACAGAGCAGTGATTCTCCACCTCGGCACCACTGACATCCCAGCCAGACAGTTCTTTGTAGGGGGAGCTGTCCTGTACGTTGTAGGATTGGCAGCAAAGCTGACCTCTGCTCCCTGACGTCAGTGATGTGGGGCTCCCACATCGTGACATGAAAAAATGTCTCCAGACTTTGCCAGGTATCTCCTGAGGGTCATATGGCTCTCAGCTGACAGCCATTGCTACATACTGACTCCAAACCCAATTCTCCAGCTGATGTTTCAACAGGACAGTTGTTGGTGTGCCAGACAGTAACCACCTCTCATACACCAGACCCCATACCAGACCCCAGCTACATAATTGTTAACAAGATAGTTTCTGCTCTCGGGACCTTAGGAGTGAAACGGACAAACTGCAGCCTCATCACCATGTGCGGGTTAGGAAAGAAAAGAGCAGTGCTCAGTGAAGGCTTCTTCTCAGGGGAACATGAATCGCTCATGTAGGAGGGTAGAGAGAAAATTCCAGAGACAGAAGTGCCAACTGGCTGACAGCACCAAGGTGAGCCAGAGTTAGGCCTGTGGTGAAACATGGGTGCAGGGCGACTGGTAGGAGGATGGAGTGTGGGTGGGGGCGTCAGGGTTCCACCACACGGGGCTCTACAGGGAGGGTAACTTACCCATCACTTTTAGAGAACGAGAGCGGGCTGTGATTAACGGTTCCTGTTTATACACGGGCCACTGCCACCAACAACACAGGAAGGCAACCAAAGAAAAGTTCTCAAAACACAACCGGAAAGACTCTTCTTCCCATTCCCACTTTTTTTCCAAAAAGACCCAACAAGCCAACACAGATCCCTTCCTTATTTGTTCAATAGTAACCCCCAGCAGCCAAGGAATGCTCAGTTCAGAGAGATTTCAGATGAACACAGTGGCCTTCAAAAGCCTGCCTGAAGTCAAGCAGGATTTGAGAATCCTTTACATTTTTCTCCAATTATAGATTTTTATCAAACCAATTTTTAAATCTTTGATTTAGAAAACAACAATTATATAAACATCATCCTCAAAATTCTATTTCATATGAAACAGCTAGTCACATTGACAGTACATAGGCAATCCTGTGCAAACCCAAGGGCTCCACTTCTCCTGGAGCTGTGCGTCCCATCTGTCAACCTGTGATTAATAACACTGAGGGGTTTTTAAAGCCAAATTGTCTAAATTGTCCAGGCAAGGGCAGGGCTCACCTTCCAAACAAGCAGGTGCTGAGGCTCAGCGGAAAGTGAGGGCCATCCACCCCGCTCCTTTTGATGGTAACCAGGCGTCTTGTAGGACCCATTTTCTAAACAAAAATTTGAGTATAATCCCCGGACGGGAAGGTCAGGCATCAAAAGGTTTGCTGAAGCGGACTTACAGGTCACTGAACGAAATGACAAAAATAAAACACACGGGGAGCCGGAGGTTACCCTAAAGCAAAGAGCTAAGAAGGCACTTGTAAGTGACCAACTGGGGTCGCTTCACCAATGCCTCGGCCGCCCCGACCCACACTTTATACTGACGGCTGTGGAAGCCCCAGGCTGGTCCCAGGCTGTCCCCCCGCAACTCGGCGCCCCCCTCACAAACCTGCGGCCAGGACGGCGCCCACCAGGGTCGCGGCTCCCGGGGGCTTCCCGCCGAGACCCCACGCGAGCACTGAGAACGAGCAGGGCCCAGCCCAGGGCGCCGGTGCCCGCAGAGTCCCGCGTGGTCCACGCGGCCCCCACCGGGGCCCCGCCAGCTGCCCCTGCCCCCGCCCCCTGAAGGGCCCCGGCCGCGGCTTACCAGGGACGAGACTCCCGCGCCGACACCAGGGGAATCGATCCACCACCCCGCGGCGCGCACCTCGCGTCGGCCCCGGGAGGAGCAGGGGACACGTCCACCTGCGTCCGCCTCCCGGCCCGCGCCGCAGGGACCGACCGGGCCTCAGCCCGCAGACTCGCGCCCACCTCCGCCGCGGCCGCGGTCCCCGCTCCACCCCCTGCCCTCGCCCCTTGTCCTCGCCGGCGGCCGGATGGCCCAGCCCAGCCACGTCCGGGAGGCGCCCGGCGTTAGCTGCTCGGGCGCGAAAAGCCGCCGCGGCGCCCTCTCGATTCAAATGATAACATCGATTCAAATTTGGCGCTAAGCGCAGCGATTGGGCGCAGCGGCGTAGAGACAGACCAATGGGAGTGGAGGGGCGGGCAAGGGAAGCGGGTTAGGGCTGCGCGGAGCGGGGCGGCCTCCCGGCGTAGACACAGACCAATGGGAATTGAGGGGCGGGGCAAGGGGAGCGCGGTTAGGGCTGCCCGGGGCGGGGCGGGCTCCCCGTAGAGATAGGCCAATGGGAACAGAGGGGCGGGGCAAGGCGGTAGGGCTGCGCGGGGCGGGGCGGCCTCCCGGTGTAGACACAGACCAATGGGAATGGAGGGGCGGGGATGGGGAAGGGTTAGCGCGGCGCGGGGCGGGGCGGGCTCCGCGGGGGCGGGCTCCCCGCGGCCGGGCATTCGCGGAAGGCGCACTCGTTAAGGGTCCTCCACCCTTACAGCGCAGACCCTGCTGAAATGCAACACGGTCCCACCTCCGCGAAAACCTTGCCTCCTTTTCTCTAAGGATCAAACACAGTTAACATGGTTATATTACTCGTATGTTACTCGTTGCTGGTAGGTTTACAGTTTTTTTAAGTTCCTCTATTTCCCTAAAAATGACCAGTTGTTACAAGCCATCTCTTGTGTCTTTTCCCAGTAATACACACATGATTCTCTTTAAAAAATAAAGGCATGAGGAATATCGTAATATGCACTTTTTTCTGCACTTATATTCACTGCTTTATAAAGATGTAGAGAACGTCTTCCTCTTTTACTTTCTTTTTGATGGCTATAAAGTATTTGGCTTTGGAAATCGTAATTTACTTAATCTTTGCTATTGACTCATTAATTTAGGTTTTCTAAGGTTTACTGTGTCTTCCTGTTAGGAAGAATTTTCAATGAGTAAACCTTATGCACTACAACAGGGATGAACTGTAAAATAATTAACCACGGGATTCCTCCATGTGCGTGACCGGACGGGCGAAAGGAGATGCCGCGGGCCATCACGCTGTGAAGGGAACTGGGGACGCCCACCCTTGGAGCTTGGTTTTCCTTGATCCGAAACTGCTGTTCTCACAGCTTGGTCTGGGAGCCCTCGGGAATCTCTGAGATCCTTGCAAAGGGAAACCCATCTTTGTAATAACAGACGGTCCTTGCCCTTTTCACTGCCATTTCTTATACGTGGAGGATGGCATTTCCCTGGTGCAGAAGCAGATGAGAGAATCCAGCTGTTTTGTTGTTGTTGTTGTTGTTTACTAAATCAGTATCACGGAGATTTGCAAAAACATACAATAATGCTGCTCTTTCACTAATTTTTGATAATAGAGGTTTTTTTTTTTTTAAAGGTGTTTCTATGTGAAAATGAAACGGGATCATCACTGCTTTAAAGTGAATAAACGAAACTTTTTAAAAGTATTAAGTAAAAAAAAAAAAAAAACGTATTAATAGCCTGTGTAAACAAAAGGGCTTAGTGGTCCTCAGTGGATTCTTTTAGGAGCGGAAAGGGACCCTAAGACTCTAAGCCTTTATGCTCCTGAAAGGTGGGAGAGAGCCTGGAAACCTGACGCTCCTGTATAGGATTTCCAGCTCCGGATCCTGTGTGACAAAGCTGCTGGGGCTGTGTAGTGTAGATGCCTGGATTCTATTAACCTTCTTGGGGGATTCGTTTCATTTCTTCCCCCTTACACTATCAAAGCTCATCCCTGATCCACCCCGTAAAATGCTGCTCTGTCACTCTGATTATTGTTTGTCATCAGGACTGTTCTGTGACCCTGTGGGAGCAGCCTAATTAGAACTAGGAGGTGCTAGATTTCCTGTCAAATAATCTTACAAATCCTCGGCTACACACACCATACCTTCAGTCCTCCAGCGAGAGCAAGGAATTAGGAAAGACTTCAGGGACCGTCAAAATTGGGGCGCTTAGGTCTGCGGGAGGACCCCATTTTAAACTGTTGATGGTAAACTGGAGCAGCGGTGTTTTCTGATGAATAGGAGGTTTGCCCCACAGCCCCAGGTTCCATCAAAGCCCAGGTCTCACTCCTGGGAGGAGCGTCCCTTTGCACAATCAGCCTTGAAAAGGACCCGGAATAGGGACCCTGTAGTTAAAGCACCGCCGACCCCGATGGACAGGAGTCTGCCGACCTGGGAGCTTTCAGGGAACCCACTTCCAGACCTTCATACTCTACACGCATGCGTGCGCGAAATCAATCAGCCTAAGAAAGTGTCTTGGAGTGGGGGCTGGGGGGGTGGGTCCCTATCCCCGGGCTGATCTCCCTAGCCCTCACCCTTCCTACTCTCACCTGCCAGAAACTCCGGAAGAGGCATTACTCCGCACCCAATGAAGGGACAGTTCAACGATTCCAGTAAACTCCAAGCCCCTCAGCCTGATTAGAGCGTGTACTTCCAATAAACTGAATATATGTATAATATTTACCATCTGTGAGACGTTTGTGTTCTTTGGTCATCCTTGTTCCAATAAATGGTCTGTATACTGACACTTGGTCCTGCTGGGGTGCAGAGAAGGGGCAAGGAGGGAGGCGCCCCTCCAGGCCCGTCCCATCCCCCCACCACCTCCACACACAAGTTCAGGGTCTCCCCGCAGGGTCTCCTCCGCACGGGCCGGTGCCCCATCCCAGTCCATGGGCTCTCTTGGGTCCCACCCAGGCGCCCTGGCCTCGGGACTCCTGGCTGCAGGTAGGGGTCGCAGAGCCCTCCAGCAGCGGCCCTAGACTCACCGCTTCACTCCCCACCCCCTTAATCACCCAGCTCCTCCGCCAGCCTTCCAGTCAAAGGAGGAAACAGCCCTCAGGCGTGGATCTGGGACAAGAAAGGCGGCCAAGGGTGGGGCTGGGGTCCTTCTGAAGTGCCTCCTGCAAGCTCTTCCTGCGCTGGTCAGCCGCCCTGCTGAGACCCTGGGGGCCTCTCGGTGTCTGGTCACTGTCAGCTCCAGCACCCACGCCCAGGCGTTGACTACGCCCCGGGCACCTGCCTGTTTCCAATCTCCAGCCCCAAAGCTAGGGTTGCTTCCCCAGGCCCTAAATCCCGGTTCTCCTGGGCTCCCTATGCAGGATGCCATTCGCCTCTCATCTCAGTCAGAAGCTGGACTCCTCGACCACTCCCCTTGGGCAGCATTCCACAGGTATGGTGACCAAGGTGTCTGTGGGGTTGCCCCTACTTGACTGCCAGCCTCTGTCCCCATTGGGTCTCCTGGGCCTTCATTCCTGGCCCCCCTAGGAGGCTAACTGCATCTGGGTCCAAGCACACGTGGGGCCACACCTCCCCCTCCAGACTCCCCATCACCTCGGAGCCATTCCCTTAGTCCCAGCTCTGAAGGGGTGTGGTACAATCCTGCTGCCCCTGGGACCTCAGCTCAGGACCTTCTAGAGAGGATCTGATCACAGTAGACAGGGAGCTGCTGCAAACAGTCCCCAGATCATGTGACTTCCTGGGCTACACCCTTCAGAGGTTGCTAACTGCTCTCAGAATTGAATAAAAACTCCTGCCAGGACCTAGAGGCCACTGTGACCTGGGCCTCTCCTCCTTGGTCTGTGTCTGTGTGGTCCCAATCCACTTCCAGCTCAAGCCCCTAGAGTTCTTCCTTCTCCAAAGGTGCCCAGATCCCTCCTAGCCTCAAGGCTGTTGATTCCACCCACTATCCCAGGGAACTTTTCACTGTGGGAGGAAGGGGAGGTGGGCTTTGCAGACAGGCTGAACCACAGCTAGAACAGGTTGTTCAAGAGCCCACATTGAGGAGTCAGCCTGGACGTTCCCGAGCGGTGAAGGATGGCTCCAGCCACCCGGCACCTACCCTGTGCCCACAGTCGACTGAAGAGCCCAATGAGAAAGGGAACCAGCGCACTGGTTTCTACTTTGAGTTTAGAGAGAGAAGCTGGACAGAACATCGCACCAAAACACATGAAAGGAATTTTGAGAAACATTTTTTAATTTAAAAAGCTAATAGTATATGTTGTTGCTATGGAATATTTGAAAAATAGACTAGTGTAGAAGAAAAAATAACTTATCCCAAGATGCACACACAGGCACACACAAAGGTCGGTCATATTTTTTATGTATAGTGTTATTTTGCATGATAAGCAGTGCATATCTGTATAAACACACACTAGTTTTTCTTATACTTTCATTTAGGATTATTACATAAGTATTTTCTCATTCACTTTTGGTGAATATCACTTTGATAATCTTAATTCCTTGTGTTTGAACATTTAAGGTTTTCCCTAACATTTTATTATTATAAGTAATTGGCTAATGAACATATTGGCAAAAACCTTGTTTTGACATAACAGATTATGTCCTTAGTTTATATTGCCTAAAATCTAGTTTCTAGATCAAATAATATTTGCTTCTTGTCATCAAATTGCATGCTTTTCAAAAGGCTTACAACAATTTTTCTACTCAGTGCAATGCTTGAAAATGCATATTTTACCACCAGTTCTGAGCATTCAGATTTTAAATTCTCTGCTATTTTGATTAGCCAAAGATGGGATATTGTTTCCATTTTCATTTTCATTTTCATTTTTTAATATTTAATTTTTATTGAAATATAATTGATTTACAATGTTGTATTAGTCTCAGGTAAACCATAAAGTGATCACTTCAGGTGCGCAACTATATATACGTATATATACATACCTATATTCTTTTTCAGATTCTTTTCCATTGCACATCAATACAAGATATTGAGTATAGCTCTCTGTGCTATACAGTAGGTCTTTGTTGGTTATCTATTTTTCATTTTGAATTTAAAATGTCCTGGTAAGGTCGAATACTTTTCCTTACCTATTTAAATTTTTCATCTTTTTTACTTTTGGGCAACAGTCTTTTTTGTGCCATTTCCCTAAGTATCTTTAATGTCTTTGAGTTTTCTTTATCAATTTATTTAACAATATATAAATTCTTGATCTGCAGAGTTAGCAGAATTTTAAAAGCCAGGCATAAAGCCAAAGAATATTTAAAGCTTGGATAAATGTGTATAAAGAATAAAACTCCCTAGCTCTCTGAGAAAATTCTATGCATGGCTGACATACATTGGTGGGGGCAAGGGACAGATAAGATCAAAAAAGCTGTCTTCAAAGATGGCCCAAAAGCCCACAGTGAGACTCCCAGAGTAATGTCGCTTGAGTATAAAATGGGAAAATAAAAGTAAAATAAGGTCAGAAAGCACAGCAGGTCCTTGATCCCTGGATTCCTTGAAGGGACACTGGATTCCTTGATCTCTATCCAGGAGTGGCTTCACTTCAAATGGAGACACCGGCATATCAGCAGGCAAAGGACAGTGAGGGGCTCTGCCAGCATGCCGACATCCCCAAAAGATGCGGAACAAAACCATCACATCAGAGGGGAGCTGACATAGGAGGAAACGATCTTACTGGAGAAGGTTATTACCTCTAGGTATATGAGTAGCTGAACTAGGTAGGTAATTGATAATCTAATATAAAAGATCATTCTTCCCATTGTCAAAGGTTTGAAAAACAATGTGAAACGTTCAGTTCTGTGGTTTTCATAATTCTTGGAATCCCAGGGCCAGATGGTGCCCCTGGAGAGAATCTCATAAAACCTCTTTCCCAGAGGTAAAGCGTGTCTCATCATTGCAAGTCCTCTGGAATCAGTCTTTAGTATCTGGCTCTTGCAAAATGCAAGTAAAGATCCACGAGCTTTATTGTTGTTGTTCAGTCACTAAGTCGTGTCTGACTCTCTGAGACCCCATGGACTGCAGCACGCCAGGCTTTCCAGCCCTCCACTATCGCCCAGTTTGCTCAACTCATGTCAATTGAGTCGGTGATGCCATCCAACCATCTCATCCCCTGTTGCCTCCTTCTCCTCCTGCCCTCAGTTTTTCCCAGCATCAGGCTCTTTTGCAATGAGTTGGCTTTTCACATCGGTGGGCAATGTTTTAGAGCATCAGCTTCAGCTCAGTCCTTCCAATGAATATTTAGGCTATATTTCCTTTAGAATTGAATGGTTTGATCTCCTTGCAGTTCAAGAGACTCTCAAGAGTCTTCTCCAGCACCACAATTCAAAGGCATCATAACATCGGGAAAGGTAATTTTCCTTGAGATCAACTCTCTTTCACCAGTTTTTAAAAAATTGCCCTTTACATATGTCTACTCCTACAGGAAGTTTTGCTCGTGATGAACTGGGCAGTTAGTAACTAGCAAAGCTTAACTATTTGCTTCACAAATACAGGACACTGACAAGCAACCAAGTTTCCAGATGTGATGGTTCCTCTGGGTGGTAGACTGTAAGTGGAGCAGGACAGGGCCCTGGGAGCAAAAGTGAGAGAGGAGCCATACACACATCAGGGCATCAAGTACCTTGAAGAAAGTATGGGCCAAACTGGAGCACTTGTTGCTAAAGATAGAACGAAGCTAAAAAGTTAGAGTGCCAACCTCCTATCTTAATACTGCAGAAAGACTGTCACCTAAGAAATAAAGACATAAATTGCAGTGGAATGTCCTAGGCATTTATCATGACAAAAGAGAAAATGATTTCCCTAGAGAACTGTAAAAGCAAACCCGGAAGAGGTCTTCAAGTATAGAGGCTGCAGAAAATTTGTCTTAAATATGGAAGAGCTCAGGGTTGGGGGTTGCCCATTCTTACTCGGAATGACCATGCTTCAGAGAATCCGAGACTGAAGATGCCATTAGTAAGGTTCACTGTTGAACAGTCAATAAAAATGCAAGTGCAGAACTAAGGCTAAGTGATGGTTTTCAGGAAAAGGACGTCTTTTATGGAGGGCATATGCTCTGACGGTGCAGACCTAATGCAGCGAATGGCGATTAGGGTGGGGTTGAGGTGAGAATACATGGGAAAGTAAACAGCTCTCTGACTGTCTTCTATGGTAATTCCCACCCTCCCAGGTATGAACTGGGAGTAAAAGAATATTACGTCAGATTAAATCCTGGGTCAGAGAAGGTTTTAGCTAATTTTCAAGAAGCCTCATATTAAGAAACCAAAAGAAGGGACAAAGATATTATACAAAGCTGTTAGTAGAAGTGTAGCCATTAGATCATGACTAGAAATACTCTCAAAAATCAAAACATACAGAAGAGGCAGAAAATACAAATAACATATTGAATAACTAACTACATAACTGTATCCATATACCTTTTAAATCATAACAAATGCATATCAAGTGTATCAAACATATATCAAATATATCAATCATTCAATACCTTTAAGTGGTCTATTCAAGTGAGAAGTTTTTAATATTTCTGTAAACTGCTGTGAAGTGATTGCCTCCAAATATTATCAAGTGAAAAGATAAATTAGGACAGGTTGCATCTAGTATGTTGTGTTCATCTAAAATATGGGCTTATGAATATAAATGCGTATTTGCTCTTATTGAAACGAAGCAATATACATACAGTATATCTATGTACATACACAAATATGATCATGTGTATAATATCCTTATAATGTAAAATGCATAAAATGCAAAAATGCAGGATGGAGCACAGGAAAAGAGGCTAGATCTCTCTGAACCTACCTTCTTTGATAGATTTGACTTTTTTTTTTTTCACTTCTTTTTTTTGTTTTGTTTTCATTTTTCCCCATCCTGAACCCTCCTCCCTCCTCTCTCCCCATACCATCCCTCTGGGTCGTCCCAGTGCACCAGCCCCAAGCATCCAGTATCGTGCATCGAACCTGGACTGGTGACTCATTTCATATATGATATTATACATATTTCAATGCCATTCTCCCAAATCATCCCACCCTCTCCCTCTCCCACAGAGTCCAAAAGACTGTTCTATACATCAGTGTCTCTTTTGCTGTCTCGTATACAGGGTTATTGTTACCATCTTTCTAAATTCCATATATATGTGTTAGTATACTGTATTGGTGTTTTTCTTTCTGGCTTACTTCACTCTGTATAATAGGCTTGACTATTATAGGTTTGACTTTTGAATCATATTAATACTTACATAAATATAAAACCAACTGAATCAGAGATATAGAAAACCCTAAAAGTAGAAATGAAAGTGAAACTAGCATTGAGACAGCAACAGAGCCACACAAAGAACAATAATTTAAAGCCATTTAAAACACAATAACTTAATGGCCCATCCCTTGATAGTCATTCCCTAAGGATATAAAGGAACTGAAAAATAATATCAAGCGGTTTTCAATAATTGCATTGGTAGTAATATTGATAACATTATTCTGATCTTATTATGATGAGAAAAAGCAAATAGGTAATTACGTCGCATCACCAGAGTTTTTCAGCCTAAGAAAAAAGGATATAAATATGAAATCAACAGTGAAGTGTTCTGTGCTTCCCTGCAAAGAAGGGACCCCACCCCCCTCAAATTTGCTTTGCATCTAGGGGCTGATGGTTGGGCCCCATCACCCCAGCTGTCCAGAGGAGAGTTTGAAGGTCTCATGACCCAGATAACTGAGGCCCTAGGGGAGCAGGCAGCTTCTCTCCAGGTCTGAAAAGGTTGAGGGAGTGAGGAAAGGAACATGGCTTGGGGTGTCACAGTGGTCGGGAGATGGGGCTGGCAGGCGGGAGTCCGCCGCTGGGGGACCTGCTGTTTGAAGAAGGGAGCCTCTGGCCTGTCTTATCGGCTCCCTCATAGGTGGGGCCGGCGTGGGACGGGAAGGGGTGCAAAGGGTGAGGCTTAAAACTCGTCAACGTCGAGCATCATAATGACAGAGTCAGGTTCCTTCTTCAGTAAATTTTGAATTGGAAATGGCTGTATCAACTCATTCTTTTAAAGAATTATTTAAATGGCTGTATTATTTCTTTTAAAATGTAAAAGAGAAGACATAATTCCCAAGATATTCCTTGAAAAGACCTTGAACTTACCCAATAGTTATGAGTGTCCTTACCTCCTAGGCTATGTCCTCTCAATACTGTTTCCTATGGAAGGAGACCTGGTTTCCCTATGGAAATAATAGTAAATTCTGTATCGGGGGCAGGAACGGGGCAGGATGACCCTAGACTAATTTGTCACATCAGTAAGCAAGGATGCTTCTCAGAGATGACTGGGGTCATGTCTAAAGAACCCAGGAGCCACGGTGAAGAGGCCCCCTCTACTCAAACTTTCGTATTCGGTTAAAAAAAAAAAAAAAAAAAAACCAACAAAACTACAGTGAATTGAAACACAAAAAATAAATTCCTCAAATTTACAATGATCCTTAAAAAAATAAAAGAAAAGAAACTCACTGGTCACCTTCAGAAGATGTAAGGAAACCAGTCCATTTCGGCAAAGCAAGGGAGAAGGTCAAATGAAAACTCATCTTTTCTTACATGAGCTTGTCTCAGGGCAACCATGCAGCTGATTAGGGAATGTTTCTCTTTATAGAGGCATTCAGTAAATGCCCAGAGAAGGGAAATTGTAAAAGAATCTCACAACTCTGCAAATCCTTCATGAAAAAATACATCCAGGTGGTGATCGTGAGAGGCTACTCACATCACAGAAAGAGACTGAGCTTTGTGTGCGAGCTGCCGGCAGTAGACACCTGGATCTCCAAAGAGGTCTGGGAATAAAGCATCTGGACTGAGGTTTGGCCTCCGGATGGAACAACCCGTGTCCAGGAAACTAGAGGGAGAGGAGTCCCTATTAAACAGCACCAGTGAGAGGAAGAGGTAAGATTCAGGGGTGAGCGACTCTGCAGACAAGGAACATGGTGTCTTCAGTGTCCTGCAAGGAAACAAACAAAAAATAAAGGGGCCGAAGGAACCATACATTTAAAGGAGCAGATGAGAAAGTCTTAGATTCAGCTATGACAGAATCCAAGGATTCAGCTAAACGGGTCTTAGACTCACTCTCCAACTGCCAACAGTTGTAAAATAGAGCAAGATATCCGAGGCACTCTGCAGGAACTGGGCCATGGCCAGCTCAGGTTGCATCCTTGAGAAAGGAAGCACGAGACTGAAGTCATGTTACCACCACGCCCCCCAGCCGCACTCCGATTGTGTAGGGGTGCAGGGAGGCGAGACCAAGTGGAGAGGAGTCATCTCACTGTCCTGAGGAGCAGAGACTAGAGACCCGGGTGCTGAGAAGATGGGGGCAGGTGCTATAAGAGGAGGGGCCTCGTGCAGAGGGGTGGGCGTGCAGACACCTTGGCTGAGGGGCCTTAGCCAGGGGATGGACTGCACAAGTACTGGGCAAGACTTTGCAAAACCTGATAGCTGTTGGGAAAAAGTTTGTCCACGGAGATTTCTATATCCAAGGAAAATACCCTGTTTTTAAAGCAGGGTGTGTGTGTGTGTGTGTGTGTGTGTAAATAAAGACATTTTCAGATAAATACAAGCCCAGAGAACTAGCATTCACTCCCAAAACACCAGAAAATGCAATTTTAAAACCACAATGAGATACTGTTGTTACACACCCACAAGAATGGTTAAAATTAAAGAGACAGAGAACAGCCAATGCTGGGGAGGATGTGGAGCACGGGGTGGGGGGTGGGGGGCTTTCGAACGTCGCTGTGGGCACGCACGTGGCGTGACCAGGATGAAGGCTCTCAGGCATATCCTTACAAAGCCAGACATCTTCCCTGTGATCCAGCAATTCCACTCCTAGGCATTTGCCAAAGAGAAATGAAAGCATATTGCCACAAAAAGATTGGTGTGAGTAGCTACGTCCAAACCTGGGAGCTATCCAAATATCCATCAACAGGATGTTTCCTGAGAGGCTATGTTACAGTAGAGGGGCTTCCCTGGTGGCTAAAGAACCTGCCTGCCAGTGCAGGAGACATGGGTTTGTTCCTGGGTCCAGAAGATCCCCTGGAGAAGCAAATGGCAACCCACCCCAGTATTCTTGCCTGAGAAAACCCCACGGACAGAGGAGCCTGGCAGAATTCAGTACATAGGGTTGCACAAAGACAGACTGAGCGACTCAACAACAAACATTACCGTACAGGCTGTGTTCCACTCACATGGTGAGATACTACAAAGGGCTAAAAAAGAAGGAAGTCTTGGTACATAAGATACTGTGACTGAATCTCAAAGAACATGATTACTTTGGGTAGAAGGAGTTAGATGCAAATGAGTATGCCTGTCCATTTATGTGAATTTCTAAAACAGGCAGAATTCCTGTAAGATAACAGAAGTCAGTGGTTTCTGGTGGGCTGGGTGGTAGGGGAATGGACTGCAAGAGGGAACTTTCAGGGTGATGGAAACCCTTTATAGTTTGATGAATGTGTTCATCACACAAATGGTTATATTTGACAAAACAAGGATCTGTATGTCTTGGTATATGAAAAATTTTACCTGAATTAAAAAAACATTTTATAATCAAATGAATACAATTCACGGGCCTTTTTAGACTTGATTTAGAAAAATCAACTGTTAAGGACACATCCATAAGGCAGCTGGAGAAATTGGGTCACTGAATGAGTATTTGATGATACTAACTGGCTGACTTTATTTTTGGTGCTCCAAAATCACTGCAGATGGTGATTGCAGCCATGAAATTAAAAGACGCTTACTCCTTGGAAGGAAAGTTATGACCAACCTAGACAGCATATTAAAAAGCAGAGACATTGCTTTGCCAACAAAGGTCCGTCTAGTCAAGGCTATGGTTTTTCCTGTGGTCACATATGGATGTCATGTATGGATGACATGTCATGTATGGATGTGAGAGTTGGACTGTAAAGAAAGCTGAGCACAGAAGAATTAATGTTTTTGAACTGTGGTGTTGGAGAAGACTCTTGAGAGTCCTTTGGACTGCAAGGAGATCCAACCAGTCCATTCTGAAGGAAATCAGCCCTGAATATTCATTGGAAGGACTGATGCTAAAGCTGAAACTCCAATACTTTGGCCACCTGATGCGAAGAACTGACTCATTTGAAAAGACCCTGATGCTGGGAAAGATTGAGGGCAGGAGGAGAAGGGGACGACAGAGGATGAGATGGTTGGATGGCATCACTGACTCGATGGACATGAGTTTGTGTGAACTCCGAGAGTTGGTGATGGACAGGGAGGCCTGGCATGCTTAGGTTCATGGGGTCGCAAAGAGTTGGACACGACTGAGCGACTGAACTGAACTCAACTGAAGGAAATGCTTTTGATGTGATAATAGTATTATTATTGTGACAATGGTATTGTTATGTTAAAAGACTTCTGTTAGAGATACACACTACATATTTATGGAGGAAGAGATAGAATGTGTGGGATTTATTTAAAAATAAGCCACTGGAGGGCTTCTCTGGTGGCTCAGTGGTAAATCCTCCAAGGCAGGAGACACGGGTTCAATCCCTATTGTGGGAAGATCCCACATGCCAAGGAGCCTAAACCCGTATGCCACAACTATTCAGCTTGTGCTCTAGAGCCTGGGAGCCACAACTCCTGAAGCTTGTGTGCCTTAGCGCCAGTGCTCTGAAACGAGAGAAGCCACTGCAATGAGAAGCCCCCACATCGCAACTAGAAAGCAGCCCCCACTCACCACAACCAGAGAAAAGCAGCGAAGACCCAGCACAACCAAAAATAAACACGTAAATAAAAGTATTAAAAAAAACAGTTTATTAAAAAAAATAATAAACCAGTGGAGGTCAGAGGTGGAAGTGTCCTGGGGACACGGATGAACGCAAATGCCTGTGTACATCAATTGTTGGAGCTGAGTGATAGGTACATGGGGGTTCTTCACGTTACACTTATTGCCTCTGTAAGTTTAAACTTTTCCAGGAGAAAAAGTTTTAAAAGTTAAGCATAAGAA
This sequence comes from Bos taurus, assembly GCF_002263795.3. Classification (NCBI taxonomy): domain Eukaryota; kingdom Metazoa; phylum Chordata; class Mammalia; order Artiodactyla; family Bovidae; genus Bos; species Bos taurus. Next base: position 47,550,472 of record NC_037353.1, read on the forward strand.
TATCAGGAGGCATTTCATGGGCGGGCATGGGGTTCTTTGGCAGGGGTCAGGATGAGGGTGGAGCAGGCAAGGCAGAGATGCCAAAGAGACAGAGGAACCCAAGTGTGTTAGTCTTAAGGGAACAGTTAAGACCTACGGCCTTCCTGACCAGGTAATTACTGGGCTCTGGGTGGGGTCCTGGAGCTGCCTCCCGCAGCTAGACAGGCCACACGACAAGCCTATGCCTTAAAGAAGTTTCTATTAACATTTTCAAAGTACAGTTCAGTTCAGTCTCTCAGCCGTGTCCGAAATGCTAGAAATTACCGTTAGTTCAGTTCAGTCCCTCAGTCGTGTCCGACTCTTTGCGACCCCATGGACTGCAGCACACCAGGCCTCCCCATCCATCACCAACTCCCAGAGTTTACTCAAACTCATGTCCATTGAGTCAGTGATGCCATCCAACCATCTTATCCTCTGTTGTCCCCTTCTCCTGCCTTCAATCTTTCCCAGCATCAGGGGCTTTTCCAATGAGTCAGTTCTTTGTATCAGGTGGCCAAAGTATTGGAGCTTTCCGATGAATATTCAGGACTGATCTCCTTTAAGATGGACTGGTTAGAACTCCTTGCTGTCCAAGGGACTTTCAAGAGTCTCCTCCAACACCACAGTTCAAAAGCATCAATTCTTCAGCACTCAGCTTTCTTTACAGTCCAACTCTCACATCCATACAGGACTATTGCACTTAAGTAAGCAATTACTGTACTTAAAATTTTTTTTTACTTAAAAAATATTTGACTTGAAAAAAAGACTTCTGTACTTAAGTAACCAATTACTGTACTTAAAAAAGTTTTACTTAGAAAAAGTATTTTACTTGAAAAAAAAAGTCTACTGTACTTCAGTAAGCAATTACTGTACTTAAAAAATTCTCTGAAAAATATTAAAGTACAGTAATTGCTAGCATTTCAAGCAAAAATCTAGCCTTGGGGCATTTCTTGAAAGCCAAAAGAAAAAAGAAAAAGGAAAAAAGAGTAAAGAAAAACCGAATCAGGCCACCCGCATCAGGCCCAGCCGGCTCACGACGTCTGGAGCCAGTGGCCTGAGCGACCCCGCAGCATCCTGGCCGCCCCTCGGCTGGGATGCCCCTCGGCTGGGATGCCCCTCGGCTGGGATGCCCCTCGGCTGGGATGCCCCTCGCCCGGAAGCTGGGAGGACGAGCCTGCGCGGCGCCCCTAGCGCGATGGGCGGGGCCGCAGCGCCACCTGGCGACCAAGCGGGGCCACTGCGCCTTCAGGAAGAGACGCAGGTCCGGGCGCGAGCGCAGCTGCAGCCCTGCGGAGCTGGGACAGGGGCTTACGACGCACGGGGCCGCGTCTGTGCGACTCTGCGGGGAAGACACCTTCACGTCTCCGCGTTTGTGCCTGAGGTCATTGCACGTCTCGGAGCTGTGCTGGTACGGGGAAGGGGCGCTGGGCGGGTGCTGTAGACACGGCTGCCTTGTGCCAACGCGCGCGGGGTTGCCCTGTATCTCGCCCGGCAAGGAGGGGCCTGGAGACCGGCAGGTCCTGTCCGCTGGGTTTCCTGGAATCACGGGTCTTCCTCCAAAGCAAAGCCAAACCGAGTACTGCCGGAGTAAGACTGATCCAGATAAAAACCGTCATCGACGGGAAAACTCTGAATGCCGTTCGGTGCCAGTCTGTTCCAAAATACTATGGGAGAAATGCCTTTGGCTGTCTCATGAAGACTTTGCATCATTATTGCAGTAATTCTTTTGAATAATTTGTCAGTGCTGTAATGATACATTATTGTCTGAAAATTTTGACCTTTTCTTAAAAAACAGTTTGGAAACTTTAGACATACCTGCCCAATTCTGTTTTAGGCATGTATGAAGTTTCTACTGAATGCCAGGCAGTGTGTTAAAAGGGCAAATATGATGATTTGTGTTGCAAAAAGGCACGCGGTCTGCAGGGGAGAGTTACCTGAGACCATGAATGGGGTGTGATGGACTTGAAAGAGCTATAGAGGAGCCTGTGTGTTATTCAGAGGCTTGGACTAGTGCGCCATCTAGAGAAAGATCTCGGTAGTCAGACAGCTGTGCTGTGCTCAGTCGCTCAGTCCTGTCCAGCTCTTGGCCATCCCATGGACTGCAGTCAGCCAGGATTCTCTGGCCATGGGGATTCTCCAGGCAAGAACAGTGGAGTGAGTTGCTATACCCTTCTCCAGGGGATCTTCACAACCCAGGTATCAAACCCAGGTCTCCTGCATTTCAGATGGATTCTTTACCAACTGAGCCACCAGGGAAGCCAAAGAATACTGCAGTGGGTGACCTATCCCTTATCCAGAGAATTTTCCTGACCCAGGAATCGAATCAGGGTCTCCTGCATTGCAGGCAGATTCTTCATCAGCTGAGCTACCAGGGAAGCCCAGTCAGACAGCAGTAACCACACCAAAGATATCATGAGGGTATGTGCACAAGAATGAACCCAGTTCTGGTTAACTTCCATTTCTGTGCAGCTGGGAATTTTCTCCAGGTAAACTTTGTAGAGAGACTGAACTGAGAGAAGTGTGCAGGGTGTTAGAATCTGTTGTCCTGAGCTTACTACCTGGAGCTCTGAGTTAGTTAACATGATTGCAATTTTTATCAAGGGCCTGTTCTGTATCAAACCTCTGCTCAGCACTGCAGGCTTCTCAGCGTCCCAGAAACTGTGGTTATTACTGCCAGGGGCAGGACCGTGTGAGATTCTGGGGTGCAAAATGTAAGGAAGTGTTTGTGTTACCCAGCACAAGTTCTTGTGCTCAGTGCACAGTGAGGCCAAACAAACCATCAGAGTTTGGAGCAGAGAAAAGTTTACTGCAGGGCTAGGCAAGGAGACAGGTGGCTCATGCCCCAAAGCCCTATCCTGAATGTACAGCCTGACAGGTGAAAATGTTTCCAAAACTCAGCCTCTGTACACTGGTGATTGATTAAATCTCAGAGACAGTTTTGGTTAAAGTGGGGCTTCCCCAGTGGCTTAGCAGTAAAGAATCTGCCTGCAATGCAGGAGACACAGACAGGAGATACAGGTTCGATCTCTGAATTGGGAAGATACTCTGGAGAAAGGAAATGGCAACCCCTCCAGTATTCCTGCCTGGGAAATCCCAATCTATGGGGTCGCAAAAGAGTTGGACCCAGGACTCAATAACAACCACAACAGCAGAAAGGAAGAGCTTTATTGCTTTGCCAGGCAAAGAGGGCCACAGCAGGACAGTGGCCTCAAAACTGTATGACCACCCCTGGAGCAGGTACTGCAGAGTCTTACAGTGTTAAAGGGCAGGGTGTGGTCACTTCATGGACAGTCTTCTGATTGGCTGGTGGTGAGGTAATTGGGAGTTAGCATGATCAACTTCTGGTTCCACCCAGTGTGGGGTCTACACGTTTGTGGGCAGCACATAGTTAACTTCTCCCACATGGTGGGGGTTTCTGTATCTGCTAAACAGCTCCAAAGACAATGAATGGCTCAGAATGTTACCCATAGCCCTTGAGGAGGAGCTAAGACTCCTTCAGTTCAGTTCAGTTCAGTTCAGTCGCTTAGTCGTATCCGACTCTTTGCGACCCCATGGACTGCAGCACACCAGACCTCCCTGTCCATCACCAACTCCTGGAGTTTACTCAAACTCATGTCCATTGATTCGGTGATGCCGTCCAACCATCTCATCCTCTGTCATCCCCTTCTCCTCGAACCTTCAATCATACCCAGCATCAGGGTCTTTTCCAATGAGTCAGCTCTTTGCATCAGGTGGCCAAAGTATTGGAGTTTCAGCTTTAGCATCAGTCCTTCCAATGAATATTTGGGACTGATTTCCTTTACGATGGGCTAGTTTGATCCCCTTGCAGTCCAAGGGCCTCTCAAGAGTCTTCTCCAACACCACAGTTGAAAAGCATCAATTCTTCAGTGCTCAGCTTTCTTTATAGTCCAACTCTCACACCTTGACTTTGTTTAATGGCTAAAGTATTGTTCTTTTGCCTTGCTTGGCTCTTTTCCTTTCTTTCAGCATTTTCTCACTTCACTGATTACATTTATTCTTTGACTAAAGGTTTTTTAACAAGCAAAAAGGCAGGCAGAGGGCATGGGTGGGCATATATTCTGGGAAGGCCTCCTAGGATCCTGCTGCATTACAGAGGCTTCTGCAGTCGACATGGACTGGCCAGGTCATGAACAGCAGCCCTGCCCTGTGGGGAACCGGCCCCCACCCTTTGCTCACCCCTCCACCGAGAACACACCTGCCTCTTGGCACTTGTCACAGACTGAAGCTCTAATTCACATTATCATTTGATACAAATACTGATGCTGATCATGTTGGAAGTCAGGGCAGTGTCTCCCATCTGTTGTGAGCCAGGCAGGACAGTCCCCGGTTTCCTGTGCTATCTCATTATCCTTTGTGACAATCTGGTGGGAGAAGAATCATCTCTATTTGGGAGAAATATGTGGTACACGTATACAATAGAATATTACTCAGCTAGAACAAAGAGGGAGTACCTCAAGGCTGCATATTGTCACCCTACTTACTTAACTTATATGCAGAGTACATCACGAGAAATGCTGGGCTGGAGGAAGCACAAGCTGGAGTCAAGATTGCTGGGAGAAATATCAATAACCTTAGATATGCAGATGACATCACACTTATGGCAGAAAGTGAAGAAGAACTAAAGAGTCTCTTAATGAAAGTGAAAGAGGAGAGTGAAAAAGTTGGCTTAAAGCTCAACATTCAGAAAACTAAGATCATGGCATCCGGTCCCATCACTTCATGGCAGATAGATGGAGAAACAGTGGAAACAGTGTCAGACTTTATTTTTCTGGGCTCCAAAATCACTGCAGATGGTGATTGCAGCCATGAAATTAAAAGACGTGTACTCCTTGGAAGGAAAGTTATGACCAACCTGCTGCTACTGCTGCTAAGTCGCTTCAGTCGTGTCCGACTCTGTGCGACCCCATAGACGGCAGCCCACCAGGCTCCCCCATCCCTGGGATTCTCCAGGCAAGAACACTGGAGTAGGTTGCCATTTCCTTCTCCAATGCATGAAAGTGAAAAGTGAAAGTGAAGTCGCTCAGTCGTGTCCGACTCCTAGTGACCCCATGGACTGCAGCCCACCAGGCTCCTCCATCCATGGGATTTTCCAGGCAAGAGTACTAGAGTGGGGTGCCATTGCCTTCTCCAATGACCAACATAGACAGCATATTAAAAAGCAGAGACACTACTTTGTCAACAAAGGTCCATCTAGTCAAGGCTATGGTTTTCCCAGTAGTCATGTATGGATGTGAGAGTTGGACTATAAAGAAAGCTGAGCGCTGAAGAATTGATGTTTTTGAACTGTGGTGTTGGAGAAGACTCTTGAGAGTCCTTTGGACTGGAAGGAGATCCAACCAGTCCATCCTAAAGGAGATCAGTCCTGGGTGTTCATTGGAGGGACTGATGTTGAAGCTTAAACTCCAATACTTTGGCCACCTGATGTGAAGAGCTAACTCATTTGAAAAGACCCTGATGCTGGGGAAGATTGAAGGCAGGAGGAGAAGGGGACAACAGAGGATGAGATGGTTGGATGGCATCACTGACACAATGGACATGGGTTTGGGTGCACTCCGGGAGTTGGTGATGGACAGGGAGGCCTGGTGTACTGTGGTTCACGGGGTCACAAAGAGTCAGACACGACTGAGTGACTGAACTGAACTGAACTGGTGGTAAAAGTAGAGTCTGAGGCTGTAAAGAGCAATATTGCATAGGAACTTAGAATGTCAGGTCTATGAATCAAGGAAAGTGGAAGTGGATAGGAATGGGTGACTTTAATTCAGATGACCATTTTATCTACTTCTGTGGGCAAGAATCCCTTAGAAGAAATGGAATAGCTCTCATAGTCAACAAAAGAGCCCCAAATGCAATACTTGGGTGCAATCTCAAAAATGACAGAATGATCTTGGCTTATCTTTGAGGCAAACCATTCAATATCACAGAAATTGAAGTCTGTTTCCCAACCACTGACACTGAAGAAGCTGAAGTTGAACAGTTCTATGAAGACTTACAAGACCTTCTAGAGCTAACACCAAAAGAAGGTGTTCTTTTCATCATAGGGGACTGGAATGCAAAAGTAGGAAGTTCAGAGATACCTGGAGTAACAGACAAGTTTGGCCTTGGAGTATAAAATGAAGCAGGGCAAAGGCTAACAGAGTTTTGCCAAGAGAACACACTGGTCATAGCAAACACTCTCTTCCAACAACACTAGAGATGACCGTACACATGGACAGATGGTCAGTACCCAGATCAGACTGATTACATTCTTTTTTAGCTGAAGATGGAGAAGCTCTACACAGTCAGCAAAAACAAGACTGGGAGCTGACTGTGGCTCAGATCATGAACTGCTTCTCGCAAAATTCAGACTTAAATTGAAGAAAGTAGGGAAAACCACTAAGCCATTCAGATATGACCTAAATCAAATCCCTTATGCTTATACAATGAAAGTGACAAGTAGATTCAAGGGATTAGATCTGGTAGACACGGGGCCTGAAGAACGATGGGCAGAGGTTCATGACGTTGGATAGGACAGTGGTTTAGTTACTAAGTTGTGTCTGGCTCTTGCAACCCCACGGTCTGTAGCCCGCCAGGCTCCTCTGTCCATGGGATTCTCCAGACGAGAATACTGGAGTGGGTTGCCATTTCCTTCTCCAATTGCATAGGAGGTGCTGATCAAAACCATCTCCAAGAAAAAGAAATGCAAAAAAGGCAAAATGGTTGTCTGAGGAGGCTTTACAAATAGCTGAGAAAGTAAGAGATGAGAAAGGCAAAGAAGAAAAGGAAAGTTATATCCATCTGAATGTGGAGTTCCAAAGAATAGCAAGGAGAGATAAGAAAGACTTCTTTAGTGAGCAATGCAAAGAAATAGAAGAAAACAATAGAATAGGAAAGACTAGAAATCTCTTCAAGAAAATTAGAGATACCAAGGGAATATTTCATGCAAAAATGAAACACAATGAAGGGTAGAAATGGTGTGAACCTAAAGCAGAAGAAACTAAGAAGAGGTGGCAAGAATACACAGAAGAACTGTTTAAAAAAGATCTTAATGACCCAGATAACTGCAATGGTGTGATCACTCACCTAGAGCCAGACATCCTGGAATGCCAAGTCAAGTGGGCCTTAGGAAGCATCACTATGAACAATGCTAGTGGAGATGATAGAATTCCAGCTGAACTATTTCAAATCTTCAGAAGATGATTCTGTTAAAGTGCTGCACTCAATATGCCAGTTAAATTTGGAAAACTCAGCAGTGGCCACAGGAATGGAAAAGGTCAGTTTTCATTCCAATCCCAAAGAAGGGCAGTGCCAAAGAATGTTCAAATTACCATATATTTACACTCATTTCACATGCTAACAAGGTAATGCTCAAAATCCTGCAAGCTAGACTTCAACAGTAGGTGAACTAAGAATTTCCAGATGTACAAGCTGGATTTAGAGAAGGCAGAGGAACCAGAGATCAAACTGCCAGCATCCAATGGATCATAGAAAAAGCAAGGAAATTCCAGAAAACATCTACTTCTCCTTCATTGACTATGTTAAAACCCTTTGACTGTGTGGGTCACAACAAACTGGAAAATTCTTAAAGAGATGGGAATACCAAACCACCTTACGGGCTTCTTGAGAAACCTGTATGCAGGTCAAGAAGCAACAGTGAGAACTGGACATTGAACAATGGGCTGGTTCAAAATTGGGAAAGAAGTACATCAAGGCTGTATATTGTTACCCTGTTTATTTAACTTATATGCAGAGTACATCATGCAAAATGCTAGACTGCATGAATCACAAACTGGAATCACGATTGCCAGGAGAAATATCAATAACCTCAGATATGCAGATGACACCACCCTTATGGCAGAAAGCAAAGGGGAACTAAAGAGCTTCTTGATGAAGGTGAAAGAGCAGAGTGAAAAAGCTGGCTTAAGACTCAACATTCATAAAATGAAGATCACGGCATCTGGTCCCATCACTTCATGGCAAATAGATGGGGAAACAATGGAAACTGTGAGAGATGTTATTTTGGAGGGCTCTAAAATCACTGCAGACGTGACTATAGCCATGAAATTAAAATACACTTGCTTTTTGGAAGAAAGCTATGACAAACATAGACAGCATATTAAAAAGCAGAGACATCACTTTGCCTACAAAGAACCATATAGTCAAAGCTATGGTCTTTGCGGTAGTCATGTATGGATGTGAGAGTTGGATCATAAAGACTGAGTGCCAGACGATTGATGCTTTTAAGCTGTGGTGTTGGAGAAGACTCTTGAGAGTCTCTTGGACTTCAAGGAGATCCAACCAGTCCATTCGAAAGGAAATAAACCCTGGATATTCATTGGAAGGACTGATGCTGAAGCTGGAGCTCCAATACTTTGGCTACCTGATGCAAAGAGCCAAGTCATTGGAAAAGACGCTGATGCTGGAAAGATTGAGGGCTGGAGGAAAAGGGGAAGACAGAAGATGAGATGGTTGGATGGCATCACCGACTCCATGGACGTGAGTTTGAGCAAACTCCGGGAGTTACTGAAGGACAGGAAAGCCTGGCATGCTGCAGTCCATGGAGTCGCAAAGAGTCAGACATGACTGAGTGACTGAACAACAATAACAGCGAATGATGAACGCAGTCACTGAGGCCCGGGGCACGTGTCCTTGTTAACATGCGTATATCCTCATGATTTCAGAGTTACAGCATGTTCTTGGCTTCTGCAGGGAATAAGTGTCCACAGATAAAGTCCTAGGAATCAGAAGGACCTGAACCCAGCCCTTGACTCTAGGAAAGGACACATCTCCATTGTTAACTCAATCTGCTGGAGGTGAGCTCACGGAAAGCTTGCTTGGAAGAGCTGCGGCCATAATTAGCACAATCCCTCCCCCTTCTCGATGAGCTCCTGTCTTAGGATAGAGACCCCATGCCTGCTCCTCCTGTAGGTGCAGGTTTTGTTCCACTTACTGGGCTCTCAGAGGAAGGGCTTGTTCGAGCTGGGATTAAACAGACACAGCAGGTGCTACTTCTAAGAAGTTCTACACATTTTTTCCCCTTAACCAATTCTTTGTGGTTCCCCACAGTGGCACCTGATGCTTGAGATGTTCAAGGGTGGATGTGGAAAGAAGAGAATTTACCCGGGCTTGTCGCTGACTTCTGCCTCGGGCCGCATGAGTGAGTGGGTGAATGGATGGGACGATAATATAATGACAACAATAATAATGATAATGACATAGCATTTAGGCAGCCCTTCCTATGTAAGCTGAGTACCATAGAGATCAGTGTTTCTCAACTCTGGAATCCCATTAGAATCCCCTGGAAAGCTTTAAACAGGAAACTCTGAACTCTATCCCTGACCAGCTTAATGTAGGACCTTTGCTTTCATGACAAAAGACTCTCAGTCTGAGAGTCACCAAGGTGGATTTTGTCATCTCAGGCTCACGAAAGGCCTGAGACCAGTTTACAGGTGAGGTAATGGCACTAAGAGCCCCTTCATCTCAGGGGTAATTGAAATACCATTTCAATTCTTTTCGATTTTATCAAAGTCCAACTTAGCGATTTTCTTTCTTCAAGAATCTTATTTATTAATTATTATGGCCACCTGATGTGAAGAGCTGACTCATTTGAAAAGACCCTGATGCTGTGAAAGATTGAGGGTGGGAGGAGAAGGGGAGGACAGAGGATGAGATGGTTGGATGGCATCACTGACTCAATGGACATGAGTTTGGGTAGACTCCAGGAGTTGGTGATGGACAGGGAGGCCTGGGGTGCTGTGGTTCATGGGGTCACAAAGAGTCGGACAAGACTGAGCGACTGAATGAACTGAACTGATTATTATTTCGGCTAGGCTGGGTCTTGGTTGCTGTATCCGGGCTCCTCTTCCTTGTGGTGTGTGGGCTTCTCACTGCGGTGGCTCCTCTCGTGTAGCACAGGCTCTAGGCACGTGGGCCTCAGCAGCTGTGGCACGCGGGCTCTAGACTGCTGTCTCAATAGTTGTGGCACCCGGGCTTAGCTGCTCAGAGGCATGTGGGACCTTCCCAGACCAGGGATCGAACTGGTGTCTCCTGCATGGCAAGGCGGATTCTCAACCACTGGACCATCAGGGAAGCCCCTAGACTTTTTGTTTTGGTTTTGAGCCTAAAAATATGCACCTTTCTCTGTCTTACTTCTTTGCTCAAGTTGCTTGGTCCTGTCAGACTCCTTGCAGCCCCGTGGACTGTAGCCTGCCGGTTCCTCTGTCCATGGAATCTTCCAGGCAAGAATACTGGAGTGGGTGGCCATTTTTTACTGTCTTAGGCTGGCAGATTCTAGCATCGTCTCTTAGCTGTGTGAGCTGGGTGACTTTTTGGCAGTCTCAATTCCTGAGCACCAGTGGCTTCAGGGCATCCTGAGATCCTCCTCTTTTTCTTTGTTCCTGGCCCTGGAGTAACAATTGATGACTTTTCTCCCTGAGATGCTCATGTCCTAGAACGTCCGCGGCCCATCCCAACTCCGCCTCTTTTCCACATCAGGTGCATTTACATCCTGCCTTTCGTGATTTCATTGCAAAGCCTGTCCCTTGAGGGCACCCCGCCCGCTACCCGAGACCCCGAGCCCTGGGCTCTGCTGCCCCGCACCTCTGACCCCTGCACAGATCTGGAGGCTGCAAACCCAAGGCCCAGTGGTCCGCAGGGCTGGCTCCCCTGGGTCTCTCCCCCGGCCTTGCGGACCCCCTTCTTGCTGTGTCCTCAAACGGCCTTTCCTCTGCGCGTGAGCTCCTGCTGGCTTTTCCTTTTCTTATAGGGACTCCAGTCCTGTGGGATCAGGACCTGCAGCCGTGAGGGTTAATTTTGAGTCCGGATCCGCTTCTGTGATTTCCCCGCCTTTGTTATTATAGGCATAGAGTGGCCTGCTCCAGGGAGCCCTGCCTGCCCACTTTGACCTGACCCTTGGGCTAGGATGCCCTGGTTTGGCTCACAAGGAGATAGCCTGGCCCTGCCCACCTGTGAAGGCTTGTAAGGAAGTGAAACTAACACACCCCCCTCTCTGAGGCTTGCCATTTTAGGAGATATTTGCAAGAATTAAACGGTTTTTTTTTTTTTTTTTAACTTTGTTTCTTCCCCTACCCCCATCTCTGATCCCTAAAAGAACCTGGCTTCCAGGCCCCCACAAGATGGCTATTTTGAGGCGCTAATCTGCCATCTTCTTGGTCAGCCAGCCTTCCAAATAAGGCCATCTTCCTTGCCTCGACACCTCCTCTGGGATGTACTGGCCAATTTGGGCTCTTGGGTAGCAGACCCATTCTAATGACCTCATGTGTTTGATTACCTCCAAATACAGTCCCAGTCTGAGGAACTGGGGTTGGGACTTCAACGCTGTGTGTTAACAGGACACAGTTCTGCCCATAACTCACCTACGGTTGAGGAGACCCTGGGATGGTGGCAGTGGGAGGGCTGGGTGGCTCTGCTCGGGGTGGAAGGTTTCTGGGGTCCAGCCTGCAGACTGCAGGAGAGAAGCCTGCCATGTCGGGACTGTCCAGGCTCCTCTGGACCTCTTCTTCGTATTGGATGTGTCGTCTTAACTAAATTATTTTTTTAATCTTTGTAAATCAATTATACTTCAATAAAAAATTGAAAAATGAAAATAATAAAAAGTAAAAAATTTTGTGCTGTGCCCTGGTTTTCTCATCTGTAGCATGGGGGTGAGAACAGAATAATATCTGTCACTTGTCATCCATATAGTGGGGGTGGGCAGAGAGGAGAGGAGGCGGAGAGGGCCAGCAGGATGACTCGTGAGGGGAACCCTTGCGTGGGGGCCCAGCCAGGAGAGCCCGCTGCTCTGAAGACAGGGCTCCAGGGACGGGGGCGGGGAGGGGAGAAGCCTGACTCTCTGCCAGAGCCAGACCCTGAGTATCCTCTTTATTCTCCACTAGTCGCCTGGCTTCTCACCCACCACTGGCGTTCCCTTTCCTTCAAAACCAGACGGGGGCAAACAAGCCCAGGGCGCTGGTGTTCCCCGCCTCCCTGCCAGGCCTGCCTCCTTATCCTTATTCTGGCCTGTGGCCGGCCTGAGGCCCCACTTTGGCCTGACTCTGGATTTCATGTGTCGGGAGTCGATCCTGGTCCCAGCTCAGAAGTGGGACTGCAGGACCTTACTGGAGTTCTAGGCGTAAGTTTTTTGAGAAAACTACATATTATTTTCCATAGCAGCTGTGTCATTTTCCATTCACAAACTCCTCAACACTTGTTCTCTCTCTCTTTATATATATATATAAAATCACCATCCTAACAGGTATAAGGCTCATCAAATGATGAATACATAAAGAAAAGTTGCTATATACAAACAGTGGACTATTATTCAGCCTAAAAACAGAAGGAAATAAAAAAAAAAAAAAACAGAAGGAAATCAGATTCTTTGCCCATAGAGGTTATTACAGAATATTGAGAATCTGACAAATAACAATTATATATGTATATATAACTGAATCGCTTTGCTTTACCCCTGAAGCTAATACAACCTTGTAAATCAACTGTTGCTGTTGTTGTTTAGTTGCTAAGTCCTGTCTCACTCTTTCGACCCCGTGGACTATAGCTCACCAGTCTTCTCTGTCCGTGGGATTTCCCAGGCAAGAATACTGGAGCCGGTTGCTATTTACTTCTCCAGGTGATCTTCCTGACCCAGGGATCGAACCTGCATCTCTTGCAAGGGGAAATGGATTCTTTACCACTGAGCCACCAGGGATACCCCTACTGCATTCTAATTTAAAATAAGTTAGAAGTCCTGAGGCCAGAGGCCTGCAGAATGAGCATTTGTTTGGAAAAGGCCTTCATAAAAGTTTACATTTTTTGAGCTCTGTGATCGGCTTCAACTTGCTCCTAATTGCTCGGGTGATGGGTGTAATAGCAAAGCGGGAGATAATGATGGAGGAGGCCATTACCTGAACGGCAGTCTGTGTGCCAGCATGGAGAGAGGCGAGTCTCCCCTCCTGGAGTCGAAGCCCCTTTGTTCTGCAACAGGAAACCCGTCATAACCTGAGGGCAGCACCAGTTTTAGACCCGAAGCTCTCAGGTGAGGTGCAGCTGGAGCTCAATGACTGCTCTGCGGTTGTCTCTTCATCAGGAGGACGTGTCTACCGAGACGATCTCCTCTGCAAACACAGACACTGATTTTATAATTTGCTCTCAGGCAACTGATAGCGGGGCTGTTTTTCTCCTGCCTTTTCACAGCAGCTAAATCAACCAGGGCTTTTCAGAGCTCAGCAAACCATCATTAAAAACAAAAGTTATTAGTTTCGACACCAAACAGTAAATCAATGTGAAGACTTTGATGGCTTCATGAAGGGAGATCTCTGTTTCCTGGGTCCTGATCCAGGGCTGACCTGTAAGCTGACCCTACAGAGGGGACCCCTGTGGTGTGCCTGTGAATGGGCACCCTCCTGCCGGGGTTTGAAATGCTTGCCTGTGTGTGTGCTAAGTCACTTCAGTTGTGTCCAACTCTTTTCGACCCTATGGACTGTAGCCTGCCAGGATCCTCTGTCCATGGGATTCTCCAAGCAAGAATACTGGAGTGGGTTGCCTTGTCCTCCTCTGGGGGATCTTCCTGACCCAGGGATCGAACCCCTGTCTCCCATGTCTCTTGCATTGTCAGGCAGGTTCTCTACCACTAGCATCCCCTGAAATTGCTGCATCTCCAGGTAAAGAAGGTGGACCATTGCATAGCTTCCTTGGCTGGAGCCCTCAGGCTTATGAAGGCTACTCCCCATTCAGGTCCTGCAGGTTCACGGACAGAGAAAGAGAAAACGGAAAGAAGGGAAAAATGAAACGCGGCTGAAAGGAGTGAGTGCAATTCACATCTACACGCCCACTTTCTCCTTTATCCTCTCGCAGAGCCTCCTCCCATCTCTCATGTTCCTTCTCTCCTTTGGGATGTTCCCTCCTTTCTGCAGCCCTGGGTTTGGACTGATCGCTGCTCTTTTAGGATTTGCACAGGGTACCTGCTTCCTGTTAGCCCTGAGCAGAGATGGGGGCCTGGTTGGTCCACAAACTGTGACTGTTAAATGAGCAAGAATGTTGGCGTCTGAATCTCTGGATGACCTTGGGACACTCTCGCCTGGCATTCTAGAACTGTTCCGAACCAGCTGCTGTAGTCCAGACGGCAGGTTTTGTTCTCTCTGGACCTCAGTTTTCTGTCTTCAAACCTTGATGTGTGTGTTTTAATTTTTTTACTTTAAAGATTTTTTTTTTTTTTTTGATGTGGCCCACGTTTAAACTCTTATCGAATTTGTTCCAGTATGCTTCTGTTTTATGTTTTGGTTTCTTGCCCTCCAGGCGTGTGGGATCTTGGCCCCCTGACTAGGGATCAAATCCATACCCCCTCTATTGGAAGGCGAAGTCTTAACCACCGGACTAACAGGGAAGTCCCCCTTGATGTGCTTAAAATTATTTTTCTTCATTATCTGTAAAGCCCTTTATTCAAACTAATAAAATACGGGAATGTGTTTTGAGTGGGGTGAGGGGATAGAGGGGTCAGGAAGACGACCCCAGCCCTGTAGCCCTGATCCCCCATGGAGGCCCATGGGGTCCAGGTGGTTCCTAAGATCCTTGGCGGTTCTGCACTCACTGGCTTGGAGGTTTATGTCCACCACCTGGTCCATCAGTTCTGTCTTGGGTCAGTTGCTTCCTTGGGCTGGTTGTACTCATTTGAGGGGCCAACACTCACCTGGCTGCCACTCCTCCAGGTCAGCCGTCTATGATTCTACAAGATACCTATGATTCAACACATGGGAGCAGTTGGCAGTCATCCTTCTGTGGGTGCCCTGCCCCGGCCTCTCTGCATCCCTAGGGTCTCCCCTCATTTTGGTGTCACCCTGCCAATGGTCACCCACCCTCAGAGCTGCAGGTCCAGACACCTCACAACCTGTCTCTTTTCTTTCCTTCTGACCCCTTGTCTCTCTTCCATTGCATGAGTCATGAACACAGCTGCCAGATGAAGCTTTTGAAAAACTTTTGCCCACCCATCACATTCCTCCCTAGAAAGTTTAACAACAACCCCCCCCTCCAACATGCCCCAGTAACCATGAAATAAAGCCCCAGTTCTTGGCATGGCATTTAGGGCTGAGCACATTCTACTTGGAAAATACCCTGATGCTGGGAAGGATTGAGGGCAGAAGAAGAAGAGGGTGACAGAGGATGAGATGGTTGGATGACATCACTGATTCAAGGGCAAAATCTGGGAGATGGTGAAGGACAGGGAAACCTGGCATGCTGCAGTCCCATGGGATGGAGAAGAGGCGGACACGACTCGGCTACTGAAGAGCATTCTAGTTACCACCCATCTTCCCAGTTCTGCCTCTTAAGGGTGCTCAGCCACCTCATCACCTGCACTGGGCTGGCTTGCTGGCTTCCTTCCAAATTGGGGGGAGGAAGGAAAGAGAGGAAGAAAGAAAGGCTCACGGGTAAAAACAGGAGGGAGAGGAGTTGGAATCTGTTCTGCCTTGACTCTGGCCAACTCTCCCAGAACCCAGTCTCCTTGCTGGAGGACAGAGAGCTCCCATCCCCCCACTCACTTCTTCCATCAGTGGTAGAGTTTCCGGAACTCAGGATTTGGTTCAAAAACAAAAAACCCTTAGGATAATGGCAGGATTGTGGTGATCAAATGAGCGGACAAGGATTTGCGTTAGTTGCTCAGTTATGTCTGGCTCTTTGTGACCCCATGGACTGTAGCCCACCAGGCTCCTCTGTTCATGGGATTCTCCAGGCAAGAAGACTGCAGTGGGTTGCCATGCCTTTCTCCAGGGAATCTTCCTGACCCAGGAATCGAACTCAGGTCTCCTGCATTGCAGGCAGATTCTCTGAGCCACCAGGGAAGCTTGATGGGGATTTAATCATAATTTATTAACAATCTCAAAGTGTATCTCAGTGTGTCTTGGTCTGTCCTATAGAAACTAGATTCTGACGGAATGAATGGATGCGGTTAAATACACCTGCCCCACCCCCAGCCCCGCCAACAGCATGCTGGAACACCACGCGTGGTAAGTGGGCATCGCTGATGTTAGCCGGGGGTGTCACCTCATAAAGGATCAGGCGTTCAGCAAGTATTTACTGTCCATCTTTGGTTCCCAAAGTGCCGTCTGGAACCTTAGGGAAGCCCCAGCGAGTGGCGCAAGAGAGGGCTGTGTGGCCTCTTGTGAGTTGCTGAACCCCTCTGACCCTCAGTTTTCTCACTTGGGAAAGCGGAAAGCCTAGACTGGTTGACACAAGTGAAGCTCACAGTCCGCAAGAGTGTCACTTCTGCCTCCTTTAAGCCAAAGCTCCCCCGGGTCTCTGCCCGGAATCCTCCCTGGATTCTTCTTTGGGATCCACAAATTCCCAGGCTCTGAGCCTGGACAGGGCCGACTGGCCTCAGGGACAGAGAAGGTGGAGGGAGGAAGTCCAAGGGAAAGAAGGACTTGAGGCTGATGCGTCTGGGACTTCCCTGGTGGCCCAGCGGCTCAGACTTGGCCTTCTAGGGCAGGACGCGCAGGTTCAGCCCCTGGCCGGGAGCTGAGATCCCCCACGCCTGGAGGCCAAAAAGCCAGAAACAGAAGACCGAGGCAGTGTTGTAACAAATTCAGTAAAGACTTTTAAAACGAAAAGCTGATGAAGGACTCCCCATGTGGCTGGGCTGCGGGGAATCCCACAGGAGGGCCCGGTCACCAGCCAGGGCTCTAAGGTGCAGGGAACTTCAGGCTGCCAACAGTTAAGGCAGCACCTGAATTTTTCATTTATTTACTTATTTAATTGGCTGTGCCGGGTCTCAGCTGCAGAGTATGGGATCTTTAGTTGTGGCATGTGCGATCTAGTTCTTTGACTAGGATTTGAACCAGGGTACCCTGCTTTGGGAGCATGGAGTCTTAGCCACTGGATCACCACGGAAGTCCCCTGAATTTTTATGTGAGAAAATAGATCACTATTTTTCATAATTTATAATATTATTCACACTTAGACAGAATAATCACTTAATTCATTTAAAAGATGGAATGTGCAATAAGGAAATTAGGGGACTTTTCCTTAAAATGTGTACATTTTGAATCTGACACAGAAATTCTA
This sequence comes from Bos taurus, assembly GCF_002263795.3. Taxonomy (NCBI): domain Eukaryota; kingdom Metazoa; phylum Chordata; class Mammalia; order Artiodactyla; family Bovidae; genus Bos; species Bos taurus. The sequence goes on from NC_037353.1 coordinate 47,567,536, forward strand.
CCCCAAACTCCAGATTCTCTTGAGAAAATGATCTAGTAAAATGAAGAATTAGAAAGATCACCCCTAATAGCTTAAGGAGAGTTTAGCGGTTTAACAAGCAACGCAGATGGTATTTTGTTAAGTGAAGAAAACACACTTTCTAAAACAAGAAAGTATAATGTGATCCCATTTTATGGAAAAGATCCAAGAAAGAAAAATACAACGTATATAGACAGTAAACTTGCAAAAGGGGAAAGCCTTTTGAATATGTAGCCTATTGAATTTTTCCATCTTTTGAATTATATTTAGGGCTTACATTGAATGTTTATTTGATAAGAAGTAAGCATACTTAAAAAGTCTTACTTTTATATAACTCTTGATAGAAATACATGCTCCACTTATGAGTCAGTCTTGCCAAAATAATCAAACCTGAGTCTCCATAGATGCTGCAAATTCAACGACCAACTCCCAAGAAATACAGGGGATGGGAGAGAGTGTCAAGGAAATCCACAGGGGAGTGATCAGCCCAATGCAAATGGAGGAGAATGCTAAGGGGTGAGTGACTGGCTTCTTTAATAGATAAAGAAATTGGCCAGAGATCAAGATGAAGATAGGAGGAGAGGAGGAGAGAGAGAGAGAAGGAGAGAATTTAGAAATTCCAGGAGGCTTAAGAAGGGCAACAGCTGTTATAGCATGTGAAACTTACTTGGATCTTAACTCAAACTGTAAAAAAATATCCAGCACATTTACGGGACAATTGGAAAGTGAAACTCGGTCTATGTCATGCTATTAAGGAATTCTTGCTAATGTTCTTTTAGGTACGTTAATGATTTTTATTTATTTATTTTTAATATTTATTTCGTTTATCTATTTGCCTTCTCTGGGTCTCAGTTGCAGCCCTCGGGGTCCTGTTCTTGTTGCGGCCTGCAGAATCTTCAGTTGCGGCACGTGAACTCTTAGGATGTGCTTGGTCGCTCAGTCATGTCCAACTCTGTGACCCCCATGGACTGTAGCCCACCAGGCTCCTCTGTCCATGGCATTTTCCAGGCAGGAATACTGGAGTGGGTTGCCATTTCCTCCTGCCGGGGATCTTCCTGACCCAGGGATCGAACCTGTGTCTCTTAGGATAAGGATTTTCATATGTTCCAAAAGACTGACTCTTTAAGAAAGACCCTAAATATCTCCAGTTGGCTGTCCAGGCTGTCCAGGACCTGCTCCCCAGTAATAAGGGAGGAGGCAGACGGGTGGGTGGGGACCCAGGAAACAGGATCTGTCTGTGAGTTTTGAATATTGAAACTGGTGGGACCCGGCGTTCCGATCACTGCCCTCTTTACTTGCGTGCCTGTTGACATTTCCGTGATGACGGAGCCTGGAGAAGTCGCCCTTATTTTCTGGCGTGACTCGGACCAGCTTGCCGGGCTCGACACTGCCCTCTTTACCTGCGTGCCTGTTGACATTTCCGTGATGACGGAGCCTGGAGAAGTCGCCCTTATTTTCTGGAGTGATTCGGACCAGCTTGCCGGGCTCGAGGTCTCTGCCCACCTTTTCCCTGGAGGGCCTTCCAGTGGCCCTCCTTTGCCATTTCCTCTTCTTTCCCACTTCGTGGTTATCTGGAGAACTCTGGGGGTGGGCTTCTGGAACCTCGGCAAGGTGCTTCGAGTCTCTCCATCCTGAAAAGGTTTTCCTCCTGAGTACTTGAGGACCAAAACTTCCTGTGCTGGGAGGGCTCTTCCCTGGGGTCTTTCCATGCCTGCCACTTGCCACTCACGGTGGGCAGCGGGGCACCGCCTTTGCCGTTCAGGTACGTTACCAGCTGAACCCAAATTATTAGCCTTAATACAACTTCAAAACAATTATTGAGCTAACTGGATGCAAATTAAACAAAATGAACCTATAAATATATGTGTTTTTCAAATTAGTAATTGGATTTTTTGATGATCTTTGGCGTGACATTGATAAGCTGCCTCTCATAACGGTCTAATTAGGCAATATGTAAACTTTGGCATTCGGTTCTGTCCTGGTGCCTTTTTCAAATGATGTTTGTAAAATTTGCAATTTCATATTACAGATTAAAAATTAAAAACTGCAGGAGGCTAACATTAAAATGAGAATTCATTTCAGGGAAAGCCCTGTAGACAAAATTCACCCTAATAGAATTGTGCATAAGGGGCTGCAAATCACGATGTATAGTTACACAAGGGAAGCCTTGTCAAAACCAGTATTGTTGGCCTGTAGTTCTATTCACAGTATTAAACCCATCAGCAAAGCCACTTTGGGGAAAATGTGAACATTATCAAAGAACAGTAAATTAGCAAGAAATTAAAGCATATACCCTTGTATTTCCAAAACAAAAGATCCCTTCATTAAAAACCTTTCATCAGTGGTTTAATATTCATAGCAGTAATTTGCATAACTAAATCAGTTTTCACTGATGAGAGACGACCAAAGTTTTTTCACTAATTTCTTTTTTGAATGAGCTCTCTAGTTTTTTGATTAAAATTTCACACCAGTAGTTGAACAGAATTGAATACAGGGCTTAGCCATATTTGCAAGTATCATCTTTTAAAACACCAGATTAAATGTTACTTCTTGGGAAGGAAGGTATTGTTCAAAAAGCTTTGTTTACCTTAACTGCACCTATTTTTCTCTCCTTGACATTTGGGCCTTGAGTAGACAAGCTTGGTAAGGGGCGGAATCAAGTTCGGACTTGTTTCTTGGTTTTTTCCTGAACCTGTAGGTGGGCATTGTGTGAAGGCGCCGCTGAGACCTGCTAGTTCTCACAAAGCAATCAGCCTACACACATTAGGACGTTTTGGCATCTTTGTGAAAGTGCTGGCACCTTCCAGCACTGCTTCTCCTTAGAAAAGGTGGTACCCTGGTGAGGAGGAGAGGCAGGGAGGCCAGGCCAGCTGGGCAGACCTTGGAGATGAAATAGGGTGACTGTGATTTTCAGAGTTTGGTGTTTTTTCTGTGACATCTGCCCGTCTGTCTAACAGTTTAATCTGAGTTAAAACCAAGCTCACAACTCTGCAGAGCGAGAGAGCACACAATTATTTTCTCCTCTGTCAACCTGAGGGGTTCAAAGGTCAGTTGATGCACACTTCTTGATAGTGCAGAATGTAGAAGGTAGTTTCATGACTTTAATCAGTTGTAGGTGATTTTCAGACTTCTTGAGAAAGTGCAGTGGAAGATCCCAGGGACTTCTCTGGTGTGGAGCTTGCTGCCTACTTTCAGAGCCGTATCTGGAAAGTTCCAGGGTGCAACCTTCTCCTGGGAGCAGCATCTCCCCACTTTCTTGGTCCCAGGTCACCCCCAGCCACCGCCTGAGAGGTGGCTCAGTAATTCTAACTCTGGGGAGTTGTGGGTCAAAACCTTTTCTCCACAGATGTTCAGCTCTCACTGATGAACTGGTTTCTGGAGATTCTTCCATTTTTGAGGACCAGTTGTATTTCTTGATATCCAAACCGGGAAAGTTAATCACTGACATAAAAATGAAGATGTTAGGAGAAGAGTTTTTAAAATTGCATTTTATTGGAGTATAGTTTATAATGTTGTACTAGTTTCTACTGGACAGCAGATTGTATCAGCTGTACGTGTACATATACCCCCTCTTTCTTGAATTTCCTTCCCATTTAGGTCACCACAGATCACTGAGCAGAGTTCCCGGTGCTGCACAGCACGCTCTCATTAGTTATCTGTCTTATGCACAGTGTCAGCAGTTTATGCGTATCAGTCCCAATCTCCCCATCCATCCTATCCCCTTGTCCGCCCTTGGCGTCCATACTTTGCTTAAGAGAACATTTTTATAAAACATTTCTAAAAATGGAGTGCCTTATATTTCATTCAGTTGGTGTATAATGTAGAATCTATTGGACACCCCACACTCTGCCTTTTTTTTTTCTACAGAGATCCTCAAACTCTCTGTGCTATGGATTCAATAAGTGGCTACACAATGCAGTTCTTGTCTGGCATTCGTATGTAGCCCGGGGTGGCAAGTTCTACCTTTCAACAGATGACAGTATTTAGGGCTGGCCAAAGTCAAGTTAAATTTTTTCTCATCAAATTATCAAGTCAGCTCGCCAACTTGTTAGCCTATGTAACCAGATCTCACCAGGAGATCAATCTGTATATCTTTGACACTAGGTTGAAATATTCTGTTTCCTGAGAGCTTAAATAAAGCCCGTTTCCCTTTTTGACTGGCCTGTGGTTCTCATTTCATTGTCCACTGCTCTTAAACAGGCATTTTTAGGCACTGGTCTCTTGGCTGCCCTTAGCAGCCTTTCATCCCTGGAAAGTGGGGTCAGAGAGAGTGGACATCTCCACCGCTCTTGGAGAGACCAGCAGAATAGTAGGAGTCAAAAAAGGAGAAAATCGGAAGGCACTTGTATGTCTTGGACCAGAGTGATTTGGCTGGTAGAAGAAAAGAGGGGCGAAGAAAAGGATAGACGGAGGGCTTCCTGTCTGTGGGGGGTGGAGTCTGTCCTTGGGAGGGGGGTGAACCTGGCCCCCGACCACAGGATCTGGTCTTGGATGAACCAGTCTGGCCTCAAAGCATCCCCCACCCTCTTCCCTTCTCCACAGGGGCATTACATCCAGCTCAAGGATGTGGAGGAGAGCTGTTGGAAAACCTTGATGACCTGAGTCAAGGAGGGTTCAGATGAAGGTAAGTCCGGGCAGGTTGTCCTGGAAACACGGGAGCCCAGGAGGCAGGGCTGTGCCTGAGGAGGTGCCCCTGCTTTTCTGGGGCTCCTAACTTCCTGGCCTCTGTGACACTTTAATGTGGGCCCACTTCTTCTACAAGAGTATATGACCTCGGGAACAACCAGAACTTCTTGATCCATGAAAGGGTATTAAATAGAAGTTTTAGATAAAATGCAGGACAAAGAGGGTTGTGATGAAAAGAAAAAGCAGAGCTAAGAGAGGAACATGCTTGAAATGCAACTTTAATGGTGAGATCAGGGTCTGGGTGGTCGTCTTGGCCAAGTGGCCAGAGGGGCGTCTGCCCGTGTGCAGCCTTGCTGAGGGAAACTGGAGGATGCTGGTTCACGCAGTCCCCTTAAAGTCTCAGGGCCAGCGGCCCCCGACAGAAGGCACATTCGCTTTTGGAATCCATTTTAAAGCAAAGCTGGCCACCAAGCACTGGATTCTTGACTGAGTTCCACCTTCAGAGCTGATGTCCAGCCCCACCGCCCTTGGCCCCCGTTCAGGCCTGCGTTGATTTTCCAGGATTGAAGGAACCCTCAGCTCCCAGCACCCCCGATGCCTGATGCAGCTAATCTCTGACACCCTGCCAGCTCAGGAAAGATTTCATAATTAAAAATGTAAAAATGTTAATTACCTGAAGATACTTCCTGATGGGTAGCACTGATCAGGAGGGAAATTGATGGTATTAAGACAGGGAAAATTATTAGATTAAGCAATATTCATGGGAAATATATCTCATAAGAGCTCTGTGTGTGGTCAGGCATGTTTGGTGGTGGTTTTTTTTTTTCCTTTGTAGGAGGAAATGCACTTAACTGAAAGAGAATTTGATGAACCGAGTTGATCAGAAAGAAAGGCATGTCTTCCTGGTCAGAGAAACACTCAAGAGTCCAGGAAGGATGCAGGGAGAGAAGGAGGAAGGGGCCAGACAGCTTTGATAGTCCTGTGGCCTCGTGAGAGAGTGGTCACATTGAGGGAATCAGGTGAGGGGAAGTCCTGCTAACGATCTGGGCTGGGGTCGTTGGTGGGTGGGCTGAAATGTGCCCAGGAAGAGTGTGTGGGTGCCTGTGCCCACACCAGGGGGTGTCTGATGCTGGGAGAGATTGAGGGCAGGAGGAGAAGGGGATGACAGAGGATGAGATGGTGGGATGGCATCACCGACTGAATGGACATGAGTTTGAGCAAACTCCAGGAGATGGTGAAGGACAGGGAAGCCTGGCGTGCTGCAGTTCATGGGGTCACAAAGAGTCAAACGTGACCGAGCAACTGAACAACAACCATAACTCCAGCTGGTGTACCCAGCACCTCAGAGCAGCATCGTCTGCCCTGTTGAGTGCCCTGGCTGCCTGGCAGACTTCTGTAAAGGTCCAGAGGCTTAAAACCAAGCAGTTTAGGTTTTTCCTGTACCTCCTGTCCCAACTACTCCTCTTTGCTGAGACTGCCCCACAGCAGCCATACATACTTCACACACAAACAGCAAGGCTGTGTTCCAATCAAAACTCATTTGTAGGTATTAAAGTTTGAATTGCATGCAATTTTTACGTGTGGTGAAATAGCTGCTGCTGCTTCTTTCTCCCCCTATCATTTAAAAATGTAAAATCTATTCTTGGCTCACGGCCTACAGACTGTAGTCGGCCAGCACTTGCTGGGTGGGACTATCTTAGAATCCTTATTGGCAAGTCTCCTCCTTGATAATTTCATGTATTTTAAACTCTAGAAATGAAACTTGCCATCTTAGTTGGACAAAACCACAACATTAATGAGAAGGCCAGAATTGAGATGTCTTAGTGGGTCACGGGTGATAATTCAAGTTGAACGATAATTTGAATCTTTTCTGAATTGCTGCAGCAAATTGTAAAAACTGAAATATTGTTGACTTACAAGGTTGTGTTAGTTTCAGGTATACAGCAAAGTGATTTATATGTATAATGTATATATGTTATATATATATGTATGTGTTATTGTTGTTCAGTTGCTAAGTCTTGTCCAACTCTTTGTGACCCCAAGGACTGCAACATGCCAGGCTTCCCTGTTCTTCACTATCTCCTGGAGTTCGCTCAAACTTGTGTTCATTGGGTTGGATATATATATACACACACACACATGGTGGTGGTGGTTTAGTCACTCAGTTGTGTCCGACTCTTGTGACCCCAGGGACTGTAGCCCACCAGGCTCCTCTGTCCATGGGATTTTCTAGGCAAGAATACTGGAGTGGATTGCCATTTCCTTCTCCAGGGGATCTTCCCAACCCAGGAATCAAACCCGGGTCTCCTGCATCGCAGGCAGATTTTTTACCAACTGAGCTATGAAGGAAGCCATATATATATACACACACACACACTTCTTTTCCATTGTAGGTTATTATAAGATACTGAGCATTGTTTCCTGTGCTATACAGTAGGTCCTTGGTTATCTATTGTATATACAGTAGTGAATTCTGACATTTTGTCTGCTTGGTATGATGTGCTGTTTAGACAAGAGCTTATGTGGATAGTCATTCACTCTTGTCAAGAGTTGAATGTCTCTTTGTGTATCAGTGTGAGGCCCTTGGAGACACAGCTGTAAGATGGTGAGGCAGAGCCCCTATATAGTTTATAACTTAGAGAGACCAGCTGGGACTGGCAGTTTAATTGCTAAGTGGTGTCCCACTCTTATGATCTCTTGGACTCCCACCAGGCTCCTCTGTCCATGGGATTCTCCAGGCAAGAATACTGGAGTGGGTAGCTGTTCCCTTCTCCAGGGGACCTTCTTGACCCAGGGAATCAAACCTGCGGTCTTCTGCATTGCAGGTGGTCTCCTGCATTGCATTCAGACTCTTTACCACTGAGCCACCAGGGATTCCCAGGGAGGCCAACTGGCATTTAGCTAATTAACTAATTAGCATTAGTACCTGCACAGGTACCCATGTCATGATGGATTTGTCACTGCTATTGTCGCAGTGCCTCATGTGCATCCCTCGGACCTTCAGGGTACCCACCTTGCAGCAACTGGTATCCACCTCTTTCTGGGGGCTCTTCTCTCCCTGCCTCCTCCCCCACCTGTGGGAAGGCCTCCTGGCGACAGCAGGTGTGCACACCTGAAGTGTGATGCCCGAGGAAGTGATGGAGGAAGTGATGCCCCTTCCCAACTCGACCAAGGGCTTCGGGAGGAGGTGTATAAATACCCAGCTCCCTTGCCCCCCGAGCAGAAAAATACTCCCATTTTACACCATTTCCTAGCATTTCCCCATGGGAATAATCTCTTATCATCCATACTGACTGCTGGCTTGAAAACAGAGGGGTGACATGTGACAGCTTGTGATCAGTCTGTTGGATCAGAGAGGCAACATTTAAACTGAGCGCTGGCAGAGGAAGTGGGAGCTAGTGCAGGAGGGCACCAGGGGTGTGCATGTGAGTGTGAGAGGACCTTGAGTAGGTGGAAAGAAGCCGGGGTGTCTGACTGCCTGCTTTGCTCGGCACTGTGCCAGGTGAGGGGGTGCTGAGGCTTCTGCTCTCATGAAGCCAGAGGTCACCTGTGGTCAGATTCCTAGAGGAATAATGGGCTGTATCTCGATCTTTTTAATTTTCATATTATCTTCTGATATATAAATATTCTATATGTGCAGAGAGTAAGTTGCAGAAAAATGGAAGGAGTACAAAGCCAATGGACCTCTGGGCTCTTAGACTCTGGTGTTTCTCCCTCTGTGATGCTATTGATGGTTCCTGAGAAGGGAAAACCATCTTCTACAAAACCAGGGGTACCTGTCCACCACACAAAGCAATTCAGAGCACTCAGCAGTAGACCAGGGTCGGAGCCACCTGGAGTCCGCTGGGAATGCTCTGCGTGCACACTGCGAGCTTGTTTTCTACAGACACACATGGTAGCCTGTGTATCTGTTTTATAAAAATGGAACCCCAGGAGCTGTCACTCTTTTGAAACCCATCTTTTCATTAGTGCATAGTGAACAATTTCTGTGTTAAGAATTAGATGTCTGATAATTGTTGTCGTTGCTCAGTCGCTAAGTTGTGTCCTACTTTTTGTGACCTCATGAACTGCAGCACGCCAGGCTTCCCTGTCCTTCACTAACTCCTGGAGTTTGCTCAAACTCATGTTATTATTAGACTTCTAATGATAAATAAGGATAATTCCAGATGACTGTACTATATTCTAGGACATGGATATCCTGGGATGTATTTATAAATATTTTTTGCTATTATAAACCGGGCTGTAAAGAATAGTCATGTATGTTACATTGAGCCGACATGTCCAGCAATTTCTGTAGGCTCAGCTCATGGACTCAGAGCCTGCTCAGAACTGTGTCCACGGTATTTGATCCTCTAATTTATTCTCCTCCTCCAGTTGTGTTTAAGGGTCCTTCTATCCCCATTCTTACCAGCTCCAGATGTATCTGGATATCAAACATTTCATATCCATATCATATCCAGATATCACACATTTCTATTATTATCAATAACTCATAATAATACATCCTAAAAATTGAAAAAAAATTTTTAGCAGTGCCACACAGGTTGTGGCAGCCTAGATCATGTACCATGGATCAAACCTGAGCCCCCTGCCTTGGAAGCACAGTCTTTTTTTTTTTTTATATACATTTATTTATTTTAATTGGAGGCTAATTACTTTACAATAGTGTAATGGTTTTGCCATACTTCGACATGAATCCACCATGGGTGTACATGTGTTCCCCATCCTGAACCCCTCTCCCACCTCCCTCCCCATCCCATCCCTCTGGGTCATCCCAGTGCACCAGCCCCGAGCACCCTGTCTCATGCATCAAACTTGGACTGGTGATTCGTTTCACATATGATATTTTACATGTTTCAATGCCGTTCTCCCAGATCGTCCCACCCTCGCCTTCTCCCACAGAGTCCAAAAGACTGTTCTACACATCTGTGTCTCTTTTGCTGTCTCGAATACAGGGTTATCATTACCATCTTTCTAAATCCCATATATATGCGTTAGTATACTGTATTGGTGTCTTAACTGCTGGGTCACCAGGGAAGTTTGATAATAGGCCTTCTGAGTGCTCTGTTTGCCAAGCTCTGAGTCTGATGCTTTTCACGCATAAACTGTTTGGCTCCCTGTGGGGGACAAGACAATGCCCTCTCAGAATGTCCACATCCTAATCCTCAAAACCCATGAGGATGTCACCTTACATCATAAAAGGCACTTTGCAAGGGTGATTATGTCCATGATTCTGAGACAGAAAGATTATCCCGAGCACAATATAATCACAAGGACTCTTAAAATGTGGAAGAGGCAGCAGAAAGTCAGAGTCGGGGAGAGCCTGGAAGAGGATCCACTGCTGGCTTTGAGTATGGAGGAGGGGCCAAGGAATGCAGCCTCCCTGGAAGCTGGAAAAGACAAGGAAGCAGAGTCTCCCTTAGGTTGGAAACCAGCGAGGCCGCTTCTGGACTTCAGACCTCAGAAACTGCTGTTGTGCAGTCTGACTCTTTGTGACCTCCTGGACTGCAGCGCCCCAGGCTTGCCCGTCCTTTATCATCTCCCAAAGTTTCCTCAGATTCATGTCCATGGAGTTGATGATGCCATCCAAACATCTCATCTTCTGTTGCTCCCTTTTCCTGCCTTCAATCTTTCCCAGCATCAGGGTCTTTTCTGATGAGTCAGCTCTTTGCATTAGGTGGCCAAAGTACTGGAGCTTCAGCTTTAGCATCAGTCCTTCCAATGAATATTTAGGGCTGATTTCCTTTAGGATGGACTGGTTGGATCTCCTTGCTATCCAACAGACTCTCAAGAGTCTTCCACAGTCCCAAAGTTGGAAAGCAGTGATTCTTTGGCGCTCAGCCTTCTTTATGGTCCAGCTCTCACATCCATACATGACCATTTTCTCAGACCTCAGAACTGCAGGATGACAAACCTGTGTTGCTGGAGTCACCATGTTTGTGGTAACTTGTTGCTGCAGCAGCGGGAAGCTAATACTTTCATGAGTGGCACCCTGGGGAGAGCTCTGCTCTGCTCCCCACTTCATAAAGGAACCTGAGGTGTGCTTGGTGCAGGTAAGTCACGGGATTAAATGAACATTGTGAGATTCTCTGTAATCTGCAGCACATCTAACAACAGGCAAAGCTGCCCTGGGACTCAGGTGTGTTTTCCTGCAAACAGTGATCAAATAGACTTTAGCCTGTTTCCCGCTACCAGTTTGAGTGGCTGAAACTGTCATCTCATCATTCATATTTGCATTTTTTCAACTTTTTCTTTTCATCTTTATTGGCCATTTGGTAATTTTTTGCTCATACCCATTCCTATTGAGTTGCAGGAGCTTTTCATCTTTTCAGCATAAAACCATTGTTTGTCAGGTATATTATGAGTATATATTTTTATATACTGATAATATACTATATTTTTTAGTATTTTGTTGTTTATTTTTGTTTAAAGTGTGTTTTCTTATATCAAAATTTAATTTTTTATAGCAAAATCTGTCCACCTTTTTTAAGATGGCATTATAGTTTTAAAAGACATTCTCCACTCCAAGACTGTACAAATATTTTGTTTTCTTTTAATGATTGAAGGATACACTTTTTATATTTCACTCTTTGACACCTGTGGAATTTATTTTGGTGCAGAATAGTTAAGGGTCTAAACTAATTTTTCTTTCCGTTTTCTGAATTTCCGTAAGTTCCTGGATCTATGTCTATATCCTCTGCACTGCGATCTATTGCTCTGACTTTCCTACACAGGACACACAGCCCGAGCTATGGTCACTGGATAAGGTGCTCCGGTATACAGAGGATCAGGTCAGCTTTGGGGGCGTCAGACGTGCTCTTCCTATTACCTTATCTTGCATTTCCAATTTATGAATAGCTTACATCTATGTCTCTGTGTGTTCTTGTTTCATTCTAATGTATATAACATTCATATAATACATAGTATTTGTATATTTTGCCTTACTCTTTCTTTTCCTGTTTTTATTTTTTTGCCATAACAATCAAAAATTTTTTGTTAGTTTAAAAAAAAATGAGTTCTGGTAATTTAGAAGCAGGACATATTCACTTTCTAGACAGCGGCTCTGCTTGCGCTATTTAAATTTTAAAACATTTAAAATAGTATCACTGGTTTGATTATTTGGTGATTATGAAAGTGATACATGACCATTTGTCCTTTCTCTTTTTAATTTAATTTTTGTTTTATTTTGGAGTGTAGCTGATTGACAATGCTGTGTTAGTCTCAGGTATACAGCGAAGTGATTCAGTCATGCATATACACATGCCCATTATTTTTCAGATTTCTTCTCCCATATTGGTTAGTACAGAATATTGAGTCGAGTTCCCTGTGCTATAGGTTCCCCAGGTGGCTCACTGGTAAAGAAGCCATCTGCCAATGCAGGAGACACAGGAGACACAGTTTTGATCCCTGGGTCAGGAAGATCCCCTGGAGGAGGAAATGGCAAACCACGCCAGTATTCTTGCATGAAAACTTCCGTGGACAGAGGGGCCTGATGGGCTACAGTCCATGGGGTCGCAAAGAGTGGGACAGGACTGAGCACGCAGCAGCCCTGTGCTGTACAGGAGGTCCTTGCCGAGGTATCTGTTTTGTATATAGCAGTGTGTATACGTTAATTCCAAACTCCTCATTTATCCGTCCTCCCCCTCATTTCACAACCAAACGTTTGAAGTCTGCCCCTACTTTGTAAGTAAGTTCACTGTGCATCATTTGTTAGATTCCACGTATGAGTGATATCATACGATTCTTGTCATTCTCTGTCTCACCTGACTTAGTACGAGTTTCTCCAGGTCCATCTGTGTTGCTGCAAATGGCATAATCTGGTGGTTATGAAAATGATACACACTATTAAATATCAGAAACTGAAAATGTAAAGAAGAAGTGATAGTCACTTGGCATCATATCACCCGGAGAGGACCACTGTTAGCAGTTAAAGGTATAGTTTACAGAATTTATAGCCTGTCTGTCTAGGTAACACTCCATTCATGCTATTTGGTAGGGCATTTTGTTTGTATAATAATATCCAGGATGTTTTTCTGTGCAAATAAATTAAACTATTATATATATATATATATATATATATGGAGAAGGCAATGACATATAGTTTAATATATATACACTATAATATATAATAGTAATATATATAGTTATAAACTATAATATATATCTATAAGAATGTCATAATATTCTATTGTATTTATTTTTGTTTGTATAATAATAGCCAGGATTATTTTTGTGTAAACAAATTAAAAGATAATATATATAATTTAATATATGTAATATATTATATAATATATAGTTATAAACTATAATAGATATCTTAAGAAGTCATAATATTTTATTGTATTTATTTATCTATACTCCTATTGTTGAATATTGAGTTTGTTTCCACCTTTTACTATTAATATTATAAACAGTACTGAAATGGATGTCCTGGTTCCATTATTTCTTTACGGCTTCCCTGGTGGCTCAGACGATAAAGAATCTGCCTGCAGTGCAGGAGACCCAGGTTTGATCCCTGGGTCAGGAAGATTCTCTGGAGAAGGGAAGGGCAACCCACTCCAGTATTCTTGCCTGGAGAATTCCATGGACAAAGGAGCCTGGTGGGCTACAGTCTATGGGGTCGCAAAGAGTCAGACATGACTTAGTGACTAACACTTTCAATTCCTCTCCAGTTGTTTGGTCAAAGATGTTGATGTAGTAATGGCTTCTGTCCGATGTTGACTCATTACCATCTCAAGAGACTGTGCAATTGTGTATTTCCACTAACCATATAAAAAGCATTTCCTTGTCCCTATAGTCTAATCAGTATGAGCTTTATTGGTCTTTTTGATAGCTGTCAGATTGGTGGTTAAAAATGGTATCTCATTATTTTATCTTTAATTGATCATTAACTTGAACATCTTTTCATACTTTCCATGATTATTTCTTTACCATTTGAATTTGTATGTTTCAATCACGTAAAGAATGAAGCGGTGTCAATGGATGTCCCTTCTGAATGACACTTTGATGTCCAAGATCCTACTACAGTGGGTGAGGGTGGGGAAACAGGATGAGAAAACCACTTCCTAACTCATCGGGGACTTAGCTGAGCTCTGCACCTGAGCAGCCAAGTCTTCTTCCAAATGACAATTAGACCCTGGATTGTCTTGGCTCTGACCTGGCATTTCCTTCAGATGCCATTTTTATTAACAGTAACACTTGCTTAGCTCCATCTGGCTTTCTGAGAAGGGTTTCATGGGATGTATTTGGCAAAAATCTAGGATGCCAGGTTCCAGCTGAGACTGCCTAAAGCATAGCTCCAGTTACTGCAAGAAAAGAGGACTTGGCAGCAGTGACTTGTCTAAGGCCACGTGTCTGGCTGGACAAAACCCATGCCTAGATCCCAGATCTTCCTTCTCTTTCTCCTGTATTATGGGATTTCACCTTGGAATTATCTGCTTTCAAAGTTATTTGTTATCTCAAACTCTGTGTTCTTAACCTCAATCTCTCCTATATCCTGTTCATTCATTCACTCACTCATTCAACAACACTTAGCTCATACCTACCTGTGCCAGGCCATGTTCCAGCACTGGGTTTGAATCCAAGCTTCTTACTTCCTGATCCTGATACCTACCCCTTTAGACCTCATTTCTTCCTCTCTAGAGTGGGCATGAGTTTAAGAGTCCGTGCCTGCCTCAAAGAGTTTCGTGAAAATCAAACGCCATGATGAGGGAAGGTGCCTTGCACATTCAGGATGAAAGCCAGCTTTTGTTTTTGAGAAGAATGCTCTTGGCTACCTCGTGGAAGAACCTGATGACCTCCTTATAAGTCTCCCTGAGGGCAGGGTGCCTCCGCTTGCCTGCTGCAGCAGGAGTGAACCCCTTCCCATGGGGGTCCTGATGAACAGGCTTACACACAGTGGTCTCCAAGACCCTCCAGCTACCGCATTCTTCAGTCCTAGGAGATCTGGCCTCTGGTCTAAGTTGAGGCTTAGGGGCTTCTGAGTTCAAGGTCCGGTTCAGGAGACTCTTCTGCAGGACTATGGACTATGGCTTGTTTTCTTCCAGGCTGTACAGTAAAATCTGAGAGTAGCCGAGCAGCCGAGTTTGACTCTTAAACAAGTTCTAGAGCTTCTCTTTCTTCCTCTGCCATCCCCAGGCTCAGTTCTCCCTCTGGTCCCAAGAGCCCACCCACCTGAAAATCAAAAGACAAGCTCCTTGTAATTCTGGGAGATGTGTTCTGATTGAAAACTCCAGAAGAGCCGGGGTATCTGGGGTTTTGGAATAAAATTTCTTCTTCTGCCGACAACAGATCGTGTCTAATCAAAACCCTTAATTAAAAAAAAATCTCAGGTACTTAATTTGATTTGCTTATTTGCATAATATCGGAGCACAAAAGAAACCTGCTCCACAGGCCCCGTTTCTGCCGCAGGCCAAGCGCTGGCCCCTTGTGATCTGCCCTGTTGATCGGGGCTGGCTCTGAGGGAGACAGAGGGCTCCCTCCAATCAGTGCCGTTCAGCTGCTGGGGGTGGGCTCATGGGAAGGCCTGCTCCATAAGTGAGAAGTTTCTGGAAATGTCTTGGTAGGAAAAAAGGTTTTGTTCTACATTTCCACTGCTGGTGTAAAATGCCGGATTCCCTGAAAGTGGACCCCTTTTGCTTGCGGTATGAATGGAATGCGATGTTTGGGGCTTTAGGGCATGAGCTGGATGGAGAAAGGTGGGGGGCGGGCTGGTGAAGAGGGGACACTGGAAACAAGCTGTCACCTTTCACATCCTCGCCAGCCATCGGTGGTGTTTTTGCTTCTGTTGGTCTATCTAACTGTCCTCATTGGAACGCCGTATGCATGTCTAAGGACAAATGTTCACAGCAGATTAGTCTTAAGAGCCGAAAGAAATAGAAAGTTCCACTTGAACAGTACCGACTTCAAGCATCTGAGCCAAGTCCCACAGGGACTTTCCCTGCCGCCCTGGACGTCAGGTCAGACAGCCGGGCGATACACTTGAGGACCAGCAGGGGGCGCCCCAGAGTCAGGAGGAGGGCCAGGCAGGCCGGCCGCTTTCAGCCCCGACCAGAGCCGGGGAACTCAGGAAAAACTTCACTGCCGCCAAGAGAGCAGCTTTAAGAATCTGCACAGCTATTTTGCATCACATATTCAGCTCTCTTCAGAAATGAGGTAAAATCAGGCTATCGGAACTTTGAGCAAATGTTTGTGTCCATTTTATTATTAAAAATTGTGTTTGATAAGCCTATTTTGTTTCCCCTCAAATAGTGTAAGTGATTGCTTAGAAAAGCTCCATTTCACATCTTTTAATTTTGAATTATTCTCTTATCTGTAATAAAGTACCAGTCAAGCCCAGACTTAGTATTCTGGAAGAAAGGGCTTAATGAGCTAAAACATTTCTATCTGGGGTAGGGGAGCATCTTATCTTGCTTAAGTGTTTTAGAAGGAATTTGCAAAGTAAAAGGCAGAATATTTGGTATGACTAAGTGGGAAAAAAAAATACGTTGGCCTCTTCTCTTTTCCCGTGTGAGTAATACGCCAGTTCACATGGCAATGCCTTCCTGTACGGTGAAGTTCAACCTGGAACGCTCGATACAGAACCTGGGCTTTTCACTTCAGGTGCGCTGGGATATTTCATTAACAAGAGTTAAGGAAGAACATGGCTCTCTTTTTTCCAGCTACATTTCTGGCATCGGGTGGGCTATCATATATCATTGTCTGCAGCAGGCGACTTTGGAAATAGCTGACTATTAGCAACTTAATTGCCCTTGAATATACAATGCACACTTGTGCGGAGTGTTCGTGGCGAAGACTGCCAACAGACAGTGAAATTAGAAAAAATGCCCTCTTGGGTTACATCTGTACTGAAGTTTTAAAGAAGGAATAAAAGAAGATGTGGCTGTTAATGGAAGTTTTAGCAGGAGTTTAACAACTGTCACTCCATTTCAGGCACCTACTTGGGCTCTCGCTCTGCGGTAAAGGCTGGTTAATATCTAGTGTTTGGATAAACTCTGAGTATCATTGCCCATTATCTGTTGGTCCACTGACTTTTTTTGGATTATAGATGTAAGAAAGATCTTTAGAATGTTACATTTAAGTAATGGTTTCATAATAAAGGATGTTCATTATACGCATTTTGTAAAGTTCTGAGAATTATGCCTGGGTTTAAAAATCAGTACATATAGCAAGACTTCAGTTACATAACAATTGAAAGCAAGTATCCAGAATGATGCAAGTTGGGAATTTGAACAACCAGATAACGTGAGGTCCATTTATATCCTCAGCATACGTAATATGCTGTTTACAGTGGGATACGTAAATGCAAACATTTTCATTTGGGTGAACTATTAAACAAGTTAATCTAGAAGGCTGGTCAGTGTGCAGATTTTGACAAAAGTATTAAGTGAGATTACTGTTGTACCTAGGCTGTTAAGTGGTAATGGTGTTGGCCAAGGATAGTTATGGAAGCTAACATAAAAGAATATTAGAATTTTAACAGGTTAAAAAGGACACAGAAGATGAGTGAAAGGAGGAATGGCGTGAGCCAGGAGGCAGTTGAACTAGAGAAAGTTTCAACGGCTGAGGTGACCATTCATTTTCATTAGAAAGAAATCCTTGTTATGGTTTAATGAAAATTTTTTCTAAATTAGTATACAATAAAATTAATTTTTTGCATATCTACATCTATGAACTTTAACACGTTGTACAGATTCCTGTAACCACCACCACAGTCAAGATTCAGAACAGTTCCACTACCCTCCGAAGCTGCTCCCAGCAATTCCAGAAGTCTCTCCTCTTCCTCTTTTAATCCTGGAAGCCGTGAACCTATTCTCCATCCCATCGGCTGTGTCTTTCTCTAAAAGACAAGTGAAAGGAGTCAAGCAGTAACTTTTTGAGATCGACTTCTTTCACTCAGCAGAGTGCCTGTAAGAGTCATGCAGGATGTTGTGTACACTAGTGATTTTTTCTGGTGTATGTTTGGTTAGTAACTGGGCTTCCCTGGTGGCTCAGATGGTAAAGAATCTGCCTGCAGTACAGGAGATCTGGGTTCAACCCCCGGGTCGGGAAGATCCCTAGAGAAGGGAATGGCTAGCCACTCCAGTATTCTTGCCTGGAGAATCCCGTGGACAGAGGAGCCTGCAGTGACTGACTGACTGTGTGACTATGTGACTGACTGACCGGGATAAACTCCACTTGGCATGTTATTTATTTTACATCTTGCTGGGTTTGATTTGATGACATTTTGTTGAAGATGTTTACTTCTATGTTCACAATGGCTATCAGTTTGTAGTTTTGTTTTCTTGTGTTTTCTTTCTGGTTCACTTCTCAAGGTAGTTGACCTTATAAAACTGTGTTGAGGATCATTCTCTTGTCTTCTGTTTTCTGGGATTCTGTAGAATTGGTTTTATTTCCTCTTTAAGTGTTTGACCGAGATTACCAGTGAAACCATCTGTGTTTGGAGATTTCTTGTGAGTAAAGTTTTAAATGGTAAAAATCCAAATTATTTAAATTTATAGAACTATTCAGCTTTTCTATTTCACCTTGGGTACATTTTGGCAGTTGGTAGTTTTTGCGAATTGAGTCATTCCATCTAAATTGTTGAGTTTTTGTGAATAAAATTATTCTTAATTTTCATTCATTATCCTTTCAATATTGCCAACTCTGCCTATAGTAATATCTTCTCTTTCATTCATGGTATTAATAATTTGAAACTTCTCTCTCTGTCTCTTTTGAGATCAGGTTTGAAATTTACCATTTCTACTGATGTTAAAAAAAAAAAAACCTTTTTGCTTCATTGATTTTTTTCCTATTATTTTCCTCTTTACAATTTCACTTATTTCTATTCTTATTTTTAGTATTTTTATTTATTATTTCCTTCCTCTGCTTGTTTGGATTTATTTTACTCATCATTTTTCTAGTTTTTTTTAAAGTTAAAGCTTAATAATCTGAGACCTTTTAAATTTTCTAATATGAGCATTTCATGCTATAGATTTCCCTTAGATCCACTCCTTTATGTTACGTAAAGAGGGTAAGTGGTAATGTCAAGTCATTTCCAAGAATGCGAATTACAAGCTGTTTTCCCTCAGCTAATACAATTAAAATAAAAAACCCCTCAAACTGTGCGCCTACAGGTTAGGCTAGAGAGGGGTCCAAGTCTGTCAGATGTCCTGTACCACGTATCACGTTTCTGTGGCACAGCGGTAACCCCAAGTGATGAAGAGAAGGTTGAATAATACGCTCTGGGTTCTGTTTGCTATGTCATGGAATAAAGAGCCAACACACTTTAGGGTGATCTTACAGCGTGTCAGTCTGGCTTTTCCCTTCATTACTCAGAACCTCTCACTGCGAGGTGACGGGTACGGCGCCACGCTTCAGTCAGAAAACATGTCAGACCCGTTAGAACTCCCAAGAGGACGCACGTCTGTGAGGACTTCTCTGAGAAAAAAAATCCAAACCACATGTAAATTCTTACCGCAATGACGCTTTGAGGAAGCACTGGTGCGGCAGGCGGCGCTGGGCTCTTTCCTCGCCGTCTCCTGGATGGTTTCCTTCTGCGTCCTCCTTGCTTGACCCCAGGCTTCCCTCAAGCTCCGCCTCGATTCTCGTGAGCCGTGTGCACGCTCAGCGCTTCCACCCCTGGGTTTCTTTGTTCTCTGGAGACCTGGCAGTGGCCGGCAGTGCCTCCCCGCTCAGTGTGCGGGACTGGGTGAGTTTTTATTGTGGTAAAATACACGTAGCGTACACGTTGCCAGTTCAGCCATTTTAAAGCGGCATTAGTGGCACATTCACATTGTGCGAGCATCCCCGCGCCTCCCTCTCCAAGCTTTTTCATCTTCCCAGCTTAAACCCCCCAACCACCAAACAGTAACTTCCGTTCCCCTCTCCCACCCATGGCGTCCAGCGTGCTACTTTCTGTCTGTATGGACCTGTCTCCTCTAAGCACTTTGTATGAGCGGAATCCTAAAACATTTGTTCTTTTACGTTAGCTTATTTTACCCAGCATAATGTTTTCAAGGTTCATCCATGTTGTAGCCTGTGTCAGAATTTCCTTCTTTTACACTTTTCTCATTTTACTTTTTTCTGCTAAAAATCTGGTATCCACTTTATTTTTAGTTTTTATTGAAGTATGATTAACTTGGGGCTTCCCTGTGGCTCAGCTGGTAAAGAATCCGCCTGCAATGTGGGAGACTTGGGTTTGATCCCTGGGTTGGGAAGATCCCCTGGAGAAGGGAAAGGCTACCCTCTCCAGGATTCTGACCTGGAGAAGTCCATGGACTGTATGGTCCTTGGGGTCGTAAAGAGTCGGACATGACTGAGCACCTTTCACTTTCACAGTTAACTTACCATGTATTAATTACTTCTGTATAGCAAAGTGGTTCAGTTATACATATATAAATTATTTTATTATATTCTTTGCTGTTATCATTTATCAAAGCGTATTGAATATAGTCCTCTGTGTTATACAGTAGGATCTTGTTGTTCATCCGTTCTGTATATAAGAGCTTACGTCGGCTAACCCCAAGTTCCCGCTCCTCTCCTCCCAACCCCCTCCCCTCGGCAACCACAAGTCTGTTGTCTGTGTCTGTGAGTCTGTCTCTCTTGTGGGTAGTTTCATTTATGTCATACTTTAAATTCACATATAAATGACATCAGATAGTATTTATCTTTCTGACTTAGTTTGATAATCTCTAATTGCATCCATTCCTTCCTTCCATTTTTATGACTTACTAGTATTCTGTGGGGTTTCCTTGGTGGCTCAGATAGTAAAGAATCTGCAGGAGGAGAAGGGGGTGACAGAGGATGAGATGGTTGGATGGCATCACCAATTCAATGGACATGAGTTTGGGCAAACTCCAGGAGATGGTGAAGGACAGGGAAGCCTGGCGTGCTGCCGTTCCATGGCATTGCAAAGAGTCAGACACGACTGAGTGACTGAGCACCAACAGCATTCCATTGTTCGCACGCGCTGCATTGTCACGACTGAGTGACTGAGCACCAACAGTGTTCCATTGTTTGCACATGCTTCATTGTCACGACTGACTGACTGAGCACCAACAGTGTTCCATTGTTTGCACACGCTTCATTGTCACGACTGAGTGACTGAGCACCAACAGTGTTCCATTGTTCGCACACGCTGCGTTGTATTTGTCCGTTTGTCTGTTGTTTCCTTTCTGGCTCATTTGGCAGCAAAACATTCTGAGTTTCCTTTCAGCTGATGGATATGGAGCAGGGAAGTGCTTCTGTAGCCATTAAGCTCTTAGACGATCTTGGATCTGACGTATTGGATTACTAATCATGCTTTTACAGCTCATTTTTTCTATGGCCCAGAGTCGCAGTTCTCTCTGTGGATGGCAGGTGCCATACTGGAATCTCTTGGGGAATTTTTCCAAGTGTTACTTCTTCGTCTTTCTTCCAAGCTTCTTTCTACTGCTGGAAAAATAAGTGGGTTTTAAGTCTTAGCTGTGTTGGGTGAAACTTCTCTTTGAGAGCAGCCATTGTAGACTC
The DNA here is from genome assembly GCF_002263795.3 of Bos taurus. Taxonomy (NCBI): domain Eukaryota; kingdom Metazoa; phylum Chordata; class Mammalia; order Artiodactyla; family Bovidae; genus Bos; species Bos taurus. The sequence goes on from NC_037353.1 coordinate 47,588,668, forward strand.
AAACGTTCCTGCAAGTGGTCTCTTGCATTAACCCGTGGAGTCATGATGAAAGAAGATTTATCTTGGCCAGGAGTATTTAAGCTTGTCATTCTTTAAATTTCTGTATTCACTCTGGGGATTCATTAGTTTTCTTAATACATTATTTTTAGTGCACTTTGCATACTTTCTCCCATGTGTTTCTGTTTGGATTGACTTGTTCCTTCAGGGTGGAAATTATGTGGGTTATTTTGACTTGTCATTGGGTGCCATAGGAGAAAGGTCAGAGAGGGCTCATGGCATTGCAGGGTGGGACACATTGGAGCCTGACATCTATAGATGGGATGGGGGGCATTTCAGCTTGAGGAGACAGAAGTAGAAAAGGCTCAGGAGTCTGGAAGCATAGAGCTGTCTAGGGTTGCCAGAAAGAACAAGATGTAGAAGAGGAGGGAAGCAATACTCTTCCTTCTAGAATTTCTTATTTTTCTCTGCCTTGAATATCTTCCCCACCTGCTCAACTGTAGGTCAAAATCCTCCCCAAAACCTCTATCAAAGATTTTTCTCCAACACCCTGTCATACCTCTGGGACAGTCCACATGGCTTTCTACAGGAATGAATCTTTTTGTCTTTTTCTCATCAGCTGGGATGGGTAATTCCTGTCTTTCCTGAAAAGTCTGTGAAGTCTTCAGGCTTTTTTTGCTCTCAGATTCTCCAGACCCTATCGAAGGGTTCAACACTGTGATAGTCTGAAAAGACACAATCCTTAACTGACTGATGGACAAAGCCATTGGAGAACAATTTCAGGCGTGAATGTGAACATCACTCAATTGTGTTCGACTCTTTGCAACCCCATGGACTATATTATACATCTGTGGAATTCTCTAGGCCAGAACACTGGAGTGGGTAGCCTTTCCCTTCTCCAGGGGATCTTTCCAACCCAGCGATCGAACCCAGGTTTCAGACATCTAGCCATTGAAAAGGATCTTGCGGATGAATGTTTGATGAAACAGTGTCTGTGGAAAAATAGAAGCATCATTGATGCAGAGTATTGAATTTTGTAACCATCCATTTACCTTCTGTAACTGGAAGGCATCTTTGCCAAAATGTTAGCAGTTGCTGCCTCCGATGGACGTTCCGGATGATTTTACTTTATATTCTCGGGTTTTGCTCAATGATCTGTGCTCCTTGGTCTACAATACACAGTGTTTCATGACTGTTTTTGTCTGTCTGTTGTGGAGTAGAGGCCTGGACCTGAGTCGGTGTTTGTTGAATGAATAAGTGAGTGACTAATATAGAATGATGAAAATAGACCATTCAGGGCTTAAAAATCTCTGAGGGCTTTACAATTAATAAGACAATGTGGAAGGCCATTACAGCTTGTAAAATAGTATACAAAATGAACGTGTTATAATTATTATAATTGTGGAAAGACCTCCAGGCCCCCTCTAGTCCTTAGGGTACTCCTCTTGCTGGCTAGATGAGCTCCTTTCCAGCTCTCCCTTAGAACCACCCCTTTCTGGGAGTCGGGAGACAGGTAACCCGAGCTCGTGTTTAACTCAGATTTATTTTACTTCAACTTGTCCCCTTTTAGAGTTAATTCAGCAACACGCATGCCCTTTCTCAAGATTTTTATCAGGTGGTGGTGAACTTTTAATGAATATAATAGAAAACATTTCCCCATCCTAGAAAACAGAGGGAGTTTGAAATGCATTTTGACCTCATCAACTTCTTTCATCTGGTCTCTGTAATCAGTTTTTATAAAAAGCACATGGCTGCCTGGCTATATCTTGATAAAGAACAGTTTTTGTGTTCTATTAAAAAAAAATTCAGAGAACTGGTTTCAATCTTGAGAGATAATGGGAGTGCGGTGGAGGGCGATGGGTGAGCTGTCTACACCGTGCCCCGGTGTGAGGACTGGTGAGCTGAGCTGAGTGCAGTTCTCAGCCCTGTTCCCTCCTTATGGGTGCTATTGGGGGGACTCTCCACCTTGCCCCCCGGAGGGCTTCACAGACATGCGTACCTCAAAGCCCAGTGTCTTCTAGACAGAGGACAGGCATCCACAGCCTATAATGGGAAGGAAGACAGACATTTGTTCTCATCAGTATCTTCTAAGGGGACATAGAAATGATCCTTACAGCTTTTTCAGAGTTTTTCTAATGAGAAGTTTAAAGGTAATGAGCCCTCCTCCCAACAGATCTTTAGAGTTCTGAGTCTGTGGACTTTACTTCTATCATAACTGTCTTTGCAACAAACGTTTATTGTATATCCACGAGGTACCAGCCTTGTGCCAAGTGCTTAGAATACGTCTGTGAACAAAATGGTCAAAGGATGATTTCCTCCTGTAGCCGGCATGGTGCTCAGATGAACAAGGACTGTGGTAAGACAGTTGGAGGACATGTTAGAAGGTGATGGTGTTATAGAAAGAAAGAAAAGTTGAGTCCAGCAAGGTCAAGGGCACCAGGATGGAGGGGGCGGGGCTGGTGTATATAGGGCAGTTGGGATAAACCTTACTGTTTTGGGGGAGATGGAAGCAAGAAAACCTAACAAAACGACTAAACATCCCAACTGTGTTACAGGCAAAATACTGAGACTGATGGACTTGTCCCCAGTCTGTGGGGTGATCAGGCTGGGCGGCGTGAGGTCTGATGGCCGGTACCCAGCTCCAACACAAGCATCACCACACGGTACCCTGTTTATTCCCAAGCTCCCCCGACCCGGTTCGTCAATCCCCACTCATTCCTCCCAGAATCTCCCCTTGGCCTTGCCTTCTGAAACACTACCCTCTTGCCTTTCTCTCTCCCTGTCCGTTTCCTCTTAACTCTCTGGAATTTCTTTCCATCACTTGAGCTTTTGCACATTACTTCTGTCTGGGGTTCTATTCGCTCTGCTCTCTGACCCCCTGGACGATCTCACCTGCTCCGTGGCTTCTACAGCCACTGGTGAGCTGGTGATGCTCAACATCTCTGAGCTGCGTGTCCTCAGCTCCAGTCTTGTCCACTCGGCTGCCTTGGCAAGTCCAAAACTGAGCTCATCCAGCCTGTCTCCCCTTGGGAGTTTTCTATTTTGGTAAGTGATATATGATGCTTTCAAATTGTGGTGCTGGAGAAGACTCTTGAGAGTCCTTTGTACAGCAAGGAGATCAACCTAGTCAATCCTAAAGGAAATCAACCCTGAGTTTTCATTGGAAGTACTCATGCTGAAGCTCCAATCCTTTGGATACCTGATGCAAAGAGCTGACTCATTGGGAAAGACCTCAATTTTGGGAAAAATTGAAGGCAAGAGCAGAAGGGGACGACAGAGGATGAGATGGTTAGATAGCACTAGTGACTTAGTGGACATGAATCTGAGCAAACTTCAGGAGATAGTGGAAGATAGAGGAGCCTGGTGTGTTTCAGTCCATGGGGTTGCAAAGAGTCGGACACGACTGAGTGACTGAACAACATATATGTCTTTAGCTTAAAAAAATAACACTTATGTTCAGTCCATTTAATGCTTTTGTCAAGCGTTATTTTAATGGCTTCATAATAACCCCCATCTATCTAACCATCCACAATTGATCTTCCCAATTCCCTACTGCTGAGCATTTAAGTTGTTTCTGAATCTTTGCTCTCACAAGCAACCGTACAATAAACACCCTCATTCAGTGTTTACATCTTTGTGTTTCCTTGGCCCAAGATTGGCTCATAAATAGAATCAATTTTGAGCTGGTTTAGCATTCCCTTTGGATAAATTCCCAGAAGACAACTCGGTGACTCAAAGGATGTGAAGAATTTGAAGATGTTGGTGGTTGCTTATTGCCCTTTAGAAAGGGATAGTCAAATGTATTTCCACTGTGAATGAATGATGCTTTTTCAGTTATTATGAGCTTCCAAATCTGCCGCGTTTCCTGGGTTACAAGTGGGGATGGACATGGCCTCCTGTGTTCATTGGTTGGCTGTATTCTTTTCTGAACTGCTTGCTCATGTCTTTTGTCCACTTTTCTCTGGTGGTGCTTTCCATTTTTGCCTTTTTAAAAAAGGATTTGTTCTAATTAAGGCTTTTGATTGCAGGCGACAGCATCTGACTTGAGTTAGGACAGGTGAGCTTGGAGTCTGCTTCAAGGGGGCAGTGTCACCAAAGGAGAGGGGGGAGAGGGGCACCCGGGCTTCCTTTGACCCGGGGCTGGGAGCCAAGTGTCGGAACCTGTCGACTTCTCAGTCTCGTAGCCCCCTGGCCTCATCTGCTCTTGATGCTGCCCCATCCTCTGGTCCCAGGCAGCTCTGTCTGCCTTCTCATCTAGCTAGTGACCCAACATGGTGACCAGGCCACGTTCCCACTCTATGACCTTTCAGCTGCAGCACCCTCAAAGCTCCCTGTGTCTTTAGAGATAGGATGCAACTAGCCTAGCTGTTCCTTGAGCCCGGCTGCCCAAGGGACAGCCAACGGCTGGACTCTCTCCACGTCACATGTCCATCTTTGGCTCGTCAGTTCCTTCTGGGTTGACAGGCGGGGCAGGTTCGATGGATGGGACCAGGGCCAGGGCAGGGCAGGCAGTGGGACGTGCATAATAAAAGCTGCAGATTTTTTGTCAGACAAGTTGTACACAGTCTGCCTTAGGATATATGTATTTTTTTCTAGCGGTTAGTTTCTCAACATTATTTCTTGAACGCTGTCTTTTTCTCTTCCTCTCCACTGAGGAAATAGTCTTAATTCAGTTTTTTGTTTCTTCTCCTGTGGGTTTCTGCTTCTCCCTGGTCTCCCCACCTCTAGTTACACTCCTTCCCTCCTCATTCTCTCTACCCTGTCAGCAGAAGTGTCCACCCAAAATGCCAACCTGGCAAAGATGCCTCCTCTTTAAAAAAGTCTTCCAGTGGCTCCTGACAAGCTTCTGGAGAAAGTCCAAAGTCGTGACAAGTCCAGATTGGGTTTTCAGTGTGGTTCCATCCCCCCTCATCTGATTCTCTGGTGATGCTGCAGACGTCCTGTGGTCCAGCCACACCCTAGGGGTTTCTGAGTGGCTGACCTTTCTCGGGTGCTCATGCTTTTCTCAGCCAACTCCTCCACCTCATCTTCTCTTTCTAGCAAATTATTCCATGTTCTTCAATAATCACTGGAGTAGGACTTCTATTTTGCTCTCCTTGCCACCTACTTGGGTTGCGTTCGTTTTTCTTTCTTCACACTCACGGAAACACACTCTGTTAAAATGGGTTTCCTATCTCCTCCACTTCTAGATGAGACAACTTGGAGGGTCAATGTCCATCTTTCTCTTTTCAAGCCACTGGAAATGGGTTTGAATTAATGTTGCCCCATGCATGCGTGGGGCTTCCCTGGTGGCTGAGATGGTAAAGAATCTGCCTGCCATGCAAGAGACCTGGGTTCAATCCCAGGGTTGGGAAGATCCCCTGGAGAAGGGAATGGTAACCCACTCCAGTATTCTTGCCTGCTCAATCCCATGGACAGAGGAGCCTTGTGGGCTATAGTCCATAGGGTCGCAAAGAGTCAGACACGACTGATGGACTTAGCACAAAGCACATCATAAATAAAGATTGAGCCCAGGTCTCCCGCATTGCAGGCTGCTTCTTTACCTGCTGAGCCACAAGGGAAGCCCCAGTATAGTGGAGTGGGTAACCTATCCCTTCCCCAGCGGATCTTTCCGACCCAGGAATCGAACCGGGGTCTTCTGCATTGCAGGCAGATTCTTTACCAACTGAGCTATCAGGGAAACCCTAAACAAAGATTTCCATTTTCTAGAGATTAAAAGGAAAGGAGTGTGGCTAATGTCAACAATCTCCTACATCAAATCCAGTCTCTTCCACACGAGATGGATGTCCGCAGCTGACTGGGCACGGCAGGGAGGGAAGTTCTCTGAGGCTGGCAGCCGTATGTGGATCCTGGCTCCTGCTCCAGCTGTGTGATCTCCAGTAAGTTAGTTGAGGCTTTCTGTCTGTAAAATGGGCTGATGTAGCCATCAGTGTCCCAGAGCTTTGAGGACTGGAGAGAGGATGCAGGGTGAGTACCTGCTCAGAGCCAGGGAAGGTCTGAGAAACTTTGGAGTTTATTGGTATGGATTATTTACCAAAGTAAATACTTCCCTGTAGCTCAAATGGTAAAGAATCTGCCTGCAATGCTGGAGACCAGGGTTTGATCCCTGGGTTGGGAAGATCCTCTGGAGAAGGGAACAGCAATCCACTCCAGTATTCTGGCCTGGAGAATCCCGTGGACAGAAAAGCCTGTTGGGCTACAGTCTGTGGAGTCACAAAGAGTCAGCATGACTGAGCGACTAATACACACATTTACCAAAGTGGGCAGCCACTTCCCCGGTGGCTCAGTTGGTAAAGAATCTGCCTGCAATACAGAAGACTTGGATTCAATCCCTGGGTCAGAAAGATCCCCTGGAGAAGGGAATGGCTACTCACTCCAGTATTCTTGCCTGGGAAATCCCATGGACAGAGGAGCCTGGTGGCTTGGGGTTGCTAGGGTTGGACAAGACTTAGGGACTAAGCCACCACCATAGATTTAATAATACTAATATATTAGCGTCGTTGGAGGGCTTGTGGAAGCATCTCACACAGCACCACAGGTATGGAAGGAAAACATGATGATTTCCATTTTTTGGTTCTCTCAATTCTGAACAAAGACAAGTTGAACTGTTGCTTAGAATTCCCTGTTGTATAAAATTTTTTTAATAAACAAAGTGGATTTAGAATTTAATGGTGACATTTAGTCATTAGAAAGCAGACAATTACATGAAGAGTAATTTGATATTTATAACAGCATCATTGTCAATTAAATTTGTCAAAGTGAATCAGAAATCCTTGATGAGCAAAGAAAGATGGACTGGAAGCTGTAATGGGGTTGTTAGCTGTTGTTGAGAGAGAGGAAAATCAAAGGGAGGTTGTACGCTTTGTGGTTGTTCGTTTTTAATTCTGCGGCATCCCTAGTGGCTCAGACGGTAAAGAAGCCTGCCATGCAGGAGACCTGGGTTCGATCTCTGGGTCAAGAAGATCCTCTGGAGAAGGGAATGGCAACACACTCCGGTATTCTTGCCTGGAGAATCCCATGGTCAGAGGAGCCTGGCGGGCTTACAGTCCATAAGGTTGTGAAGAAAAGAGTCGGACACGACTGAGCCACTAACACTTGTTCATTCAGCAATAAAAAAGAGTGACATAATGCCATTTGCAGCAACATGGATGGGCTTAGAGGTTGTTATACTGAATGAAGTAAGTCAGAAAGAGAAAGACAAACGCCGTGTGATATCACTGATGTGTAGAATCTAAAAAAGTGATACAAGTGAACTCATTTATGAAACAGAAGTAGACTCAGAGACAGAAAAAAAAAAAAAAACAAACTTAGGGTTACCAAAGGGGAGGTGGGAAGGGATAAATCAGTAGGAGTTTGGGATTAATATAAGCAAAGCACTGTATATAAAATAGGTAAACAACAAGGCTTTGCCGTATAGGGAATTATAGTCAATATCTTCTAAGAACCTATGAAGTAGAAGAATCTGAAAAATAGTGTGTATGTGCATGTACATATGTATGTGTATATAACTGAATCACTTTGCTGAGAACTGAAACTATCACAACATTGAAATTAACTCCAATGGAAGGAAAACAGAGCAGGCCCAAGAACAGTCATGGGAGGGGCGCCAGGGGCAGGTCACCCTCCTTAACAGCCAGTCCCAGGGGACAGATTGCCTCTCAGAAGTCAGGGTGGTGCCCAGGGGGTTTGGAAACTCCAAGGCCCAGCCCACCAATCTCTCTCATCTCCAGGGCCACAGTTTGGGTTGGTGGCAGGGATGAGAGCTCAGGAACTCACAGCCTGAATCCTCTTCAGGGAAGGGGGCGTCTCTGGGCTGGAAAGCCAGCCTGGGAGCTGCCGATAGTTAAACCCGAGATCACAGGGAGAAATGAAGCCAGCCTGTGTCTCTCTGCTGAACCCCTGGAGGCGAGCACCCTCCTCCCCTAGAGCCCAGGCTGCACTTGCTGCCTTGAGGCCCTGGTGTGGGACAGGCCTGCAGCTGCCCTTCGTAGATGACCCCTGGGCCCTCCTCCCCTCCCCTGAAGGCCAGCAGTTGTGGGACTGGGCTTGTCTCCGTGAGATCAACTCTCTGTCTTAAATGATCCCACCCTTTAAAAATGTGGTATATACACACAATGGAATGCTACACAGCCATAAAAAGGAATTGGGTTTTGCTATTTGCAGCAACATGGATGGAACTGGCATTATGGTACTTGAAGTACATCAGACAGAGAAAGATAAATACTGTATGATATCACTTACATGTGGGATCTAAAGAATACAACAAACTAGTGAATATAATAAAAAAGAAGCAGGCCCACAGATGCAGAGAATAAATTAGTGCGGTTACCAGTGGGGAGAGGAAAGTGAGGACGGGCAATTTGGGGGTAGGGGATTAAGAGGTACAATTGTTAGGTGTAAAATAAGCATAAGGACGTATTATATACATACATGCTAAGTTGCTTCAGTCGTGTCTGACTCTTTGTGACTCTATGGACTATGGTCTCCTCTGTCCACAGGATTCTCCAGGCGAGAATACTGGAGTGCCACGCCCTCCTCCAGGGGAATCTTCTCAACCCAGGAATCGCGCCCACATCTGTGTCTCCGGCGTTGGCAGGTGGGTTCTTTACTGCTAGTGCCACCTGGGAAGCCCCATATATTGTACAACGTGGGGAATACAGCCAATATAACAACTGTAGAGTATAACTTAAAAAACCGTGACTCACTGTATTATACCCCTGTAATGTATATACTATTGCACATCAACTACATTTGAATTAAAAAAATAGTGACAGAAGCGGTGATGTTCGCTTGTCACCCTCCCTGCACCAGCGGTCCGGGCTCCCACTCCTGGCTGTGTCGATGGGGTGTGTGTGTGTGATTTACCTTACCGCTTAGTGGGATGACCAGCCCTCCTGGTTTGCCTGGGACCAAGGACTTTCAGGGCTCAAACTGGAACAAGTTGGTCATCTTAAGGGACATAACCTGGAAAGAATGTAAACTGGTATTCTGAGTCATTCAGGGATGACCGTACCCTGTGAGAGTTGCCTAAAAATAAGCTGATTCCATTATTTATTGAACAAACACAAGGCCACATACTCGGGGGCTGGAAGAACGCTGATAGACGTTCAGCGTGGTCTCAAAACTTCCCTGAGCCACTGTGTGAACGGAGCTGTTACCCAGTATTTACCTTCTAGACTCGGGCTGAGTCTAGAGTCAGTTACGCTGGTGGACATGGCCCATATTATCACTGATGCCAGAGCATCAGATGCCTTGGTGTACTTAGGAAACACTTTCAAAGGGAAAATGCACTTGGATTCTATATAACATTGCTGAATTGCCAGCTCTGCAGCAGTCGTTCTCACTGAGGGCAGAGTTTGCCCCTCAGGGGTCACGCGGCCACATCCGGAGGCGTTCTGGGTGGTCATGATGGGGGTGGTGGTCACGAGTTACCACATCTAGAGGGTGGATGAGGGCTGCTGGTGGACACCGTACAATGTGCAGGACGGCCCCACAGAAAACATTCATCCCCGCCTAATGTCAACAGCGCTGAGGGTGAGACACTGCCCCGGGGAGGGCAGCCACAGACTGGGTCTGCCTGGAAACGCGAGGTCAGCATCGCCTCTCTCCAGTATGCAGACAGCTCCGCTTGCACGGGACTTTCTTCATCTTTAGACGCTGAGCTAGGAAGCTCGCAGCATGACCAGGACCAACCAGCTTCATCATGAGCAGGGCCTGGGGAGGTTACAGAGCAGAAATGCCGGGCCTTCTTTGGGTGTTCTAGAAGATTCTACCCAGGAAGTGTGGGAAGAGCCTTTCCAGCTAGCTGAGGCTCTTATGAGTCCCCTACCTGAGACAGCATCTCTCACAAGGACCAGCTTATTTTCAGGGGGTTCACCTGGCACCTACATGGGGTGAGTTCCCAGGGGCTGGTTATTGCCGTTTACAGAGCTGCTTGCATTTTATTTGTTTTATTTCCAAAAAAATAATTTCACATGTACCCCAATGTTCATCGCAGCACTGTTTATAATAGCCAGGACATGGAAGCAACCTAGATGTCCATCAGCAGATGAATGGATAAGAAAGCTGTGGTACATATACACAATGGAGTATTACTCAGCCATTAAAAAGAATACATTTGAATCAGTTCTAATGAGGTGGATGAAACTGGAGCCTATTATACAGAGTGAAGTAAGCCAGAAAGAAAAACACCAATGCAGTATACTAACGCATACATATGGAATTTAGAAAGATGGTAACAATAATCCTGTATGCGAGACAGCAAAAGAGATATAGATGTATAGAACAGTCTTTTGGACTCTGTGGGAGAGGGCGAGAGGGTGGGATGATTTGGGAGAATGGCAAAAAAAAAAAAAATTTATTTGTTTACTTATTTTTGGCTGTGCTGAGTCTCTGTGCTCTGTGAGCTTTTCTCTAGCTGTGGTGAGTGGGGGCTCCTCTCTAGCTGTGGTGTGCGGCTTCTCTTGTTACGGAGCACGGACTCGGCACATGGGCTCAGCAGCTGAGGCCCCAGAGCTCTCACGTGCCGGGTCAATAGTTGTGGTGCGCGGGCTCAGTTGCCACATGGCCTCTGGGATCCTCCTGGACCAGGGGTTGAACCTCTGTCTCCTGCATGGGCAGGTGGATTCTTTACCACTGAGCTTCAGGGAAGCCTGATACTTGCATTTGAAAAAGTTTTCTTTTGGCAATAATTTTACACTCATAGAAAAGTTACAAGAAGAATACAAGGACTCCCTTTACCCAGAATCTCCAAATGTTAACATTTATCACGGTTGCCTTACTCTCCTCTCCACTCTATGGTGTTCAACTGTGGTGTTGGAGAACACTCTTGAGAGTCCCTTGGACTGCAAGGAGATCCAAGATCCAGCCAGTCCATCCTAAAGGAAATCAGTCCTGAATAGTCACTGGAAGGACTGATGCTGAGGCTGGAGCTCTAATACTTTGGCCACCTGATGCAAAGAACTGACTCATTGGAAAAGACCCTGATGCTGGGAAAGATTGAAGGCGGGAGGAGAAGGGGACGACAGAGGATGAAAAGTTCAGATGGTATCACTGACTTGATGGACATGAGTTTGAGTAAACTCCAGGAGTTGGTGATGGACAGGGAGGCCTGGAGTGCTGCAGTCCATGGGGTTTCAAAGAGTCAGACATGACTGAGCGACTGAACTGAACTCTCTCCGCTCTATAGACACATTATGACCTTTACCACCTAAGAGCATGGGGCAGAATTGATGCCCCTTTATCTCTAAATACATCAGCGTGTGCTTTATAAAAACAAAAACACTCTTTTTGAAACCATAGCACAATGATCAACAAAAGGAAGCCAGCACCCATGCAGCGTTAACTAACCCACAGGCCTTGTTCAGGTCTCATGGGTGGTCCTGCTAACGTCCTTTCTAGCAAATTCTCCCTCCACATTCCCCTGAGAGCCCCATTCCAACTGCTGAGTTGTCCTGTCTCCTTACACCATCTAACCTTCAGCATCATCTTGGGTTTCTCTCTTTTATGGCCTTGACAGTTTTGAGGAGCACAGGACAGCTACTTTGTTGCCTGTCCCTCTTTCTGAGTTTGTCTGATGTCTCCTTGTCACTAAATCCAGGCTGTGCATTTTTAACAAGATACTAGAAGCCGGAAAGTGAGGCGGCCCTCAGGGCATCATCGTACCAGAAGGAGAATGATGTCTCTGTGCCCGTTTCTGGCCACGTGAACTCTCCCCGGTTGGGTTCTCTCCTGTATGATTACTACCTTCCCCTTCATAATTAGTAGGTATCTTGGGAAGGGTCCTTGGAAGCCCCATGCTTATCCCTGATCATGATGTCGTCACTAGGTTCAGCATCCGCTGATGTTTCTTGCTTGAAACAATTGTGATGATGCAGGTTGCCCAGTGGTGATTTTTAGAAATCCCATCCTTCCTTCTATGTTTAGCTACAATTCTGCCATTAGAAAGAACTTTTCTTTTCTCCTATTTATTATTTTTAATTTCATCTATATCTGGGTGGATCCACAGACCCTTATTTTGGTCTATGGCTAGTAACCCATTACTACCACTATTTTGATGCTGAAATTGTCCTAAACCTGGCCGTGGGGAGCTGGCCCCGTGTCCTCTGCACACATTTCCCTCTCTGATTTTGGCACAGGTTCATCTTGGCTTTCCCCTGCACCCACCTGGAAACGAGTCACTTCTCCAAGAGGCTCTGGTTCCTTTTATTGGAGAAAGGTATTCAGAAACCAGGATTTGGGCTCTGGGAGTGCCCATGTCAGTTATTTCCTTTCAAACCCTCTTATGAGCAGACAGAGGTAGAAAACGTACGTGTGTGTGCATTTCTATTAATCATCTGTCTGTCTATCATCCATCTGTCCATCCTGACCTCCAAATCCAATCCAGTACCATGGGCTTCATTCTAATCTTCCTCCCTTGCGCTTCTGTAACTGTCTTTTCCAACAGTGAAAAACCTGGTTCTCATTACACACAGTACGTTTGCTTTTTACTCAATACGACAATATCCATGAAATAATTTTAGAATTGGGCTTTCCTGGTGGTCCAGTGATTAAGACTCTGTGCTTCCACTGCAGGGGGCTTGGGTCCGATCCCTGGTTGGGGTAGGTCTGCATGCCGTGAAGTGCAGCAGAAGAAAAAAAGGGAAAAAGCCCCATAATTTTAGAATTGCTATCTCATACCGCTATGAACAAATCAGATAATTGGCGTTCTGTCCTTTTTTTTTTTTTTTTAAACAGTTTTTGTTGTTGTTTTATCTATAGCCTGCGGTGCTAAGGGCAGACACAGAGTGACCAGTTCAAAAGTCCCTTGATTTGGCTCTTCTGTCTTCAGTGTGCTGGCGTCCAAAATACATTTAGGTTCATCTATTTCTGTTTGTATTCCATCTGGGGTTTTTCTCTTTATTTAATTAAAAATTTTGAGTATGTGAATTAGCATGTCTCTAAAAGCCAGAACCGTGTAAATATTGTCCTCAGAGGGGTGTCCCCCAGCCCTTTCTCCGCCTGTCCCCACCCCCTCAATTTTCCTGCCTTTTCCCTTTGAGTGTCTTGTGGGTTTTCAGCTTGTCGTGCCTGTGCTTCTGTTTGCGCAAATGAGGGATATTCAGGTATGCTCTATTGCCCTCCTTTCCCTGAATGGTATACACACCTTCTCTTCTCACACTTGGCTTTTTCACATCTTGAGCATCAGTAGTGTTTCATGAGGATCTTCCTTCTTGTTTTCACATCTTCCAGGCGGACTGGCCACACTTCACTCAGCCTCTCGATTGTGGTCATTAGGCTGTTTCCAGCATTTTGCAAAGCAACACTGCCATCGCTAACCCTGTATCTATTCCATGTTGCCGGAGGTATATCTTTAGGTTGGATTCTGGAAGCTGGATTGCTGAAGCAAAGGGTAAACATGTACGGCGCTCTTTCAGCCACTCCCACGTTGCCCCTCTAAAGGGTTTTGCCGATCTCCATTCCCACCATTAATGTACGAGCGTGGCTCCTTCCCTGCAGTGTCACCAGGAGAGTGTGATGTTGTGTTCCCTAATCTGCACCGGACACGTGAGAATTCCTCCAGTTGCATTGTCTGCTGAGGGGTGTGGATAGGCCAAGAAAGAGGTCCCTGGATTCTGTATCACGTGCTCCCCAGGGACGGGAAGAAAGCACCCCCTCCTAATGCTGCCGGCACCTACCTCCAGGGTGCAGAGCCTTGGCCAGCCCTGGAAACACTGCACCTCCCCAGTAAGGTTGAGTGTCTGATTTGAGAATTCCTCTGCTGCTACTCAGAGAAGGCAATGGCACCCCACTCCAGTACTCTTGCCTGACAAATCCCATGGACGGAGGAGCCTGGTGGGCTGCAGCCCATGGGGTCGCTAGGAGTCGGACATGACTGAGCGAATTCACTTTCACTTTTCACTTTCATGCATTGGAGAAGGAAATGGCAACCCACTCCAGTGTTCTTGCTTGGAGAATCCCAGGGATGGGGGAGCCTGATCGGCTGCCGTCTCTGGGGTTGCACAGAGTCAGACACGAGTGAAGCGACTTAGCAGCAGCAGCTGCTGCTACTTGGTCCCTCCTTCCAGCAAACGGCTCCTCCCAGCACAAAATATACACCCAGGACTTCTCTAGACTGTCACTCGAACAAGGACTGTTGAGAAACTGTCACGGTCTAGAGGCACTGAGGAGACGGGATGACCGAGCAGAATGTGGGGTCTGGAGACAGACAAGGACATTCAGGGAAAACCAAGGAAGCCTGAAGAGGGTATTGCTGTTGGTTTTTAGTCACTAAGTCATGTCTGATCTTTTGCGACACCACAGACTGTATAGCCTGTCAGTCTCCTCTGTCCATGGGATTATTCAGGCAAGAATACTGGAGTGGGTTGCCATTCCTTCTCCAGGGGATCTTTCCAACCCAGGGATCAAACTCAGGAGAATCAGGGAGACCTTGCATTGGCAGGCAGATTCTTTCCTGCTGAGCCACCAGGGAAGCCCCAAAGAGGGTATGGATTTCAGTTAATATTATTGTATCAATGAGAAGTGAAACTGAAAGTGTTAGTTGCTCAGTCATGTCCGGCTCTTTGTGACCCCATGGACTGTAGCCCGCCAGGCTCCTCTGTCCATGGAATCTTCCAAACAAGATTACTGGAGTGGCTAGCCATCCCTTTCTCCAGGGGATCTTCCCAACCCAAGGATAGAACTGGGTGTCTAGCACTGCAGGCAGATTCTTTATCATCTGAGCCACCACCAATGGGCTCATTATCTGGGTCAATGTGCCACACATGTGTTAGATGTCAACAGTGGGGGAAAGTGTGTGATGGGTATCCTTTTCTATCTGTGTGACTTTCCCATAAAACCTAAAAGAACACTAAATAAAGATTCTCAAGTTCTAAGACATATTCTCTCATCTCTGTCTCCCACTACTCCTGTGGGGTCACCTTCTGCAGATGGAAGGTTGATCAGAGAGAAATGATGTGTTTTGCCCAAGGCTCCAAGGCAACAGGATGAGCAAGCAGGATAGAAGCAGGGGGCTGCCAGGTTCCAGAACCTTCCCTCAAACATAATTGCCCCATAAATTCTTGAGGGAGTGAGCGGTGAGGAGACAGGCTCATTTCTTCAGGATACTTTATCACCTCCAGAGCTGCCCGAACTGGCTGGTCTGGTCTCTGCACTCCTTCCTGGGACTTCTGCTGGAGAAAAGATCAACTGCTTTTTGAATCCCTGAAAATATATGTAACCAGGAAGCTGGACTGTTGGAAAAAAAAAGTGGAAGTGAAGTTGTTTTCCTTCCTGAGTTAGTGTGCAGCAGTGGGAAGCTTGACTGTACTCTGGATTTATCGGTTTCTCTAGTTGTCACCGAGGTGTTTACAAATGGATTCCACCTGCCCTTGTTCCCTCTGACTGATGGCTGTGAAGTCTGGTCCTGGGCACGCGGTGCGTGTGGCTCCAGGGTTGACCACCAGAGGGCGCGCCGCAGCCTCCCCTGCAGCCAGGCTGGGGCACTGAAGGGCAGATGGTTTCCGCCGGACTTGGGGTCCAGGGGGCTTGTGAGCATGGGGCGCCGGGCACTGGGTGTGGACCCACAAGGGCTGCATGAATCTTTGTTCTTTCTCTTCTAGAGAAAAATCACTTTTTCCACGTTCCCTTTCCCGAGCACAGCGTAAGGATGCTCAGCACCGGCTGGAGCTGGCTGCCCGCTGGCCCGCAGGTGCGGAGATGGCAGAGTCCCTGTGTCCTTTCCAGACACCTTAGCGCCTTGGGGAGCAAAGCTGGGGCCCCAGTTCAAGCTCCGGGAGTGAGCCTCAGTTCTGCCTCTTCTGGGGGAGGGTGGGCACCTCCTGAGCCTCACCTTTCTTCTTGGTGGGGAGGGGGCGCACTGAGACACTTCTCTGCTGGCAAAGTGTCTGGGGACAGAGGGCGTGTTCCTCTGGTTTCCTCCTGCCCTGGGGCCTCCTGTTCTGGGAGCTCCCTGAGGTGGCTGTGGGTGACCTCTGACCGCCTCCCCTCCTGAGGCATCCCTGCCTGGGTGGGTTGTGTCTTCTCTCCAGCCCTGATTGAGGGCCTCTGGGCTGCCCCGCCACAGGCAATTTAGAAGATGATGTCCACGCTTTGACCAAAGGAGTAATAGCTTATCACATTTACGCATGCGTGCTAAGGCACTACAGTCGTGTCTGACTCTCTGCGACCCCATAGACTGCAGCCCGCCAGACTCCTCTGTCCATGGGATTCTCCAGGCAAGAACACTGGAGCGGGTTGCCATTTCCTCCTCTATCACATTTATAGTGATGTTATATTCGGGTTGGCCAAAAA
This sequence comes from Bos taurus, assembly GCF_002263795.3. Lineage (NCBI taxonomy): Eukaryota > Metazoa > Chordata > Mammalia > Artiodactyla > Bovidae > Bos > Bos taurus. The sequence continues at coordinate 47,604,955 of NC_037353.1, forward strand.
GTTTGTTCAGTCAGTGAATGTGTCTTTCAGTAAGGATGAGACGGTTGGATGGCATCACCGACCCAATGGACATGAGCTTGAGCAAACTCCGGGAGATGGTGAAGGACAGGGAAGCCTGGCGTGCTGCAGTCCATGGGGTGGCAAAGAGTCAGACAAGTCTGAGAAACTGAACAACATAAAGTTCTTGGTGAAAATGAAAATTAGGTCCTTTTTTTTAGAAGTAAAACTGAACAAAAGGTTTTTTGGCCAACCCAATACCTTGCGATTTCTAAAATCAAGTTATCTTGTCCCGTGCCCCTCCTGTAGCTGGGTCCCTGTTCTGTTTCAAGAGAGCAGGGAAGCCACCCCATGATTTTCTGCTGTGGAGAGTTAGCTCCCATCCACCCCCCAGGCCCCTGGCCTGTGTTACCCTGAGCCCTTCTCTGTGGTTCACCCTGTAGGTATGACGGGGAGTCCTTCACTGAATGCCGCAACTCCCCGGACCCCAGCTGGTGAGGCCGGGCCCCTGAAGGTACCGCTTCTCCTGAGAAGCCCCACCTGCTCGGCTGTGCCACACGCAGCCTGGAGCCCCTTCTTGGAGCCAGAACCCAGGGTCAGAGGAGCCAGCTCCCTGCCCCTGGGGCCAGAGCATCATGTCCGTGACCTCAGGATAGCACTGAGGTCTTCCCGCTTTCCTTCTCCACTCCCGCTCACCCCGATGACGCCAGGCTGGCTTTGTGCGTCCAGGACAGGCTTGGGCAGGAGGCTCGGTGCCGTCCAGCCCTGCTGTGTTTGCAGCCTGCGGTCGTGTGCCCACCTCCACCCTCCTCTGCCTGCCCGCATCCCAGGCCCGCGGGGCAGTGGGCCCCTCCAGGTGCTCGTGGCTCCTTAGCCCCATTCCCAGGCGTCCCTCACAGGCAGGAAGGCAGGTGACACCTGTCTAGGGCAAGAGCCATGACAAGGTGATAACATCTCGTCTTCAAAACGGCCCTGAGGAGTGTGTCTTTCCCTGGGACCCAAGCTGGTGTGATTAGATCTTGCTGGAAGCCGCAGATTTCTGTGCCTAATATTATTATTTAAACATCAACATCGATGTTCTGTGTCAATCCATAAGCAGTGTGTGGGGGTGATAAAAAGCGTCAGACAGGCAACATATTTTATTTATGGGTGGTAAATATTTTAAAACTCCCATGTGTTTTGATTGGAAAATGTGCATTACTGGACAATTTGGTTTCAAAGGTTTCTCTCTAATGTGAGATTTATTAAGATGTATGGGGCAGTCGCAGAGGTGTGATGGAGTCTGGGTGAAAGTCCTGGGGGGGGAACTGGGGCTCTGCCTGGTGACTTTTGCGTTCCCAGACCCATTTTATGATTCAGGGCTCTTCTGTGTCTGTTATTAAGACACAGTGATTGGCTCTGCATGAACTAACAGCTCCGTAGTCTTGCCTGAAAGGAACAGGGTAGCTGCTTTGAAAAGTCAGCTCGTGGGTTATATTTTTCCATTATGAGAGGTGGCCCCTGGGCAGGACTGATACAGGGGAGTTAATTCAAACGTCTCAGTAAAGAGGTGCAGTTCCAGGATCGACCACTAGATGGTGCACTAAAGGCCACCCGGAGGGCCAGACGCTCTTTAGAGGGAAGGCCGGGGCGGTGTGGAGGCCTGATTTGGCCTGGAAGTAATTTCAAATAGGGTGATGAAGCCGCCCCTGAAGACCCATGTCGCCCAGCTCCCTCCTGTCCAGTGAGGCTCCTTCTGGGGCCTTGGAGGACGTTCTTTTGGGGCTCTTGTTTGCAGGCAGAGATGGAGCACATAATGGGGTGTGGGGCAGTAACCAGGTAAGGGGTGCAGGAGGGCGCTTTCACCTGCAGCTCTGCTACGGGCTGAACTGGGTCTCTTCCCACAAAGGTCTGCTGCAGTACTAACCCCCAGGAGCCTCGGATTTGTTCCTTGTGTTGTTCAGTTGCTAAGTCACGTCTGACTCTTTGTGACATCATGGACTGCAGCACGCCAGGCTTTCCCTGAAGCCCGTGAACAGCATGAAAAGGTAAGCCCAGATTGTGGCCTTCTTTGCCAATTTAGTCAGTTTCGATGAGGTCATGCTGGAGTAGTGTGGACCCCTGGTCTGATGGCTGGTGGCCTTAAAAGAAGACACAGAGATGCAGGGAGACGGCAGGGACTGAAGGATGCCACAGCCGGGAGCCTCCAGGAGTTGGAGGAGGCAGGAAGCTTGCCCTCACACCCCTAGAGCCTCCAGAGGAGCATGGCCCTGTGGACACCTTGATTTTGGCCTTCTGGCCACCAGAACCTCAAGACCATAACAGTCTGCTGTTTTAAGCCAAAGAGAGAGTGGTCTTTGCTCCAGCAGCCTCGGGAAATTGATACAAGTGGTGAACACGTAAAGGCACAAGAGGAAATCAACCCTGGATACTCACGGAAGGACTGATGCCGAAGCTCCGATACTCAAGCCATCTGATGCAACGAGCTGACTCGTTGGAAAAGACCCTGATGCTGAGAAAGACTGACGATAGGAGGAGAAGGTGGTGACAGAGGATGAGATGGTTGGATGGCATCATTGACTCAATGGACATGAGTTTGAGCAAACTCTGGGAGATAGTAGGGGACAGGGAAGCCTGGCATGCTGCAGTCGCAAAGAGTCAGACGTGACTTAGTGACTAAACAACAGCAAAAAGGAGCCCACTGCCGGGAAAGATCCTGTGTTTTGCTGCTGAGATGCGAGATTTCTCAGTACTTGGTCAGGTCTTGGCCTGCACCCTGCACCAGTTGTGGAAATGGGAGGAATCACAGATTCTTGCACCTGAAGTGTGGGGCTCGGACTGGCCCAACCGGGCAGGGGGAGGGTGCATGGGAACTCTTTCCTGCGAGGCTAGAGATGGAGCTGGTCACAGCGACCCTTGGCCCTACTTCGACCTTCTCTCTTTTCGTGGTTTTTAGAGTTTTCTTCTCTGAGCAGGTATACAGTTGAATGGCAGGAGAGCAGGAAGACTTATATTAGTCTTTAAGATTCAGCCCAGAACTTGAATGTGGGGAAACTTATGAATTAACGCTGTAGGTCATGAGTGCAGTCTCAGCTGATTCCCACCACTTATCTTGACGAATAATGCCTCCCGCATGCCCCGGACTCTGTCATCACCCCCTGCTGTATCTGAGCCCTGGAGGGAAGGAACAGGATGCTGCATCCAGAGCACTCAGCATCACCTGGAAGGCAGTGGTCCCAGTGGACCCCGCAGGACTCCGGGGTGGCTCCGGGACTCTTGCCACCGAGGTGGTAACTGAACAGAGGTTGCCAGGCCTCACAGTCCCTGAGGGCTGCGGTCTTTGAAACTGGCTCCATTCCTCTGAAAACACAGAAGAGGCATGAGAACCGCCAGCTTCTCCCCGGGCTGTGATTTCCTCCGGGAGAAGCCAAGAGCAGGCCAGTGGTCACCCCGGTGAGACTAGGGCTGGGGCGTACCACTTCCAGAAGGGAGAAGCTCGTTGCTGGGGATGAAGCAAAGGTGACCACGTCCATTGTCTAATTTTTCTGGATCAGAAACCGCATTCCTTCAGGCTATCAGCCCACTGGAATACACCCCCAGCTCTCCTGGAAGCCTGGCCTTTCTGATGGGATTGCAGGTCATCCGTGGCCAACCTGCCCCAGCTGGAGTGGGCGATCGACATGCTCCGGGAAGACAAAGCCAGGTGGTCAGGTGTGGGTCTCCAGATGGCCGGGGAGAGGCCAGTGTCTCGCTTCCCAAAGGGAGGGTGCAGCCGTGGTCATCGCAGTGGTGGCGGAGGACGTCCGTCTGCTACCCCGGGCCCCTCCTAACACGGCAGTGTAATTATGGAGCTGCCGGTCTTTGTAGAGTTCTCGGCTTCCGGTAAATATTAATGGGTTGCTTTTTATTCATTTAGCTTATGTTTTTGAAAGATGGCCTCAAACAAAAAGATGATATCTGTATGTTGTGCTTTAATTTATTTTCACCTTTTTTTCTCCTGTGGAGACCCCTAGTGTATCATCACTTTGTTTACCACAAATTAAACCCGGGCTGATTGTTTACCAGACTAGGGGCCCCTGTGCATTGCTCTGCGCTCTCTCTCTCTCTTTTTTTTTAAATAATCACAACCTGGGATTCATTTGCGGAGACCCTAATCTGCATGAGAATTATACAATTAACTTTTGATTAACCACCTAGTTCTTTTTGAAGCCGCAGTGTATAGGATACTCTGCATTTAAATAATTTTCCTTAAATTGGGAGCAGGCCTTTCATTAAGCTGGTGAGTTTGACTAAACAACAACATTTGGGATAATCAGGGTCGAAACAAAAGGCAAGCCGGCAGGGCTAGAATGTCATCTTTAAATATAACAGTGGAGATAAAGGCCCCCAGATTGGGCCTTATCGAAACACAAAAAGATCAAAGCGCTCTCTTGTCTGTGGCAGAGCGCGGAGGCCCCAGTTGATGTCGGGCGACCATTGTCTGGCGCGGCTGCGGCAAGATTTGCATTCAGGGGGCCCGGTGAACACACGTTACATCACGTAGAGGACTTATCTCCAAGTCTGACAATAATTATCAGGGAGAATATCCTCAGAATGACTTTTTTGTGATTTTTATGCCTCCCCAACACAAGGAAGGGGAGATAACGGCATTAGGAGAAAGGGGAGAGTCTCCGAAGGCTCTCCCCGGAGCTGGTTCTTCGATTAAATTTGCTCTGGCACTCCGGTGCCGCCGAACAAGGGGGAAGAAAGCCTGCGAGCCTTTTATATCGGGTAATAATAGACCTGAACACAGCCCTCACCCAAGATAAGATCCATTGTCGGAACAAACAAAGAAGCCGTATTAAACACCGCCACAGGAATATCTATGAGCAAAGTTTGAAACCCTCTTCCCTCTCCTCCTCTCCTTGCTCCTTCCTTCACCTGGTTCTGCAGGACGTGTCCTGGGGCTCCCAGCAGAACATGGCCAGAGCTGCTGGGCAGTGAGGTCACGGTCTTGGCGGTTATCGAGGTCAAGATCGCCTTAAGACTTGCCAAGATCAGGGTCATGCCCTGTGTTCTGCGTCTCCCACTCTTCCCATTTTTGCTTCTTCCCCAAAAGTCCAGCAGAAGAGACCTTCATCTCAGACACTGAGACTCCCGAGAGACTTGGCGGAGGGTTGAAAAGACACGGCCATTCTTCCTTCCATCCACCTTGGTCCAGCCCACCTTCCCTGGTCTTCAGAGTTCTCATGTGTGTGCTAAGTTGCTTCAGTGGTGTCCTATTCTTTGCGACCCCATGAGCCCACCAGGCTCCTCTGTCCATGGGATTCTCCAGACAAGACTACTGGAGTGGGTTGCCATTTCCTCCTCCAGGAGATCTTCCCAACCCAGAGATCAAAACTGAGTTTCCTGCATTGCAGGCAGATTCTTTAACTATCTGAGCCACCAGGGAGGTCTCTGTTTGTCCTTCGAAGAACTGTTCTTCCTTCTCTTTAAGGGAATTGGTAAGCAGCCAGTGTTATACTAATGTAACATCCCAGCAAAACCAGAGTCCCGTGCTCCAGTGCTTCAGATCAGCTGCTTTTGCAAGGCCATCTGCACTGAGTTGACGAGCTCACAGCATCAGTGTTGGTTCCTGCGTTCCTGATCGGCGTCCAGGGTCAGTCGGTACAGATTTCCTCCAGGCTGAGAGCAGGGAAGACTGCAACACGGAGCAAGTTTTCTGGTTAGATTGAGATCAGATTACCAGTTTTTCTTTTTGCTTTTTTCCTTCAACCAAAAAGAATGGCCAGTGTTCAAGATTTGCTCAATCTGAGTTGTGTGCAGCCCCTCAGCTTTCCTTGCTATCTGCCCTCTCAAGCCTTTCCTGACCTTTTCTTCCTGTGTGGGTCCAGGTCAGGATGGGGGTTGCTGCAAGAGGTTCCCCTTCCCCTTACCTCGCCTGAATTCAGGATGGGAACGAACAGGAGGCTGGGGGCTGGGACTTGTGGCCGCTGCAGCCCCAGGAGCAGGGGAGCCCCTGGTTCTGAGCAGTGGAAGGGTGGAGGGGAGGTAGAGATGCAATGCAGGCCTCGGGAGCAGCTTCCCTGCGTGGACACCTTGTCCAAAACCTGTTCCCAAAGGCAGTGAGTGAGCCGGCAAAGCCAGAGGGGAAGGCCATTGACTCCCAGCCCAGGGCAGGCAGCGTCGGTGCCCTGATCAGTCTCTCCAAGCCTAGGGACCCTGGCTTGACCCTGAGGATCACCCACGTCTGCCAGGACAGAGGACCCACGCCTCACAGCTAAAGCCGCAGATCTAAGGGAAGCCAAGCACCCCACACCTGAGAGCGTTTCCGCCAGAGCTGGAGCAGGAGGGATGGGGGTCAGGGGACCGGTGGGCTATTCCTGTCCGCTCCTGTCCTTGCCCACAGCCTGACCTCCCCTGACCAACTGGCTGGGCTCCCTGAGGCTGTCAACCGCTGAGCCCCCGCCCCTAAGGTTCCTTTCGGAGCCGGGATCTTTCTCCTCCAAGGGAGACCAAATTCCAGGACAGTCGGGAGCCAGGAGCCTCGAGGCTGCCTCTAACTGTCCAGAGTGCCATCTCTTTGCTGCACAGGGACAGGCCATCACTGGCACAAATTATCTCCAGTCACACTGTAAAAAGCTCAGGAAAGCCGTGAAGTCTGAGATTCAGCACCTTCTTCCTTTGCTGCTACTGCTGCTAAGTCGCTTCAGTTGTGTCCGACTCTGTGCGACCCCGTAGATGGCAGTCCACCAGGCTCCTCCGTCCCTGGGATTCTCCAGGCAAGAACACTGGAATGGGTTGCCATTTCCTTCTCCAATGCATGAAAGTAAAAAGTGAAAGTGAAGTCGCTCAGTTGTGTCCGACTCTTCTCGACTCCATGGACTGCAGCCTACCAGGCTCCTCTGTCCATGGGATTTTCTAGGCAAAAGTACTGGAGTGGGGTGCCATTGCCTTCTCCGTCTTCCTTTGAAGGGCTGACATTATTCAGAAATGGGGAGAAATGTAATGGGTAAAACTGTCCTGGTGTGAACTGGATTCTCTGGAAACTGGGCTCCAGGTGGGTGGTCCTTATGATTTGCTTCCAGGGATGAAGGCTGAATCCTGAAGGTCGAGCTTGGCTCCTCACGTGCCCTGGTTTGGTGGGACTCAGCACGGGCTCCTGGGCTGTGGTTCGTTCACCTCGGGGTTGTTCTGAGCAGGAAAAGGCAACAGACGGCAGCTGGGGGAGTAGATGCTACCTTATGTGTTTGCTAGTGAGCATGATTGACCCTGCTGGCTCAGATGGTAGAATCTGCCTGCCATGCAGGAGACCTGGGTTCCATCTCGGGGTCGGGAAAATCCCCTGGAGAAGGGAGTGGCTACCCGCTCCAGTATTCTTGGGCTTCCCAGGTGGGTGCTAGTGGTAAGGAGCTAGTGGGAGACATAAGAGGTGTGGGTTCAGTTGCTGGGTTCGGAAGATTCCCCTGGTGGAGGGCACGGCAACCCACTCCAGTATTCTTGCTGAGAGACGCCCATGGACAGAGGAGCCTAGCCGGCTACAGTCCGCAGGATTGCAGAGAGTTGGATGTGACTGAAGTGACTTAGCACACGATTGACCAAGTGCAGCTGAAAAGTGATGGTTGGAATGGACCTTGAGCTCCACAGCCAGGGACACAGGTGCCGGGCACCTAGTGGGTGGAGACACTCAGGCAAGAGGATGAGACAGCTGGTCCCGAGAGGTGGTTCAGAAAGGGCACTGCAGATGCACCCTTTTAGCCAGTCTCCATCTTCTGTTATAAAAAGTGAAAAAAATATAGGAAGGGCAAATTGAGGACCGGGAAGATTACAGTAATATAGCTTCTCAGCTAATTGATTAGCAATTATGGCTAGTAATATTGTTCACTTTAATTGTGTTTCATCTCTATTTTGGTAATAAAGATTATTGTTTGGGATTATGACTTTATCCTCTGATACTAATTACTAACTTGTGAAATTAAAGTGTATATTTTCACATCCGGAAAAAAATTCACACCATGTCCTTATCTAATAGCTTCCTTTTCTGAACAGGCCAGTTGTTTGGGGGTGGTTTCATCCTTAACATTTGAGAAAGCCTCAGTTTTGGCAAGCAAAATAGATGATATTTGGTTTATTTACCAAGAAATACAGGCGTACAAGGGACATTTTAAAGAGAATGACAGAAAAGGGAGAGATTGCCAGAAATCTGAGATGTGATGGGACACAAGTGAATTTACGTGGAAGACTCATTTTTAACTTTAAAGGAGATTTCACGCTTTATAATCATTTCTGCAGGTTTCATGGTGGGGGCACCCACAGCATGAACCACGGCTGAGCTCTTAAATCCTTTAGCCGCTGCCTGGCTTCCGCTCTCCTGAGACGGACGGCACTTTGACGCATTGACTTCTTGGGATTCCATTATGTATGTATTTATTCATTTTGTTCAGTTATTCACTTGTATTTATTTGTTTGACTGTGCCAGGTCTTAGTTGCGGCGTGTGGGATCTAGTTCTGTGACCCAGGATCGGACCCGGGCCCCCTGCATTGGGGGTGTTGGGGTCTTGGCCAATGAACCACCAGGAAAGCCCCTACATTTTGTAATTTTCCCACAAACTCTGTGTATCCAATGGCCCATATTTATGGCTGTCCTTTCCTCCTCACTTTCTCATCCTGACCATATGGACATTCACGGAAACCTCCAATGACCAACCCCCAGCCAAGGCCTCTTTTCAGACCTCACGCAGAGTCGCCACTTAGAACTTGACATCATCAACCCCCTCTTCCAGCTTCAAACATTCAAATTTCCTTCATAGTCTACCAGTGCCTGTACTCACCGACTGCCCACCTCACATAACTTAAAACCTGTGTGTGTTATCAAGGTGCGTCACACTCAAACCACAGTCAACAGCCTGGGGTCCTTCCCAGTCTTTTCTTTGTATTTCTGTAGAGCCGGTTTGTAGTATGTATGTAGTCACTTATGTAGTCGGTTTCTATGTAGTTTGTATTTATATAAACTCATTTTTCTTTTTGGATAGTGGGTCAGATAGAATGCATTTCAGGTTTTGCAGATCTCTGTGACAACAACTCAGCCATGCTATTGCAGCGTGGAAGTGGCCACAGCTGGCATCCGGGTGAGCGAGCCTGGCTGTGTCACCTACAGCTGTACAAGAGCAGACAGTGGCGTGGACTGGACTGCAGGCCGCGTGGGGCCAGCCCCAGCACAGAACCATGAGATGTGACGTCCGTTTGGCTCATCTAATGTCACACGGGAGCATTTCCTTTTGTCCATCAAATTTTAATGGCTGCGTAATATCCTACTCCAAACATTTGTGGTTATTTTATTTTCAGAAAGACGGTAACAATTTATAATTTCACTAGCGGTACATGAGAGTAATAACCTACTACGGGTTTGAACTGAACCATTACAGATATAAAGAAGGGCCGTCTAATTAGACGGGAAACTCCAAAACTTTGGCCACTTAATGCGAAGAGCTGACTCATCGGAAAAGGCCCTGATGCTGGGAAAGATTGACGGCAAAAGGAGAAGAGGGTGGGAGAAGATGAGATGGTTGGATGGCATCACTGACTCAATGGACATGAGTGTGAGCAAACTCCAGGAGATGGTGAAGGACAGAGAAGCCTGGTGTGCTGCAGTCTATGGGGTCGCAAAGAGTCGGACACGACTTAGCGACTGAACAGCAACTGTATGAGATCTTAGAGCCCTGGAGCTGGTATTGGTATCGTCTGGGTCTCTTATGTTGATCACACACCTTAGAGTGAATTGATATTCTCTGTGATGTGGCCCAAGCCCTATGCGCCAGAAGTCTTTCCCTCTGCGTTTCTCATTCATCCCCTCAGCCAGCTCCGCTTCATTTTCTGAGGGCATTACAGCTGGGAAAGAGGGGCCTATGGCAAAGTCTGAGATGGGAGGGTGGGTTTGTGCCTAGAAGCAGGCCTTCTGCTAGCTCAGATGGTTGATACCGGTGCCAACTTAACCTCTGGGCACCATCCTAAAATCTTTCATTCAAGTGGTTCATTGAAAAGAGGAGGTGGTGTAAGAGGCTCTAGGATGTAACGCACCCCCACCTCACCTTCACAGCAGACCTTCCGTCAGTGGCTCACTATTTCCCACTCAGGCGGCTGGCTGTCTTTACAAACAGACGTTGTCAACCTGCCCGCTGCACTGTGAGACCGGATGTTTCCGCGCCCCACACCACAGCCCCCGCTTCTCTGCGGTCCTGTTTCTTACCCTGTGCATCCTCAGGGGTTGCCCTGGAGACAGAATCACGCTAAAACGCCCCAGTGCTTAATTCCTCTTAAGCCCGGTTAGCTTCACATCCAGCCTCGGGCTCCTGGTCCCCCGGCCGCTCCTTTTCCTTGTATTTCTTAGAAATGCATGTGAAACAGATGTCACACAGCTGCAGAAGCAGAGAAAAGGTAGCCAGGCTGACACGCCTTTAAAGTAGGCTAAGTAGGTTCAGTCTTCCAATTTTTTTTTTTTTTTTAAGCAAAAACAATAGGATTTTTCCCCAGTTACCTTACCCTGGAGCATCTTCCATCACCTCCTCTTTTCGATGAACCACTTGCATGAAAGATTTTAGGATGGTGCCCCGAGGTTAAGCTGGCACTGTGGCGACCATCTACAGGCAAGAAAGCAGAGCGCCCTGCCCCGAGCCTCTGTCTGACCGCGGAATTAAAAATGAATCACATTCCTAATGAACGTAATCCCGCAAATTCTCTGAATGGACAGCGCTGAGCGCAGCAGCTGGCATGAGCAAGTGCTTCCAAGAGGAAGAGCTCGTCCCACTGCTTCCGCAGCCAAGACGCCCCCTTCTTCCCTGGAATGTTGGAGGCACAGTGGCGGGTGTTTGTTCTGATGACGGCCTGGGAAAACCAGCACCTCCCTTTTGTTTGGCCAATTTGCATTTGTTAGACAGTGTCTAAATGCAGGGAAGCCAGACCCTAGACTTCTTTCGAAGGAGACTTCATTCCAGAGCGCGGCACCATGGGCTCTTTGCTGAGGGCCCCAGGCTAAGGGCGGTGGTTCCTCTTGGCCTCTCCAAATATCCAGGTCAGGGACTCACTCCTCTTTGAGACCATCGTCTGATTTATATTTCTCAGCACTTGTGCCAGAACCAACTGTATTAACAGGCTGTCTAATTGAGACTTGGCAGCAGGCAGGCCAGATCAAAGGCAGCCCCGAGTGCGGTTCTCGGATCCCAGGCCAGTGGGCACTTAGCAAGGCACAGACGCGAGCCTGCCGCCCACTTCCAGCAGCTGATGCCAGCGCTGCGGCCTCTGCCCAGGCTGCTCCGCCACGGGCTCCAGAAGGAGCCACTTGTGAGCTCTTAAAGACAGCAGCGAAGTGCTGCAGGGACATTGGTGATTGAGGGAAAAATGGAGGATCTGTCGGGGAAAGTGGTCTCCTAGCTTCCTCTGTGCTGTGTCTGTGAGTAGGAGACGAGTGCCCAGTCACCCAGGGCAGGTGGGGATGGCCCTGGGCTACCACCCAGTCACCCAGGGCAGGTGGGGAATTGCCTTTTTTTTTTTTTTCAGGAAAAAAAAGAACAAAGTTGAGGACTCATACTTTTTGACTTCAAAACTCAGAAGAAGTTGCACTAACCAATATTTAACAATATTGTCTTCCAAACAGGAATGGGAATTTCTCTGAATGTATTTATTTCTCATAAAATTTCTTTCAGAAATGTTTTGTATGTTTTTAAAATTAATAGGCTATTTTTACAAAGAAGTCTCAGTTTACAGAAAAATCATGCAGAAAGTTGCTGTTCCCATGTAATTATTATTCACTATCCCTGCCATGGTTTCCCCCATTTTCAACAGCTTGCATTGGTGTGTACAAGTGTTAGAACTGATGAAGTAAAATTGATTTGTTTTTATTAACTAAAGTCTACTGTTAACATTAGGATTCGCTTTTTGTGTTGCATGGTTCTATGTGTTTTGACAAATGCAAACCATCTTATATGCACCATTAAAGGGTGGTAGAGAGTAATTTCTCCATCTGAAAAATGCCCTGCACTGTACCTGTTCATTCATTCCTTTCTCCCCTAGGCCTTGGACACCACCGATCTTTCTGCTGTCTCTATAGATTTGCCTTTTCCAGAATGTCAAATACTTGTAATCCAGCACTGTGGCCCAAATAAATACACTGTAGACTTTATAAATGCTGGTTTTATGTATTGGCTAATAAATTTTTATTTTATGAAAAATACTGATTAAAAGGAGGGCAGACCTTTTCCAATCAATGTACTATCTCATTTGTTATCAATTTCTAATGCAGATAAGAAAAACCTTTGCTGTCACATTTAGTGGGGACTCAATAAATGTGCTTTATTTTTTTCTTCAATGCAAAGGAAAAAAATTGTTTTATTTGGGCCTTCTTCTTGATATTCCATCTAGCTGTTTGGATGCTAATATTACAAAAAAAAAAAAAACTGTCACAAGGGGGACTTGGGTCATCAGATATGTGGCGTTAACTTTCCCATGGAAAACAATTATGATTGTCGAGTTCAATAATAACTAACCCATGTCTCAACTTTAGAAGAATAGTTGGATTTATAAAGCCCCTCCCAATTCCCAAATTGTTGTTATTATATAGGATGCAGCCTCCTCAGACCAGCTTTTTCACTTAGTTTTACAGTTTTAAGGTTCCACCACGTCTTTTCCTGGCTTGATAGCTCATTTCTTCGTATGTTGGGTAAGATTCCTTGTCTGGGTGGACCACAGTTTGTTTATCCACTCACCTACGGACAATGGGTTGCTTCCAGTTTTCGGTAATTATGAATAAAGCTGCTGTCAACAGTCATGGTTGGGTGGGTTTCTGCAGGGACCTCAGGTTTCAGCTTTTTGGAGTCAGTGCCAAGGAGCACGGTTGCTGGCGTCTCTGGCAAGCCTGTGTGTGCTTTACCCTGAAGCTGCACCACGCTGCATCCTCGCCAGCCTCGGGTGAGGGTTCCGGGTCTTCACATCTCCACCAGCACTGGGTGTTCTCGGTGTTCTGGGTTTCAGCCTTTCTAGAGGTGCTTGGTGATGTCTCAAGTTTGTTTTAATTTGCAACTCCCTAATGTTCTTTGGAAGGACTGATGCTAAAGCTGAAACTCCAGTACTCTGGCCACCTCATGTGAAGAGTTGACTCATTGGAAAAGACTCTGATGCTGGGAGGGATTGGGGGCAGGAGGAGAAGGGGACGACAGAGGATGAGATGGCTGGATGGCATCACGAACTTGATGGATATGAGTTTGAGTGAACTCTGGGAGTTGGTGATGGACAGGGAGGCCCGGCGCACTGCAATTCAGGGGGTTGCAAAGAGTCAGATGTGACTGAGCGAGTGAACTGAACTGAACTGAACTGAATGATATATGATAATGAGCATTTTAAAATAAACTTTGTTGCGATCTGCATATCTTTTTTTGGTGAGGTGTCTGGTCAGATCTTTGGTTCTTATTTTCACTGGGTGCTTTGTTTTGTAATTGTTGAATTTTTAGAGTTCTTTGTACAGGATACGAAAATGTGTTGTACTAGAATAGCACATATTTCAATAATCTGAAAGAACTGATGGATCTCTGAATATGAAGCAGGAACACTTCCCTTTCTGACCTAGAAGATTTGGGGGAGATTTGTCTCTACCACCTGCAGCAGATGGAGCCATTTCTCCTAAGTGAGTTGATGCTCCCTAAGCTGCCATCATCTTTCCTGAGAGTTTCCAGATCTGGGTCTTTGGGGAGCACTTGGGACGCATTCATTCTGAGAGGAGCAGCTGATTCCAGCCCTGGAGGTTAAGTGTGAATGGAAAACAGCTGGTCAAGTGGAAGCCAAGGTGAATGTAGGCAAGAGACCTTTGCAGTCACACATAACAGGCGCTCAAAATAATGTCTGTTCAAAGCAGGAGTGGGAGGATTCAGCTGGGCTGCAGGCTCCTTGAAGGAGAGGTCTATACCCTCGTTTGCGTAATCCATTATCACACAGGAAGTGTAGAATACACATATTAGAAGTTCAAGTGCTCCTTGAATTGTGAACTAAATTGAATGACAATAGGCTATTTCAGTTATCTATAAGCACACCACCCCAGAACTTAATGGCTTACAACAACCCTTTCATTGGCGGTTTAGTGGCTAAGCTGTGTCTGACTCTTGCGACCCTAAGGACTACAGCCCGCCAGGCTCCTCTGTCCATTGACTTCTCCAGGCAAGAATGCTGGAATGGGTTACCATGCCCTCCTCCAGGGGATCTTCCTGATCCAGGAATTGAACCCAGGTCTCCTGCATTGAGGCAGATTCTTTACCGACTGAGCTACGAGGGAAGCCCTCCCTTTTGTTATCCCTCCTGTTCTCTTTGTTGACTGAGTTCCACTGGCTGGTTCTTGGGCTATTTTCACGTTGGGTCCTTCATGCAGTTACAGTGAGATCATGGCTAGAAGCAGGGTCACCTGCAGGCCCACCTGGGACCCCGGGCCTGGCTGGAGCCCCCTTGCTCTCCATATAGGGTTGAGCATCTTCTTTCCATGTGACTCTTCATGTGGTCTTTCTCTGCTGTCTCCCTAGCAGAGAAGCTGGATCTCGCTGCATGGCAGTTCAGGGCTCCCAGGAAGTTCGTGGAAGGTCCCATCGTGAGGTACTTAGCAAACCTTTGCTTCTATTGATGTTTCTCACATCCCACTCAGCTAAAACAACTTACACGACCAAGCCCAGAGTACATTTGGGAGGAGATGCCAAAGTGACAGGCATATGGGACACATGGTTTATTGGGGCCACCACTGGAACATCCCACCAGAGGCAGGGAAGGTAAGGCTTCCAGGACACAACCGCCCTGTGAGGCTCTAGTTTACGGTCACGTGCGTGCTTGTGTGCTGAGCCGGTTTGGTCGTGTCTGACTCTTTGTGACCCTAGGGACCGTAGCCTGCCAGGCTCTTCTGTCCATGGGGATTCTCCAGGCAAGAATACATGGATTGGGTTGCCATGCCCTTCTCCAGGGGATCTTCCTGACCCAGGGATCGAACCCGTATCTCCTGCACTGGCAGGCAGATGCTTTACAGTCTGAGCCACTTGTGGAAACAAACAAAAAAATAACACACCCAGTATAAGAACTGTCAGATCCTGGCGACCATCAGATGCTACTGGGCTGATGGAGCACAGCCTTGACCCTCTTCTCCCTGGTAGGGCGGGCCACAGAAACGAACAAGGCAACACTTAAAGGACTCGTGTAAGGGGTCTGCCCGGGAGGGCTCTGGGGGCTGAGGGTGGCTGGGGAACCTGGTGGACAGTCCCTAGAGCTGTGGGGAGGACCGGCTGGAGATGAGGAGGCTGCAGGGGCGTTTGGAGGGTCTTTTGATTCCTCCTCCTGCTCACTGCTGAAGCTACCGAGAGTTTCTCATTTCAGACCCAATGCCCTAGGGAGCCTCTGGTTTCACCCTTTGCTCTCCTGTCTTCTAAGAAGGCAGTTCTACCAAGATCAGCAGGGGTCAGGGGGCCAGGGCTCTAATTACTTTCATTCCTTGAGTTGCTGGGAAGGGTCTTGGGAAAGCGATGGAAGGGCTGCTTGTCGCTCCTGGATGAAGAGCCATATGGGGCTCACACACTCATGCTAACTTGGGCTGTTGCTGGGGAGGCCGTTGCTTATTTGAAACAGCAGCACCAATGCCTGAGGCCCCGGGGGGAGGTTTACGGATAAGATGTGACCTGGGGCTTCTTGTAGACAATGGAAGTTGGTTTACAACCTTGGAAAATAAAAAGTCGGGGTGGAGGCATGTGCAACAACCTTTAAATTGATCTGAGGGTTGAGCCAGACACAACAAGGAAGGTTAAAAGAAGAAAAGCTTCATGGGGAGGGCATGGAGGTGGGCTCACCCAGCCTGGTTGCCATGGAGATGATGTCGTCCTCACATCACCGGTGGGGCACTCAGGAGTGACCCGGCACCTTTTTGCTCAAGAAACCTTGAACTCAGCAGAGTCCTGATCAATTGATTGGCTAGCAATACCAACTTGTGATTTGATCACTTGTTTCCAGGATTAAGTTACTCCTATTGGGCTTCCCTGGTGGCTCAGCAGTAAAGAATTCGCCTGCAAGGCAGGAGATGCAGGTTCTATCCCTGGGTCAGGAAGATCCCCTGGAGGAGGGCACAGCAACCCACTCCAGTATTCTTGTCTGGGAAATCCCATGGACAGAGGAGCCTGATGGGCTACAGGCCATGGAGTTGGACACAACTGAGACACACACACGGTGCCATGATTGGAGCCGTCTTCTGTGCTTGGGCAACTCTCACGTAAGAGCCAAAAAGTCAGAATTGAATCAGTTAACCGTAAAATTAAGCAACATGATAGAAAAGTTCACCTTTAATGGTTAAGAGTTATTAGGGCTTCCAGGCAGGTATTGTTCTACGGGCCTTACCTGCAAGAGCCCACTGGCCCATCACACAGCCCTGCTGGGACTTTGCCAACAAAGGTCCATCTACTCAAGGCTATGGTTTTTCCAGTGGTCATGTATGGATATGAGAGTTGGACCATAAAGAAAGCTGAGCACCGAAGAATTGATGCTTTTGAACTGTGGTGTTGGAGAAGACCCTTGAGAGTCCCTTGGACTGCAAGGAGATCCAACCAGTCCATCCTAAAGGAAATCAGTCCTGAATATTCATTGGAAGGACTGATGCTGAAGCTGAAACTCCAATACTTTGGCCACCTGATGTGAAAACTGACTCATTGGAAAAGACCCTGATGTTGGGAAAGATTGAAGGTGGGAGGAGAAGGGGACGACAGAGGATGAGATGGCTGGATGGCATCACTGACTCAACGGACATGAATTTGAGTAAGCTCCGGGAGTTGGTGAGGGACAGGGAAGCCTGGCGTGCTGCGGTCCATGGGGTCACAAGGAGTTGGACACGACTCAGCGACTGAACTGAACTGAAACTTGAGTGGGAGGTACAGAGAGTTCCCACAGGCCCCTGCCCTTGAGATGAGCAAGTTATTGCTGTGCTGTGATTGCCCACGTGAACGGTACGCACCAGTACTGATTGGAGATGCAGGTTGGTTAGGCTGTATCTCGGGAGTGCTTACGATTCCGGGGCAACACTCTCTCCGGACCTTGGGAGTCCAGCATCCTTCACATCCCTGGATGGTGGTCCAGGGTGATCTCACATTTCCATGGACCGAGCATGGGGATGCTGTGTGCATGCCCTGGTCCTGTCCTCTCTGGATGCCAGGCTCTGGTGCCCGTGCTGCTCTGGCTGGGATTTGGCTCCAAGCGTCGCCAGCTGATGGGCAGACAGGCTGGAACTGAATCCAGGAAAGGCATCCTCACAGGCCTGGTTGCACGTGTTGCTCTGGTCCAGGGCTGAAAGTGACTGCAGAGCCACGACCCATGAGTTAAAAAATTCATTCCCAGGCACTTCTGGGCTGTCATTGGCCCGTCTTTGCTGACATGGTCTCCCTGGATTTCCAACACCAGGAGTGTGCTTTGTGATCGCTGTCTCCTCCTTGGCTCCCTGTCTCTCCCTGCTGGGGGCAGTGATGCCCTCACAGCCTCCCTACAACCCTCCCCAGCCAGCACCCTCCCAGGAATTCTCCTTGATCCCCAGACCCAGCTTCTGTAGCTATGGGGAACATTTCCTTGCTCCAAGGAGGTTGGCAGGACTGGGATCCTTCAGGAAGGTCCTTCTTGGAAGGAGAAGAGGGTCCTGGTCTCCACAACTTGTTTGATGAACCACAGGGTGGGAGAAAGTGGGGGTGTACAGAGGAAGTGGTGGGTCATTTTCAGTCCATGTGGAAGGAGGCGCTGACCCTTCATTTCCCACCTGAGGATTTGAATTCTTGGCTAGGGTCCTTCCAGCTGGAATGTCCTTAGATTTCAGGAAATACATCTGACTATATATATCCTCCACACTTTTTTTTTAATGATAGAAATGCATGTTCATTGTAGAAAAAAATGAGAAAATAAAGATTATGAAAAGATAAAGAGTTAAACCCAAATTTAATTTGATCTCTATGACTATTTTGGTGTATATAATGCTGGACTTTTCTCCTAGGTATTTAGATGTGTGTGTGTGTATGTGTGTAAGCAAAATAAAATGAGTTTATTCTATTATATATAGTATCTTGTAACCTGTGTTTTTGCTTTAACAATATACCTTGGACATCTTTTGGTGTTTTTTTCTTTTGTTTGTTTTTGTTTTTAAAGGACACAGGTCACAGGAAGACTAGAGATTAAGGGAGGACTTCCCTGGTGGCTCAGGTGTAAAACATCTGTCTGCAATGCTGGAGACCCAGGTTTGATCCCTGGGTTGGGAAGATCCCCTAGAGAAGGAAATGGCAACCCACTCCAGTACTCTTGCCTGGAAAATCCAATGGACAGAAGAGCCTGGTAGGCTACAGTCCGTGGAGTCGGACACTTTACTTTACTTCCCTGGTGGTTCAGATGGTAAAGAATCCACTTGCAATGCAGGATACCCAGATTTGATCCCTGGGTTGGGAAGATCCTCTGGAGAAGGAAATACCCGCTCCAGTATTCTTGTCTGGAGAATCCCATGGACAGAGGAGGCTGGTGGGCTACAGCCCATGGGGGTCACAAAAGAGTCAGATGTGACTGAGCACCTAAGCACGAGCACAAGAGATTAAGGGAACATTGTCAGATACAAGCAGATTGGCTTGATTAAACCAGCTGAACACCATTTGACTGTTAGACATAAGACGTAAGGGATGGTGAGACGTACTTCCTGTCCCCAGTAAGTTAGGGGAGATGACACACACACAGAATTGTATGGCCCAGCAGCACATGGTCAGCAATCTACTGTAGGTACAAAACAATTCTGTTGGGGGGTATCTGGAGGACTTCATGGAAGAGGTGGCATTTGTGGAGTGGAGCAGCCTTTCTCCGGTTACCTGGTAACCATCTGCATTTTCTCTTGTGAGTGACGGCCTGTGAGAGGAGTCAAGACCCTTGGCCTTGGAGTAGATGCATCTGGGTGCCAGGCTACTCTGTCACTTCCTGGCTGTGTGACATTGAGCAAATCCACAAGTCCTCTGAGCCCTGGGCTCCTTCTCTGCTAACTGTGCATAACTGTACCTACTTCATCAGGTCCTTGGCTCAGTGATAAAGAATCACCTGCAATGCAAAAGATGTGAGTTCGATCCCTGGGTCAGGAAGATCCCCTGGAGAAGGAAATGGCTACCCACTCCTATATTCTTGCCTGGGAAATCCCATGGACAGAGGAGCCTGGGGGGCTACAGTCCATGGGGTCGCAAAAAGTTGGACACAACTGATTGACTAAATAACAATAACAAAACACATGACTGGTATCGAAACACCACACCTGAACATTGTAAATGCTCAATAAAAGGTTATTATTATAATTTGGCAAAATAACTATTTATCTGTAAATCTGTAGTAAAATGGGCAGAAAATATGTGAGCTTTTAAGAAATTAGGAATAAAAGTCTTAAATGATTTCTTTGTCCTCCAGAATACATGCTCAACAAGTCCAATTAACTCTTAGGAATTATTTCTGGCACACACACAAAAAACAGATGCTGGGTGTTCATAAGCTGGTCTGATTTAAATTTTGGGGATTTCAGAGAATTTGTTGAGATGGACTCTTGCAGGCAATGAACTATTCCTCTTAACGATATCAGGAAAATTCTGATATTCCTCTGAAATAATACTGTGCTGATATAACTCGGAAATGACTATGTATTCTGCCATTTCTCTGGAATAATATTACACTTAATTAGTAGAAGATGTCAGGTGAAAAGTTTTCTTTAACGTAGATGAATCACCGTATTAAATTTCAGACTCAACAGATAATCTCTTTTCTTGGTGCTTTTATGAAAGCAACAACATTCGGATTTGATCAGATTTGGTCTGTTTATAGTATTGACAGCCATAGTGAAAAGAAACTCCTGTTTGTCTTTCTAATTAGGCCAGTCTCCAACGAATATAAACAAATTACAATATGGCGTGTGTATAAATATGAAATAGATAAAACCTTATGCTTTTAAGTTGTTAAGAATTTTCTTAACGTCTATCCAAACGAAATGCTCTTTTAAAAACACCTACACACCACACACACCCTCACTGGAGGCAGTGATCCTAATTCCTCTCGCCACCTGAAAGTCACGGCCAAATTAAATTAATACATAAGAGACTTGTTTTGTTCAGCTCCTTCAGTAACTACTTCTGTTTCTTGAAAGGCCTTTCTTTTCACTGACTTCCTTATCTGAAAAGGTTTACCGTGTCTTCGTGCAAGTGGTTGTCATGCTTTAGAAAAATCACAAGCAGCAAAAAGTCAGAATTGTCAGTTCAGAAGACACTGCTTGTTCCACTGGGTACCACTGAGCAAGTGATGCTGGCAAACGATCTTTAGAAAAAAAAAACAGAGGATGGGAACGGAGGCAGAATGAAGATAAAAAGGGTTGCCGGCTTTATTCTCACTGAAGGCTGGCAGCGGGAGTCTGCAGGAGGGGGACGCCTATCAGATAGGTCATCTGTTGGGTAATGAAGAATAGAAGACAGGAGACAGGCGGGGAGCAGGTGATGCGCCCTCTCGGAGGGCCGGAGCGCCCGGAGAGGCGGGAAGACAGAGCCTTAGGAGCTGATCACCTTTCATTTACAGCCTGGGCTGCTCGTGGGGCAGAGGTTTCCTGGGGAGGGGCACCCATTGATAAGGTTATAGGTAAGCCTGAAAACCCTGCTCATTTCCCCCTGGTGTCATTCATTATGGATTCATGTCTATCTGCACAGGGCGTCCTATTAAAAATTACTCACGTGTCAAAAATATCCTAGTCCTGCGATATTTACACTACTTTCCTATGGTCTTATTTCGTGTGACCGAGGAGGTCGTGTGGTTTTAGGAAGAAGCAGAGAAATGACGGTAATAGGTAGTAACAATTTTAGATGCATGTCTTTGTCTGGGAATTCCTGCCCCGTGGGGCACTGCTCATAAAATGCACTGTGTTTGGCTTTAAAAAAGGTACTCAAAAGATACACCCTCCATGAAGGCTGATTTATAAATCTCTAGTTTAAAGTCATGACGGCCTCCGTGGACTATTACGGCTTTGGGTTTCTACAAGAAGGTTCAGTTTGGCATCATTATTTTGAAAAAAGCCATCTGCTGACTTGAGGACTCTTGGCTGGGCGGTTAGGGGGTCCCTGCAGGCTTGCGGGTGGTGTGCCTAGGTAGGCCAGAGCATTTGATTGAAGTTGGGGAAGCAGGAATGTAAAATGAATTTGGCCCTTGTTTCCAGGAAACCCAGCGTCTTGCTGCTCTGTCTACTCTGGAGGCAAAGGGTCCTTGAAGCCAAGTGCACTTGGGCCAATTCCTCTCCCATTCCCCTGCCCCACTGCAAGAATACTGGAGTGGGTTGCCATTTCCTCCTCCAGGAGATCTTCCCCACCCAGGGGCTAAACCCGGGTCTCTGGCGTTGCAGGAGGATTCTTTACCAGCTGAGCCACCAGGGAAGCTCCTCCACTGCCCGCTCCCCCCCCACCCCCCGCAAGGATCATTAAATCAGATCTTTAAGAAACGTGCTAGGATTGCATGGGCTATGGAGGTGAACCCCAGGAGATCATGTCCTCTGGCCAGCCCGCTGGAATCAATCATGACCATTCTGGTTCACTGAGAGAGAGTAGGAGGCGTCGTCTTCATATCATGGTCTGGGGTACAGGCCACCTTGCCAGGGCAACCAGGCGCTGGGTGCCCCCACAGCAGTCAGCCAGAGAACTGCCAGCATCGGCCCCTGGACGCTGGACTTGCCATTCATCAGCGGCCTCAGCTCAGGCCCAGCCGGTGCCTTGCACGCATGCATGCATCATTCATCACGTCCGCCCTCCTTCACAAGCAATCTAAGGAAGTATGATTCTTTGCTTTCTGCCTCCTGACATGTGGGCCTGGCCGCAGGACCCGGCAGTAAATATCTATCTTAAACAAATTGCTGTCACTGCCAAGTCACCGGGGGCATTTAAGAGGGAATTAGGAATTAAGAATTTGTGGCGATGGGTAATAAAAGATGGATTGGCTTATTTGCGTGGCTCTGCAAATGTGTGCATTAAAATAGGTGGGGAAGGCTAAAATAAGACAGCACTTTACACGTCTGAATTGGTCATAGCCAGTTATCTGGCAATTAATTTGCCAGTCACTTTGTTAAAATGGTATGCGGGTCTATGTCATGTCTGAACCTACGTGTCTGCATCTACATCCGGCACTTGTGTGTGTGTTTCTTACAGTGTATGATGTACGTGCATTGTGTGTGATTTACACGCAGGCATAGTGTAGAATGGGCTTCCCTGGTGGCTCAGACGCTAAAGAATCTATCTGCAATGGGGCAGACCTGGGTGCAACCCCTGGGTAGGGAAGATCCTCTGCAGGTGGAAATGACTATCCACTCCAGTATTCTTGCCTCCTGGAGAATTCCATGGACAGAGAAGCCTGGCACGCTTCAGTCCATGGGGTTGCAGAGTCAGACACGACTGAGCAACTAACACACACACACACACACACACGCACACACAGAGTATAGAATGGGGAAGTTAAGACAAAGAGACTCTACTTGTGTGTCTCCGTGGCCACAGCTTATCCTATGGTTGTGCCGCTCGAAAGTGGCATGGTAAACGCCTTCTGCTTCTGTGCAGGGTGGTAGCTTTTGTTTGAATCATTCAAAATTCAACTGGAGAAAGTCTGTGTGCCCACACTTTAGAATTGTATCTATTTTGGCAATCTGAAAGGGAAAAAAAAGTTAACTGATGCTGAGGGCTTGGTTACCTGGCTTGGGTTTTCTATGCAGTCAGTACCCTGACATAAGAAGATTATGATGTTGAAATCAGGCTCGCAGATGTAGCTTCTACTTTCTAAGCCAGAAAGTCCTCCAAATTGTTAAACCTAATTTTTTTTTTTTTAATCTTCCTGTTCAGGCCAAAAGGGTAGCTCTGGGGAAGAAAAAAAAATCAACTTTTTTTTCTTTTTGCTATAAAGAGATGTGGAGGGACATTTCAGGAGGTGACTGCTTGTGCATTGTCTGCGCATGTCAGAGACGTAGCGCTGCTCGCAGTGGACGGCAGGTGCTGGGGCCGGTGGGAGGCGGCCCAAGGCCGCGTGTCTCCGATGGACTGTGTTCCATGCAGCCTCAAACTGCCTGGTTCACGTCCGTGGGGGGAGTCCTGAGTCACGGGGGCTGAGCGCCCACTTCTGTTGGTGGGATAAAAGTGGGGGGCTCAAGATGCAGCTTTGGTTTTTCTGATGCAGGCAGCTGCTCTGGGTCCTCCCCAGAGTGTCTGGAGGGGTGCCAGGGTACCCCAAGCTCCTGGCCTCCCCCAGGCTGCTTTCTTGGCCCTGGTCTGTCCCTTCTCTCTCCGCCTGGTACCAAGTGCTGATAAACTTGCTCAAACTGTTCATGACAGTCCCTTTCTCTGTTGGTTTCTTTGTGGTTGAACAGAAAGCTTCTGACGTTTTGGCCTGTCGAGTTAAGGAAATAGGGGGCATGTCATCCCTGAGGAAGAGCTTGTGCCTGCATGCTGAGTCACTTCAGTCCTGTCCACTCTTTGTGACCCCGTGGACTGAGAAGGAGCTTAGTAGAAATCTGTTGTTGGGGCAGCAGAGGGCCATGGGCTCTGAGCTTCGCGCACACCCCTGCTGGGAAGGGAACTGGGGACATGGGGGCCTGGACCAGGCTGTGACTTATGGGCTGGGAGAAAGGGGTGCTGTAGGGGAACTTGGGGGGGGGGTGTTGATTTTGCAGCGTCCCTGGGAGGTGGGGCTGCTGCAGTAACACATCACACACAGAGTGACTTGAACAACGAGACGGTTGTTTCTCTCAGTTCTGGAGGTGGGACGTCCAAGATCCCGGCATCGGCAGAGCTGCCGTCTGCAAGGGCCCCGTCTTGGTTCTTGGTTTGTAGGCGGCCCTGCTGTGCCCTCCATGGGGGAAAGGCCAGGCAAACTGGGTCTTGTTTGAAAGTGAAACTGAAAGTCACTCAGTCGTGTCCGACTCTTTGCGACCCCGTGAACTATGCAGTCCATGGAATTCTCCAGTATTTTCCAGAATACTGTAGTGGGTAGCTTTTCCCTTCTCCAGGGGATCTTCCCAACCCAGGGATGGAACCCAGGTCTCCCGCATTGCAGGTGGATTCTTTACCAGCTGAGCCACAAGGGAAGCCCAAGAATACTGGAGTGGGTAGCCTTTCCCTTCTCCAGCGGGTTCCTCCCAACCCAGGAATTGAACTAGGATCTCCTGCATTTCAGGCAGATTCTTTACCAGCTGAGCTACCAGGGAAGCCCAGGAATACTGGAGTGGGTAGCCTTTCCCTTCTCTAGGGGATCTTCCCAACCCAGGGATGGAACCCAGGTCTCCCCCATTGCAGGCAGATTCTCTACCAGCTGAGCCACAAGGGAAGTCTGGGGTCTTGTGTATGAGGGCCCCAATCCCATTCACCATGGAACTGGGGGCTAACACCTCAGTATATGAACCTGAGAGGTGGGGACACAGATATCCTGCCCATGGCATCTCACCCTGGAGACAAGCCGTGACAAGGATGGCGCAAGGGCATTAAGAACCCTGCCCCCAGCTCCTAGTAAATGCTTTTGTGCACTCAGCTGCCCGCCTCAACTCCTTTCCTTTTCCTGCTCTGCAGTCAAAAAGCCTCAGCCACAGATTTTTGGACTCTGTGGGAGAAGGCAAGGGTGGGATGATCTGAGAGAATAGCATTGAAACATGTATATTACCATATGTGAAATAGATCTCCAGTCCAGGTTCGATGCATAAGACAGGGTGCTCAGGGCCAGTGCACTGGGACGACTCTGAGGGATGGCATAGGGAAGGAGGTGGGAGGGGGTTTCAGGATGGGGGACACATGTACACCCGTGGCGGATTCATGTGAATGTATGGCAAAAACCACCACAATATTGTAAAGTAATTAGCCTCCAATTAAAATAAATATATTAATTTAAAAAGAAAAGCCTCAGCTGTTCCTCTGCACCTTATTTCCCTTTGCCCCCACTCCTGCCAGCCCCCTGCCTTCGGCCCATGTTCCTGTCCCCACGGCGTGTCCCTGGTGCCCTAGAGTCCTCGGATAATGCACAGAATGGCCCTGGCCAGGCTGCTCCTTCTCGACTCCCCTGTCCCCTACCCTGCTGACCATGGCCCTGGGCTCCAACCTCCAGTGTCAGTGGGCATCTTCTCCATCCTTGCCTGGTTGGCACATCCTGGGCGGGGGGTGGTGGTAGGAGCAGCTTCTTGTCCCCGGAGAAGCTTCCGGAATCCTTCTAGACTGAGCCGGCTACCCTTCCTCAGAGCATCCCCGAACCTCTGACCATGCCAAGCTTGGTTCTGATCATACCGTGATCTCTCTGCTCTATCCTCCCTGCTTCCCCGTCCCCAGCATCCCAGCCCTGGCTGACTGTGTAACCCTGGTGTCCACACTTCCCAGCTCACCAGTGGTGGTTGAATGAATAAACCCAGTTCTATCAGAATTCACTTCCAGTCCCGACAGCTTTGAATTTACTGGGCAAGATATTGTCTTTGCAGTTTTTCTCGAAGACCTTAATTTTTGCATTTTTTAAAAACATTTATTTACTTATAAACTTTCTATTGAAGAGTATTATATTAGTTTGAGGTGTCCAGCATAGTGGTTCAGTATTTTTACAGATTATATTCCATTAAATGACGCAAGCTCTTAATTTTTAAATGACAAAAAACATCTGCAGTTAGGTCGGTTCTTTCCCAAAGTAGCTTTAAATAATAAAATTCTTCATTGGAGGAAAAAAGTGAATTTGGGCCAGTTAGCAGTACACTTTGTAATATTTGGTTCATTTTTTCATATATGATCAGAAAGCCAGACTATGGTCCCCAATCCCACAAATGATGGTATTTCCAGGGCTCAGTCAATGTCCTATACATTTGCAAGCCTTGTATTTGAAAACAAAATGCTGGACTCCCAAGAGAAGTAGGTTTTAGGTTTTCCCATCATCATTTTTTCTCTCCCCCTCTTCTAACTACCAGCTGACTTTCACCAAGGACCCTTCATAGGCTACTGTACCTTACAATTTTTCTCCACTGAATCCTCAAAATCACCTATAATGCACCCTTCATCCCCATATTACAGATGAGAAAACGGAGGCTCAGGGCGGCTTGGCTACTCAGCCACATGTCCGTGGGGAGGAGCGGTGGAGCCGATGTTTGCAGCCAGTCTGGCCAGGATTCTGTCACCTCTCACATTTCCTGTGTTTCACGTGAGGCTTGTTTCTGAAAAGATAAGTTGCTTTCATCAGATCTGTAGTGCTTGTGTGTCAAACACCCACATCAGAGCTGGA
This sequence comes from Bos taurus, assembly GCF_002263795.3. NCBI lineage: Eukaryota > Metazoa > Chordata > Mammalia > Artiodactyla > Bovidae > Bos > Bos taurus. The sequence goes on from NC_037353.1 coordinate 47,631,208, forward strand.
GCTGGAAAGGTGTGGGTTGTTCTAGATTTTTCAAGGTTCTTACGGGGCAAGTAGGGAGCAGGCAGATATGCTCGACAGCAGTTCAGTGAGGAGACAGGTGGCATGAGAGCAGAGTTCAGTTCATTTGCTCGGTTGTGTCCGACTCTTTGTGACCCCATGGACTGCAGCATGCCAGGCTTCCTTGTCCATCACCAACTCCCGGAGGTTGCTCAAACTCATGTCCATCAAGTCGGTGATGCCATCCAACAACCATCTCATCCTCTGTCGTCCCCTTCTCCTCCCACCTGCAATCTTTCCTGGCATGAGCAGCACAGGGCCTTGTAACATGAATCAGGAGGCTTGTCCGGACCCCAAAGAGGGCTCTGTGGAGGGCGGGGCCCTGGGGTTGAAGATAGAGGGACTGGTGAAGGGGATCACGGGTGGAGTGGGTTGGAAGTCAGAGCTGCCAAGACAGGCAGGGGAGAGAGAGGCTGCAGACTGGGTCCAGGGCTGTGATGAGGTCCAGCCACCCCCAACCGCTGACCCCTGCTTCCTGGCTTGTGAGTAGCGCCTGAGCCCACTGGTCTTGTGTGCGGGTCAGTCCTGGGAGATGGTTAAGGATGGAGGAGTCACAAACTGCTGCATATTTCAGAATCACCTGGGAGCTCACTCAAAATGTAGATTCTGCCCCTGTCCCCCACCCCACCCCCGCCCCCGCCTCTGTATCCTGTAGCTTCTGGTCCAGGAAGCCTTCTGTGTGCCGGGAACCTTGTGCTGGAAGCAACTTCCCCGGAGATGGTGATGCAGGTGGTCCCTGGACCGCATGCTGAGGATGCTTGACTGTGTGCAGTGACTCGGGGTCCCAGGGCGGTGCTGGGTCTCCCCCCTGCTGCCTTTCAGGGCTGTTGTGTTGCAGGCACCTCATTAGAAGTGAATCCCATTTTTAGCAGTAAACATGCCTGCTGTTTTTTTTTTTTTTTTTAATGTGACCCCACATGCTATGACCTGGAAGGATAATGCTATTTTAATCTGTTATAGCATAATAATATATTAATAAATTTGTATGTCAGTGATTGAATATATCTTGTAAGTAATATAAATAACATTATGAAAGATAATAAGATTTCATAGCCAGGGGTAAAGGGGGAATTGGTGAGAAAGCTGACTTTCCAGTCATTTGCTCTGGGAAGTGGGGAAATGCCAAGAATAGGGGATGGGGACATGGGGGATAGCACGTATCTGGGCTCTGCAGGGAGGGGGAGACCTTTTGGGTGAGAGACAAGGGGGGCCTGGGACACAGGAGCCCCTTCCTTCTGGGCTGTCTCGCTGCCCACACTGAGTGTCTCAGCTGCGTTTCCCTCGGGGAGGTCTCCATCTCTGTCAACCCCCCACCATGGGGGCTCAGTGGCAACCCAGGCAGAAGGGGGCTTTCGCAGCAGGTCTCTGTGGTCTGGGCTCTCCTTCCTCCCACCTGCCAAGGGGACCAGCCTGGGTCTTTCTCCAGAGCCCAGAATCCCCCTCACCTGGCACCTGCCTGCTCCAGCCCCTGGTGCCCTGGGCGGAGATCCCTTAGATTTGGCTCCTCTGCGTCCCATTATGCTTGGTGGCTGGCGTGTCTGTACTCAGCAGGCCTTTCTGCAGACCACTGAGTCATTAGCAGAGATGAGATGAGTCCAGATGTTCAGGAACACGACAGAACTACACGGACCACCACTGGGACAGATAAACACGAGACGTGTGCAAGTGATGGGGTACAAGTTTGGCAAGTCAGAGGCTGGTGACATGTTCTGGGGCAGGGGAGGGAACAGTGGAGAGAAGGGGAAAGTGCCTTTATCCCAAGTCCCTGGCTCAGTGGTAAAGAACCTGCCCACCAATGCAGGAAATGCAGGTTCAATCCTTGGGTTGAGAGGAGCCCTTGGAGAAGGAAACAGCAACCCATTCTGGTGTTCTTGCCTGGGAAATCTCATGGACAGGGAAGCCTGGTGGGCTACAGTCCATGGGGTCACAAAGTGCCGGACACAACTTAGCAAATAAACAACAACAACAATGTGGAGGATTAGAGCACTTCCTTGAGGGAAAGGGGTTGTAACTGTTTCAGTTGCACTTGAAGGGGGCGATTCATTCTCATCCCAGAGCCTCTTCTGATGTTAGGAATGTAACTTCCGGCCTCTGCAAGGCTGGGCGGGCCGTGTTCCCGGCCTTGTTCTGTGCAGTGGCGCGTGGGCTCTAGAGTTAGAGGGAGGTTATTTAACACCCCGAGGCTTCAGCTCTCCTGCTCTAAAAGGGAACAATAGATATTCCCATTCTCAGAGGCCAGGAGAATTGAGGAACCTGTGTTAAATGATATATTAGCTCAAGCTCATTAAAGAGGGGCTGTTAGGATGGCTGGATTTAGTCTTGCTTTCTTCAGTCATCTCCAGTGAGCCGTGCATCAGACTCCAGGCTCACTGATCTGAGAGTGGGATCTGGACTTAAAATGTGTGCATTTCAATGGAATACTCAAAAGCAAGGGCTGGGTTTTCTTTAATCTTCTGTTTAAACATAGCCCGGGGACTTCCCTGGTGGTCCAGTGGTTAGGGCTCTGTCTTCCCTGTGCCAGGGACTGAGGTTTGATCTCTGGTCAGGGAACTAGATTCCGTGTGCCACACCTTGAATATCACACATGCTGCACCTAAGACCCAGCTGCTGCTGCTGCTGCTAAGTCGCTTCAGTCGTGTCCGACTCTGTGCGACCCCATAGATGGCAGCCCACCAGGCTCTGCCGTCCCTGGGATTCTCCAGGCAAGAACACTGGAGTGGGTTGCCATTTCCTTCTCCAGTGCATGAAAGTGAAAAGTGAAAGTGAAGTCGCTCAGTCGTGTCCGACTCTTAGCGACCCCATGGACTGCAGCCCACCAGGGTCCTCTGTCCGTGGGATTTTCCAGACAAGAGTACTGGAGTGGGGTGCCATTGCCTTCTCCGTAACTAAGACCCAGAGTAGCCAAATAAATAAGTAAATAAATGAATATTTTAAAAGATGTCTCTAGATATAGCCTAATGTGAAGACTATTGCCCTTTGAGTGGTAGCCGATAGTCAATGACTTCGAGGAAATTAATGGGAAAATTGTGATACATTATACCCACTAAGGACTCCGAAAAAGGAAGAAGTGTTTCTTTGCAAAATTTAATTAAATATTTGCACCAGAAGTTTATTCAGAATGACCCCTGGAATCACACTGCGACCAGTGTGACGTGTTGTACAGTGAGATATTTTACAGTTTGGGTCATGGGAAGATTTACGTGCTCAAGACATTTCAAACATGAATGTGGATTAAAGATTTAGTTCATATAAAGAAGATCAGGCCAGTAATTGTGACACTGACTAAACCAAGTTGTCCAGAGGGTGTGCTCTACTTTGGGGAAATGATCACAAAATTTCATTTTGGATTTTCTGAATAAAATGAACTTTGCATTGTTGATTCCTTTCTTCCCTGATCAACAAGGATGTCCAGTTCATCTTACCATGATCCCTGAAGATGTTACCTGTGTCCACACACCTTTGTTTAAAGTTTTATTAAAGGAAATCTCTCAAGAGAACAACTTCCAGAAATAATAATGCCACTGTCGGTTCCTTTTAAGATCAACTCTCTGCTAATCCAGGGACAGGAATGTTGGAGGGATGTTCAGCTGGATGCCTAGTTTGTTGACTGGAAAAGGCACATGAATATCATCTTGCAAAGTCTGTTTTACTCCATTATAAGTCTCATTTGTTGATTTGTTCAGTATATTTATGAATCTAAGCATTCAAGAAGGACTGCCAAGCAACTAGCAACCGAGATTTGAAGCTCAGGAAGGAGAAGCACTCCTTGGTTTTTTAAAATGTACCCATTCATTTCTTCAACAACCTTTCTTTGATGAGTGAGGGGTGCTCCCGGTCCTCCCGGGGCTCACAGCCTATCAATGACACAGGCCCTTAGGGATTCACTTTCCCTAGTGTGTGATAATCACGATGGTGTGATCACTGACCTAGAGCCAGACATCCTGGAGTGTGAAGTCAAGTGGGCCTTAGAAAGCATCACTACAAACAAAGCTAGTGGAGGTGATGGAATTCCAGTGCAGCTATTTCAAATCCTGAAAGATGATGCTGTGAAAGTGCTGCACTCAATATGCCAGCAAATTTGCAAAACTCAGCAGTGGCCACAGGACTGGAAAAGGTCAGTTTTCATTCCAATTCCAAAGAAAGGCAATGCCAAAGAATGCTCACACTACTGCACAACTGCACTCATCTCACACGCTAGTAAAGTAATGCTCAAAATTCTCCAAGCCAGGCTTCAGCAATACGTGAACCGTGAAGTTCCAGATGTTCAAGCTAGTTTTAGAAAAGGCAGAGGAACCAGAGACCAAATTGCCAACATCCGCTGGATCATCAAAAAAGCAAGAGAGTTCCAGAAAAACATCTATTTCTGCTTTATTGAGTATGCCAAAGCCTTTGACTGTGTGGATCACAATAAAGTGTGGAAAATTCTGAAAGAGATGGGAATACCAGACCACCTGACCTGCCTCTTGAGAAACCTGTATGTAGGTCAGGAAGCAACAGTTAGAACTGGACATGGAACAACAGACTGGTTCCAAATAGGAAAAGGAGTACGTCAAGGCTGTATATTGTCACCCTGCTTATTTAACTTCTATGCAGAGTACATCGTGAGAAACGCTGGGCTGGAAGAAGCACAAGCTGGAATCAAGATTGCTGGGAGAAATATCAATAACCTCAGATATGCAGATGACACCACCCTTATGGCAGAAAGTGAAGAGGAACTAAAAAGCCTCTTGATGAAAGTGAAAGAGGAGAGTGAAAAAGTTGGCTTAAAGCTCAACATTCAGAAAATTAAGATCATGGCATCTGGTCCCATCACTTCATGGCAAATAGATGGGGAAACAGTGGAAACAGTGTCAGACTTTATTTTTCTGGGCTCCAAAATCACTGCAGATGGTGACTGCAGCCACGAAATTAAAAGAAGCTTACTCCTTGGAAGAAAAGTTATGACCATCTAGATAGCATATTGAAAAGCAGAGACATTGCTTTGCCAACAAAGGTCCGTCTAGTCAAGGCTATGGTTTTTCCAGTGGTCATGTATGAATGTGAGAGTTGGACTGTGAAGAAAGCTGAGCACTGAAGAATTGATGCTTTTGAACTGTGGTGTTGGAGAAGACTCTTGAGAGTCCCTTGGACTGCAAGGAGATCCAAACAGTCCATTCTGAAGGAGATCAGCCCTGGGATTTCTTTGGAAGGAATGATGCTAAAGCTGAAACTCCAGTACTTTGGCCACCTCATGGGAAGAGTTGACTCATTGGAAAAGACTCTGATGCTGGGAGGGATTGGGGGCAGGAGGAGGAGGGGACGACAGAGGATGAGATGGCTAGATGGCATCACTGACTCGATGGATGTGAGTCTGAGTGAACTCCGGGAGTTGGTGATGGACAGGGAGGCCTGGCGTGCTATGATTCATGGGGTCGCAAAGAGTCAGACACGACTAAGCGACTGAACTGAAGTGAACTGAGTGTGTGATAATCGAGGACCACAGGAGGTTATAGGTAACAATGGGCTGGGCATGATCAATCAGTGGCGTGGAGGAGGAGACAGAGGTGTCATAAAGGTAGAGATGGAGCCAGAGACTCAAATTCGGGAGATGGCTAGGAGCTGATAAGAGAGGAAACTGTGCAAGAAAGCCCTTGAGCCTGAGGGTTAAGAAATTAAGTTGCGTAATAAGGACCCATTGCAGAGCGTGCTTCCCAGGTGGTACACTGGTAAAGGATCCACCTGCTACCGCAGGAGATGCAAGAGACACAGGTTCAATCCTTGGGTCGGGAAGATTCCCCTGGAGCAGGAAATGGCACCCGACTCCAGTATTCTTGCTTGGAAAATTTCATGTCCAGAGGAACCTGATACAGTCCATGAGGTTGCAAAGAGTCAGACACGACTGAGAGCGCGCACACACACACACACACACACATACACGTTGTATAGCACAGGAAACTATGTTCGCTCTCCTGTGATAAACCATAATGGAAAGGAATGTATGTTGATGTTTAGTTGAATCGCTTTTCTGTACAGTAGAAATTAACATAATACTCTAAGTCAACTATACTTCAACACAATAAATTTTAAAAAAGAAGATGCTTAAAGCCACAGTAACCATCACTGTCATATTCTGGGGGCCTGCAAGAAGGGAAATGCTTGAAAGATTCTGTCTCTCTCTCCTTTTGTCAGTCAAGCTCTGCAGCCCAAATCCAGGTGCAGAAACCGTCTTTAACCCTGCACATGAACCAGACAGCCTGGTCGTGCTTTATCAACTGATTGCAACACAGGGAAAACCAGACTGAACCAGCCAGTTCCAAGGTAGCTAGATTTCATTTTGTTTTTCTCTTTATGCATGCTTGCTAAGTTGCTTCAGTCATGTCGGACTCTTTGTGACCCTATGGACAGTAGCTGGCCAGGCTCCTCTGTCCCTGGGATTCTCCAGGCAAGAATACTGGAGTGGGTTGCCATTTCCTGCTCCAGGGGATCTTCCTGACCCAGGGATCGAACCTGCGTCCCTTATGTCTCCTGCATTGGCAGGCGGGTTCTTTACCACCAGTGCCATCTGGGAAGCCCTTTCTCTTTACGTCCTTAATAATACATTATAAGGCTAAGACCTTCTCACCATGGGTATCATGACCCTGCAAGGACCAAAAAAAAGGACTGCATTTCCTGAAACTCTCTTCCTTTTCCCTGGAGCTTCCCTGGTGGCTCTGATGGTAAAGAATCTGCCTGCGATATGGGGGACTCGGGTTTGATCCCTGCGTTTGGAGGGACCCCTGGAGGAGGAAATGGCAACCCATTCCAGTGTTATTGCCCGGAGAATCCCACGGACAGAGGAGCCTGGCGGGCTACAGTCCATGGGGTTGGAAAGCGTCAGACACGACTGAGCGACTTGGCACAGCTCTGCCTCTTCCAAGAATTGAGATGATGTCATACTCCACCCATTTTGTTGCAGGAAGGGCACCCCTTCCAGGGCCCAAGACTGGGCTCTTGTCTAACACTTGGAAATGAATTGTCCGAGGAGACACAGGTGCTGAGAAAGCAAGAGACTTTACTGGGGAGGAGCGCCCGGGTGGAGAGCAGTGGGCTAAGGGAGCCCAGGAGGACTGCTGTGCCACGTGGCTCGCGGTCTCCGGTTTTACGGTGATGGGGTCAGTTTCCGGGTTGTCTCTGGACGGTCACTCTGACTCCGTCCTTACTGGTGGTGCACACATTGCTCAGCCAAGAAGGATGCCAGCGAGGAGGATTCTGGGCTGTGGTGGGACATGTGGCGTTTCCTTTTGACCTTTCCCAAATTCTTCTGGTTGGCGGTGGCTTGTCAGTTCTGTGTTCCTTACCAGAACCTCCTGACATAAAACAACTCACACAGAAGGTTGCCATGGTGCCTGGCCAGGGTGGGTGGTTTTAGCCAGTGGGTTTCCCCTAGCACTTTGACCTTTTATTGTAAAAAGTTTCCCTTGGATGGGGAGAAGGTGCCTTTAGAACATAAGCCTCCCTTCTCCGTTTGCTGGCCATGGGATAAGAGAAATGGAGTATTCCTTGTATATCAGGAAACAAGGATGTCACAGCCATCCGTGATTCCCACCCTTCAAATGTGTATTTCTGAGCCCTGAGGGCACCCAGGAAGGAGACGCTGTGATCAGGCAGTCACTGGGCTGCCTGATCAGTAACTGATCAGGTTGGCTGATCAGGAACTCAGGATGTGAAAAACGCAGGATATTGGCTCCAGATAACTGAGACACATGTGAAAGGAGTGATTGCAGGAGCCCAGACTCTTGCATCTTCCCATTCATAGAAATGTACTAAATTCCTTAACTTGAGATATCTAGCTTTCTTTAATTCGCAATAATCTTTTGATGTGCAGACTCCCTGCCCTTTGTGGCAAACTTCTATCCAACCTGGCCCTTCCCATTGCCTCCTCAGAGCGGTTCTCTCAGGACTAGTTCAGTTGCTGCCGCCTGGGCTTGAAGTCCTAAAAATTCACCCCTAATAAAACATAACTCTCAACAAATCCTGTTTTGCTTGAACCAAACTCAGTTCCGACATTGGCAGCTTGGACCTGGTGCGGAAGGAACTCCTGTAACCCTTCCCAGGACAGGCCTCCCCTACATCCTCGCTTTAGCTCCTCTCCAAAGTACCTAGATGATGACATTTGATGAAAAATTTCTGAGTTGTCCTGCAGATGTAAAAAGCCTCCTCTGCAACAAATAGAAGATGTTGACTTATTAAGAAGAGCACAAAGCCCCAGGCCTCCTAGAGCCTGAGGACTGGTAATGTTCACCACTGTGACATCACCTTGCTACCTCACTGTCAGCCAATCAGAGAACTCTGCACAGTCTGATCGGGTACCCTGTGACCTCCCTCCCTCTCTCAGTTCAGTTGCTCAGTTGTGTCCGACTCTTTGCGACCCCATGAATTGCAGCACGCCAGGCCTCCTTGTCCATCACCAACTCCCGGAGTTCACTCAGACTCACGTCCATCCAGTCAGTGATGCCATCCAGCCATCTCATCCTCTGTCGTCCCCTTCTCCTCCTGCCCCCAATCCCTCCCAGCATCAGGGTCTTTTCCAATGAATCAACTCTTCGCATGAGGTGGCCAAGTATTGGAGTTTCAGCTTTAGCATCAGTCCTTCCAATAAACACCAGGACTGATCTCGGGATGGACTGGTTGGATCTCCTTGCAGTCCAAAAGACTCTCAAGAGTCTTCTCCAACACCACAGTTCAAAAGCATCAATTCTTCGGTGCTCAGCTTTCTTCACAGCCCAACTCTCACATCCATACATGACCACTGGAAAAACCATAGCCTTGACTAGATGGACCTTTGTTGGCAAAGTAATATCTCTGCTTTTTAATATGCTATCTAAGTGAGTCATAACTTTCCTTCCCAGGAGTAAGCGTCTTTTAATTTCATGGCTGCAGTCACCATCTGCAGTGATTTTGGAGCCCAGAAAAATAAAGTCTGACACTGTTTCCTCTGTTTCCGCATCTATTTCTCATGAAGTGATGGGACCAGATGCCATGATCTTAATTTTCTGAATGTTGAGCTTTAAGCCAACTTTTTCACTCTCCTCTTTCACTTTCATCAAGAGGCTTTTTAGTTCCTCTTCACTTTCTGCCATAAGGGTGGTGTCATCTGCATATCTGAGGTTATTGATATTTCTCCCGGCAATCTTGATTCCAGCTTGTGCTTCTTCCAGCCCAGCGTTTCTCATGATGTACTCTGCATAAGTATGTAAGCAGAGTAATATACGGCCTTGACATACTCCTTTTCCTATTTGGAACCAGTCTGTTGTTCCATGTCCAGTTCTAACTGTTGCTTCCTGATCTGTATATAGGTTTCTCAGGAGGCAGGTCAGGTGGTCTGGTATTCCCATCTCTTTCAGAATTTTCCACACTTTATTGTGATCCACACAATCAAAGGCTTTGGCATAGTCAATAAAGCAGAAATAGGTGTTTTTCTGGAACTCTCTTGCTTTTTCCATGATCCAGTGGATGTTGGCAATTTGATCTCTGGTTCCTCTGCCTTTTCTAAAACCAGCTTGAACATCAGGAAGTTCATGGTTCACGTATTGCTGAAGCCTGGCTTGGAGAATTTTGAGCATTACTTTACTAGCGTGTGAGATGAGTGCAGTTGTGCAGTAGTGTGAGCATTCTTTGGCATTGCCTTTCTTTGGAATTGGAATGAAAACTGACCTTTTCCAGTCCTGTGGCCACTGCTGAGTTTTGCAAATTTGCTGGCATATTGAGTGCAGCACTTTCACAGCATCATCTTTCAGGATTTGAAATAGCTGCACTGGAATTCCATCACCTCCACTAGCTTTGTTTGTAGTGATGCTTCCTAAGGCCCACTTGACATCACATTCCAGGATGTTTGGCTCTAGGTGAGCGATCACACCTTCGTGATTATCTGTGTCATGAAGATCTTTCTTGTACAGTTCTTCTGTGTATTCTTGCCACCTCTTAATATCTTCTGCTTCTGTTAGGTCCATACCATTTCTGTCCTTTATCGAGCCCATCTTTGCATGAAATGTTCCCCTGGTATCTCTAATTTTCTTGAAGAGATCTCTAGTCTTTCCCATTCTGTTGTTTTCCTCTTTTTCTTTCCATCTATTTCTTGCACCGCTGAGGAAGGCTTTCTTATCTCTCCTTGCTATTCTTTGGAACTCTGCATTCAAATGGGAATATCTTTCCTTTTCTCCTTTGCTTTTCACTTCTTTTCTTTTCACAGCTTTTGTAAGGCCTCCCCAGACAGCCATTTTGCTTTTTTGCATTTCTTTTCCATGAGGATGGTCTTGATCCCTGTCTCCTGTACAATGTCACGAACTTCCATCCATAGTTCATCAGGCACTCTATCCATCAGATCTAGTCCCTTAAATCTATTTCTCACTTCCACTGTATAATCATAAGGGATTTGATTTAGGTCATACCTGAATGGTCTAGTGGTTTTCCCTACTTTCTTCAATTTCAGTCTGAATTTGGCAATAAGGACTTCAAGATCTGAGCCACAGTGAGCTCCCGGTCTTGTTTTTGGCTTTTAAAGATGCTTTGCTGAAAGCTCTTGGGAGCTTGGGCTTTTCAGGCATGGGCTGCGCTTCTCCTCGCATGGCCCTGCAGGAAGCCTTTCTCTGCTCCAGATGCCGATGCTTCAGTGTGTTTGGCCTCACTGCGTAGGGCACAGGAACATGGATCAACACTCCCTGGCTGAGCCAGGGCCCTGTGGTCATCAGGGCCCCAAGAGGGGCCTGATGTCAAGTCCGGTAACATTCTGATGATAAGGGGAGTATCAGGGCTGGTCCTAACAGGGCCTTCTGCAGCACCTCCTCGTTGTGCTTTCACTTCTAGAAGAGAAGCAGCACATGGCCAGGCTCCTGCAGTGACATCCCCAGAGAGTCTGGTTTGAGCTGCATCATCACAAAGTTTCCAGTGAACTCTTGAGTGAGCCCTCGAGTATCTACAGAATACATACAGTCGTCTTTCTCCTAAAACTTTTTTCTCCTTTTCTGCACATACCGCCTCCTCCCACTTTCTGATTTACTGAATTCTCCCATCTGAAAGCATTTGCTCATTTTAGAAAAATTTAGCTATGGAAAAGTAGAAAGAAGAAAAGGAAATCACTCACAGCCCCTCATGTAGTTGTAACTACTGTTAACATTTGGTGTTACTTTTTTCAACTCTTTTCCTAAATAATTTTTTCTTTTACACACATATAACTATATTCTGAGTACACAGTTTTGTATCCTGCTACTTCATTTTGTATTGTAAATGCTTTATCAGACTCTCTACATGGGTTTCTGGATATGCAATTTCTCTAATGCACTATCCACTCTTCATTTCTTATTTATACAAATTATTTTCAATGCTTTTCTAAAATAGATAACACCTATCTATCTATCTATCTAAGATAGATGATAAAAAGATAATGCACATATTTTTGTGGAAAACTCCTTCTGTACTTAGGGGTGTTCTTTAGAACAGGGGAACAGAAGTTGAATTTCTGGGCCAGAGGATACAAATATAGTTAATATTTTGGGCACAAATAGCCATTCACATCTGCAAGACCCAACTCAGTGAGGCATGAGCATGCTCGGTTCACAGAAACCTATAAACAATGGTGCTGTTATTTAAATTCATCCAGAGAGCCAACTCGATTCAGTCACTCAGTAGTGTCTGACTCTGTGACCCCGTGGACTGCAGCACACCAGGTTTCCTTGTCCATCACCAACTCCCAGAGTTTACTCAAACTCATGTTCATTGAGTTGGTGATGCCATCCAACCATCTCATCCTCTGTCATCCCCTTCTCTTCCTGCCTTCAATATTTCCCAGCATCAGGGGCTTTTCCAGTGAGTCAGTTCTTCACATCAGGTGGCCAAAGGATTGGAGTTTCAGCTTCAACATCAGTCCTTCCAATGAACATTCAGGACTGATTTCCTTTAGGATTGACTGGTTGGATCTCCTTGCTGTCCAAGGGACTCTCAAGAGTATTCTCTAACACCACAGTTCAAAAGCATCAAGTCTTTGGCACTCAGCTTTCTTTATAGTCCAATTCTCACATCCGTACATGACTACTGGAAAAGCCATAGCTTTGACTAGACAGACCTTTGTTGACAAAGTCATGTCTCTGCTGTTTAATATTGTGTCTAGGTTGGTCATAGCTTTTCTTTCAAGGAGCAAGCGTCTTTTAATTTCATGGTTACAGTCACCATCTGCAGTGACTTTGGAGCCCCCCAAAATAAAGTTTCTCATTGGTTCCATAGTTTCCCCATCTGTTTGCCATGAAATGATGGGACCAGATGCTATGATCTTCGTTTTCTGAAGGTTGAGTTTTAAGCCAACTTTTTCACTCTCCTCTTTCACTTTCATCAAAAGACTGTTTAGTTCTTCTTTGCTTTCTGCCATAAGGGTTGTGTCATCTGCATATCTGAGATTATTGATATTTCTCCCAGCAATCTTGACTCCAGCTAGTGCTTCGTCCAGTCTGGGACTTCCATGATGTAAGTTATATAAGTTCACATAGAAGTTAAATAAGCAGGGTGACAATATGCAGGCTTGACGTACTCCTTTCCTGATTTGAAACCAGTCTGTTGTTCCATGTCCAGTTCTAATTGTTGCTTCTTGATCTGCATACAGATTTCTCAGGAAGCAGGTCAGGTGGTCTGGTATTCCCATCTCTTTAAGAATTTACCACAATTTGTTGTGATCCACACAGTCTCTGCCATCCTTCACTATGTCCTGGAGTTTGTTCAAACTCATGTCAGACAACCCACTGATACCCATTAAAGTTTTACAGGACCATAAAGAAGGGTGAGCCTATGAACTGATGCTTTCCAACTGTGGTGCTGGAGAAGACTCTTGAGAGTCTCTTGGACAGCAAGGAGATCAAATCAGTGAATCCTAAAGGAAATCAACTCTGAGTATTCATTGGAAGGACTGATGCTGAAGTTGAAGCTCCAGTCCTTTGGCCACCTGATGTGAAGGGCTGAATCATTAGAAAAGACCCTGATGCTGGGAAAGATTGACAGCAGCAGGAGAAGAGGGTGACAGAGGATGAAATGGTTGAATGGCATCATTGATTCAATGGACATGAATTTGAGCAAACTCCCAGAGATAGTGGAGGGCAGGGAAGCTTGGTGTGCTGCAGTCCATGGGGTCTCAAAGACTCAGATTTCAACAACAACAACAAACCTTTACAGATTTAAGCTCAAGAAGACAGAGACATTTGTCTTTTTTGTTTATTTTCTTCATGGACATAGTCCAGTCCTTGGAATTAGCACAGAGCAGGCTCCCAACAAATAGAGGTAGAAAGGAATGTATTTTTCCTTTGTCTAGGTGAGGAAGCATGTGGACCTCTAGGATAAGATGGTTGGATGGCATCACTGACTCAATGGACATGAGTTTGCACAAACTCCGGGAGATAGTGAAGGATGGCAGAGCCTGGCGTGCTGTAGTCCACGGGTTTGAAAAAAGTGAGATACCGCTGAGCGACTGAATCACAGCAACAAACGTGATAGACCATGATGGGATCAATGCTGCCTTCTCCAGTCCTTGTTCGGATATGTTTTGATCAGAGCTTCACTGAAAAAGCTCAAGCTCAGGCTGCATGTTGGTTCGTAGGACAAGTATTGCATTGGCCAAAAAGTTCATTTGGGTTTTCCATACTATTTTATAGAAAAACCCAAGCAAACTTTTTGACGAAGCCAGTATTTCTAGAACAGATTTATACTTTCTGTTTCTGGATGCATCTTATGAGCAGGTTCATCAGAGATGCTTTCGGGGTGGCTCTGGGAGGCCAGGGGAGATTCTTGGAGTCTTGTCCCTGCAGAGTGTGAAGCAGAGCCCGAGAGAAGGTGGGTTTAGGTGCCTTGGGGCCCAGGTGGCCGAGGCGGGCTGGCCACTGGCTTGTGGAGGTCAGTCCCTGGGAGTCTGTGGGGAAAGGTCAGGCCTGCCCAGGCTTCTGTGCAAGCTCTCTGTAAGAGACACACAGGCTCTCATCAGCCCTTCTAATCTCAGCTCAGGTGTCCTCGCCTCATAAAGGCCTGCTTTACCATCTCACGCACTGTCCGAGCACGCTGGCACCTCCTCTACGGTCAGACTCTGTGTCATTGTTCATCTGCAAGCCTGAAGTCCTCCTGCACAGACGATCTGGGACCTGACACCTTCATTTCTGGTGTCCACGTTTTGACAATCACCCCTGGAGACTTACTACGCTTGCCGAAATTTGAGAACACTTGGCCCTTTTATGGGTTGGGAAAGCTGCCTGAAATCGCCGTGGGTGAGTCACCTCCCAGGACCAGAATTCCAGGGAATGAGGGCAGCTACCCCGGCTCCTGTGCGCATCCACAGCGTGGTTTCCTCTCTGTAAGGAAAGGCCTGCCCGTAAGGAAAGGCTATCTCAGGACAGAGCTTCTCAGTTCTGTTTCTGTTTCCTTACTTACGTAAACTGTAAAAGTTTTCATGTACGACAAAATGAAAATAAAGGGTAAGTTACAAATGCCCCCTCTTACGAGGACAGCAGTTAATTGGAGCTGTACATCACTGACCACTTTGAAAAATGACTTTCATAATTGTTTTAATTTTCTCTCTTGGTGTTATGAAGACCTTTATTACACACAGTTCTATATTTGCACCTTTATTTGTAATGAAATAAAGGTTGGAAGAAAATTGAGGTTCAAACACGGCCTAGCTTCTAATGGCAGCAAGTAAAGTTAAACTCGCATTCAAAGGGATTAAATATAAGCTTGAGGTTCTAAAAGGCAGGATCCTTGCCTTTCTCTTTCCCTTTCATTTGACCCCCTCTCTTCCTCTTGGACATTTCTTGATCATATGATCTCTGCACTGCTTTATATCCAGCACACAGAGGGATGTAGCTAAAAGTTTGATCCACTGATGGTTCAAGTTTCAGAAATATTTATTCATAAAAACCTCCTTCTGGATTTTTTTTTTCCCCATCATGATAAAAAAAGCTCGGAGTGCTAAGTTGCTTCAGTTGTGTCCGAATCTTTGTAACTTCATGTAATGGGACCCATCAGGCTCCTCTGTCCATGGGATTTGCCAGGCAAGAATCATCGAGTGGGTTGCCCTTTCCTTCTCCAGGGTATCTTCCTGACCCAGGGATCAAACCCACATGTCTTTCATCTCTTGCACTGGCAGATAGATTCTTTACCACTAGCGCTCCCTGGGGAAGACCCAAAAAAGACTTGCTTTATGCTAAAAGTCAAAAGAATGTTTGTCCCTTGAAAAAAGTAAATATTCAAAGGTTTTTTTTCTTTTTCCTTTTTACAGTCAAAATCAGCAGATCATTGGAGTTTATAAGTGTTGAAAGCATCTCTACACCTTTAATTTTCAATAGAAGAAACTATATTGTATTTCGGGGGGAATTTTTTTGCAGTTGGGAGCACAGCAGCACGTACAGCGTGCTTGTGTCCGATGGTGGTGGGTGGGGTTGGGGGTGGACCTGATCGCTGGTTTTCAAAGCAAGTCCCCCTTTTGGAGTAACGTCAGGAACATGGGGTTAAGGAACCATTTTCCTACTAAGTAGGCTGGCGGTCAATCATAGGCTATTTTGTCCCCACATTAGAGAACTCTTTTTGTTTTATAGTGAAACTCAGTGAGTCATGAAAAGAGAGCAGCAAAAAGGCAGGACCCAGCTCCAGCAAGTAGCTGAGACTTCAAATGGAGAAACCACCTCCTGTCACCCAAATGGAGTGAATGAACGTTGGAACCGCAGAGAGACTAAGACACTTGAGATCATTATTTGAGGTCAGGAGGTTTCCAGCTAAAAATCTCCTCTTTAAACCCAAGGGGATTGGACTCAAAGTGTTTTTCTCAGAAGGCTCTAGAGTCAGGGATATGCTTTGACTGCTGGTGTAAGGCTTTTGACCTGTAAAATTCCAGAGCAGGCGTTTGAACTGGGGCTTTAAGGAGACGGGTGGTGACGGCATGGGTGAATTTAGAGGAGTTGGCTGTGTATTTTTAAGCACAGTGTGGAAGGGTCTGCTCACGCTGATAAATCACGCTGCATTTTCAGAGTGGTTGGTAAAACCCCCTTCTTTCTCTCAGACTCAGAGCCAGAGGGGCCCTGTTGTTTTTGGTAAACAGCCAAATAGCACCCCCTACCCCCACCCCGAAGCTGGGTGCTGACTTGAAGAATATTTTTTTGGTGTGAATTTAAAAAACGTGGTGTGACTTGCATGCCTTGGGACTTGTAAATGGATTCCAACTCAGTTCCAGGGGAAGAGTCTGAAGCCGGCTTGAGCAGAGGGAGCCCCTTTGGAGCCAAGGCTGGTGAGAAGGGAGATTTCAGAAGGGAAAACCCTTGTTTAGATGTGTGAATCTTAGTCCATTTTTTTAAAAAAATGAAAACCTGAAGATTTTGGACGCATGCTTGAGACAGCGCTGTCCTCCCAGTCACTGGCTACCTTTATAACAAATAATTACCAAATGGGACTTATTCATTTATGGCTCTGAAGTCATAGGATTGCAGCTCTGTTTTGAATGGAAGACACTATGATTGATTAGACACCTGATCGAAATCAGATCAGTTACTCCTTCATTTGCTCTTGATCTGCCTGGTCCTAGAGTCTGGGTGGGGCTGATCCCTTTGGCTGCTCTGCAGAAGGCACTGTTCTAGATATACTTGGTCGTGGCCTGAGTCCCATCCTGTGGTCCCTTCACTGACATTTAACATCCTGAGAACAGTCCCCTCATGGAGGAAAACTGTTTTCAAATCGAGGACCCAGGATCCTGTAGGGGCTGGGGCCAGAACTGACCTTGTGCAGCGTTTGCTAAACCTCTTCCCCATGTGGCCTCAGGGGGGGTGCAGCTGTGCAGAGCCTGCTGTTTACAACTTGGCTCTAAGGGCGAGCTGGATTCGGGGTGTCCACCAGCGCCAGTGACCAGTCCTCACAGAGGCTGCTCCATCCGGCTCCATCCTCCAGCCTGATGCCTAGTTTAGACAGATGAATGATTTTACATCCATTTCACTTTCTCTTTTGATCCAGACCCATTTTACAAATCAAATGGCCTCTGGTGAGGTGCATGTGGACTTAAAAATATGATTTTTTCTTTTTCTGTTTGCTTTATAAATCGTTTTTGCATCTTAGACATTTATAATCATCTTACTGTCTCAGGATGTTTGTATCAGCCAAGGATGAGGTGGGACGGTGGGGCGTCCACTTGACCTCTGATTGGGGAGGGAGCATAAATGAACCCTGCCATTAGGGTCTGTGACCACCTGGCTACCTTCCAGACTCTCCGTTGGGACAGGGAGAGCTGGCAGGGGTGGGAGCTTAAGGCCAGGAAGGATGGGAACCTTGGAGGGTAAATTTTGTGATGCTCCCCCAGGCTTCTGTTGGTGTATCTTTTGTTTGTTTGTTTGTTTTTAAGATTTTTTTTTTGTGTGTGTGTGGACCATGTTTAGTCTTTAATTTGTTAATTTATTGTTTCTATTTCATTTTGGCTTTTGAAACTTCCAGACATGTGGGATCTTAGTTCCCCCGTGCTGCATGCTCAGTCGCTCGGTTGTGTCTGACTCCTTGTGACCCCATGGACTGTAGCCAGCCAGGATCCTCTGTCCATGGCAATTCTCCAGGCAAGAATGCTGGAGGGGGTTGCCATGCCCTCTTCCAGGGGATCTTCCCAACGCAGTGATCGAATCCTGGTCTCTCGCATGGCAGGCAGATTCTTTACTGTCTGAACCACCAGGGAAGCCCAAGAATGTTGGAGTGGGTAGCCTTTCCCTTCTCCAGGGGATCTTCCTGACCCAGGAATCAAACCGGGGTCTCCTGCATTGCAGGCGGATTCTTTACTGGCTGAGCTACCAGGGAAGCTCCCCTACCAGCAATCGAACCCTCACCCCGTACACTGGAAGGCGAAGTGTTAACCACTGGACCAGCAGGGGAGTCCCTGATGGTGTATCCTACCCGTGATGCGAGTAGAAGTTTATCACGGCCCACCAAGTTCTAAGGTCTCCTGTGCCCGGCTGGTGGGTGGGTGGGGTGGGGCGGGGGCCCCTCGAATTTTCTCTCCTGCTGCAAATGAGACTGACGCCTGGCTTCCAGGATTTCACCTTTTCTGTCCTCAACCGTTTGATCCACAAAATTGCCCATTGTGCGGGCATTTGTCTGTTTACTATAATGAAGACAACCGGGTTTGTAATTGTCTATTAAATGGTCTATTAAATAGTGTCATAGCTAGAGGGACCACGGCAGAAATAATTCAGCTTCTCAATGCTTCGCAGCCTCCCTCGCTCACGCTGTTTGGCGGCACTTTTGGGGGAAGAGAGCTTAACGCGTTCTTTCTTCTTTTTTAAAAGCTCATAACCTGAAGCTATGCTGGGGAGTTTGTTTTTCTGGGATTCAAATCTCAGTTTCCCCAGGATGTTGAGGCTCTTCTCTCGCCTGGAGGCTTCCCCAGAAACTTCTCCCGGCTGATCACCTCTGCGTTTGTCTTGGTCTCCTGCCCCTGGGTTCCTGTCTTCTCCGGGCTCCCCTGAGCGCTGGGCTCGCCTCCCAGCCTAGCCGCCTCGCCCCATCTCATGTCTTCTGTTTGCCTGTTTCCCCTCCTTTATCCCTTCCTGCGTTTCTAAGTGGACATCCTGTAAGTGCTGACTTCCTGGGTTCCATTGATCTCTACTCAATACTTACTACTCATACTCAATACTTTCCCCTGCTCTCCCCAACAAGCAGGAATCTACCTAAGGCTTACTTTACACCATCCAGTCCCTAAATACCAGCCTCCAAGGGTCGTGCCCAAGTGTGCACTTGCACCTTTGGTGCCCACAATATGCTTGTTGGCGATGTACATTCAAAACACTAGTAGCTAGGAGTTTGTTTTATTGCTTAGAAGTAAAACTAGCTCATCATACCCAGGGTTTCATAGACAAGGATCAAATAGCAAGAACGAGACAAACAGGCTTTTGATTACATCTTTTGTTTACAAAAGCCAGCTCTGTTGTTGTTCAGTCACTCAGTTGTGTTCAACTCTTTGTGACCCCGTGGACTGTAGCATACCAGGCCTCCCTGTCCTCCACTATCTCCCAGAGCTTGCTCAAACTCATATCAATTGAGTCAGTAATGCCAGCCAACCATCTCATCCTCTGTCATCCCCTTCTCCTCCTGCCTTCAATCTTTGCCAGCTTCAGGGTTTTTTCCAATGAGTCAATACATCAGGTTGCCAAAGTATTAGAGCTTGAGCTTAAGCATCAGCCCTTCTGATGAATATTCAGGGTCGATTTCCTTTAGGATGGACTGGTTTGATCTCCTTGCAATCCAAGGGACTCTCAAGAGCCTTCTCCAACACCATAGTCCAAAAACATCAATTCTTTGGTGCTCAGCCTTCTTTATGGTCCAACTCTCACATCTGTACATGGTACTGGAAAGCCAGCCTAGGGGAAAATATTTAGTAAATAATATTAAGTGGGCACAATGATGACTGTGGAGAAGGGCAGGGTTGGCCATTGAAGTGGGTAGAACACCTACCAACTCTCAGCAGCTCTCGTTTTTTTAATGAGGTAAATGGGACCTGGAGGTGACAGGCTGGATTGTAAGGAGCGAAACGCTGAGGGATGCATCTGTGGTTCTCAAAGTGATGGGCTTGTGGCCTGTGGAGCCCTAGGGGTCACCATGTAAGGTGCTTCCTAGGAAGGGGGACCCTGGAGATGGGCAAGGCGGGGCCCCAGAAGACATGTGTCGGTGTCCTGGGGGCTCCAGGGGCTGCTGGGAGGCTCCAGGTCCAGCCTTCCCAGGAGAAGACCCCACAGTCTCTGCCCTGGAGAGTGAACACCAGGAATGAGGACCGGGTGTGCAGTACCCCCTCTTTGCTCAGGATTCTGCCACAGTAACTGCAGCCCTGCAGGACACCTCTGCTCTCCCTGTATTTTCAGAATCCTCACTTATTTCTCTCGACTCTTGAGTATCACTTGCTCTTCCCATGGAGGCAGAAGAGTTTACGGAGTTACTTACTTGTGTTTGGCTTCTATTTTTTCCCCCTGAAACCCTCCCACCTACTAAATAAGGTGGGGTGTGTCAGGCTTTGTTGAGGACCTAGTACCTTCTCTCTTTCTTGCCAACAGATCCCTGAATCTTGGGTGTCTAGTTCCCGAGGGCAAACCTGATCTGTGTAAGCCATTCTTTGCAATTTTTTTTTCTCTTTTGCTAGTGACTGGTATTTAGAAAGGAGAATGAAGAGAAATTCCTCTCTTCAGTGTGGTATAAGGTGTGATATTCAGCAGAACAGCAACCATTTTGCCACCAAGAGGGAAGATGTGGTCAACCCTCTGAAGATGAATGAGGAAGTATTGAAGGAATCTTTGTACACTGTTGAGTCACTAAAGGATCCTTGGAAGTTCCTGTCTCTGGAAGTCTTGTGTGTGCTGTGTGCTAAGTCACTTCAGACGTGTCCAACTCTTTGGACCCTATGGACTGTAGCCCGCCGGGCTCATCTGTCCATGGAATTCTCCAGGCAAGAATACTGGAGTGGGTTGCCATGCACTCCTCCAGGGAATCTTTGACCCAGGGAACAAACCCTCATTAGGAGAGATCTTGTTAGATGAGATAACCAATGCTTTAACTAATTGCATCACGATTTTGGGGTATCAGAATCTCCAGAATGGCACATGGGCACTTGTACTCTCCCATGCCCTTGAGGTTTTATTCTGCCCAAGGGGAAAGTTGGCACCAGACTACACATCCTAGCTTTTGTTTTCCAAATCCTGAGTCAAAGAGTTCATACCAAGGGGTCAGGGGAGGGAAGGGTTGTCAGGAATTCCTGATAAAGGTCATGATTGCTGAGAGGTGCAGGTCTCCGTGGGGTACTGAGGAAGGCTGGTCCCTGGCATGGGGACCTCCAAGAGGGTGAGGTTTCCTGGCTCAAGCCTGTCTCCCAGGGAACCCTTGGGCTCAAATGGCAAGGCTACCCAAGATGCCTGTGATGAGCTGGGGATGCAAGGACTGTGCCTATTTTCCGGACACCTTGTAAGTCCCCTGTACTATTATGTGGGCTTCCCGGGTGGCTCAGAAAACCTAAAGAATCTGTCTGCAATGCAGGAGATCTGGGTTCAATCTCTGGGTTGAGAAGATCCCCTGGAGAAAGGCATGGCAAACAACTCCAGTAATTTGCCTGGAGAATTCCATGGACAGAGGAGCCTGGTGGGTTACAGTCCACAGGATCACAAAGAGTTGGACATGACTGAGCAGCTAACACTTTATGTGTACTGAAGGAAGGATGGGAGCTTCCAGGAGATGGCTGAGATAGAATCCCTGACACCTAGGGGGAGGGCTGCTTGAAGCTGGATTTAGGGAAGTTGGTTCTAGGGAAGTTCCGAGTCTATGGTGCGTGATCTAGCCCTGCTGTACCATACTGTGTGTCTTGACACATTTCTTGCCCTGGGTTCATCTGACTGGAAAGCTGAATTCTCCCCAGAGTAGGCTTAGAAGGAGATGGCGGCCCGGAGCATGGGCCAGGGACAAACTAGGGTCTGAGTAGACGCACTGCCTCTTGTGAGGGTCGCTGGCTTTTGCCTTCCTCCTGCTAGATGGATGAGTTGGTTGGAGGGCATCACTGACTCGACGGACATGAGTTTGAGTAAACTCTGGGAGTTGGTGATGGACAGGGAAGCCTGGCCTGCTGCAGTCCATGAGGTTGCAAAGAATCGGACACGACTGAGGGGCTGAACTGAACTGAACGGACCTGCTAGGATGGCCACCGAAGGTCACCCAAGCAATGCACTCGTTAGGGACTTAGACCACCAAGGAGTCAAGGAGAGTGCATTTACAAGCCTTTCATTTTTTATGAAGATCATAACAAGGCTTCTTGTGTGACTCAGTTGTAAAGAATCTGCTTGCCAATGCAGGAGACACAGGCGATGTGGCTTTGATTCCTTGGTCTGGAAGATCCCCTGGAGAAAGAAATGGCAACACTCTCCAGTATTCTTGCTTGAGAAATCCCATGGAAAGAGGATGTTGGCAAGCTACAGTTCACAGGGTCGCAAAGAGTCAGACGTGACAGAGTGACTGAGCATGCATACACAAATGCATTCACAACAAGGCATATTTTCAGATGCACTAGTTCAGTATTTTAAGATGTTCCTCTCCGGGATCCTCTGATGGGTGAGTCATTGGGATGGAATAGCAGTTACTATATTCCCTAATTCTTTCATGTTTGTCTCATATTATATGTATTGTAGTTCATGGTATAACTGCTCTTTTTTTCCTTGATGAACATTTTTTTAATTAATTAACTTTATTTATTAAAAATTAAAAAATTGGAATATAATTGATTTACAATGTCGTGTTCATTTCTGCCGTACAACAGCATAAATCAGCTGCCTGTATACACGTATCCCCTCCCTCCCACCCCTGCCATCCCACCCATCTAGGTCACCAGACAGCGTGGAGCTGA
Source organism: Bos taurus (assembly GCF_002263795.3). Classification (NCBI taxonomy): domain Eukaryota; kingdom Metazoa; phylum Chordata; class Mammalia; order Artiodactyla; family Bovidae; genus Bos; species Bos taurus. The sequence goes on from NC_037353.1 coordinate 47,653,640, forward strand.
GCTCCCTGTGTGGCACAGCATCTCCCCGCTAGCTAGCTGTTTTGCATACGGAGGGGGTAGGTGTGTCCAAGCCACTCTCACGTCACCCCACCTTCTCCTTTCCCTCCTGTGTCCACAAGTCCACTCTCTACATCCGCGTCTCTCTTCCTTCCCTGCAAATAGGTTCATCCTTGCTGAAAAATTTCAACACCACAACTGAGTTTCCTTCCTGAGTCAATTTTTTTTTTCTTAAATAACTATTTTTTTGGGGGAGGGGGAATGATTTCAGATTTACAGAAAAATTGCAAAGCTAGTATAGGGAGTTCCTGTCTGCCTTCACCCATTCCACTCATGATGACATCTTCCATCAGTTCAGTTCAGTCACTCAGTCGTGTCCGACTCTTTGAAACCCCATGGACTGCAGCACACCTGTCCATTGACAACTCCCAGAGTTCACTCAAACTCATATCCATTGAGTTGGTGATGCCATCCAACCGTCTCATCCTCAGTCGTCCCCTTCTCCTCCTGCCTTCAATCTTTCCCAGCATCAGGGTTTTTTCTAATGAGTCAGTTTTTCCCATCAGGTGGCCAAAGGATTGGAGTTTCACCTTCAGCATCAGTCCTTCCAATGAATATTCAGGACTGATTTCCTTTAGGATGGTCTGGTTGGATCTCCTTGCAGTCCAAGGGACTCTCAAGAGTCAAATATCTTACATAACTGTGCACATTTGTCAAAACTAAGATGTTAGGACATTACTGTAACTAAACAACAGACTTTATTCAGATTTCCCCAGCGCTTTTAGTTTGGTTGGTTGTTTTTTGCTTCCCACACCCCCCACCAATGTCCTTTTTCTGTTCTAGGATACAACCCAGGACCCCACCCTGCATTTAGACTAAGTCACATTTAACCTTTGTATGACGCCGTTGTTTCTGCTTCCCCTCTGTTTCTAGCTCACAGCTTTCAGCCTCCTATCATGTCCTTCTTGTGGCCTTCTTGCCACCAAAATATCATTCCTGTCACTGGATGTAGAATTCATATCCGATAGTGTCTCTTTAATAAAGTTCCTAACTTTTATACACTTTCTGTGAAACCGCTACAACTTGGACACCATTTAAAGACAGTCTGGGCCATGAGCCAGATCATCATTGCAGCTTCAAAATATAACTTGATGAAAAATATTCCCCAGAGAGGGAGTATGTATAAACCCTCACAAGTTAAAATATTTTTTCTTTGCATGCAAATTTGGAAATTTCCATATTCCTCCTTGTTTGTGGGCTGAAAGGTTAGGAGGCAAATGGATTTGTATTTTTATCTTTTCTGTGAAAAGATTAGTGTATGTTGGCTTTAAAATGCTCGTAATAGTTTTTTTTTTAAATATCCATAGACTTTCATATATGATTGTCTAAGTAATCCAATTGGGAAATTAATTGCTTGATCTTGTAAGTTTCTGAGTACAAGACATGGAAGGGATATCAGAATGTAATTCTGTTTGATGGTATCTTGAGATAGACTCACCCTTGGAATTGATTTTTGGGTCCGTAGGCGCCGACTGTGATATCCTGTACCGGCTGGGGAGGCTGACCTTGCCGTTTGATGCTGTATATTCGCATTTACACTGTGTCTACATTTGGCTTCAGAAACTTGTGAAACAAAATTATAAAGTGGAAAAGAGGCCCATGATCAATTATTTAGTCTTTGTAACACCATAACTGGCTTGTAAGAACCTTTTCTCACCAAATTGCCCGTGCTTTCTTACGGTCACGCATGTATTATTATTTCTGCACCATCTTGTGGGACCCTCTCCAGGAACACTCAATACAGGGATCCGCGTCAACCTCATCCTGACACGGATACAAGGAACACAGCACCAGCCACCGTGCTGGAGCATCCTGCGTTACTTTCCCTGGCTCTGGGAATTTTTTTTCTCAACTTACATGCTCTGAAGACCTAGTACGTTCCTCATGCCCTGTATCCTCAACTAGGGCAGATTAGCTTCATCTTCATGCCCTTGGAGACCTGGCTTCTTTCAAACCCGTCTGCTATGAACTTTTTCTCAACTGCCCTGCTTGAATATAACCTCAACCCCTTCAAATCCCCATAGACCTAAGATCTGACTTGCTCGTTTCTTGAGAATCATACATTTCTTTGCTGGGTTCTCGAGGTGTAAGTGATTTCTGCCCCCGCCCACATCCTTTCCCCCTCTGCACACCCCTAATTTGCAAGATTGTGGTAGAAACTGGTGGAGTTCTGTGCATGCCCAGTAACCAGTCAAGGGCATCACTTCTGGAGCATCTTCCAGACATCACCCATTCCGTCAGGGAACACATGGATTACCCCACAACTTTTTGAGATGGCTCTTACTCTTCTCATTTTATCTGAGAAGAAACCAAACGAAGGAGTTTGGTGGTGGTGGTTTTAGTCGCTAAGTCATGTCCGACTCTTGAGACCCCATGGACTATACCAGGCAAGAATACTGGAGTGGGCTGTTGTTTCCTTCTCCAGGGAATCTTCCCGACCCAGGGATCGAACCCTGGTCTCCTGTATTGCAGGCCGGTTCTTTATGGACTAAGGCCTGAAAAGCTTAGTGTCAACTTCAATAGAATCTCTGGGCCATGAAGCTGGACTAGGAGCCCAGTTGTGTCAGGACACCAGAGCTGGACTGTACTTCTCTCCCTGGAGATATAGGCCTTATACCCTATGATATAGGCCTGGTCAGCACACAAGACATACTTTTAGCTAAAGCACTTACGGATTTTTTTAAATGTACTCTCACTGATTTCTTCACTTGGCTGTGCTGGGTCTTGGTTGCTGTTGGACCTTTTCCCAGTTGCGGTGCTCAGGCTTCTCACGGCAGTGGCTTCTCTTGTGGAACACAGGCTGGTAGCTGAGGTGCACGGGCTTAGCTGCTCCAGAGCATGTGGCACCTTCCCAGATCCGGGATCGAACCCATGTCTCCTGCATCGGCAGGTGGATTCTTTACCGCTGAGCCACCAGGGAAGCCCTAAAGCCCTACAGCAAGGAAGAGTTTTCTTCTAAAGCGCGTTCTGACGACATAGTGCAGTCCCCAAGTATATTGTTTAACTGTCCCCCAATCTTCGAATGACTTTATTGTATCATGTCCTGTCATCCTCACATTCTGAAATTGATTTTTGAACAGTTTAATCTTTTCTTTGAACTGAATAATATGATGCTCCAATGTTGCCCAGATCTTCCCATCCTGCAGAGGCACTGAAGGAAGTCTGCAAGCTCTCAGGAAGTTTCCCGATCATTGTCACTAGTGATATTAGGGGGCATGGACCACTACCCTTCCCAGGTCCTCCACCTGGGCGGCGGCCCTCTTCCCAGAGCAGAGAGGCTGCAGCTGCCTCTGAATGTTTGGATTTCCTGGAGACCTGGGTGAGCACGCCCATATATGCCTGTGCTGTGAGATGGCATGGTTTTCCCGGGTTAGCGCAGGCATTTCTGGAGACACAGGGCAGGAGAAGGGAGGGTCACCGGCTTGGCTCAGGGGCTATGTGCTCAACGGCCTCTAATTCTTATGTGTGTTTCTTGGGAGGTTAGGCCAAGCCCCCATCTTTCCCAACGTGACCATTTGGATCAGGCTGTGTCTCAGTGGATGGTTGTCGGACTCTCAGTGGGACTGGACTTCCCAGCACCTGGTGGAAAAGAATCAGAGGCTTTTGGATGCAGGAGGTGGAGGGCTGGGCAGGGCACTGGCTGGGTCTTGGGAAGCGTGGGGCCATGGAGAATGAAGATGGGAGTGTGGCCATCCTGTGTTTCTATCCCAGGGAGGGGGAGGTTGCGGTCAGGATCTGGGGTTGCCTAGCTAGCCGGGGTGGGCGGTGGGAGTGATGAGCAAGTTTGAGAAGAGCTGGCTCAAGGCTGGAGTAAGTGCCACTCCTCTAGGCTGTGGGCCATTTCCAGTGGGAAGGACTGGAGAGCAGGAATGCAAAAGGACAGCACGAATGCAAACTGCAGAACGGGAGAGGTTCCTGGGCCGCCTTGGCCTAGGAGCTCACTAATGACGGGAGACAAGTGGAGGCGGGGGTTCCCAGGGGCAGAGATGAGCCTCGGCTTCCGGGGGAGCTGAGGGCCAGGGGATGCCCCCTGGCCGTGGGACGACGGGCCACCAACGGCACTGCCTAGCTCCCCTTCCAGCTGAAGGAGGTGTCCGCGTGCAGGCACTTCAGGAGGAGTGGAGTGCAGGGAGGCAGGCGGGGAAGAGAAACCGGCTCCAAGGGCCGCCACGTGGGGGCAGCAGCCTTGAATATTTCACGCTGCCAGCCACTCTGCTGCCGAGATGCTGGCAGCAATAACTTGCCTATTAACAAAGGACATCTCGGATTTTAAACAATTTAGGGGCAAAATCCTGTTTTAACATCAGAGTCCGGGGTTTCCATTTATATTCATATTCAGATTCATCTCCTGAAAATAATTTGTGGAGTTAAGACTCCGGTGAAAGTAATTGATGAAGAATAGAAATCACAGCCAGAGTGGAATAAGCCCTGGAAAAAATCACAGTATGAGGTCGGTTTTCTGAGTGGATGAAACTGGGCTTCGAGTCGATGCTGGGAGTATTTGAGCTAAATTAAGTCATGAAAGAAGATAATACAATGTACCATCATTTCAAAGTAATTTAATCACGAAAACTAAAAATTTGGAAGAAAACAGATATTTTACTTAATAGAAACCATCTGTATCGTACAGTAGGCAAATTGTATAAAAATGAATAAAACTGTCTCTGAGGAGTGTGGCTCAGGCACGGGCTTATCTAATGAAGATGTATATGTGCCTTTTAGCATTTGCATTGTCTATTAGATGAGGAAAATCGCACCAGAGTCTAAGGGAAACAGTTACAAATTTTATTACCATCGTATGACTGATGACAAACGCAGCATTAGAAATAATGCCTACGAGACGGGATTGTTCCCAACTGCAAGTGCCTCTCCACTTCGGACTGGTCTTGACAGCCGAGTCTCTCTGGAGCCCTGGGTCACTCGGGTGTTTTCTGATAGTTACTACTGCGCTGGCGGCTGGTGCCCACACGGACCATCTTTTAACTTGTTTAGGCGCCAAGAGAGCTCTTTGATTTGATTCGGTTCCACCGGGGAAGGAGCTCATTTAAACATGTCCGGGGTGGCTTTTGCTCTGGACTTTTGGCTGCAAGGATGCGGGCGGGTGATCTGAAAAGCATCTCTTTACTCCCCTTGACCTACATCAAAATGCATTTATTTGACAGGAAACTTTTGTTCTCCTAGAACAGGGGTTGGCTCATGTTGCTCTGTAGCTGAAGGTCGAGTGGCTGCATTTTTCAAAACAGGCACTTGCTCCTAATCTGCAAATTAACTAAATAATCACAACTGCTAATTATACAGTATCAGGCCCAGAATACATAGGGCTTGAGTAATAATCAGCTTTTTAAATTAAGTTGGTGACAACCACTATTAGCTGTTGTGATTTAATAATCCCAGTAAATGTGCACATTGTAAAAAGGGGCTCTTTGTAATTTTTTCCCCAGCATTTGCAACTGAATCTGTTAATGAAAAGAGAACACAACAGTTTTATGTTACAAATGATACCATAATAGGTAAATAAAAGGGCTCCTCCAGATGCTGTTACTGACAGAGGGGTGGTGATTATGAATGGGAGAGGCAGAGCGAGCGAAATCTGAAATCAAGTTTCTGCATCTGTTTGTGATGATGAATTAAGGCCAGACAGAGAATCTGATTCCCATTGTATATTCAGCATTTTGGGGCTGTAAGGAACAGACCCCACTAACAAATGTGTGAAATAAATATACCTCCCTGAAGATTTAGAGTTTGGCAAATTCAGGACAAATGAGATGCAATTTCCTGTTACTATCTCATCGGCTTGCCTGGATTTACCTAATATTATTATAATACACCGACTCACATGGGGGACCTGTGTCCCTGGGGCCAGGGTGCATGCCTCAGAAGCAGGTGGGCGTTCCTCTTTTCCCACCCTGGGAGGAGGAGCAGGCCTGGGGGCTCCATCGGGGTCGTGGGGACCCTCACCCTGCTGGACACACGCCAGCCTCTTCCTCCTCTCTCCGCACTGCTGGAAGTACCTTTTTTTTTTTTTTCCCTAGTGGTCAATTGAAATTTTATGGCTAAGTTATTTAAAGGAGACTACAGAAGAACCAGATGAGGGCAGGATGATGGCAAGACTGTTGCCCGTCTTTTACAATAATTACTCTTGATAGCCATTTGAACTAATTTGCATTAAAAACATCCACTTAACCAATCTGCTGAAAAGGCCGACTTCTTGTATACTGTTTCCTAAGACCTCACTGCAGACTCTTTTTCTTCCCCCTCCAAAAACAAATTGAGTTTAAATGTGGAAGCCATCCAGGGCAGCGAGTAAATCTCTCGGCCTAGGACCTGGATTAGGCTTGTTTTAAACTACCTGCGCGAAATTAAGATATCGCGTTTCATGGCCAATTTGGCTCATTTCTCAGAACTGCCCTTCTCTTACGTGGAGCAGCTTGAAAAGCCAGGAGCCGAGGGCAAAGGTCGGAGCCAGGATCCCAGGCTCTGTTCTCCTGGCGTGACCTTAGACAAAAACCCCTGAGCTTCAAGTCCTGGGTTGTTTTCATCAGAACAAGAAAAGAAGACAAATGCATTTGTCTCTCCACTCTCCAAGGCCGTCGCAATATATATGCATACAGAGTATCAGGGGATATTATTACTAATCGTCAGCATCGGTGCGCCTGCTCTCCCCCAGTGCCTGCAGCAGACACTGATGGTCTTACATCAGGCACAACCCAGGGGGGCTTCCCTGGCACTGGAGGGGGCATCCTGTGTGCCAGTCACGTGACCAAGAAAGCCAAACGGAGACAGTTTCCCTGACATCACTCTCTCCGCACCTGGCTTCCTCCTAGGACACCTGACATTGACCTTACACTTTGTTTCAAAAAACAGAGACGAGGGTCCAGGCTGGTTATCAGTACCAACCTTTGGGACCCTCCCCCTTTTGTTTTGTTCCCGTCCATGAAACCCTTTCAACCTACACTCGGGATGCAATTCGAAGCCAGCGTTTTTCTGAGCCTTTTGGCTATGTTGCAGGCATGGTGAGCAGAGGCCTGAGAACCGAGTCGGGAGGTCATGGAGCCAGGATTCAGGGAGCTGCCAAGGGTCTCGGTTTACAGATGGAGAGATTGAGGCCCTGACAGGTAGCCAGGCACAATTTCTGGCGTTTTCCCTGAAGGGCTCATGCTTTCTGTACTCATGGTTCAAACCCTCTGAATGTGGAACCGAGTTTCTGGAATCTGACATTATGGCTGAAACCAGCTGGAAGCCAAGTGCAGACGCATTTGTCTCACTCCTGGCTTTGTTCTCACCACTTCTTCCTTCTCTCCTTTCCTTCCTTCCTTTTCTCTTTCTCTTCCGCTCACCTCTTTCCTTTCTTTGCCGCTAGTGTTCTGACCAGCTCAGTTCCACGCTGCACACACCTTCCCAGCCATGAGCTGCACACAAAGCCAAGGCCAGGCTGGCTGGGACGGCAGGCTGGGTGACGAAAGACCGAGGCGGTGCATGTGGGGTGCAGGTGCGGGGCGGGGGGCGTCCCTGTGCCCTCGCTTCAGGCCATAGCACCTCGGGCCGTGACCCATCATGCAGAGGCCAAGCAGGCTGGCTGCGCCAGGGGAAGGAGGCAGGCTCCTGAGATGCAGCCCACGATGCTGAGCTCCGGCCCCTCGCAGTTGCACCCTGCGGGCACTAGATGGCACTCTTAAGCTGCACAAGGCATGGGGTGCACCGCGCATCCCCGGGACCTCCAACCTTCCCCAGCCCCTCCTCCTGGAGGGCCTCCTGGCCAGGCAGGAAGAGGGGAGGAGAGTTGGAGGCCTCCTGGACGTTTCCTGGCGCCCCCCGTGCGGTGCCCCTCTGTCTCTGCTGTCTCCTTAGGCGGCCAAGGGCTCTCAGAGACCCACAGAGCTGCGGCTGTCAAGCGCAGGGATCGCCAGTGTGGTCCTCACTGTGGCTTCTCAGGCTTTGTTTCCCCAGCAAGGGGCAGAAGCAATCTAGAGAGCCAGGTCTGAGCCCTGTGTTCCAGGCCTGAGGGCTGTGTTCTGTGATTCAATGGGAGGGTCTTGGTTTGCCCACCCTGGTGCCAGTTCAGAGCTGTGCTGGCGAACGAGCCCTGGGAGGGAGGCCTCTGGGTGTCTGGGAAACCCCGACCAGTGGGGGAAACCCTCTTCCTCTGGAAGGCGTGCCCAAGGCCCTGTGCTGGGGGAGGGTGCCTTGCCGTCTGCATCCGCTCCCTGGGCCACAACTGGCCACCCATCTGCCTGGGAATCCCTGAAGCTGGGCCCAGCCAGGGCAGGCAGGGCACCAGAGCTGGGTGCGGTGGGCAGACAGAGGGGTCAGAGCTTGTGACAAATGCATGTCTCGGGGACCAAAGGGATGAGATTTCAGACGTGTGGGAGGAGGCAGGAGACCTGGGCGAGGGCCATGGGACGCCGTGTTAGGGTTCAGGGCTAGGGTTAAGAGGAAAAGTCAGGATGTTACAGCGGCCTTCATACCAGTCGGCTGCTGGCGAAGCCATGAAAACTCTCTAGGTCTCAGTTCACTTGTCTGCAGAAGGAGCCTGGGGATCAAATCGCATTTCCAACCGAGGGTCTTGCAGTACGCGTGAACGAGATCTTGTGAAGAAACGCCAGAATTCATAGCTCGTGATGAGGATAAGCGCTAGTTTTTTGAATTTTATCTACTGTTTTAATTTTAAACATTTTGCTTATTTTTTAGTTTTATTTTTGCACTTTTATATTGGAGGATAATTGATTAATGAAGTTGTGTTAGTTTCAGATGTACAGCAAGATGATTCAGTTATACATTTCCATGTATCGATTCTTTTTCCAATTCTCCTTCCATTTAGGTGGTTACGTGACATAGAAACTTTTATCTCAGCGTATCTGTGTACACACACGCTCCCATGAAAGCGTGCACACACACAGATGTCTGTATGTCAGCCCATGAAGTTGAAGTTCCAAGAAGCACCAGCCTCTGCTCTGGAGGATGGCACGGTACAGGGTACCTAAAATGAGCTGGGCTGTTCCAGTCGGGGCTCCTGGGTTCCCAGGTGGTTCTGCCACATGTGAACTGCGTGACTGCTTGTGTGCCCACTTCCCTACCCTGGGCCTCGCTGGGCTGAACTCTGCTGAGCCCTGATTGCCTGGTGTTCTTGAAAACAGGTCCACCACCACACACGGCTTCCTAGGCTGAAGTGATTTTAACCAGGTTAGAGACTTGCCGGTGGTCCCGTGGGGTGCCCAGAAGGAGGCGTCTGCTGGAGGGAAGGACCCGAGAGGACGGGGGGCGACAGTGACGACTCCCGGTGTGAAGAGCCAGCGAGCTGGCCAGAGAGGAGTGGCTGGGGCTGGGTGCTGGGTGGGTCAGGCCCTCTCATTTCTGCCTTGAGTGTTAGTGGCAACCTGATCGGAAAGGTGTGATTGACCCTTTCTGTCATCACACTGACTGTCTTTTGCAAAGATCTGTGTTACTGGTTTGGACAGAGGTGTAGATGCTGTCTTGGTTTTCATCCCCTGGGGTCTTAGGACCAGGCTGGGGAGAAGGTGTGGACCCCACTCAGACAGAGCTGTAGGTGGAGGTGGCACCTACCTCCAGGTCTGACCGAGCTGATGAACCCCTGTGTGCTTATCCAGATGCTGAACCCGCAGCCCTGAACTCGGGCCACCCCTGTGTGACCAGCTCATGCTCCCCGACTGGGTCCCTGGGGCAGAGAGACCCAAACTGAGGATATGGAGGTCTGTGGTCCAGCTCTGGCCTTTCTTCCCGGAACACCCTGGGCAGAGCTGAGCCCGCATCTCAGTTTCCCCGTCTGTGGTCCAGCTCTGGCCTTTCTTCCCGGAACACCCTGGGCAGAGCTGAGCCCGCATCTCAGTTTCCCCGTCTGTGGTCCAGCTCTGGCCTTTCTTCCCGGAACACCCTGGGCAGAGCTGAGCCCGCATCTCAGTTTCCCCGTCTGAGAAGCCAAGAGGCCATGTGGGCTCATCTACAGGCCCCTGGAGTCTGGCTGGAGCAGAGGTTACTCATCCACTTTTCCATTCTGAGGGTCTCAGTGACCCTCCCCCTGATCCAAGTTCCCCGGTTCCCAACTTCACCTTGAATCAGACCATAACTCCTAGCCACTTGCTTCACAAAAGCTTTGGTTTGACGATTAGCATCCTGGCTTGGACTCCTGCACCCCCGTGTCTGATCCGGCATAAACTTTTTAACCTTCAGGTATGGCACGCAATTACCTCCCAGGAGACTTCCTATTAGTTTTATAATCACTGGGCCAACAAAGAATTGGTAAACTGTGTAATTTCACCTCCTGGTTCTGTTACTTTGCCCTGTGTTATTATAGATAATATTTTAACTAGCATTGCCTTAATTGTGTTTGCAGAACATTATTTCTGCAGGGTATTAGAAAGTATTCTGTGGGGAAGTGAGAGGAGTGTTCTATAATCCATTTGAGAGGCACTAGTCACGTGCATTTGGACGGGTTACCTCAGTGCAGACCTTCTCAGAGCCTTATCTGTGCAAAGAGAATTGGGTGGACTCTGCCTCTTCCTGCAAGGAGTCTGTGGATCTACAGTCACTGCTGTGACAACGGGCTGAGGGACACCCTCTTTGAGATCCTTTTTAAGCTCTGCTGTTCCTTAATTTTGGTTCTAATTCTCACTTCCTCCTAAACAATTGAGAGGAATTTCTTGGACTTTTACGACATATAAGATACTGATGGAGTTTATATCTTATGTTACATAGCTTATTAACCCTGAATATTCATTGGAAGAACTGTTGCTGAAGCTCCTCCAATACTTTGGCCACCTGATGCGAATAACTGATTCATTGGAAAAGACCTTGATGCTGGGAAAGATCGAAGGCAGGAGGAGAAGGGGGCGACAGAGGATGAGATGGTTGGATGGCATCACTGACTCAATGGACATGAGTTTGAGCAAACTCTGGGAGATAGTGGAGGACAGAGGAGCCTGGCGTGGTGCAGTCCATGGGGTCGCAAAGAGTTGGACATGCCCTAATGACTACACAAGAACACAGAGCTTATACAACCATGTCCTGTGGGAATACCAAGTCATGGCTTCAGCCCTCAAAATGGTTCAACTCACCTTGGGAAGGCAGGACATGCCAAAGGTTTCCTGGCGAGTCAAAGTCATCTATGTGACGCTACATGATGGGTAAGAAGTGGTGGTCTGGGCTGGTCAGGAGGGTCGATGGATGAAGTTGGACTTAGCTGGATGTTACGTGAAGGTTGTGTTTGCACAGATCGGGGCTGCGAGGGAAGAGCCTGGAGTCGAGGTCCCTGGGGAGTGGGGGAGGGCAGGGATGATGAGGCTAGGCCTGTGCATCTGTCCTTATTTCATCAGGGAGGGGTAAGGGCGTCCCAGCCTGACACCGCAAGCAGCAGCTCAGTTTTACCCAAACAGGCTTCCTCTACCTTGTCCTGGCTTCTTCCTGCCTGCCCATCCCCTGGCCCAGGCTACTCCCTCCCACCTGAGCGACTCATTTGTGCTTTTCTGAAATGAAAGTCACTGCCATTCAACAGGTGCATATAGCGTGATCCTGGTCTGTCTGGTTTGCCCTCAGGAGTGGAGGGTTTGAAGGCTGCAAGGCAGCCCCAGCCCGTCTCGGGGTGTGTAGGTTGTCTCGCCGCCTCTCCTGCTTTGTTCTGAGGGCACAGATGTCCGCAGGTGGCTTAGGGAATCAATGTTAATGGCTTTTCCTCTGTCACGTCACCTCGGAGCTGTTGAAGCCACCGTAGTATCAGGAGAAAGAATCAGTGACAACTGTCATCTTTGGATGTATGTGTTCACGCTGAACAATCCTGTACGTTAACTAACTCTAATGCATTCCACAAATACATTTTCTGAGCATCATTCACGTGCTTTGCACTCGTGATATGAAGGAGAAAGGCAAAGGTGCAGTCCTTGTTTTGGGGTTGCTCGCGATCAAGGAGGAAAGACACCCATGACAGACACCCATGACAGACAAACAAATTAAAATACCACGCAGCCGGCTATCCTGAGCTGAGCCCCACGTGTTGCGCCTGTGGTCCAAGCAGTGCGCCCGGTGCTCCGCATTTTTAATTTTCTCCTTTCATTAAATGCTCACAATAATCCTTTGTGAGCTGGTAGAGTGGGTTTGTGCTTTATATTATTATGTATTTTACAGGCGCAGAAACAGAACGACAAAGCAGGTGAAGACCGTGGTCTGTGTGAATCTATGTGAATCTGTGTGTTTGTTCTCTCAGGCACCAGGACATGTTAGAAATGGGGGTGGAGGTTCTGGACCACAGAGGAGGGAGATGTTAAGTCTGCCTGTAGAGCTAGGAAGGCTTTAGGGACCAGGAAACACCTGAATTGGGTTTTGAAGGATGAGTAGGAGTTTTCAAGATATGAGCTTTGAGCAGAGAAGGGAAAATCATTTTCAGGTCATGGAACAGCATGTGCAAAGGCCACAGGTCAGAGAAAAGCGGATTAGGGACCTGTGCATGGTTAAGTCTAGTGGAGGGGCAATGCTTGGGTGTGGTCTGGAAGGAAGAAATCTGAGGGCTGAATAGGGCCTACGTGAAAAGCCCTGTATGACAGGGTGAGGAGTTTGTATAAAATGACATAGACTTTAAGCCAGAGGAGTTACCTGAGTTTCTCTCCTCTTCTCCCCAGATTTACAAAGTCGCATGGGTTACTTGGTGGGAGGTGATCCGTTTTTCTGGAGGAGGAAGCGTGGAGCAAACCATTCCTTACTCGATGAGAAACTCACCTGTGAAACTTTACGTGGCATAAAAGAAGCTCCATCTCCTCCTCTCAGCAGAGTCCATCACGTGTGGACGCATGGCACTCCTTCCCTGAGCAAAGCCATCTCAAAATCCCCATCAGCTCCCCCCAGATAAAACAGAATTTCCATAAGCAATTCCACTCCGGGGTCTATGCCCTAAAGACTTGAAGACAGAAACCCAAACAGGTATTTTTACGCAGATTCTTAAAGCAAAGCTATTCGCAACAGCCAAGAGGTAGAAACAACTCTAGTATCCATCCACAGAGGAATGGCTAATTAACATGTGACACACTCATGCAGCGGAATAGCATTTGGCCACGAAAAGGAGAAACAGTAGTGACCCAAGTCACCACACGGAGGAACCTTGGGAATGTCCCAAAGAAGGATCACATGTGCATCAAATTTACCAGAACAGGTAAATCCAGGGAGGCCGAAAGCAGACTGGTGGTTGTTAGGGGCTAGAGGTAGGGGGACTGGAGAGAGGCTGGCCACGGTACAGTTTTGTTTGGGGTGATGAACTTGTTTGGGAATTGGAAGGAGGTGTCGTGCACGGCTGTGAATGTCATCTACGCCATTGAGTTGTGTACTGAAAATGCTTAATTTTATGTCATGTGGATTTCACAGCAAAAAAAAAAAAAAAAAATCCCAGTCAGTGGCATTCTGGGTGCTGTTTATGAGCTGGAAAAGGGGGCAGCATGGTCAGTGACTTTGGGGTGGCTCCCACAGGTTCTGGTGTCCCTGAGAGGCCCTGTTTCCTTCTCAACTCAAAGGCTGTCCCTCGGGTCTCCTGGGAGGAAAAGATTCTTCACCATGGAAAGAAGATTATTTCCAAGTGGACACGATTGACTCTGTAAATCACTTTCTTGAATGCAAGATAGTAAAGGGCAAAAGTTACTCCTTTCCTATTCTTTTAATTGCCTGGATCGATAGGCACAATTGATTTGAATGGAGAAACAGTCTCCAGGTAACGTTTAGGAAGAATCACTGAGACGGGGACATGGCGGGTGACCCTCTGCGGCTCTCCGTGGGGATGCCTTTGGGGTTCCAGCCGGTGCAGGAGGCCCTGTGCTGAGAGTGAGGGAGGCCAGAGCTTCAAGGCCCTGCAGTCCTCTGCCCAGGTCCTGGATATTTCTGATGGGAGGGTGTGTGCCCTAAAACTACACTGGCCGTGGGGGCTTTGCTCTCCTGCTGGGGAGGAATCTCTGATCAGCAACCACCTCCTTGGAGTGCAGGGGCAGGCCCGGACCTTTAGCTGGGCGTCGTCAATCAGAAACTCCTCTGTAAGGAGGAGATGTCAGCCGACATGGCTTTCTGAAGGCCTCTCCTGTCTCTGCGCCTGGGGATGCGCGCCCTGCAGGGGACAGCACACTCCCTTTGGGCTCAATTTTGCACATCAGATTGGGTGGCGTGAAGCAGGGACAATGTGCCATGGTCAGAGCAGTCCACGCCTGGGACTCCCTGCCTGCCTGAACCTTTCTGTAACTCTTGGGAGGAACAGCTGGTCTCAGAAGAGAAGCCAGTTTCCAAGCCCAGTTCTCTGGGAGTGATATCAGAGGGAGGAAAAGAAAAAAAAAACCCTGTGGACTCTTAATATCCTACGTCGGTGAGACAGCTCATCAATAAGATTGGGGGACAGGATTGATCTTTTACTTATAATGCAGAACATTCAATGGATGGCAAAAGTGCTTTTAAAGGGGGCCCACGGAACACTTTGAAAATATTAATTAGCGTGTTGCAGCATTCTGCATAGCATTTCATAGCGAAACTGCTCCAGGGGGTTGCTCAGGATGAATTATTAATAAGAAACCCTCTCCATCCTCCGCTTCCTTCCCACCCTGATTTTGTGGGTGTGGGTGCGGGTCGGGTGTCTGTTCTATCCATTTACTGCTCATTTCAGGCCAGGGCTGAGATCGGGGTGGCCCATGTTGGGGGCCCACAAGTCTGGAAACACAGACACACCCCAAGCACCAAGAACGCTCCATGCAGGAGAAAGGCGTGCATGGTGGTGTTGGTACTCTGTATGCCAACTAGAAACCAAATGGGTATGACTTTCAAGGGTGAGTTTACGTTTTCCTAAAAATTCAGCAGCTTCTTGGAATCATTGGAGAGAACTCAGGGGCCCTGCTTCTGCCGTCCTCTGAGCCCCCACCTGGCCTGTATCACCAGTGGGAGGAACCACCATCCCCTTCCCAGGGGATCTTCACTGTGCTAACTGAGCAACCACAAGGGTTCTCGGAAGCTCACCAAAACACAACATCCCCTAAACAGCTTAGCAATTGATTCCAAGCTGAGCACAAAACCTACTTCCCCCCCCCGCCCCGTTCTCAGAAGCATAGATTTGTAGGAATATAAACATATTAGTAAGGGCATTTTGTTTTAAAATTTTAAACTAATTCAATCAAGGATCATAGAGATACTTATAGTTCTGCAAAATTGAACAATGAGGCTGGGGGGTTAATCTAGTTATCCCCGGCACTCCTTGCCTTGGAAGGAGGCCAGAGCGTGCGTGCAGAGGAATGCCTCCGCCAGTCCCCAGGTCTGCTTTTGTTCCTCCTCTCTGCGCTCCCCTCATTTCACACTTCACATTTATGGATTCCATATCTTTTTTCTTAAAAAAAAAATATGTGCAGATGTCCTCACTTGCTGGAAAACAGTTCAAAACTATGTCTGTAAATGATGGAGATTTTCGACCTGACGGCCATGTTAGAGAATCAGATGAAATGGTGAATTTTCCACTTTAATTCTGTTAGTGTTCACCGGTCTCAGGATATAAAAGCCATGGCCCTTCCAGTTTAAAAATGAATTAGTCACCTGGACTTCTTTGTTCAGTAGCTTTTATAGGAATGACTCTGGTCTACTGGGCCATACAAATGTGTATGCACCAACCCCCCACCATCCCCAGAAAGTTTGAGGTGTCGTATTGGACACATTTGTTTAACCCTCCGGGGAATACCACAACCACAAGCTTAACTGGATTTTTCGTGTTGACAACTTCCTGCTACGGTGATGGGAGCTGGATCCTTAGGCATTGGCTACGCTTGGGCAGTGGGGATTGGGAGCAGATAGCCAGGTAAGGCTTTGGAGCCGCGACAACAACACCTCTGCTTTTTAATGAAATGAAGAGGGGACACGTTTTCCTGAGGAAATCCTGCTCATGCCGTGGATGTTATGGGACCGTGTCCTCTGGAGTGGGCTCTGGAGCCAACTGATTAACATTTTAAGCATGTAGACAACCTCCTGGCCTTCGGAGATCAGTTTCTCTCTTGCCATCTTCCTTTGTCTGTGTCTTTCCTTCTCAGGAAAAAAAAAAGAGAGACTTCACTAAAGACCTCTCTAAAATTTCACATCCCCGGTGCTATATGATTATTTTATTCACTTGGTTTCATCAGAATTAAGCCCAGATTGGAAAGAGAAAAATCAGCAAACAGGGAGGGTATTGCCTGACCCCCTCCCTTTATTGGGTTCTGCTTCTTGGCGAGGGTGGCACGGCCGTCCCGTGGGCAGAAACTGCTGTCAGTCTCCCTCGGCGCCAACTGAACACAGAGCCTGAAAGTGAAAGGAAAGGAACCCGGAGATTCACGGCTGCCTTACCCACCTCCACGGACAAAGGAGTTTGCAGTGAGCTCGTGTGTGTGTGTGTGCGTGTGTGTCAGAGGGGCCTGCTAGACGTTGCAAAGTTTTATTTTTATTTATTGTTTGGTGATGATTTAAACACCTTATGCTGCCAAAGCATAAGCAGAAAGAAGTCTGCTTGGCTTTTATCAGCTAAGAGAATTAAGGTTATTTTTTTTCCTTGACTTTTTTTTTTAGCAGCCCCAGTGCCTTGGCTGGATTCCAGTTCAGGTAATTACATTCTGTCTTCCTAAATTCCCTTGTAACTCCAATTGGGCAGGTTGCTCTCCACTCCCCTCCTAAAAGCGGATGTGCGGGGTGCCTGGCACCAAATGGGGTGGCATTCCTATAGTGGGTCCCAAGGTGTTCTGCTGCAAACGCGCTTCCAGAGGCTTCCGTGCTCAGGGCTCGTGTGCAAATGGAAGGAGTATTATTTATTGCTCTTTCCCGTCAGCAGCTGCCAACCCGAAACTACCTCTGAATGACATTTTAAATATGAAGGCCAGGGTCATTAGGACGATTAGACACAAGGTCTGCTCTGCTCGTCTCTAGAATTATTGGGGGGACGGACACCGGGGTGGGCAGTGAAGGAAGGAAATGCGTCTTATCACGCGGACTGCTTTGTGTTCCAATTTTCCACAAAATGGCTCTTGTTTGCTTGTGGTTGTTATTTGCTTTTTTGCTATCTCCTGATTAAAATTAAGGGGGATTATTGGGCTTCTTTGTTTTTATTTTTATTTTTTTTTTAGAATGAATGGAAATGAAAGTGTTTTTCATGTGTAGAACTAAAATGATATAGCTTTAAAAAAAAAGTCTGAGGTTCAATTCATTTTAAGTTAATTCTTCAAATATTTATTGAGTCCCTGCCATGTACCAGACCGTGTCAAAGGACTCTCTTGGCTACATAAACACTTGTTGTTTTTTTAATGTTTTCATTAATATTTATTTTATTAATAATTATGGATACAAATGTGTTTTTCAAAAACAGTGAAAGTAATTCCTATAAAATAGCATCTGTAGGGATAACCGAAGTATGAAATGACCAGCTTGTGTTTATGTGGCTTGTAATAACACACTTGGTGGGTAGCTGATTTTGGTGAAGGTATATTTGCCAAAATGGACACCCGTCTTTGCCACAAATCAGAGGTTAGGATATGTCCTGAAGGATTAAAAAAAGAAAATCTGATGTATGGAAACCGTTTTCATTTTCAGGATAAACGTGAGTGTAAAGGGATCCTTTTTCCAGTGGCCATTAGAGATTCAGGAGCTGCTGCCACAGGCCTATCGTCAGTTCTGCTCGTGTCAAAATTCCTGCAAAACAAGGGTGTGGAGGTTTCACACACGGCGTTTCTGAAAGACCTGGGTTGGACGCTCTGGGGCGCACTTTGGCTCTGTGTCCTAGTCTGGGGTCTTTCCACACACCTGGAAGCAGACACATTTCCCCAGGACTTTTAAGTTTTACTTCTGTTAGCTTTAATGTTCCTAACCCCGCGTCCTCTTTCTACTCAGTGTATAAATGGATGGCTCCGCGCATTTAGGGGGACAGAGCAAAGCCACTCTGAGGGGCCTGGTGACCACGTCTGATGTTAGGTCTTATCACCCCTGGGTTTAGATAATCATTTCTTTTTGCCCTTTTACCTCCCACCCCCCTCTTTACAAAGCATCGAGTCTTGGCAGATATTAAACAACTCAACTCAATCCTGCGATCTCCTCTGGGCTTGTAACTCTAGTGAGTTGCATTTTTTCCTAATTACAGGAAAAACAGCAAATTGGCAAACATCAGGAAGTGGGTACACCCCCTCTGATTTACAAGGAAGAGTGTAGGGTGACTCTATGGCTCAGGAATTCAGTGAAATAAATTTATGGTTAGAAAAATTCATGTTCTTAATGTGATGAAGGTCCTTTAACTTTTAACACGCTTCTCCAGTTAAGCTGCGCGGGACTCTCACGGAAATGGCTGTCTACGGCTGCTGCAAACTGATTTATCCCCAGATAATAGTCAGAGCTGCAGACCAAATTGTTGGAAAGAAACAGTTCTTTAATTTCGGCGTTTGGGGCTGTCTGTGTCTTGTTTATGCACATTCCCACTGTGTACATGAGCAGAGATTTGCGGTGGCCCAACTTTTCCGGGCAATCAGGGTGACTCCCCTCCAGGCCAGAGGGCCTGCCCTGCTGATAATCTGCACGCAGACACCCTGCTGAGCTGGGCGGCTCACACTGGATCCTTCCTTGGCATCGAAGAGTCAAGTGAGACATCCATGTGTATGGCGCTACTAATTTGTATTTTGAAAATTGTATTTGCAGGAGCCGCTGAAATCATTTGCATTGTGCAAGTGATGAAATCTGCTCCATGTCTAAGATGTTTTCTGAGAAAGACAAGAGGCATCGTCCCAACCCCGACGTTATCTGGGCTTTGCTGGGACCTCCCTTCTGTCTCCAGAGGGAGCAAAGCCAGACACTAGTTACTGGAGAGAGCTATGGCTCCAAGCAGAGAACATTCCCTCAGCACCAACTGTGTGTGGAGTAGTGTGTCAGGCCCTGGAGACACTGGGGCCTGTGTCTCCTGGAAAGACTGGGGTGCATGAGATAGCACCAGCCCTGCTCCTTGGATTTACAGTCAGCTGAGCGACAGAAATGAAACAAGCAAAGGGATGCTTGCAGAAAGAATTGCCAGCTGTGCGGGCACAGGGAAAGAAGACATACTAGGAGTTGCAAGAGAGAAGCTGGGGGCCCTGGGAGTGGGTGACAGGAAATCAGGCACTCAGCCCCCAGCCCTCTCTGCCAGGCTCCT
The DNA here is from genome assembly GCF_002263795.3 of Bos taurus. Taxonomy (NCBI): domain Eukaryota; kingdom Metazoa; phylum Chordata; class Mammalia; order Artiodactyla; family Bovidae; genus Bos; species Bos taurus. The sequence goes on from NC_037353.1 coordinate 47,672,835, forward strand.
AGGAGCATCTCCAGCTTCTCAGCAGCAGAAAGAAACCTGGGGAAGTGTTGTGGACAGAGTTGAATGGATGGCATCACCAACTCAGTGGACATGAGTTTGAGCAAATTCTGGGAGATGGTGAAGGACAGGGAAGCCTGGTGTGCTGCAGTCCATAGGGTCACAGAGCGTTGGACACGACTGAGTGCCTGAACAATAACAGTGTGGACAGGGGGTCAAATCACAGGCTGGTCAGGACACAAGGCTCAGCGGGGTTCAGCCCAGCCCGGAAGTCCATTCCCTGGGCCAGGCCGCTCTGTGTCGGTGCTGTCCCTGGAGGGAGCCGGGCATCTCCGCTCGGGCACAGTGTGGGGGCCCCAGGCTTCGTGCCAGAGCGTGCCTGCCCCCAGGGCCCTGCAGCTCGAGGCTGTTGCCCTCTCCTCTCTGATTTCTGCGCTCGGGGTCAGGGCTGTGCCCCTTCCGTCTGTGTGCACCTGTCTGAGCCCATCCATCCCTGCTCCGCTCTGGCCCACCTAGCCCTCTAGCCCCTGAATCCAAGATCTGATTTCTCATTTTTCTACAGCCTTGAGCCTGGATGTTTGGGTCTGACCTCTTTTTGGGTAGTTGAGGGTAAGGGCCCAGGGTATAAGACATTTTCATCTTTTGTGACAGCGAAAATACTCACTGTATATTCATTGGCTTAAAAAAAAAAACTGAATGAAAATAACTGGAAAAAAATGTATACTTGAGTACCATAATGGATATTAACTAGACTCACTGTGATGATAATTTCACCATATATACAGATATGGAGTATGCTGCTGCTGCTGCTGCTAAGTCACTTCAGTCGTGTCCAACTCTGTGGGACCCCATAGACGCAAGCTCACCAGGCTCCCCCGTCCCTGGGATTCTCCAGGCAAGAACACTGGAGTGGGTTGCCATTTCCTTCTCCAATGCATGACAGTGAAAAGTGAAAAGTGAAAGTGAAGTCACTTAGTCGTGTCCGACTCTTAGTGACCCCATGGACTGCAGCCTACCAGGCTCCTCCGTCCATGGGATTTTCCAGGCAAGAGTACTGGAGTGGGGTGCCACTGCCTTCTCCAGGAGTATGCTATATACCTGAAACTAATACAATGTTATATGTCAATTACATCTCAGTTAAAACAAGCAAAAAGCCCTTGATTTTTTTTTTTTTTGCTTTTGATAAGATTAAGACACAAAAAATTAAGATAGAAACTCAAGAGACAAGCAGACATACAAGAATTAGGGTTAGGGTTAGGGTTACAGTTAGAGTTCCAATAACTTAGGAACAAGAAGAACCTGCCTCGGGTGACTCTCAAATCCTTATCCCTCCCTCTGCCCTCCCTTCCCTCCTTTTCATCAAGCATCTTTTGAATACCTGCCTGACCCTGCTGAGATGCTGCCAGGCCCTGGTGATGCTGTGATGAAGGCAACGTGGCTCCTCTGTCTTTAGAAGCACAACCCTGGCGCGTGAGACAGCTACATACATGCCAGCCCCAGGAGAAGCCTCACCAACACATACCTGTGCACAGGTGAGCCACTGGTGCGACTTTCTGTGGGAGTGCAGAAAGAAAAGCAGACTGGAAACATCTGGGAAAGCCTCCCCAGCAGGAGTAATAACCTGATGTAGGCCTTAAAGACTGAGAAGAATTTTTCTAGAAGGAGCCCTGGGGAGAAGGGTACTTCATGGCAGAGATGATGGTCTGAATGAATGCAGAGAGAGGGCCTGGGACAGGTGGGAAGGGAAAAGGATCTGCCTGGGCCTCCCAGGGTGATTTGTGGAGCAGCCCGTATTGCTGAATCTTTCTGGAAGGTTTCCAGAACCTTCAACATTTAGCTGTCCTTTCTACCATTCCTGCAACAGGCCTGCTTCTGCTGCTGCCTCCATGAATACTCTAGAAACAAAGGTCAAGGCACTTAGCGGGCTTCAGGGTCTTGCTCACCAAGTGCCCGTGACCTAGTTGAAGGCAAGGATGCCTTGGAGCAAGCGATTCTGGGGGGACCCATCACTGCCAGGTATGGGTAGGTGCCCCTGGATCGGGGACCTCTGAGTCAGGCTGCCCCCATCAGGGAGCCCTGTGGGGACTCAGCCATCTGCTCAACAATGGTCCGTGGGGCCCCGAAGGACAGTCAGGGAAGCATGGCCACGTTGTCGTGTTGAGTAAATGTGTGCCTAAAAGAGAAAACACTGACTCCATCACTGATGTTTGCTCCACTTTTTATTATTCAGTGTAGTTAGCTTGGGCTTTTCAAGGAGAACTGTGAAAGAATTTGCTTGACATCCAAGAAAAAATTATTTTCACCTTAGTTCACCTTCATACCCAAACTCACATGAATTACTATTTCTGTGATACACTGAGCTGTTTTTCATTGTTCTTCCCTTCTTAACATCTAGAGGCTCGTGGCTGAGGTCCACGAGCTGGGCTTCCAGACCATGGCCCTGCACTGCTTACTGCTCTGTGCATCCCTGCCTGGCAAACCTAACACTCTGGACACCTTTCCACTGTGCCCAGCTGGAGGCCTTTATTGGTTGGAGGCCCTCATTTCTTTATCCAGAAAATTTTCACTGAGGCTTAGGATGTGCTAAGTAAACAGGGCCCCTCATTTCTGTCTTCATGAAATGATGAGTCCAGTGGGAGAGAGAGAAAGTCCCACTAATCACTGTAGGAACTGGCCAGACACCATGTGGGTTCTGAGAGCCACGTAACTACCAAACACGGCTGAGCCACAAGATAATGCCTGCTGGGCGCTAGGGTCAGGGGCCCCAAGAGGGATGCCTGTGGAATGTCCATGGCATGGAAGGCAGAGAAAGGAGGGGAAACGGCGTTTCCAGCAGAGGCCATGGGGCAGAGGCAGGGACGGGTGAGAGTTGGACTGAACGTAGTGTGGCCAAGGTGAGGTTAGGAGGCTGAGCCCTCAGACAGGGCTCAGAGGTTGGCTGTGGCCAGACTGGAGGGCCCAGTGCCATGCTGGGGACGTGGCCCTATTGATATGACCAGATCTTTATTTATCCCCCAGGATGGAGAAAGAAAGTAAGAGGTAGGAAACGGAGCCATCGGGGCTCTGAGAAGAGGGTCACAGGAGGGATCTTTGGTTTAGGGATGCATAAAAACATAGAAGGGGCAGAAACAGGCCAAGGAGTCCAGACCAGGCCCCGCACTGTGTACCACTCTGTTCAACCCTGCCTGGTGCCTACAGTGTGGGCAGGCGGCCGTCCAACCACCCCCTCCCCAGATGGTTGTAGGTTCGCTCCTGTGCGCAGATCCCGAGGCTACAGAGATGCAGGGTCTACCTGCTGCAGAAAGAGCAAGTAGGCGGGTGAGGAAGGTTCATGGCTGTGGGGCGTTCAAGGTGCTGTGAAACTCGCAGGGGTGGGGACCATAAGGGTTTAAGCCTAGCTTGGCGGGCAGGACACAGACTGGCTTAAAGGGAAGAGGAGGACTTTCAGGGCGGGGAGCCTCAGACCGTGAAGAGGACTGCTCATCTCGGAAACGGTTCGTACAGGGGAGGGAGATAATAAAGAAAGATTTGTTGGGGCAGCTGCATGTGGGGCCTTGACGACCAGTGATAAGTCTGGCTGGGCAGTCACTGCAGGCCTCTGAGCAGCGCAGGGTCTGGGGACAGGAGGCCTGGGAAGACTCGTGGCCCAGGAGACTTGCCTGTGGGCAGCTCCCTTCCTGGGCTGGCGGACAGAAGCCCTCAGGAGCAGTCATGTCCTGCTTCAGGATTTGCCCTTTGCTGACAGGGGTCTGCTGATGGTGCTTGTCTGTTCTGTCTGTTGGGTGGGTCAAGCGTGGGTGGGATTCTCATAGGTGCTCACGGGGCTGTGGGGGTCTTGTTTGTGCCAGTCTGTTCTGTGCTGGGGCTTCCTTGGTGGCTCAGGGGTAATCTACCTGCCAAGCATGAGGCGCGGGTTTGATCCCTGGGTTGGGCACATCCTCTGGAGAAGGCAATGGCTACCCACTTCAGTATTCTTGCCTGGGAAATTCCATGGACAGAGGAGCCTGGTGGGCTACAGGCTATGGGGTTGCAAAAGAGTTGGACACGACTGAGCGACTTAGCACACAGGCATGTTCTGTGCTGGGGATGCCCAAAGGGGGACTGACTGTCTTGGTGGTCTGCTGGCCCTGAGGGTCCTGGTTCTGCTTCTGGCCACTTAGCACTCACTGAACATTTGCTTTGTGGCTGAACCGATGCAGGCACTGGGGAGTCAGAGACCAGGTACCCTGCCTGGGCCCTGGGGACTCCCTGCCCAGCAGGACACACGGGTGAAGAGGCTTCACAAGGGTGCTTGGCCCAGTCTGAGGAGGGGTACCTCAGGGTCCCTGACTTGTCCGGAAGCCGAGGGCTGGGCCCCAGGGCCCCCTCTTGCGGGCGTGCTGCAGTGGCTCTTTCGGACTTAGACTGCAGGCTGGTGGACCTGACCAGCCATGACATAAAGCGAGGGCGTCTCTCCAACCTTTCTGATGGGCTTCTTAAAGGACGTCAACAGCTGCTTATGGAGCCTGGGCAAGTCCCCTAGCACTTTGTGCCAGGGTCACGGTCCCACAGAGGAGCGCGCACCAGCCTACCTCTAACATGGGGTGACCTTTCTCCTCCATGGTACTCCGAGGAGCCCCCCGGCCAGGGCAGGGAATGGAGTGGGGATGATGCAGGGCCTCCGGGGACAGGCGTGGAAGCCGGAGAGACCCTGCCCTCCTGCCCATCCTCTAGAGCTTTCCAGGCTCTCTCCTGCTCCAGTGGCTTTGCAGAAGGGAGAGCAGAGAAGAAAACATGCCTTCAAGGGCAGCATTAGGTGATCAGAACCCCAGAGAACATTAGAACAGTCAGAATTTACACAGGAAAAGAGATGACATTGGACTGACCTTTGTGTCTGGACAAGAGACATAATTACCAGGAAGGCTGGTAACAAAAGGAGCCTGGAAGGAAGAGAAGCAAGAAGGGACGGCTTGACTGGTCATCACCCGCCGAAGGGCAGGATCCCCCCAGGCTGAATGACACTCACCGTGTACTTCAAGGAATGCACGTATCGGGAGAGGTGAAATCAGGAGCCTCAGCCCACCTTGCTGACTGTGGTCCCCGAGACTGCTAAGCATTTGAAATACTCCTGGACTACAGGAGCGGAAGTAGCTGAATGCAGAGAAGACCTCCTCGTGGGGCGATCTTCTGCGTGAGCGACCCCGTGGCTTGGTCTTATGAGCAGGTCGATCTTTCAAAGCCTTCTGAATTTGCTGAATCCACTCAAGTTTACTATTCTTCATTATCAGCATCGCGACGAATGTCTGCCTCCTGGACACTTCGGGGTCATCAAACCTGTGCTGTAGGATGTTCGGACACAGGTCCTTTCAAACGGGGAACAATAAGGAAAGGAGCATCTGTCTCTTATTGATCAGGATTTCTGAACTAAGGCATAGAGAGCTCTAATCGTGGCCTAGGAATTTATTTTTGAAAATACCAAATATCACCAAACAACTCCAGCGGGGGTAGAACAATGGAGAATTCAGTTTGCAAACGTGTGGCTGAAATGATACCTTTTATTTTTCTCTCTCTTTTTAAATTTATTTTTAATTGGAGGATAATTGCTTTACGATATTGTGTTGGGTTCTGCCACACATAAACATGAATCAGCCACAGGTATATGGATGTCCCCTCCCTGTCTAGCCTCCTTCCCACCTCCCACCCCATCCTACCCCTCTAGATTGTCAGAGAGCTGAAATGATACACTTTAAATGAAAGAAACTTTCACCACACATAGCATGTAGTGGGTGGTTATTTGTGCAGACAAAAGGGAAGGATACTCTTCGCCCTGGAGTTTGCTTTGCCAAATTCCGGGCCCCTTCCTGTGGTGGGTTAATTTCCAGGCTCTGCCAACACCTCACCTGCACCCAGCCAGCCTCTCCTCCCCTGACTGTTTCCCAGGGTGTGGGTGACCTGGACGTGCCGTGGCCTCAGTGCCCCGGGAGGACATTGTAGTTTGAAGGCATCTCAGTGGGGCTCTCTTCCAGAGCGCTCCGGCCTCTCTCGGTCTGAAGAGGAGGCTGCCTCCTGGGCTCTCCAGACTTTATGCTAAGTAGCTCCCACTCATCCATGTAAACACGGGCGTCCTGGCGTTTCCAACAGGCCTTATGTAAAGTGATAAATTGCCCCTAGAAAGGATCGACCAGCACGTGGGCCTTAATTGTCTCCTGGCACCAGGGGTTCCTAGAGCCCTTGAAGATGAGTTTGCAGCTCCTGCGGACCACGGAGGCGGCGGCATCCTCCTTGCCCGCTCCCATCCCCGCTCAGGCCACGCAGGGTGCACCCCCGGGTCGCGCCCCTGGGGATGCCCGGCGGCCCAGCCGCCACCCCCGAGCGTGCACGCGCGCCCACCCGCCTTCGCCATCACGGTCGGGGTCGGGGAGCGCGTGCTCGCATCGGTTAATTAGAAGCCGGAGTCGGTGGAGCCCCCGCCCGCCGGCCTGCGCTCTGCCCGCCAGGGGCGCCCTCCCTGCCGCCCGCCGGCCCTTTGATCGCCCGCGGCCCGCGGCCCGAAGCCCGCTCCGCTGCGCGCAGGTGGCGGCAGCGGGGCGCGGCGCGCTCGGGCGCTCCGGTCCCCCGGCCGCGGCGCGCTCCCCGCCACGCCGCACATCAAGGCCCGGCCGGCCGGCGGGCGCCTTCATTAGCAGCCTGAAATTATAATATTATGTTAAAGAACAAAGCTGCTCCCCGGAAAAATATGTGCTGCATATCTGACAAAGATAAATTGGATTATTCAAAATATTCTTGATGAAATGTTACATTTTGCAACTAATTATCAATCTGTTTTATCTGCAGACCAGCTGGGCATTTTTGTGCATGCAAGACCTGCCTTTCCAATGATCTTAAGATGTCACTGCAGCGTTTACATCTTTTATTTCAAGATTTAAATAACTAGGAAGTAGCTAATGTAATTCACTGCTGAGAAGAAAGAGGAGCTTCTTGATTCCTTTCCAAAGCCATCTCCTTCTAATGAACTTCTTTGGACTGTGAGTAATGAGGCTTTATTCAAATAATGTTTAAGGAAGCCTCTGTCAGTGTAATTTCTAAAAAAAAAAAAAAAAAAAGGGACCAATGTTTAATACATTTAAAACATCTCAATTCATAGGATATTAGGTCATGCAAGCCCACAGTAGCCCTTGCCAATGAGATGTTCCTCTGGTGTAGCTCTTTTCAGTTGAACCTGGCCTGGCCAAGCCCTCAGATGGCCTCACAAATCCAATGACTTGGCCCACTTTTTATCTGATGTTTTGCTGGAGCTGAGATGTTTAAGATACTCTGGGTTGATATAAATCCTGACCATTAGGAAGATTCAGCTTTCGGCTCCTGTCTGCCCATGAAAATCTCTCTCCTGTTCTGATCTATCTGGGGGATTGTGTCAATGTAGTTTTCTTGTTTTGTGAGTATTTTATGGCTGGAGGCAGCAGAAAAACAGACTCTGACGGCTTCTAGGCCCTTCACACTTTCCTGGAGGGTAGAGAGTGGCCGGAAGATGCACTTTGTCTGTATGCTTAGCGTCCGCCCACCCGTCTCCATGTGGTGAATGCATTCTCCATTCAGGCTGAATAGACACACTGGAACCTACCGTGTATCAACACTCAGAAGTGCTTTCCAAAACCTGCTCTAGGCTTTCTTTTTGTTAGAGAGAAATATAGGCTTCTCAGGTGGCACTAGTGGTAAAGAATCTGCCTGCCAAGGCCGGAGACCAAGAGACATAGGTTCGATCCCTGGGTCAGGAAGATCCCCTGGAGGAGGGCATGGCAACCCACTCCAGTATTCTTGCCAGAAAAATCCCGTGGATAGAGGAGCCTGGCGGGCTACCACTCATGGGGTTGTAAGGAGGTGGACACAACTGAGCATGCACGCATCATTCATCATTCACAGAGAAATATAAGAATATTCTCCTTGCTGAACAAACTTCACTCCTTCAGTCTCAGTAGATACTCCACAGTCCGAGATGGAGGAAGCAAGGTGCGGGGTGGGGGGGGGGGGGGCCTTCACTCCCATTGCACAGGTGAGAACACTGAGGCACAAGGAAAGAGATGATGTGATTTCCTCAAAGATACCCTGAGAGCTGGGCTTCCCAGATGGCGCTAGTGGTGAAGAATTCACTCCTGCCAGTGCACGAGATATGAGAGACGCAGGTTCGAATCCCTGGGTCAGGAAGATCCCCTGGAGGAGGGCATGACAACCCACTCCAGTATTCTTACCTGGAGAATCCCATGGACACAGGAGCCTGGTGGGCTTCAGTCCATGGGGTCACGAAGAGTCGGACACGACTGAGCGACTGAGTACGCACAGCAGGCACCCTGAGAGCGGTGGAGGCGGGGCTGCAAGCCTCTCCAGGCTCCCAGCGCATCCTCTACGCGCTCCACTTAGATGATGAAAGATGAACTTGTAGCTGATGGGAGGAACATGTGGGAAGGTTCAGGATGTGGGTTCCCTTTCTCAGCTGAGAGGTCTTCAAAGTGGTTATGAGGGAGCACGCCAAGGAAAATCAAGCAGCCATTTTCCCACTGAAATGACAGAACATACATCCTTCTTGCTTTTCTAATTGATTGCATTCTGACTGCTTCTCCATAAAATGATCCCCAGACAGGTTCTCAGAGCTGTCGCTGAGCCATTTGAAATTTCGCATGAAGCACGTTTATGTGTGCGTTTCTGTATCTATCTGTATAACTCTTTCCCCCTTATTTGGCTTGGTTAGGAAATGTCTTTTGTTCAGATTGCAAAAGAAAATTACACCTGATCTGCTTTCTGCCCGATTTGACTCCAGGGTTTTCTCTTTTGGCATTCCTGTATCAAGGGTCAAATTACAGTGCTCAGAACAGAAATGTTTTGCAGAAACACTGACGGGACCGTCCTAAGACTACGCTTTCTGGTGAGAGTCTCATCTTCTGTTTTTATTTACTTATTTTTTTTTTTACCTTTTTTCCCGTGATAAGTTAATTAATTTTTGTTGGAGTGTAGTTGATTCACACTGTAGTGTTAATTTCAGTGCAATGACGTGGATCAGTTCTGCAGATTCACGTGTCCACTCCTTTTAGACTCGTTTCCCATATAGGTTACTGCAGAGGGTTGCATAGAGTCCCTGTGCTGCACAGTAAGTCCTTCTTAGTTATCTGTTTTATGTATACAAGTGTTTACATGTCAATCCCAATCTTCCAATGTATCCCTCCCCCTCGCTTACCCCCTGCAAACCCTAAGTTTGTTTTCTATGTCTGACTCTATTTCTGTTTTGTTAGTAAGTTCACTTGTATCCTTTTGTTAGATTCCAGATACAAACGGTATCACATGATATTTGTCGTTCTCTGCCTGCCTTACTTCACTCGGTGTGATCACCACGAGGTCCATCCATGTTCCTGCAGATGGCTTTATCTTCTTTCTTTAAGATGCTAGTTTCCTGCCTCATGCTTCTTATTTGAGAGTCCACGGCTGTGTCAGAAGTGAAGGTGCAAGGGTCCCTTGGAGCTCAGAGGAGACTCTACTGGCCGTTGGCTTTTCCCAAGTAGTCTCCTGGGTCTTTTGCCTAGAGTGATTGAGGGGCTGTCATCTCATGATGCTAACCCCCCAAACCCCAAAATCCTCTGAATGTAAGGTGAGATCTCTCTGTCACAGAGATGACTATAGGGCACCAAATATTCGGTGTTGTTTTTTTTTCTAAAATAATTTCAAATTATATGTAGAAAGACAAAATATCAGGGCTTCCCTGATGGCTCAGTGGGTAAAGAATCTGCCTGCAATGAAGGAGACACCGGAGACACTAGTTTGATCCCTGGGTCAGGAAGATCCCCTGGAGAAGGAAATGGCAACCCACTCCAGTATTCTTGCCTGGGAAATCCCATGGACGGAGGAGCCTGGCGGGCTACAGTTCAAAGGGTCGCAAAGAGTTGGAGACGACTGAGTGACTAAGCACGGGAAGACAAAGCAGATTCTCTTCTCTCTTCTATAGAAGAGTCACTGTGTGTGTGCAGATTATTTAGCCATCTTCACAGTACGTGGTGTAAGAAAATGTCAGAACTCTCCTGGAAAAGTGTGCTGTGCTTTGCTTGGTCACCCCAAGCTGCCCACGCCTCACCTGTGGGTAGTGTGTGGCTGGGCCCACAGTGGTGTTCGAAGGTCCTTTAAAGCATCAAGAGCAGGTATCCACAAAGCTTTTCTGTAACGGGCCAGATGATGAGTGTTTCCGGTTTGCAGGCCATCCCCTCTCTGTCTCAGCTACTCCATTCTGCCACCGAGGCTCTGAGGCAGCTGCAGACAATTTGTAAATGAACGAGCGTGGCCCTGTTCCAATAAAACTTTATTTATGGGCACTGAAATGTGAATTTCAGATAATTTTCATGTGTCATGAAATATTATTCATCTTTTGATTTTTTTCAGCCGTTTACAAATGTAATAACCATTCTTAGTTTGTGGGCCGTACAAAAGCAGACAGTGCCCAGATGTGGCCCGAAGGCTGCAGCTTGGCCCTTCTGCTTTGGAACTGAACCAGGAAACTTCCAGCCGCTCTGACTCTCCTGCTGCTCTTGTATGAGTGAAGGAGGGATGCCTTCTTGATCCACTGGATCCACTCAGATAATAGTAGGTCCACTCTTAGCCCCCAGCCCAGTTTTATTGAGCTATAATTTGACATTTAATATTGTATAAGTTTGAGGCGGACGATGGAAGGGCATGATTGTGCATTCCTTGCAAGGTAATCACCAGGGTAAGTCTAGGGGACATACCTCAACTCACAGAGTCACACGTCCTTTTCCTTGTGATGAGAATTTTTAAGATCTATCCTATCACTCAAAGGGAGGGGATTATAAAAGATATCTGTTAGGAGGATTCCATGGAGTAGTTTGATTTACATGGTTTCAGTTAGGGAGAAAACTCTCAGAAGTGAGAAGGTTAGATGAGTTCTGGAAGAGGCTGAGGAACAAAAGAGATTTGGACCAACCAGTCTGTGCGGCTGCCGCAAGGACTGTGATTAGATGGAGGTGGGGAGGGGAGTGGAGGGTGGGGGAGGGGAGGTGAAGGGGGAGGGGGGCAGAGGCGGTCAGGTGGGGGCGGCCCTTCTAAGGATTCTCTCCAGGCCCAGGAGTTAAGGAGCAGACTGGGAGCTGCCAGCTGGCCCTTCGAAAGCATCTCGTAGCCCCAAGTTTTCTATAAAACTGCACACTTTTCCTCTCTATTCCACAGATCTGTACAGAGCCCCTACTGGGTGCCAGGTCCGTGTGGGAAGCCCTGTGGGGCAGCTTCCTGTGGCTGCTGTCACAGCCTGTGGTCCAGTCTCTGAGCTCCTGGTGATGCCGGCGTGCTTGGGCTCACAGCACATCCCTCCAGCCTCTATCTCCCTCTTCCCATGGGACTCTCCCTGCCTGCGTCTCCCTGTCCAGATTCTCCTCTTCTGGTGAGCGAGGCCGTTGCTGGAGCAGGGCCCAGCCTACTCCTGGAGGCCCTCCTCACAGCCAGATGACATCTGCAAGGACTCTGTTTCCCAAGAAGATCACATTCTCAGGTCCCAGGGGACTTGAACATTTTTTGGGAGGTGATGCAATTCAACTCGCACGACGCAGAAAGCGGAGTAAACAGAGGTTAGAATTGGGGCCCAAGTGGCAGCTGTCCCTTTACCGTGTGACTTCAGTGGCCGACGATTGGCTCTGATCCTTCCTGGCAGCAAAACACAGTCGTGGTGTTGACGGCTGTGGTTGGGTCTCCAGAAGTATCATCCCCACACGATCCCGAGTGAATCTCACACAGGTTAGTAAAGGTTTCTTCGGGGATTTGCCTTGCTCACTCAGGGAACAACTTCACAGCCCGAGGCCCTTCTTGCCACACACTCCATGGACTCTTCTCTGGACCCTCTGCCATGTTGCTGCTCCACCTGCTTCTCTTGGGGATTTCTCTTGGGAAGTAGGATTCCTGGCTCCTTAATCAGGGCTTCCCTGGTGGCAATAGTGGTAAAGAGCCTGCCTGCCAATGCGGGAGATGTAAGAGGTGTGGGTTTGATTCCTGGGTTGGGAAGATCCCCTGGAGGAGGAAATGGCAACCCACTGCAGTATTTTGCTTCGAAAATCCCATGGACAGAGGAAACCGGCGGGCTACAGTCCATGGGATTGCAATCAGCTCCTTAATCAGCTTGACCCCAGTTCCTGTCCCCAAAGCTTGCAGATGCACTCAGCGCTCAGCATAAGGAAGGGCTCCCCCAGTGCCGGGACCCCACCCTCATGCGCAGCTTTGCATCCTTTTGTTATGAGAGCTTGCTCTCTGCCCCAAGTGAACTACCAGGGTATTTCTTCTGTATGAGCACCCTTCTTTTATTGTGCTTCACTTTATTGCACTTTACAGATATTGTGATTTTTGCAAATTGAAGGTTTGTGGCCACCCTGCATTGAGCACATCTATTTGGTACCATTTTTCCAGCAGCATTTGCTCACTTTGTGTCTGTACCATATATTGGTAATTCTCGCAATATGTTCAACCCTCCACCAGCAAAAAGATTACAATTTGATGAAGACACAGATAATGTTTAGCATTTTTAGCGATAAAGGGTTTTTAAAGTAAGGTTTGAATGTTGTGTTTTAGACATAATGCTATTGCACACGTAACAGACAGCAGTATAGGGTAAAGGGAGTGTTTATATGCACTGGGAAATCAAAAGAATTTTGGTGTGACTCTCTGTATTGCAGTATTCGGTTTGTTGTAATGGACTGGAACCAAAGCTGCAGTATCTCTGAGGTGAGCCTGGAAGAGCATCGTCCCTAGGAGGAATTTGGTGAATGAAATGACCTTCAGCCCCTTTCCAGCCTCCTTGATAATGGGGTGAACACAGGAAGCACATCCAGCTCAGGCGTGGAAACCAGAAGTCACCCGAGGGACAGGCAGAAGGCCCAGGTGATGACGGCCAGGTGAGGTGAGGGAGGAGAGTGTGTGTCGAGCGAACCTGTGCTGGGGACTGAACAGCTGTGAGGCTCAGAGGGCTCTCCTGGGAGGAGTGATGCTGGGCGACTCAGAGCTGCCAGCTCACCCTGGACGCTGAGACTCAGGCGAGGAGGAGGGACTGTCCCTGAGCCTCAGGGACTCCGGCCAAGGGACAATGAGAGGAGGTGATTCCACTCCAGGGTATTTCTAAACACCTCCTATGGTCTGCCGCATCCTCAGCCCTGTGTGTGTGTGTGTGTGTGTGTGTGTGCACACGCACGCGTGTGTGTGCATGTTGCTCAGTCATGTCTGACTCTTTGCCACCCCTTGTAGCCTGCCCGGCTCCTCTGTCCATGGGATTCTCCAGGCAAGAATACTGGAGTGGGTAGCCTTTCTCTCCTCCAGGGGATCTTCCCAACCTGGGTCTCCTGCATTGCAGGCAGATTCTTCACCATCTGAGTCACCAGGGAAGCCCCATCCTTAACTCTAAATTGCACTAGATTTCCTGCCCTTTGAAATTTAACTTTGTTCAAGCTTTGACCCCCATCCATGCAACCAGTCTCAGAATTTTGGGCTCATCCTGTTTCCTGAACCACCTCTAAGTTAGAGCCTGTGAGTTCAGGTGCTGGAAACGCGCAGAGAGAAAACAAATCCACGGCCAAGCTGAAAGAACCACAGGGCAGCTTCAAGCTTAAAGAACCCAGGGCAGCTTCCGAAAGGGGCTCAGCCCGGACTCACCTTTGCTCCTTGTCACCCTAAGGAGCACCCTCCCCTCCGCCACCATCATCACCACTGTGCATTGCATGCTCTGTGATCTTTTTTAAGGCTTACAACATCCCCAAAGGGTAAATTATTTCCCCTTTTAAGGACTATTAAAACACTGATTTATCCCTGCCTTCAGATGAGGAAGTCGAGGCTCACGTAGGGTGAGCACTGGTCTCCCTGTGTCACTGCCGCAGAGGTCAGGGTCAGCGTGTGTGAGGACGAGTGCTGTGTGAACACGTGTCCGCATGTGCACGCCTGTGAGCACGTGTGTCCCTGTGTGTGCCTGGCTGCCACGCGTGTGTGGCTGCAGATTTATGCATGCGTGTGTGAGCACGTGTGGGCTGTGTGTGTGTGCTGGCGGGCTTGTAAGGCCTCCAGGAGTGGGCGTGGCAGCCACTCTGGCCTGTCTGCGCCTCCAGCACCCGCGTGGAGGCCCAGGAGGGCAACAGGGCTTCCTGAGAAGCAGGCAGGACCGATGGGAGCAGGATGTGGGCTGGCCGGCGAGAGGCTGACCTGGCTGCGTCCACCAGCCTGGGGGGTGTGAGAGCCCTCCTGAGATCTTGCCTGGCTTGCGTGGGGCCCAGCCAGGCTCTTTAATTGGCAGCATCAAGTGCTGTGCCAGGCTTGGCTGCCTCGGGGTCCCCTGGCAGGAGGGGCTGGAAGCTGGGGTCTGCAGGGCTCCGTGTGTACGCTCTCAAGCTGGGGGAGGAGATCCTGCTTGGTGGTGGGAAGGTTGGGGAGAGGAGGCGAGGAGTAGCCTCCTGCCTGGTGCCTGTAAGCATCTCAGGCCACCCTGGGGCTCAGACCTGCCAGTCCTCCTGGCAAGGAGCCGTCCAGGCTACTTCCAATACAGCATCCGCCAGCCACAGCTAGCTGTTTAAATGTAATCAACTAGCTGATTAATTATCAATGGATTAAAGAAATTAATTAAAATGAAATGTGAATACCCAGATCTGCAGTTGCACTCCCCACCTTTCACGGGCTCAGTGGCCACGAGATCTAGCAGCACAGATGAAGAACACTTCTGTCGTCACGGAAACTTGTCGGACACCACCGCTCTAAAGGGCAGGTCTCCAGGCCTAGCCCTGTGGCCTGGGTCAGGTGAACGACGCTGTCGAGACCTCACGGCCCCCCGTCCCGGCTTTGGTGAAGGATTTCACTGGTCGTTGGCTCATCGGAGGCTTTCAGAGGGAAGTTCAGGTGTTCAGATTCCATCCCACCTATGGGAGGAGATGGGCACGTGAGGGCACCGGGAACTGACCCTGTGGCTTTTTTTTTTCCTTTTAAATACATGAGTCATGGGACTTCCCTGGTGGCCCAATGGTTAAGACTCTGTGTTTCCAATACAAGGGGTGTGGGTTCGATCCCCGGTAGGGGAACTAAGATCTTATATGTCACGTTGCACAGTCAAAAAAAAAAAAAAAAGATGCCAGTCACAGGGCTGCACACTTTACATGTGCTACCAGTAACAGTATTAAGTAATTGTGACTGTCACATACTGGGTGCTTACGTGCGTGCCAGACCCCAGCCTGTCCTTGCCAGGCGTCGCTTCCCCCCAGGAGAGGGCCAGCACTCGCCTTATTCACGCACTGAGCCACCTCTGGCTGGAGAGGCACCCAGCTCATTCTGTCCCTGACTCTGGGGTGATTCTGCTTGAATGCTGTCTACAAAGCCATTTCCCAACCATTCACCACAGTCTCTTGTTTCCTTTTTAATTAGAATAACTGTAACTTTTTAGTATGGCCTTAACGTAGTACTTTTTTGTCCTATTTAAACTCACCCAGGGATGATTTGCAGGAAAAGGAGACTGGGGACTCCATGACTGGGTGTTGACCCCTCCACCCCTCCTGCTGTTTGTTCTTGTTTTCTGTTTTAAATTGAAATATAGTTGATTTACAATGCTGTGTGCTCTTGCTCTTTAAAAAACAGACTTATAGATTCTCTTCATGTAAAATCTCATCATTTCCATTGGTAAAGCTGTCATCCTCGGGAAGTTATTTGAGCCCCTTTGTCCTCATGATCAGATCACACAGCTTCTTTCTCCTCTGAAGAACCTGAAAAGCAGTTTACATTAAATATTAGAGCACCTGACTACCACTGGCTAATTTAATTGTGGACTTCAACGTAAGCTTCAGGGATGTTTTTCCATCCTGAGCTGTCAGTGGTATTTGCTGATGAGAGGTTTCAGTTTGCAATCCCTGGTCAATCAGTGCTTTACTCTCAGGAGGAAATTAAAGAAATCACTTGAAAATGGCTGAGAAATTGGAAAAAAAAAAAACACAACCCAAACACGCTTGGCTCCAGCAGGCATCCTGGAGGGTGGATGGGAGGTCAGCTGAGTGCTAAATGCTGTTGCTGCCTCTCGGGCCCTCCCTTGACACCATGGCTCTCAAAGTCCCGCCGTGAGAGAAGACGGAGTTGGCTGCCTTAGAGATGACTTTCGGTGGGCTGCCGTGGTCTGTTAGAGTCATAAAGTGCGTTATGACGAGCGTTGGGGCGGGAGCAGGACTCTCTCTCAGGCTGGTCTTTAGAACAAAGAAAACAAGCTCAGTATCTACTAGGAGATCAGTTTGCGCCCGATTTGGTTTAAATGCTAAACCCTATGAAATGATCTTAAGCAGAAAAATCAATTTCCCAGAAGTCTCAGATGTACACTGGAACTCTCATATTTGAACTAAATCTAGGTAGAGTTAAATAATTGAGCTTGCTCTCTTTAAGTGCTACAAATGTATTTCACACTAGAAATAGCTTACGTGAGTCGGGCAACTCCGGAGGGTGCTCAGGCACCCAAGTCCCTCGGAGATGGGCTGGGAGCAGCTTGAGATCACCCCTGCCCTGAGGGGGTAGGGCTGGGGTGGCACCGAATCCCAGATAGCTCCTTGTCCAGAATAAGCCGGGAGAGGCAGGCACCAAGTTCACGAGCAGAGCTGGACGCTCTTGAAATGACCTGCGTTGATAGAGAAGAATGCTTGGGGCTTGCCCCTTGCATGTGGCATCTGAGAGCGCAAGGACCCAGTTTGGGGACCCCCAGGTCCTGCCAAGGAGCAGACAGAGATGAAGGTCACCGCTTCTGACCTCACCTCCTGACTCCCATCTCCTGCCTGGGTTGACTGGGATCTACAACTTCTCAGAGCCTCGGTTTTCCATCTGTGAAATGGGACTTCATTTGCTCCTGCACTTTTACGGGACTTCGTTTGCTCCTGCACTTTTTTGATTGTCCTGGCCCTGGGGTAGAGCAGTGAACACGGTGGACAGAGCCTCGCCTCTCTGAGCTTGTGGGTCTGTGGTGGAGGCACACCGCACGGGGTTTCCAGAACCATTCAGTCTGGGGAAGGGCTGGAAAGGAAGAACACGCCCCTCTGAACAGGCGTACCTGCTTGCAAGAGAGTGGGGGTTTGAGTGAATTAGTTCAGTAAAATGCCCAGAGCTGCTCTTTCATCACATAGGCCAGTCAGAGCGAGAGGGGAAAAGAGGGATTCAGGAAAAGGGAATTAAATAGAAATGCAGGGCTGGCCTGGGGAGAAGGGGGCTCCGGGTTTGTGTCCACCAAGATGTAGGCACATGCTGACCACCTCCAGCCCAGCTCACCCCAGGAGGCAGTAAGGAAGCTCTCTGGGCCCGGCTTGGGCCCCGCTGACCCTCGCGTTCGCTCTGTTCCCCTGGTCGATCTGCGGAGCATTTACAAGTGGGAAGCAGGCCAAACTCTGGCCTGAGCACGTCCCTGCTGGCGCGGGACCTGCGGGAGTGAGGGCCGGTCCAGTCTGCTCCAGCGATGAGCCGGAGGCACCCCCAGATGCAGGAGTGCAAGTGTGTGTGTGTGTGTTTATCGTTGGATTTCGAAGCTGGTCCTCGGGGTGCATTTATACTGAAGCCGGCGTCCCTGTGGCCAACGCATCTGGACATTTCTCCTGGCCTTCCTTGCTAGCAACCCATTCTTCTTCGGAGTGTTTTTTAACAGCTGGATGCTTGCCTTGCCAATTTAGAGTACACGGGTCCTGTCACAAAGGCATCGATAACCCGTTGCAAGGATGACGTGACCAGCGCAGCTTTGGAAGATAGAAAGCAGATGAGGGTTACTTGGAGGTGAAATGTGGTTTTTGCTGCTTACAGTTGAGGCTCTGAAATCCAAGCTCCCCCTGAGTTTCAACGGCCTATATTTGTTTGCTTATTTTGGCCGCACTCTTGGCTGTTGGAATCCCCTCTCCCTCCCCTGCAGCCTGGCCAGATGACACAGGTTTAATCAAAAACCATGAATCCAAGGTTCTGGGGCCACTGCTGTCACCAACCAGCTGCGTGACCTCGACAGGCTAGTCAGGCCTCTGGCAGGATCCCTGCTTTCTGGTCTTCAAGGGAGGGCCTCGTTCCCGACTGCAGGAGTCCATTGGTTCCGCAGGGAACGTGCTCGACTTGGAGAATTTGCTTAACACAAAATATGATCACGGGAGACCGTCCAGGGTCTGTGAACCGCGAGGCCGGGAATCGGCGGGTTTGTTTTCTTTTACACCTTCTGTATTTGCAGGAAAGCACAGTCGACATCGTAAGGTCGACTTTTAGCTGTCAAATCTACATTTCATTTATTTATGTCTTCCAGAAAGTCCTGGTAATACATTGATAAACTTCCATCTTTAAATAAAACCTCTGTGTGAGGAGGACTCCACTCTACAAAGAAGGCACGACCTTCATACCCAACAGCGTCCGGATGAGATGGATTAGTTGACATCAGGGGTGGCGAGAAGCACTCTCCAGCCCTGCGACGCGCCGCAGTCTGCTGGGTGAAGTCGTGTTTCTGGCTTCTATCCAGCAGAAATGAACAGTAAATAAATGAAGAAGTATATTAGGCTGAACCGCTGACATTTGTATGCAGGGTAGTAAATGTTTGTAGATGAAGAGCAGCAAAAGATTTTTTAATAAATGCTTTGGTGGCGGATTTTATACTAAATCATTTCTTGACATTTCGACTAAAACCAACAGCTTAGATGATGGATCTGAGGTTCATACCATATGCATATACTCTGGTTTGATGAATCCTCCGCTAAAAGGACCTCCATGAAACTGGATTCCCTCCTGACCAGGAGAAGATTGTATGTGGAATACATTAATTCACGGAAGTCGGGGAGGACCAGGGCTGTGATCTCGCCCACACTCTGGATATGAGCTGAGGCTCATATGAACGACGGTCTCCTTGGGTTTTCAGCTGGAGCTGGACTACGCTAAATAAACTCCATAGTGGAGATGATGGTTCTATTTTCTGATGGGAATGTTTACTCAAGAAAGTGAGGCCCGGAGGGCTGGACAGGAAAGTGGGGGAGGAACGTGTTGGCGTGTGGACAGGTCCCTGTTGGCAGGGTTGCCCAGTTCTTCCTCTGAGCTGGGCAGGACCTCCCTGGCCATCCTCCCCTTTGGGCCCGCAGATGGCAAACCAGGACACAAGGCTGACTCCTCGGGTCCTAGAGGTGGCCCTTTCTTGTTGCCTGCAAGCCCCAGCTGAGTGCAGCTCTTCCTGCTGGTCTGGTCTATGGGGCCGGAGCGAGTCCCTGTGGATTCAGATGCATCCCCCCTCACTTTGGGCCATCGCCTCCCCTCCTTTCTCCTGGGGGCTCCCCTTCATCTTGGGAGTCCCCGTCGTCTTCTTTTGGCAGACTCTTCCCTTTCCTTCAGTGGGGTCCCTTGCTCCCTCCTGCTGGAGCCTGCTCCTCTTGCTCCTCCGTCCTGTGCTGTCCTCCCGGGCAGCCCCACCTGCAGGGACCAGGGTTCCTCCTGGGAGGGCGCGTGGATGCCCAGAGTGCATCAGGCCTGTCAAGCATCAGACACCAATCCCTGAACCCGAGTCCCCGGGGACCAGTGTGGGAATCTGCATCCCCAGCAGGTACCACCCCTCAGTGTCCAGCCCTCACGAGGTCCCCAGAGGATGCATGGAATGGACAAAGAAATGCACGAGAAAGAAAGAAAGGCATGCTGTAACCCCTGGGTCTGAGGCCCCAGGCAACGCCTCTCCTCACGTCCTATTGCTATTTTACGTGGGTCCTGTCGTCTCCAGACCTCATCCTGATCCATCACGGTGTAATAGATGAAGCCATCCTTCCAAAAAAAAATGAAAGAGCCTTGACAATGATAATTGCTGTTAATATCACTCCGGACATAGGTTTACTGTCTGATGAGTTTGGAAAATTTCCTTCTGAAACAACATGAGGAGCCATCCAGGGTTTGGTCAGCGGGTGGCGTGGCCACACTTGAAGAGGTATCTGAGGGGCCAGAAAATGCATCTGTGGTGCAAGAGGGGAGCCCCTCACCCCCGTGAAGCCGGGGTGATGCCTGCTCAGGGTCTGCTGCCTCCCGGGATGGTCGGGCTGCGTGAATACTGCAGGGTGCCACCCTGGTCGAGGGACATCAAGAGGTCAGGTCCCCAGCTCGGGCCTGCTGTGAGTGCCAGCACCTTCCTCCTCTGATTTTCCTTCCTGTTTCACATACTCGCTCTCCCTGGTGAACAGTCCTTGGCAGGTTTCCCAAGATATCAAATTCCGGGAGAGAAAATACACAGGTCATGTGTAAGGACTAAATAGAAACCCTTAGCTGGAAATGACTTTTGTCAGGTGCCTGCACAACAGCTCCGCCTTCAGCTATGAGTTAATCAGACAGACAGCAGCGGGCAGACGTGGGCATGGGGCCCTCTGTGGCCTCCCGTGACTCCAGACTCACCTTCGGCAGGTCATGCGGCTTCAGGGGGCTGCAGCCTCTCATCTCACTAATTAGGGCCTTGGACGAGCCGCGCCAGGCTCTGTCCAGGTTGGGGAGTGAGTCCCTCTCCTCCTCCCCTGAGTCCCAGACTGCTGTCCTCTGCAACCGAGATTGCTAAGGCCCGGCCACACTTCACGTGCTTAGCAGGAATGTGCGGCTGTAACGCAATCTTGAGTCTGTTTTGCGACTTGCTTTCAGCTGAGTTCAGTTCAGTCACTTAGTCGTGTCCTGCTTTTTGCGACCCCATGGACTGCAGCACGCCAGGCTTCCCTGTCCATTGCCAACTCCCAGAGTTTACCCAAACTCACGTCCATCAAGTCAGTGATGCCATCCAACCATCTCATCCTCTGTCGTCCCATTCTCCTCCCACCTTCAATCTTTCCCAGCATCAGGGGCTTTTCCAATGTGTCAGTTCTTTACATCAGGTGGCCAAACTATTGGAGTTTCAGCTTCAACATCAGTCCTTCCAATGAATATTCAGGACTGACTTCCTTTAGGATGGACTGGTTGGATCTCCTTGCAGTCCAAGGGACTCTCAAGAGTCTTCTCCAACACCACAGTTCAAAAGCATCAATTCTTCGGCGCTCAGCCTTCTTCACAGTCCAACTCTCACATCCATACACGACCACAGGAAAAACCATAGCCTTGACTAGATGGACCTTTGTTGGCAAAGTAATGTCTCTGCTTTTGAATATGCTGTCTAGGTTGGTCATAGCTTTTCTTCCAAGGAGCAAGCGTCTTTTAATTTCATGGCTGCTGTCACCATCTGCAGTGATTTTGGAGCCCAAAAAATAAAGTCTCTCACTTTCCACTGTTTCCCCAACTTGCTTTGACCTGTTTCTAACGCTAGAAACAGGTGAGTTGAGCGCATTAAAGATGTTTACTAGGTCGAAGGGTGCAAAGCTTCCTGTGTGGGCTGCAGTGACTTTTCTGGCCCTTTGGTAGGACCTGGAGGTGTCTCCCAGCCCTGGTGGGGGGAGTTTCCCATGTGTGTGCACGTTGCAGAGATGTGCCCTGAATACGCACGGGCAGAGTCCCAGGCGACGTGGGCTGGAGGTTACTTAGTAGGCCTGTGTCAGGAGAGGCGGGGCTCCGAGCCTGGATTTTCTCATCAGTAAAACAGGGAGGGGGGGGGGTCCCATCTAGCTTGTGAGGAGGAGCAAATGTGCAAATGGACACTGTAAAACTGTGTTGGCCAAAAAATTCTGATTTTTCTGTGAGATGGTACAGAAAATCCAAATGACCTTTTTCCCAACCCGGTGTATGCACAGCATTTTGAGTGGTGCTGACCCTTATTAAGGCTGCATGATGGACTTTCCTGGTCCAGCAGCTGAGACTCTGCCCCCCCAAAACACAGGCCTTGGGTTTGATCACTACTCAGAGAATGAGACTCCACATGCAATAACCAAGAGTTTGCATGCTGCAACTAAAGACTCCACATGCCGCAGTTGACCCGCTGCAGCCAAGCGCATATTTCTTTTTAAAGCCTGCATGAGTGTTAGATAGTAATGTTATCACAATTCACCCATGATGTACACTGGCTGAGTCCCTTCAATACCTTCCTTCTGGTCACCACCCTTTCCTTGTGTTGGGAGGAAGGTCGCAGGTCCTGTGACCGTGTCTCCTCTGGGCGGCGGTGTCCTCGTATAGGACTCTGTGCGTTTGGCTCCGGGGCAGGGACTGTGAGGATGACTGCTGGTGCTCGGGACCTGGTTGCTGGGTGGGTGGAGGGGCACAGCTGCCCTAGGGGATGCTCATTCAGTGCATCTCTTCCTGAAAATGGAGGCCTGAGAGGTTTTGCCCCTACCCTCACCCACTCTGAGCTGCACCAGCCCCATTCTCGCAGTCTCCTGGGAGGCACCTGTGTCACAGCCTCCTGGGCCTGTGTCACTGTGGACAGGCTGTCGTGCACCTGCTTGCACCGCTGCACGGGTGACCCACCCTGACTACACACGGTATTTTTTAGCAGTTGTGTTTTTTAAACAGTTGTATAAAGCTACAGATTATACACCATAAGTGAACACGTTTTTGGTCTACAGATCAGCGATTTTTAGTAAATTTATCGAGTTGTGCAACCATCACCACAGTCCTCTTCCACCCACCTCAAAAGATCCCTCAAGGCCCTATGGAAGCCCTTCCCCGCCCCCAGGGAGACGCCCATCTACTTCCTGTCTCCAGAGAGTTGCCTTTTCTGGACACTTCACATCTGTGGAATCACGCCACGTGCAGTCACTTTCACCAGCAGTATTGATTACCCTCCCTCCTGGCTCCTGGCAGTAAACAATTTGCATTTGTGGTTGGAGAGTATCTGGGGGTCAGCAGGGGCTGCTCCTGCCCACACTGGCTGGGCCCCACTCGCCTGTCAGCCCCTCCTCCCTTCTGGTGTCAGTGGGTCCTCCGCGCCCATGTGTCTCTCTGGTCTCTGTCTCACCACCGAGAACAAAAGCCGTGCTCCAATCTGGTGATGCTCAGCACCTGAATGGGAACTCCCTGCCCTGCCCCACACTGCTAGTGAATATGGGGGTCCGCCCTGAGCGGGCAGGCTCCAACAGGCGCCTTTGATCCCCGGCTCCCGGCCTGTGCCATGTGTGGCGGGGTTCTGGTCTGCTTCCGACCCTAGACTCCAGCCAAGGCAACGCGAGGTATGTGCTTCTGTGGCTCCCTGACCTAGGACTGTAGCATCAGTCTGGCCGGAGTTTCTCTCACCCCGTGGTCATACTGAGGTGGTATAAGCCGGTGGAAGCATACTGACGAAGCATGTGGTCATACAAAGGGTCCTAACGCCAGGACCATGGGCGTTTTCCTCAAGCTGAGGACAGCCTCCTCCAACCCGAGGCTCTCAGCTTTGCAGCCACAGCTGCTGAATTCATGCCAACAGTCACACAAGTAACAGAGCAGATCCCTCCCCGGTCAAACTGTCTGCTGAGAACCCCGGTCTTGTGGACGCCTTGACTGCCGTCTGGTGAGACCCAAGCAGAGGGCCAGTGAAGCCAGGTCCGGACTCCCAACCCAGATCCCTCCCCGGTCAAACTGTCTGATGAGAACCCCGGTCTTGTGGGCGCCTTGACTGCCGTCTGGTGAGACCCAAGCAGAGGGCCAGTGAAGCCAGGTCCGGACTCCCAACCCAGATCCCTCCCCGGTCAAACTGTCTGATGAGAACCCCGGTCTTGTGGGCGCCTTGACTGCCGTCTGGTGAGACCCAAGCAGAGGGCCAGTGAAGCCAGGTCCGGACTCCCAACCCAGATCCCTCCCCGGTCAAACTGTCTGATGAGAACCCCGGTCTTGTGGGCGCCTTGACTGCCGTCTGGTGAGACCCAAGCAGAGGGCCAGTGAAGCCAGGTCCGGACTCCCAACCCAGATCCCTCCCCGGTCAAACTGTCTGATGAGAACCCCGGTCTTGTGGGCGCCTTGACTGCCGTCTGGTGAGACCCAAGCAGAGGGCCAGTGAAGCCAGGTCCGGACTCCCAACCCAGATCCCTCCCCGGTCAAACTGTCTGCTGAGAACCCCGGTCTTGTGGGCGCCTTGACTGCCGTCTGGTGAGACCCAAGCAGAGGGCCAGTGAAGCCAGGTCCGGACTCCCAACCCAGATCCCTCCCCGGTCAAACTGTCTGATGAGAACCCCGGTCTTGTGGGCGCCTTGACTGCCGTCTGGTGAGACCCAAGCAGAGGGCCAGTGAAGCCAGGTCCGGACTCCCAACCCAGATCCCTCCCC
Organism: Bos taurus; assembly: GCF_002263795.3. Classification (NCBI taxonomy): domain Eukaryota; kingdom Metazoa; phylum Chordata; class Mammalia; order Artiodactyla; family Bovidae; genus Bos; species Bos taurus. The sequence continues at coordinate 47,696,963 of NC_037353.1, forward strand.
GGTCAAACTGTCTGCTGAGAACCCCGGTCTTGTGGGCGCCTTGACTGCCGTCTGGTGAGACCCAAGCAGAGGGCCAGTGAAGCCAGGTCCGGACTCCCAACCCAGATCCCTCCCCGGTCAAACTGTCTGCTGAGAACCCCGGTCTTGTGGGCGCCTTGACTGCCGTCTGGTGAGACCCAAGCAGAGGGCCAGTGAAGCCAGGTCCGGACTCCCAACCCAGATCCCTCCCCGGTCAAACTGTCGGATGAGAACCCCGGTCTTGTGGGCGCCTTGACTGCCGTCTGGTGAGACCCAAGCAGAGGGCCAGTGAAGCCAGGTCCGGACTCCCAACCCAGATCCCTCCCCGGTCAAACTGTCGGATGAGAACCCCGGTCTTGTGGGCGCCTTGACTGCCGTCTGGTGAGACCCAAGCAGAGGGCCAGTGAAGCCAGGTCCGGACTCCCAACCCAATGCAACTGTGAGATCATAAAGATGTGCATTTTAAGTTGCCGATTTCATGGAGGTGTGGTACTGGAGCAGTAGAAAACTAATGCCTCCCTGCCGCCTGGAAGGCCGCTGTCTCAGACTTATCTCTCCTGCTGCTCTAGCCTCCCCACCCCGCCCCTACCCCCCGTCTCCTCCTCCCACCCCCCTGCCCGGCCTCACTTCAGACCTCATCTTGCCTCTGGATGACTGCGGTGGCCCCTCGCCATGTCTCAGCGAGAGTCTCTGTGGAAGTAGGGCTGGCCCTGGCAGCGCTGTGTGGCACTTCAGAAGGTCACAGTCATGGCCATCCCCAGCATCTCCTCAAACTTTCTCTCCTGTGCCTCCTGCCTGCAACCCCACGTTCGGGCCGCACTGACCAACCTGGCCACCCTTAGATGTTCTGGGCTTGTTCCACCTCTGTGACTTTGCATCTGCCGTTCTCCCTTCCTGGAATGCTTTTCCATCTCTTCTTACCTGAAAAACCTCGTATTCATTCTTTAAAACCCAGGCCCAATGTCACTTCTGTGTGAAACTTTCCAGGGACTCCCTAAACCGAGAGAATGTGAGCTCTGCGTGGCTGACTGTGCCCGCCTGTGTTCGCTGGCCATCACTTTGTGCTTCAGCCCATGTCCCCCGGTTCCTCCAACAGAGTCTGGATGGTCATTCAGACTTGCTGTCCCATAACAGCTGAAGTGTTAAGTGTACATTTCTAGAATGAATAGCTGACTACCTGCCTGCGTAACTGGCTGATCCCTTCAGTATACGAACCTATAGCTCTGACGTTATATCATGGGCATCTTATGGCCCCTTGATTTCCAGGGAGTTGGGGGTGTGGGTTGGATGGGATGGGGCAAAGAGAGTGGGGTGTTCCAAATGTTGAGACACATTCTGGACTGCTCTGTAGATCAGAAATGTCATGGCCGTTGTTCTACTGAAGGTCCCTCCCGAGCTGGGTGCCAGTGACACCCACGGCCCCTATTCTTCATCCCATGCCCACCGTCTCAATACATGGACACCAACCTGATGGAAGTCTCAAATGGGCATCAGGGATCTGAGAGATTCAGAACCTTTCCCTCCCTGATCACCACCACTGAGACTGTGCTCTCCTGAACTTCTCTGATGGTCCAGTGGGTAAGAATTCACCTGCCAATGTAGGGGACCTGTGTTCGATCCCTGGTCTGGGAAGATTCCACACGTGTTGGAGCAATTAAGGCTGCGTGCCACAGCTACTGAAGCCCTCATGCCCCAGAGCCAGTGCTCTGCAACAAGACTTGCTGTTGTTGAATCACGCAGTTGTGTCTGACTCTTTGCGACCTCATGGACTGCAGCACGCCAAGCTCCCCTGTCCTTCGCCATCTCCCAGAGTTCACTCAAACTCATGTTCATTGAGTCGATGATGCCCTCCAACCATCTCATCCTCTGTCGTCCCCTTCTCCTCCTGCCCTTGAATTTTCCCAGCGTCAGGGTCTTTTCCAATGAGTTGGCTCTTCGCATCAGGTGGCCAAAGGATTGGAGCTTTAGCTTCAACATCAGTTCTTCTGATGAATATTGAGGGTTGATTTCCTTTAGGATTGCCGAAATGAGAAGCCTGAATACTGTAAGTAGAGAAAGCCCAAATGCAGCAATGAACACCCAAGGCAGCCAGAACTAAATAATAAAATAAATTAATGAAAAAAACAAAATGAAACTTGTTCTCTCACCTCAGGTAAATCCTGTCTTTACTGCTGTTTCTCCCCATACTCTTTGCCATCAGATTTAAGTATCATTCTTATTTATCAGCTTGTTTTCTGTGTCTGCAAGGAGACTGTAAGTCCCAGGAGAGCTGAAGTCTGTCCTTCCACTTGCATCTGTGTTCCCAGTGCCTGGGACATCATTGGCACGCAGGACAGATGGTTGAATGAAGGCGAGAGGGCACAGTCCCTGTGTTTCAGCTCTGCCAGCATCAAGGCTGCTTCCCCTTCTTCCCCTTAAGATAAAGAATACAGTCCTTACCTCCAGAAAACTTTTATGGGGCAATTCATCCCAGATTAAGGATTTAAAGAAAGCCCTCTTTTTAGAGGTTACATGTAACTCTAACCTCATCTGTAATTCTACCCTAACCCTAAATTCTAAAAGACATAATACTAACTTTTCCTCCTGGAGAAATTTATTTTAGACCGTAATTTCAGCTTCTCTTCACATGATACAATGATAAACACTGAGATCCTACAGGAGGTTTCTCTTTGGTTGATTGCAATTTCAGAGACTTAGAGCTGAAAGTGTGAGGATGAAGATGGACTTAGAACTGGGTGGTGATCCACTGAAATGGTATTATCCTCTGGGTGGAACTTAGGGCTTCCCAGGTAGCACTAGTGGTAAAGAACCTCCTGCCAATGCAGAAGACAGAAGAGACACGGGTTCAGTCCCTGAGTCGGGAAGATCCCCTGGAGGAGGAAATGGCAACCCACTCCAGTATCCTTGCCTGGGAAATCCCATGGACAGAGAAGCCTGGCAGTCTGTGGGGTCATAAAGAGTTGGACATAACTGAGCACAGCACAGCTAAAGGGTCTGACTGTGATTCTCCACGTGGAATTTGCTCCTTTACCAGCTTCTTCCTTTGTGATGCTGGATGTGGGGTGGGGGTAACTGACTTCTCAGGGTTGTTTCGATTAGTTTCACGTTCTTTGCAGAGGGAAGAGAAAATTCCCTCCCATCCACTTGTACTGAGGCTTGTTAAGCCGTGGCCTTGGGGCCAGCTGAGCATTGGTGAGAAGCGGAAAGCAGCCTGCAGCCTTGGCAGTCACCGGGCAAGGACAGCCGGTGCTTCATGGAGGGGGTCACCTTGTTGAAAACAAAAAAGCAAATCATGCTGGCATCCCAGAGCCCACTGAAATCTGCCCGGCTTGGTGTTTGGGAAGAAATCAATGACATGTAGGTGCTGGGCCCTACAGCGGGGCAGCAGCCAAGATGCAGTGCAAGGGTCTTAGGGTTGTGGTTTTTCCCAGGTGATGCTTTTCTATCAGCGAGTCTGCGGAACACAATGGCGACGGCATTCCCTAGCTGTTTCAGGGAGCGCAAGTGAATACGGCAGCCTCTGCTTCGGCAGCCCTTTCATATCATACGTGCTCCTTAGAAATGAAAATGAATCCCTCTGGGGTCAACTGTAGACCCCCAAGGACACCCTCCTTTGGGGTTCTGTTCCATTTTCAACAGTGAATGACCCCCTCCCCCTCCAGCAGTGACGTGAGGGTTTTCTTTGGTGGATTAGAACAAAAGGCTCCATCACGTCAACTCGAGGAGGGAAGCCGGTAAGGCACAAGGTCATCTGCGGTGTGCACGGCAACTCCAGGGGTCGCCGGGGGGTGAAAAAGTGGACTTAGGTCCCCATCAGACATATTCTCAAGGCCCTGTGCCCTAAGCCACGAAGGAGGAGATCTGTGCCATTCAAAGGGGCTCATGGATCCCTGGGCAGAGCCCTCCCCTTGGTAGGCACAGCAGGGATGCAGCCAACCCTTGAGAAATGGTGTCCAGAATGACCACCCCAGTACCACGCCAAGGAGCTCTCTAGATGGTGAGGTCCTCTGAGGCAAGGGGCAGATGTCTTCAGAGAGGACTCAGGAGTTTGATACCGATTCTTCTCACCTGACCGTGACATCTCCACTTGGCTGGACTGTCCTCTCCAGGCAGGCAGGCTGAGCGGTTCAAGAGCAGGAGAAGATTCGAGCTTCCCACCCCTCCTCCCCATTTGGTGCTCTGCCTCCTCCCCATTTGGTGCTCTGCCTCCTCCCCATTTGGTGCTCTGCCTGGTGGTAGCTGTGCCCCCCAGACCACGCCCTGGGTTCCAGGAGCACCTCACTCCACCCCGGAAAGCACGCGGAGTCCAGTTCTGCCTGTCCTCCTCAAGCCCTGTTTTCCGCACTGTCCTCCCCCAAATGCATTTGATTTGGTCTCTGAAGGCCCCTCTCCTTGCCCACAGAGCTGAGCCATCAAAGAGCTGCAGATGGGAGCCACCCTCTCACCGTGATCACTGAGGTTGTCCACGGGCCCCGAGACCTGGCTGGACCGATAATTGCAACCAGGATGTAGCTCTCAGATTTCTGCCAAGCCTTTCTGGTCAACGATTCTCCACGTGTCCTTCCGGGCCCCGTCCTTAATTGCCTGGTGCCAATTAACTACCTGTGCTTTTCTTTTCGGCTCCTGGAATTACTCTGCACTCTTTGCAATGATGTTTAGTAATTCTCATCGACTGTTGAGAAGCCTGCTGGGACCCTGCCAACTGATCTTAACAAGCCCACTCACTGCAGGGTCTCCCACTGCTTTCCCGGGCTTGGAATTCCTTAACCAAAGGCAGCTCTCCCAGGAGAACCTTGCGAAGGTGCCTCGTTATGAATATTTTGATGTCGGAAACGTTCAGCGTGCAAGTGGTTTTGCAAAGGCGGCCGGTGTGTTTGGAGGAACGGGGTGGGCCTTGGGCAAACGTGGAGCGGGGTGGGGGTTCCGATCCTGCCGCCTTCGCCTTTCATCTCCGGCCGTCTTCCTTCCGGCTCATCCTCTACCCGCTCACCCAGCTCCAGCCACTCCGCCACACGTCGGCACCAAAGGCTCGCGCGCTAATTGGTGATTAGGCATTAATGCCTGGCGCGTGTTGGCTTGTTTCCTCTCCCAGATCACTTTTTCTTCCTTTTTGTATTAGTTAGAGCCTTTCATGTCTTAACAAGAGGGGCCAACTTGTAGGAGATTTCAGGCGTGCTGGGTGGGCGAGTTCTGGACTTTCGGATCCCCTCCCAGAATCGCGGTGATCAGGTGTGTATGCACTGGGCCATGCCTGGACCTGGGACTGGTTTCCAGGAGGTTCTCAGGGCGGTTTGATGGAGATGCTGGTGGGGGTGGGAGAGGGGTGGTGGTGACCCCTCCAGACCTGGCTGCAGAGTGTAAGGGTGGGGTGCATGTCATAGGGCTCCGTGGGGTAATGAAGGATGAAGTGCCCCTTCATGTAGCCAGGCACCCCAGTCAACAGGGACACCTACAGGGACAGACTCTGGGCTGAGCATTAGGTAGGTGGAGGGAACCACCCGTCGGAACCACACATGCTGGGAAATAAGAATCTGTCATCAGGCAAGCCGAGGGGCAAGCAGCTTATTGCCCTACGAGTCTTTTTCATCGAAGAGCAGGTGAGACGGTTCAAGAACAAAATCAGTCCAATAAATGGATTGATGTGTACAGATTTGCTATAGGATTTGATTCTAGAAATGGACTTGTTTTCATCTTCCTAGCTTTCTGAGACGTGGGAGAAAAGCTACATGGAGAGAGAGCATGCTTCATCAATAAATGAACAATGTTCTCTGGGCTTAGAGTAGCAGCGTCAGTAGACTTGCTGATGACACTCTGTTGCTGTGTAGTGGGGCAGTTGACTAACTCATGAAGCTGCTATTTAAAGTGGGCATAGAGGGACCCTACATCAACACGCATGCTCAGTCATTCAGTTGTGTCCAGCTCTGTGTGATCCCATGAACTGTAGCCAGCCAGGTTCTGCTGATGGAATTTTCCAGGCAAGAATACTAGAGCGGGTTGCCATTTCCTTCTCCAGGGGATCTTCCTGATTCAGAGATCAAACCCAAGTCTCTGGTGTCTCCTGCATTGGCAGCTGTTAAATAAAAGCTGGCACCACGTGGGAAGGCCTGCATCAACATAATAAAGGCCACACACGGCAAACCCGCAGCAAAGATTATTCTCAGCAGTGAAAACTGAAAGCATTTCCTCCAAGGTCAGGAACAAGACAAGGATGTCCACTCTTGGCACTGTTATTCAATGTGGATTTGGAGGTCCTCGCTGCAGCAATCAGAGAAGAAAACGAAATAAAAGAAATTCAAAGTGGAAAAGAAGTAGAAGTGTCCCGGTTTGCAGATGACATGGTACTCTACAGGAAATCCTAGAGCTGCCACCAGAAAGCGAGAGCTTATCAATGAATTTGCTGACGTTGCAGGATACAAAATTAATGCACAGGAATCGCTGCATTCCTACACACTAACAGTGAAAGATCAGAAAGGGAATTCAAGGAAACAATCCCATTTACCGTTGCAACAAAAAGAATAAAATACCTAAGGATAAGCATACCTAAGGAGGCAAAAGAGCTGTACTCAGAAAACTAGAAAACACTGATCAAAGAAACACACTTATTTTTAGAAAAACATTTTCTGCTCTACCTGGAAGACTGTTATTTGAACTAAAGCCATTCTGTCTGCATGTATCCTTCTTTATTTCTCCTAAAGCAGTGACTCATGCCACGTGCAGCGTTTTAGCCTGGAAGATGTTCCTCACAGTGTTGCATATCCAAATGTGTGATAGTGGTGCACTGGGGAGTAAGAGAGTGTATTTTTTTCAAAGATGGAAAGAAAGGGTTTAAGGACTTGAAAATTGCGCATGTTATGTTGATAAGCGAAAAAAAAGCAAGCTGTAAAATAACATGTAGCGTATGATCACATTTTTGTTTTACAAAGGTATGTCAGTATATGTTCATGGGCTTCTCCAGTGGCTCAGCGATAAAGAATCTGCCTGCCAATGCAGGAGACGCAGGAGATGCAGGTTTATTCCTGGGTCAGGAAGATCCCTGGAGGAGAGCATAGCAACTCACTCCAGTATTCTTGCCTGGAGAATCCCATGGACAGAGGAGCCTGGTGGGCTTCAGTCGATAGAGGTGCAAAGAGTTGGACAAGACTGAAGCAACTGAGCATGCATATATTCATATATGTTCATTGAAAACAATTAGGATAATATACCAAAACTCATGGTTACTCCAGGAAGTAGAATTAGAATTAGAGATTTTTGTTTTTTTGCTTTTAATATTTTCAGTTTCTGTTTTTTTTTTTTTTTTTAATTGGAGGCTAATTACTTTACAATATTGTATTGGTTTTGCCATACATCAACATGAATCTGCCACGGGTGTACACGTGTTCCCCATCCTGAACCCCCCTCCCACCTCCCTCCCCATACCATCCCTCTGGGTCATCCCAGTGCACCAGCCCCAAGCATCCTGTATCATGCATCGAACCTGGACTGGCGATCCATTTCGCATTCATCTGCTGATAGACATCAAGGTTGCTTCCATGTCCTGGCTATTATAAACAGTGCTTCGATGAACACTAGGGTACATGTGTCTCTTTCAATTCTGGTTTCCTCGGTGTGTATGCCCAGCAGTGGGATTGCCGGGTCATATGGCAGTTCTATTTCCAGTTTTTTAAGGAATCTCCACACTGTTCTCCATAGTGGCTGTACTAGTTTGCATTCCCATCAACAGTGTAAGAGGGTTCCCTTTTCTCCTCTCCAGCATTTGTTGCTTGTAGACTTTTGGATAGCAGTCATTCTGACTGGTGTGAAATGGTACCTCATTGTGGTTTTGATTTGCATTTCTTTGATAATGAGTGATGTTGAGCATCTTTTCATGTGTTTGTTAGCCATCTTAAATTTTTTCTTTTATCCCCTGAATTTTTATTAATGTTCTCAAAAATGTTTTGTTGTGAAATTGGAAGAAAAAAAAAAAGTCTAGTTTTTGGTGGAGAACAAGCCGGAGGGAAAGTGCCATGGAGGCCAGGGAGGCAGAGAGTGTTCTGTCCCAGAATTTGGCTCCATTTCCCTGGAACTCACCAATTAGATGCCTTCTGGATGGGAAACCAGGGGAGGGCTCCTTCCAGTGAATCCTTTGTCAATCTAAAGAGCGTGTTCCTCTGCACAAAGCCAAGCCCAGGCTCCATTGGCTCCCGGTGACGAGCCGGCTTCCGCTGGCACCGAGAGTCTCTCTGTGAGTGGGCAGTGACATGGCCACGCCCGTGTACCCCGCCCAGGAAGGGAGCTTGGATCCCCACCTGATGAGACCAGATGTTGTGTTAGCGTGCCGTGCAGAGCCTGGGCCCTCCCAGCGAGCAGGATAAACTGAAACAGGACTGCCCACTAAATTAGCTGGAGGAGTCCCACTCCCAGGGGTCATGACTGTCGGCTGGAATATGCAGGTGTAGGGTGAAGGGTGAGGGTCATTAGGACCCAGGCTGGGGCAGGGCAGCTCCATAAACGGTCTCCATCAGCCAAGCAAACGCTGGTCCACAGAGCGGGGACCTTGCGAGGGGACAGTTAAACATTTTTTAATTGGATCCCACTCTCTTTTGGCACATTCATTTGGTGGTGACTTGACCTGCGATCGGAGGGGGAAAAAATGGAATTCTTTAGATGCTGGGGTGTTCCTGGCAAGGTCTGACTCTCGGGTCAAGGCAGAGGGCTGACTGCCGACAGCCAGCCAGGCTCTCCCACCCTGGCAGCCCTCCCCAGGGTCACTTCTGGAGGCCACGTGACCCTGTCAAAGTGGAACATTGCTCAAAAACGCATTTAGACGCGACTTTTGGAACAGCCTGCAATGCTTGATGGTCATTCATCCAATTACTCTGGAAATGGCCAATCTTATCCTCAGAAGGAGGTAGATTTTCTCTTTAGAAATAGAAAAAAGTCACTGGAGCGGAGTGTGATGGGAAGCCCAGAGGCTGGAGGGTGATTCTGCCCTTCCAAGCGCCTGGGAAGGCAGCTGGAGGGGACAGACACACCCACGTTTATCTGGGCAGACAAGGGCTGAGCCCCCATGCTCACTGCCCTGCTGTCTGGCTCTGGCTGGAGGGAAGCTGACCGACTGGACCAGGTGGCCCTGTGCTGGCCCCGTGAGACGACTTGCAATGACCCAGCGCTGTGTCCCACAGTGAATGATGCTCCTGTCCTATGCCCATGGCTGATTCTGGGCATTTTGTTGGTGTTTCGGAACCACACCCCTCTGGAATTATGTCAGCCCATGTCCCAAACCTCTGGATATGGAAAGATATAATATGTGGGGAAGGATGAACTTTCTCCTGTCTCATCTGAAAGTTCTAGTGTTAGACATGGGCTGCTCTCCTCATTTTGTGCTGCGAGCACATATTTTTCTGGGTCGAGAGATTTATGTGCTTCTTCCAATAAAACGGCCTGCCATTTAAAACCATGCCTGTTCCGATGCAATCAGAGCAGAGTGCATTCAGCACATGCCTCCCCAGGGGTCTGCCCTCCCTGCCTCCACCAGTTGGGGAGCGGTGGCCCCACATCCACTCAGAAGTTAGGCTGGTGTTTTTCTTCCTCTTATGAATTATTTGGACTTTATCTTTAATATATATTCAGATGTTGATCTTTTCACGAATTCAGAAAGGGCTTTTACTTTTCAGCCCCCATTCATGAGGTTTTGATGTGCTTAGGGCAGTGGTTCATGGCGGCAAAGAGGGTCTGGGACCCCTGCATGAAATTTGTGTAGTTTGGGCTGTCGAGGGTCTTGACTGTATCTCATTCTAGTTTTCTACTTCATTTAGAATTAGAAAATTTTGGAATTGGCGGTTCAGGTTTCTAGGGTATGCTTCCTCCTCCTCCTCTTCCTCTCTCCTACTCCTTCCTCTTCTTTCTGTCTCCCTCACCCTCAGTCTCTCTCACAAGGAAATAATGGGGAAAGCATAGAGCACTTGGAGTCGGTCCCCACCGTGGCAAAGATACTTTAGGGAGAACAGGACAGTGTGGTCCATTTCAAGGGGCTCCAAAGCTGTTCGGGGCCAGTGGTTGACATGACAAGGCATTACCAAGGCCCCTATGATGTCACAGGCAAGAGGGGAGTGAAGAGAAGCCCTTGGAGGCACTGGGTACAGCAGGACATTGGCCTTGACCTGATGGCAGCTGACCATGGCTGGGACAGCAAAGTGTGCCTGAGGTGTCCGACTCCAAAGTCTCTTCTTGAGTCTGAAGCTGGTCCATCCCGGGGTTCAGCTTAGAGCCCTATGCTCTCTACTCCCACCTCTCATCTCTCCCCATCTGGTTTTGCAGAAGTTGCTTCTTTCTTGTCTTAATATTTTTTAATAAGAAAGCAGGGGTGCTATATTTAAATGGATAACCAACAAGGACTACCGTGTAGCCCATGGAACTCTGCTCAGTGTTATGTGGCAGCCTGGATGGGAGGGGAGTTTGGGGGAGAATGGATACGTGTATATATATGGCTGAGTCCCTTCACTGTTCACCTGAAACTCACAACATTGTTGATCGGCTATACCTCAATACAAAATAAAAAGTTTAAAATAATAAAAAAGAAAGCAGTGGCATTTTCTAAGCTGGGGCTGTTGACTGATTTACTGATGCCAGGAGTGAAAGCTGTCTTAAGACACTGCCTGCTCGGCAAGGTGGGTTTTTGATACTCGGAGCCACAAAGCTGGCATTGTTTTGTGAGGGTTAACTAAGATTAATGAGGAACGAAACGTGAAGCCATAAAGGATCAGCATTTCCAATCAATGACTGAATAAATTTAATGTGTATCCCATCTGCAGTTTCTTTGGCACAAACGCCTGTTTCTGAAAGGCTTTGCCTTTTTTATGCTTCTAAATAACCTACCAAGACAAGAACAGTGTACATCCAGTGTAACAGTGCTTTATTTAAGGTTTATACCTCAATCGATGTATCGATCAAGAGGAATTTGTAGAATGCACAGGCGTGTTTAATAAGAGCTGGATGGAGCACCACAAACCTGCTATTCCCAGGACTTCTCACAACTGTGAATTGCAACTTCAGCATCTTATTTGGGAGATGAAGGAAAAGGGAGAGAGAATTAATTGTGATTGGATAATGGATACAGCAAAATGGATACAGCTCTCTCACCTACCAAACTCCCAAGTCGTGAAATCAAGAATTGTCTCTATAGGTGTTCTGGAGAAACTTGAAAAGAGCAGCCTTGTGTATTAGCTTTTTAAGGGATGTGTATTTAAGCTGGGGGTAATCACTGTTTCAGGTGGGGAGCAACGGGAGGACTCTGTGCACTTGATTTCTGACATTCGGGATGTACCAGCAAGAGAGCATCTCTCTCCCTAATCACCCCGAGATTAGCCTGCAGTTGCCTCTTTCTAGTCGACATTTGAATAACAAGCTTGATGAAGCCACTTAACTCCCTCCAATTACAGGTGCCAAACGGGGTGGGGGGGTGGGATGTGCCGGACAGAGAGGCCTTTTACATGTGTGAATGGTTTCGCAGTCCAGTGTCATAATCAGATTCCAGAAATTGAACTTGCAGAAAGTTTGTGCTAGCCTTGTGGATTTTCATTTCAGATGTTGTCAACTCAAGGGCATTTGGACCAATCAATATCTGTCTGTCTTCTCGCACATAGAAAGTTGGCTATTAGAAAAGAGAGGCTTACAGCAGACTCAGCCAATACCATTAGCCCTAGCCTTAGGGCAGTTCTGTCCATGTGCCGGGGTAGGCACCTGCCCCCGCCCCTCCCCCACCATTAGGGAGGCCTCTTGGGATGTCATTTGGACCGAGCGGGCAAAGAGCACTTCTTTATTCTTTCTCTTTTTTACACCCAGACTCCCCCAAAATCAATGAATCTGTTCTTTGCTTATTTTCAGAACTTTACTTCAATATAAGCAAGGACTTTCCTTCCAGCAACAAACTTGAGTAACACCATGTCAAGCTTGTGTGTGTGTGTGTGTTTTCTTTCTCTGTTCCAATTTGAAAAATAATTGGAAATAATATCTGATTGATGTTTCCCCTCTCTCTTTTTTTGAAAAAAAAAAAAAAAAGCTAAAGATTTCCTAGATGAAAGACCTCGATCCACGGCCTTTCATGATTCCGCACTTGATTTTCTTCTGCTCCGTGCATCCTTCTTCTCTGAGTGACTCTGAGAAATTAAGCAAATGGAGCATTGTTTCCTCAATCAGAGAGAACGCTGGACAAATTGTCTACTGGCTGCGGTTTTGTGTTTTGTTGCTCCTGATGCTTTTCTTGTGATTTCTGTTTTGCACCAAACAGCTCCCTGATCGAGAGAACACCCTGAAGCGGTTGCGATACTGGGAAAGGAGGACTGAGGATTGGTTAGTGATGGTTTGGAGCATCTCCTGGCATGTTTCAGAATTCTGTTCAGTTTGCTGTGATATTTCTCTCTCCCTCTCTCTCTGCTTCTCATCAGAATGGCACAAAAGAGTTGAAATTGGTGCTCACTATTGCAGAGGCCCCTTAGGAAGAAAGGGGCAATTATGGTTCATTCTGGGGGAAGACCAAAGCATCTGGGGCCAGCTGTTGCCATGTTGAAGCATTCCCAATGCCTCTATAAGTCCAGAGGCACAGCGGGAGTGATGCAGAGCCTTTGGAGTCCCCAGGAAACTGCAGGAGAAAACTCAGGGACCTGGAGGAGACCAGAGACAGGGAAGGGCTGGGGCAGCAGGAGGCAGTCGTGTCCCGACAGAGGAAAGAATCAGTGTTGGAAGCAGAGAGGCGATGTGAATATTGAACACATGGTCCAAGAAGATGGCGTTTTCCGTGACTGGAACCACATAGAGTGAGTGTGTATCTGCAAGAAATATCATTAAGATGAAATATTCTTCAGAGAGACGGATGAATCAGAGAATTCAAGCAGGTTTGTTGGCTCAAGCCAGCCCTCTGATACCTGACCCATCTGTAGGCAGAGAGGGCATCCTCTACAGGAAAGACATCTGTTGGCAGACAAAAGTAAAATGTGAATTTCCTTTCAATTTCCTGAGAGAGCACAATACTTTCAGTTCTCTCTTTTAATGCGATGCTGGATTGCTTTCTCCCTGACAGTTAGTTGCTACAGAGAGAGTGTGGGCTGCTGCGCAGCACAGACATACTCTTTATTTCATCGTAATTAGCAAGGGTAATTTTCTGGCATGGCTCCGGAATGGTCCATGAGGGGTTTTCCTATTTGAAAGCAGAGGAGAGCTCAAGGTGAGATCCTGAGCTTCAGTGACAAAGACTGGTTCGAGTCTGGAGCTCGGATGGTGATGTCGGGACACAGGTTGGGTTACTGGCATTGCTCAGGGCTCAGGGCAAGTGTCCTTACTGGGTTCCTCCTCATGCCTCTCCTGGGGCCTTGGTCAGGGAGAGGTCACGGGGTCTGGAAATCCAGTGGCCTTATAAGGTATTTGCCATCTAAAGGGCTCCGTCGAACCGACTTCTGTTTTGAATGAGGACATAGATCCTTCGTTCAGAGGTTCCCTGTTGCTGTCCCTGACCTGAAGCCCATCAGTCGCCGCGGTGCTGTAATTCTTTGTGTTTAAGTGCATCTCCCTGCCCAAGCAGTAAGAACTAAGCTTGTGTGTTTTGTTCACCTTTGCATCTTCAGTATCTGCCAGGGCACCTCGCAGAGGGGTCCCTCAAACACGTGAGCCCAAGCATGTCACTGAAGGCACTGTTCAGTCCAGCTGACTTTTGAAAAACATTTTTCTGACTAATTTATCTTTGACTGTGCTGGGCGTTTGCGGCTGCGTCGGTTTTTCTCTGGTTGTGGGTGCAGGCTTCTCCTTGCGGCGGCTTCTCTTGTTGTGAAGCACGGGTTCTGGGGCTTGTGGCTTCAGCGGCTGCGGTTCCCGGGCTCTAGAGCAGGGCTCAGCAGTTGTGGCACACGAGCTTAGTTGCCCTGTGGCGTGTGGGATCCTCCTGGGCCAGGGGTTGAACCCATATCTCCTGCATTGGCAGGTGGATTCTTTACCACAGAGCCACTAGGGAAGCCTTTTTATTATTATTATTTTTTAATAGCAAGACTTCCTCAATAAAGGAAGCAGCGTCCTGTATCAGACAACTTGTGGGCACCACTGCTCCTTGGACTAGACTTTAAGGGATGCTGGTCTAACAGGCAACCCTGTTGCTTGTCTGGATCTAAAGGAGATACTGCAAACCACCCCATCCCATCTCCCTTGTGAGGAGGGTAGGATGGCACTGAGGTTGAAGCAGTCCTTGTGTCTGTCTTGTGATCATGGGCTTGACCTGGATGTGGTCATGTGGCAAAGTCTAATCTAAGTCTAACCAAACTGAGAGAGTAAAAATAACTCTTTTTCTTCTGATGGAAGACTGGGATGGTACGAGGCTAGCAGCTTCCAGAAACCCTGGTTTTGGCCTTCAGAGAAGCTCAGCTGTGAGAATAAAACCAACCTGCGATTCATCAGGTCGCGAAGAGTCGGACATGACTGAGCAACTGAACTGAATTGAACTGAGTAGAAGAGAGAATGGGAGGGACTTGGCTCCGTCCAGTCTTAGATCCAGCTGTCCCCACCCACCTGTATGCTTACCCCTTGGGGGCCAGGCATCCTTCCTTTTCCCCAGCTTGTTGGAGCTATGCTTCTGTCATTGCTATGAAAAGTGCCTTGAGGAAAGAAATCTCAAAATTCCAAGGGAGCTGTGAAAGTCTGAATTTTTAAGCGAGTCCTTACTTTTTAGAGTATGATTCCTTTTAAAAGAGGGGACTTCCACCGTCCAGAAGATAAAGAATTTCTATAGCTACCATGTGGTCTTTCTAAGCAATTTGAAAGGACTGTTTCTCAAATTATTTAAACAGTCATTCCTTTGAATTATTCATTTCCCAATGTATATGTGGTTTTTGGCAAACAGGAGACAATTTGCATTCATTAGTGCTATTTAAGCAAATTCCCCTGAAATCTTTCATTTTCAGATAAACATGAAACTTCTTAAACATTAGAGGGGACTCACACCTGTGTTTCAGTGTAACTTCCTCTTTTCTGAATAACACGAAGGGCGTTAGAAGCAAAATAGTCTTCTTCCAAAATAGACTATTTTGGAAGCAAATAGTCTTTTGAAAACAAAAACTTTGTTTTCAGTGCAGTTGGATTCCACAATGCTTTTTTTTTTAACTACAAGAGACAATGCAGTGGAGTTAAAAAATAATGAGACCAACTTCATGATCAGAATCATTAACCTGACACTCAAAGCAGGTAGTTTGGAGCCTCAATACAGTTTATTTTCCTTTAAAACTGTTTTGAAAATTAAATTCCCTATAGCTGTGTGTGTGTGTGTGTGTGCATTTTAATATATCATTGAGCCTAAGCTGCAAAATGAAATGATTTTAAGTGGAAGAATAGAACTTTACCTGAAATTGCTACTAAAGTCCGCCTTCTGAATGTCCACAAGCATTATAAGGATACTTAGTAGACCTATATTTTTTTGTCTGTTTAAAATACTTTTCTTTGAAGAAATAAGTTTGATCATGATCTAGAATAGTCTTGCCCAGATTCTGAGGTCAGGTTGGAACCCCTTCTGCCTTCCAGCCCGGGAAGCCCTGGAGTGCACCCCTGATCCCTGATGCCCGGTCAGAGAACCTCATCTCTGTAGCACTAGGGCTTGTCTTGACAACCGGTTCAGGGCCCACTTTGGGCTACAGAGAGTCCTTCTCTGGGCTTATGCTGGAGCTTGCAAGAAGGAAGCTCGCTTTCCCTGGGATCGGCAATTTGAGAACGTCAGTCTGGAGTTGTAGAGAGTATCTGCCTGAGGCTGCAGTCAGAGGAAGCAGGGTTGGAGGATGGAGCTGTCCGCCTGACTGGGTTGAACCTTGGAACTCAGTCATATAGGAAGTCATCTTGACTCTTCCCCTGGACTCTCCAAGTTATCTGAGGCAATGGTTTACCTTTTGTCTTAAGCTAGTTTGAGTTGTCCTTCTGTTAGTTTTGTCCCAAACTGGCAGCTACAATGTGATGGGGTAGAAATTAGAAAACACATTAGTTTTTATTTAACTTTTGCCAAATTTCCTAGACACGTTCATGTGTCTGTGCTGTTCTAGGAAAGTGTGTCTGCTTGTCTGAATCCTAGGGTGGAGTCAGTCATTTCTTGTTGGGTACAGGATGCACTGATGCCTTTATTTTATTTTTTATTGCCCCAAAGTAACTACAGACTCAAACAATAGGGTCAGTTTCTTGCCAGGAGCATCAATAATGTTTGCAAACCCTGAAGACTGTAAGATAAACAAACCGTTTAAAACTTGCAGTGGAAATGATAAATAGACTGAGAATTGGAGTCAGGGTAACAAAAGTGGACATTTAGTGGGTGAAATTCTTCAGTTATAAGAAGCTGCTGTACACCTGGAAACCACAGTCTTGAGTTGGGGCCGATTTGTCATCTGGCTTTTGTATCAATTTCCTTGAGTTCTGGCAACTCCTTTCTGCCTCCTCCTTTCTGTGTTTGTGAAGCTGGGGGTATATGTGATACACACCACCAGGAAATGATAGGAATACTAAACTTTCGCAGTGTTTCAAAGCATTTTCACGTCTTTACATCTGTTTTATCCCAACATCTAGACATGATCTTCTTGTCTGTCATAGGCTGGAAAGAGCAGGGATTGCCCAGAGAAGGGCCACATTATGCAGGGAAAATAATGTGACTGGAAGAGAAAGAAGGGGGTGATCCAGAATGACATACCTGAGCTGGTTATATTTCTGAGACTGGAAAACAGCTTTCTTCTGCTACAGTGATCCTTGCTTTTTAGAGGTGAAAACACTGGTATAAGAATCGGCTTACTTCCACTGTGATTGACTTGGCCATTTGGGCTTTGATCTGTGTTCCTGGCTGGCTCTACAGAGTAGCCAAATCTAAGAATGGAGCAGTGTCATGGGAGGAAAGGGCTGGGGAAGTGCAAACAGGACCCAAGGCAGAGGAGACAGCAGAGCAATTCTTCAACTATGAAGTTTCAAATGGTCAACTGGTCAACTTTTATGATGGTTTTGGGGGGGCAGAATCTTATCCTGTTGTGATGGCTAGTTTTTTAGGAAACTGTATTTTATTGTGAAATTACTGTAGATTTGCATCAATTGTAAAGAAATGATACAGAGAGCTTCTGTGTACACTTGGCTTCATTTCCCTCAGTGGTCCCATTCTGCCTAATTGTAGTACAATGTCACAATCAGGACACTGATTTTGACACAGGCCATCGACCCTGTTAAGACTTCACTAGTCTTACACGCACTTATGTGTGTGTGTGTGTGTATTTATGTGTGCATTTAGTTCTATGGAATTTCATGGGTTTGTGTGATCACCATCACAGTCAAGATAAGGAAGACCTCCACCGTTTGAAGAGTCCACACTGAAAAATTTAGGGACTTCCCTGGGGCCAGAGGTTAAGACTTCAGCTTCCAGTGCGAGGAGTGGTTTGATCCCTGGTTGGGGAGCTCAGATCCTGCATGTCTCATGGCCAAAAAAAAAAACCCAAAACATAAAACAGAAACAATAGGGTAACAAATTCAATAAAGGCTTTAAAAATGGTTCAGATAAAAAAAATCTTCAAAAAAAATAAAAATTTAAATCTCTAAGCATTTTTGTTATGGTCTTAAGTGTGATTCTGTTTACTATTTGGAGCCCAGCTTTTACATGGAAGATTATGGGAAATAGGATTTGGGGTGCTGGTTCTCAGCTCTACTGAGACCCATGCAGAAGGCTGCCCTGTGGTTCCCACTGTAGGTTCCCGGAGATGGTGCAGAAGGATCTCCGTGTCCGGGAGGATCAGCCCCTTTGGGCTTCTCTGCGTGAATCTTCCTCCTCACTGGTCGTGTGCCTGCAGGGAAACCATGGGCTCTTCGTGCTGAAACGCCAGTGCCCTGCCTCAGCCACGATCCACAGCTGTCAGCTCACCTGCCTGCAGCCTTCTCACATTTACTTAACTTGATGTACAGGAAGCACGGAAAATAATGAAAATTCTTTGCAAACTATTGATTTTCTTCTGCATGCACCCAAATGTTCCAAACAGCATAGTTGTTTTCAGTCCATGCCATTCTCTGGGCATATTTTCAGCATAATGTATGTCCACCCATGGCTGATTCATGTCAATCTATGGCAAAACCCACTATAGTATTGTAAAGTAATTAGTCTCCAATTAAAATAAATAAATTAATTTTTAAAAGTGGTGAATTTAGTTAGGGGTTCTGAAACCCAGTGTACCTGGCTCTGTGACGGTCACTTCCAGGCGCCTGTCCTAAAGCCTCCTTCTTTGTACCATGCAGTCACCTGGTCCATCTGAATCTCAGCTCCCCGTCTGCAACTCTCACACCCACACAAAATGCCTTACGCTCCTGAGTCCCATTTTTCTTTCATATAGAATTAGGCGTATCTTGGGGACTTCCTTGGTAGTCTGGTGGTTAAGACTTCAGATTTCCAATGAAAGGGGCACAGGTTCAATCTCTGGTTGGGGAACTAAGATCCTACGAGCCATGTGGTGTGGCCAAAAAAGTATTAAAAAATTAGGCATATCTTAATATTGTAAAGATGAAATGAGTTAATGTTCACAGAGCAGGTTCTTAATGAATGCTAGTTATTTTCATGTCAATGATCTAGCATTTCCCACAGTCAGGCATTTGTTGGGCGGTAAAGATAGAGAAATAAAGCCATCCCTACCTTCACGAGAATCACAGTCTAATCGGTTCCAACAATTATAATAGAGCCTGTTTCGTGCTAGGAGAGGCATTCCTTTCCAGGGAGTCCAGGCTTGTTGGAAGCCAGGGAAAGTCTTTCTTGAGTAGGTACTTTCTTTGTTTATCTCTTGGATCAGATTTTGAAGGACCCAGACTCTGAAGAGAGGGGATGGTGTTTGAGGAAGAGAGGAATGTGTACTCAAGGTCTAGGCTTGGAGCATAGGAGCAGCAGAGTGAAGACGGATGTGTGGAGAAGTCAGCAGGGACCAGAACCCCACAGCCGCCTTCTAAAGTCACACTGTCCAACATGGGCTGAGTTCTGCTGGCAGAGGGTCCTCCTGCAGAGCTCAGATCCGGCATCCAAGCTGATTGGGCTCAATACCAAGACTTCATGGTCTCCTTAAGTTACAAGACCCCAGGTCAGTTCAGAGCCCTATCTTGTGTCATGAGGATCCCAGCCCCAGGCCACAGGAGACTGACTCCAGGTCCACTTGGCCTCCAACCCGCCCTGAGTCCTTGGGCAAGTCATGCTGTGGACTAAAGAGGCTGGGTCTGCTAGCTTCCACAGTTCCTAACAGAGCTAGGATTCCTTGAGTCTCAGTGGTTTTTCCATGATCGCAGAGTGAAAAGGTCAAGAATAGTATGAAAGCAAGTGTGTTCTGTTTCATGGAATGCTGTACTCCGTATCAGAAACTTCAGCCCAAAACAGGACCCACCGAGGGTCTTGAAATCAAGCTATCTTCTTGGCCAAGACAAATCCTATTGATTACAGTCAGATCCTGATTAATATGACCCAGAAGTGGGGTTGCGGGCTCACACACTTGGGAAGTCTGAAGTGAAGGCTCCCGTTCTTCACACGAGGTGTGGGGCTGTGCATTTGGGAATTCTTGGGCCCTGTGTCCAAGAATTTGGAAAAGGGACAGTATCTGTGGGTGTGTTTTTGTTGCATGGATATATTGATTTGTATTGTATCTTAGATCCACCTTTAAGGGATATTATGTGATATTTGTCCTCCTCTTTCCTATTTATTTTACGTGGATGGATATAGGCCATCCCTGTTGCGGCAAACAGCATTTTTAGCGGAGGCGAACACTAAACGTAGGGTGGACAGACAATAAGTCCTGCTGTAGCGGGGGGGGGGGTGGGGGGGCTATATTCAACATCTGAAACAAACCTCTATGGATAAGAAAGTGAAAAATTATATATATATATGTATGTATAACTGAGTCACTTTGCTATAGAGAAGAAATTAACACAATATTATAAATCAATTATACTTCCATAAAGGCTTCCCTGGTGGCTCAGATGGTAAAGAATCCTCCTGCAGTGTGGAAGATCTGGCTTTGATCCCTAGGTTGGGAAGATGCCCTCAAGAAGGGCATGGCAACCCACTCCAGTATCCTTGCCTGGAGAATCCCCATGGACAGAGGAGCCTGGTGGGCTACAATCCACGGGGTCACCAAGAGTCGGACACGACTGAGCGCCTGAGCACACATACTTCCATAACATTAAGAAAAGTGAGGGGACGGTCTTTGGTTATGACGTGCCCTCATGCTGTGCACGCCCCCTAGGGTGGCCACCCCATCCGTTTTGGGCCCCTCGCAGGACAACCCTTTGCGCTGAGCTATGGCTGGACTTGGCCCACTGTGCTTGGGGGCATGCAGCAGTCTGTCCTGTGGACTGGTCTCTGGCCGGTTCAGGTCGGGGCATTCTTGGCCAGGCTTGGGAAGTAGGACACTCAGTTCTCAGATTCTCTTTGGCCACTGTCTTGCTGTGACCTTCTCAGACTCCTGAGTCTGTTGACCTACCTGCCCCTCCTTCAGAGAACCTAAGGCTATAAGACCAAGCCTTGTTTTGATGGCTGCCCGTGGTCAACTGAGCAATGTCCCAGGCCAGCAGTACCTATGTAGGAGCCGGGTGATGGCACCCTGGCAGAGACCAGCCAGTACCTGCAGGAGGCATGTCCACTCTGTCTTACCAGCCTGGCATGCTGCTGGCACATGCAGCTCCTCCTGGAGGTGGACCCCCAGGATGTCCTGCTGAGCTGTGATCTGGGGCTCTTCCCTCCATGAGACCCAGAGCATCTGCCTTCCCCATTGCACCTCCACATGTCTCCACTTTTCAGGGACACCTTTGCTTAGATCATGCCTCTAATCAGCCTTGTCATGTTTGGAACGTGATCCTAAGCTGTGAATCCTTTGCACACCCAACCATGTGTTCTCTGTGGACCTGGGAGCCTCCCTGCCTCTCACTGGAATGAAGGTTCCTCTGCGTGGAGGGGGTTAGACCAGTCTGTTGCCTTCTGGGAGCTGACAGGTGGACAGAGCCCTGGGGGACTTTGAGCTCTAGCAGATGAAAGTCTAACGGCCCCGTGGGCTTTTGTGTCTCAGCCGTGGACACATGGTGGCTCATCCATCTCCTTGCACCAGAAGAGGAATGGAGAAACTCATCTCCCCATTTCTGAGAGTGCCTCTCTGGGCTTCTGGTCTCAGTCAGCCTCTTTTCCCCCACACTCGCCCTTCAAGTGCAATTTCAGACTTGTCCATTCATAGATGGTGTGGTTTATCGGTATGAATTGATACTTCTGATTCTAAGAGTAAGGTCTGCTCATTATCAAATACTTGACAACAAAGACAAGCACACAAAATAAAGTCACCCATGTATCTGTCTTTCCAGGTTTTGTTTCCTGTACCTCCGTGGGCAGGCAGCTCTCGTTCATATATTTGGGGACATCTCCCGTACACTATCTAAATGCTCCTGCCTTTGCTCCTGTGTCTCCACTGAGGATGCTTCCCTTCCCGAGTGCCCATTCCAAGGCACCTCTGTTCCAGGCCCTGTGCTCCCTGCAGACCTTCTTCTCTGGCCATGGCACCTCCTCCTCTGAGATCCTGCTTGGGCCTGGCATTGGGTTTCGATCCACAGACACACTGCCCTGTGCTGTCCTCTGACTTTATCCAAACCTCCATGCCCAGGACCACCTGCTTCTATTTCTTCCAACATCCAATAGCATCTAACGCAGGGGCTAGAAAAAGGGTTCGTTAACGAGATAGATAAGGATGTTATTGAGGAATGAGAAAATTATGAATATATTCATAAACATGAGCCTCTTCATTAATAATTGCTATCTCAGCCACTACTATCTTTGATGCTCTTTGGCGAAAATTAATGCGCTTCATGATTTTTATTCCTGGGAAAGTTGACCGTGCCCTTTACCAAGCCTGGAGCTTTCAGGAGGTGTTTCAGGAGGACTGGAAACAGACATTTCCAACCTGCTTGCGTCTTGCAAGTGTTCTTTGTAACGGGCACCGAGCAAGCTTAAGCCCAGGGGGTTTCTCAGGCAATCAGTCTTAGTCTTCTGGCCCATCTTCCCTCTCCTCCTCTGGCAGATGTAAGAAGAGGGGCTGGAGGCATACAGAATAGACTTGGGGGGCAGGTGCCCTTTCCCTGGGGTAACCTCTTTTAAAGACCTTCCTTTCGCTGCAGAAAAAAGTGACAAAGAAAATGTGGTTATGGGGTGTGTTTCAGAGATCAGTGCCCTGCGACACTGCCGGGTTAGACCCACACCCGTGTTTTTAATGATCTGACCCAGCGGAAATCTCCTGGTTACAAAGAGGCTGCTTTAAGAATTTTAAAAAACCTAATAAATAATTTGTTATAACCGCAGGGTATCACGTTACCATGTTACTTATTATGGAACTAGGATAATATTTAAATTGCTTATTTACGGCTTTAAAATAAATAGTGGTTTGGGCATTCTGGCAAAGCTGGGGATACATATGGTGGTTCCCAGCCCCAGCCCCCCAGCTTCAACACACCCTTCCATCCTACCAGCTCCGGGCTCTCTCCCCATCCACAATCACTCCATTAGGCTATTAAGGTTCAGAAGGTGCGACACGCCTGACCCCTGAAGGCATTTGCTACTCATTTTTCAAAACCTTTTCTAATACCTGTAGGTCCCTTTCTGGGCTGACATTTGACTGCGCGCCTTCAGTGGGGTCTACCGGGGAGCTGTCCCTTGAAGCCCACTGGCCTGGCACCTCTTGCGGCCACTCGCCGGGGTCCTCTCAGATCTCCCAGGGGGGCGGCAGGCAACACAGTGAATTAGATATCAAGAAAATCAGATCAAATGGCAGCCTGGTCGTCCCCCCACCCCCAGGTAAGGAGCGGGCTGGGGAGCTGGGATTGCATCTGAGCAGGCTCTGGCCTTCCCCGGTTCCTGCAGGGCGCCGGAGCCTTGTTCTACCAAGTGGCCCCCACTTAAGCCCCACTAATTGGGTGGGATTGCTGCAGTCTGATGAGTCATAATTAGGATGCGGCGGCTCCAGAAGGAGCCGTCTTATTGGGCAAAGGGTCGGGGACTAATGACTGCAGGAGTGGAGGGTTTTGTTGATGCTGGGACTTGCTGCTGGAAAAAAAAAATACAACACTCCTGCTGCCTTTCTTAGGGCATCAGGCACTGAATCTTTCCCCTCATTTGATTCACTGACCTCTCAAGTGCATCATCACCCCGAGGGCTCCGGGCCGTCCGGCAACTGTTAAGCCCCTTGGGTTGATAATCTCCTCCCGCGTTTGCCCTTAACACCAGGCGTACCACCATTAGCCGCAGCTGCACCGGTGCTCATTAGAGGCGATCGATGCCGACCAGATAAAGCACTCTGCCGCTCCCCACCTCCCGTCACTGCAGACCCACAGGCCTGCCCACGCAAGCCTCCCTGTCAGCTACCCCAAAGAGGGGGCTCTGTTTTGAAAAAAATAAAGAGGGGGAGAGGAGGATGAAAAAGGGGGAGGGGAAAGTCCATATTTACCTTCTTGGTCTCAGGATGCTGTTGACTGTCTAGAAGAAATGTTATTTTCACTGTGATGTGAAAATCGCCCATCTTTGCCTCCTGAGACTCCTGGTGTCCAGGCAAGGCTCAGAGAAAAATGGTTCCTGAGGGAAGAAGGACGGGCTAAGATGGGCGGGACGTGGTATTGAAGCTGGACCCCGTTGCTGTTGGATCTCTGCAGACCACGGAGGTCTGGGGCCATGGCCGGCAGTGGTGGCTGGAGTCCTGCTTCTTGCCAGAAGGTGTTGCCAGAGAGCCTGGGAACTCGGGCTGGGAGTTGGGCCCCAGGGGGAGCTGGAGGCAAGAGCGGTCTCAGGGTGCCCCCCACCCCACCCTGAGTCTGCTCAGCCTCCCAGACTTCTGCAGCTTGGCATCCTGTCCCAACAGCTGTGTCAGGATGCCCACTGGACGGTTCTTCACCGTGGTGGGCTGGGAGGGACCTGGCCCCTCACTGGGTGAGGAGTGGCCTGCCTTGCTCACTTGTGGGGTGGCAGTGGGCAGCCAGCACCCCCCCCCTTTCTCTCAGGTGCCGTTGGGACCTCCTGGCTGCACAAACCCATCCATCCTTACTCCATGGGAAGGACCAGAGAGATGGGAACGTGGAGGACACCCCAGGAGGAACCAGAGATGACAGGAGCATCCGGGGGCCAGAACATTCAAGGGGTTTCACCTACGTTTTTCCACACGTGGGGCCGTTTGGAATGAATACCTGACCTAAATCATATCTTTTCCTGATGGAGGCAGTGCTCCCTTGAGAATTACTGGAGACAGTCCCAACCAACCCGGACTGCTGACCCCTACCGTGGAGAAGTTAGGCGGGGACAGAAGAGTCTTGTGTCAGGAAAGCGCCAAGACCCTACCAGTGGCTGTGCCAGGCAGAGGATGGGGACTCTACTCCTGGGAGTGGGGGCCCCCCGAGCAAGCTCGGGTAGGCACTCTCCAGACAGAGGGGAGTCCCTATGGGGGATGACACCCTGCTCTGGTTCCCCAGCAGTCCCACTGCAGGGCAGGTCACTCTTAACTTTCCCCATGTCCTTTAGTCTGTGCCTGGAATGTTTGTTTAGTGACAGAAGCCATAACACCAAAAAAAATGGGTGAAAAAAGAAACCTTCGTCTGTAAGGATAAGCAGAGAGAGAATAGTGACTCATGACAAAAAAACAAAACAAAAGCAAAAAACCCAGGAGTCCTGAGCAAATATCCTTCCACGAAATAAAGTAACAGCAAGGCATAGGAAATTCCAGAAATCTGCAAGTTTCTGTTTTTAAGCAAGATGGCGGTGACACCGCAGCTATGAAATTGGAACGGGCAGTTTGGAAGGTGGCAAAAACAAGACCCTCAAAGGCGGTTTACAAATAAAGAATTGCTGACGTCTAAAGGGCAGCTTCCTAATTGTGGAAAATTGATTCAGTGAGTTGGAGGTGAACTTGAGAATTTAAGGAAGCTCAGAGAGTAGGTATAAATAAATAAATTCATAAAGGAGAAAGTAGGAGACCTGGAAAGGCAAGAACCAGGAGCTGTACAATGGGAATTCCTGAGAGAGCAGAGTGAGCAGAGAAGCCAAAATAATCACTGGGGAATCCAAAGAGCTCATTGAGCACCAGGCACAATTAAACGAACCTGCATTTCCAGGTAAAGGAAAGTATACATCCAAGCTGAAAAACAGTTTACCTCCAAAGAAACAGGAGCTGCACTGCAATTAGCCTCTTTTGCCTACAACACATCCAAATCAATTTCACTTTTATTTGAAAACACAGCTCTTATGCAGCCCCGCTTAAGACTTCGAATGGTTTTGTTTACTTTGTTAGTTGTTTACCTGAACAATTTACCTGAGAAAAATTCAGTTCCAATACTCCTCTACTTCTGACCATAATTTGTTCCTTTGGATAAGTGGGATAAGTTGGTAGACTCATCTGCAATAATTAAAAAAAAAAATGCATCACTGTTGAATGAGTTTTTATGGAAAAATATTTTGACCTGATTTTCTGTATTGAATGTGCTGTATTTGGGTGCATCTGGTTAGCCTGTGAGATCTATAAGGATGAACTGCAAAGCTGTGTGCTGTATCCTTGACTTCTCTCTTCCCTCATCTGGCTAGGTGATCATGGTGTGTATGTCAGCTGGAGTTGGCAACAGTAAAAGGTGTCCTCAGATATGAAAGGAAAGTGAAAGTCATTTAGTCATATTGACTCTTTGTGACCCCATGGACTATACAGTCCATGGAATTCTCCAGGCAAGAATACTGGAGTGGGTAACCTTTTCCTTCTTCAGGGGATCTTCCCAACCCAGGGATCGAACCCAGGTCTCCCACATTGCAGATGAATTCTTTACCATCTGAGCCACAAGGGAAGCCCAAGAATATTGGAGTGGGTAGCCTATCCCTTCTCCAGTGGATCTTCCTGACCTGGAATTGAACTGGGGTCTCCTGCATTACATGTGGATTCTTCACCAAATGAGATATGAGGGATATGAAAGGAACCTGGTAAATATACCGTGTGTGTGTTCTTCCTCAAGAAGGTACTAGAAGCCACTCTGCAGTCAATTACAAACATTGTGCATTCATTCCACCCCTCCAGAGTCAGGCCCCAACAAGAGTCCTTTTGCCTGGTCACTGGAGCCAGTAGACCAAGACCAAACCAAGTTAAGCTCAGAAGCAAAGGAAACCTTTTTTTTTTTTAAATGGACATTTGAGGTCAAGCTCTGGTTTTATTAGTCTCTTTCTAAGCAGCCCAAATGGAGAATGGGTTTTATTTTATTGGCCATGCCACACGTGGGATCTTAGTTCCCCTCCAGGGATTGAACCCTTGTCCCCTGCACTGGAAGCACAGAATCTTACACACTGGACTGCCAGGGAGGCCCCAGAAAGCTTTGTCCTTTGATGGAAGGATGGAGAGGTGTAGCTGCTCTCGCTCCAGAAGGTCACACTGGGTGCAGCATGTCTGCACATGGCCCACCCCTGCCATCTTGAATTGAGTGTCAAGGGCAGTGCTTCTGCACACGCCCCTGAGCTGAGGGGTGTGCACAACCATTTGCACCAGGAACCAGGTCTAATGGGCCGTGTGCAAAGCCTCTACAATTGACCCCTTGTGAGCAAGTGACACCAGACTAAGCCCAAAGGAAAAAAAGGTTAGGCTTGATTTTATTACCCAGGTTCTATTTTTCTTTCCCAGGAATTGTTAATGGAGTTTGCTGGTGACAAAGTTACAGTGGAAGAGAGATAAACAACAGACCCAGAAAAACATGCAGAGTTTAAGTAACTGGTCATATGATTAAAAGCAACTCATATACAAAAAATAATTTTTGAAGGCAAAAATGGATGTTAGATATAGATTAATTATCTGGTTTAAACTTTTAGATAGTAGCAAAAATCGGGAAATTGGGCAGAGCAGAAAAAATAAATGTGTATTAAATTTCTGTTTTACTTGGGAACAATCTTGGACAATATCTCAGTGTTAATGGAAGCCAGAGAAATATACGTGACTTCTTAAAAAGCAATGTGTGAAGAGCCATACATGGAATAAAAATAAGACTCATACTTTCCAAATTACTAAAGAAAAGAAAAGAGCTATGAATAATATCTTTTTAGCAAACAATGCATAAAAGAAAACAATAAAGAAATATTTTACAAAAGCGTAACAGAAATATGTCAAGAGATAAATATGACTAAGACCAATCCTCCAAAGGACAGACTTTCAGACTTGATTGAGATACAGAATCAAATTAAAATCTATTGACAAGAAGCACATCTAAAATAAAAAAAAATATGGAAAGATTGAAAAACAATGGCTGGATAAAGGTGTACCAGATAAATACGAATAAAAATTGAAAAGTGATATCAAGTTAGACTTTAAGAGGTTTCAAGTAAGATATTTTTACAGTGATAAAAGGTAAATTTACCACAAAGATGTAATGAATAGCAAACCCTTATGTATAAAATAATTATTAGAATATGTAAGCTAAATTAAAATTATAAGAAGAAACTGCCAAAGACATAATTAAAATAGTGAATAACTTTAATATGCAACCATCAGTATCAGACAAATTGACAAAATAAGGAGATATAAATTAAACACATGTAATAAGTAGAGCTTATTCAGTATTTGGGAGAAGGCAATGGCACCCCACTCCAGTACTCTTGCCTGGAAAATCCCATGGATGGAGGAGCCTGGTAGGCCGCAGTCCATGGGGTCGCTAAGAGTTGGACACGACTGAGCGACTTCACTTTCACTTTTCACTTTCATGCATTGGAAGAGGAAATGGCAACCCACTCCAGTGTTCTTGCCTGGAGAATCCCAGGGACAGGGGAGCCTAGTGGGCTGCCGTCTATGGGGTTGCACAGTTGGACACGACTGAAGCGACTTAGCAGCAGCAGCAGCATTCAGTCTTTAATAAGCTATAATGAAATTTATACCATACAAAGAAAGAGGATAAGACCCATGATATATTTGTATAAGCTGATGACTGAAAAATCTTAATCACACAAAAAAACTTATTGATTTCTCTTAAGGAACAAACTGTCTAGATCACATCCCATAGGTTCAACATATGAATTTTAATAACAAAAATGTAACACAAATCACAATACATTTAAAAAATTAGAATGATGCTCTCCTGGTAAATTTTAGATGATAGAGAAACTCTATAATTCTAGAATACTTAAGGACACATAAAACAATTGAGATGAAGCCTAAAATTAATTCGAGGTCAAATGCATTAAGTATGTTTGTTATGAAACAAGGCTAAACAACAATAGAAAACTGTAAACACTTATAATTTTTAAAAAGCTAAGATATTAAGTTTAAAAATGGGGAAAAATATATAAATGTATGTAGCAGAATATAGGAGAACAGTAAAGTTGAGAAATTCAAGAACTTAAAAAATGCAATTACATATTAAAATAGATAAACTGCTGGAAATTAGGGGAAATGAAGGCTATATAATATATAATGAAAAATTAGTGAATATGGTTGAAGAAACAAAGTATGAGGGACTCAATGGATTTAAATAACTACAAAGAAATACTGGATATAACCCAGTTTATCATTCAATGGATGAACAATTTTTCTGAGGAAAATGGAAATCTTCCTGAAGATTGTGTCTGACTGAAGCAGGGGAACGCTTCTACAGGAAGGTAACCTCGGAGAGAAATTTCAAAAGTGGTTTGTGGTTTAGTTTGTGTAACTTTGTCATATTTTAAAATGAGTCTCTTTGTCTTCTTCCTCATTATTATTCAGTATCTAGCCATTTCTTCCAGAATAATTTTATAATTCTTTCGTGTTTGGGGTGAAGGTTTTCAGTCTTGTCAGAACACTTAATTCCCCTGCTGTGGGAAAGATGGCAGAGCACTGGGAGAAAACATTTTACAGAGAGAACTAAGGCTTGAATCTGAAACCTGAAAAGGCTAAAAAAGAAATTCCAGACCCATCTCTCTGAGAAGGTTAAGCTGGAACAGGGCAGGTGGGGCTGGAACCTGTCGAGATGCAGACCATAGTCATTGAATCAAAGAACAAAAAGGCCTAAATAATATATAGCATGTTGGAAACAGAAGTTTCATATCTCACATAGGTCTATTCCAGGGGTGCGATAATGTTTTAATATTCAGAAATCTATTAATAAAACATATCCCATTGGTAGATTAAAGTGGAAAATGTTCTATAAAATCTCAGCGGAACTTTGATAAAATTCAACATTGATTTCTGATAAAAACTTAATAAGCCAGGAATAATAAAATGATTCCTTGACATGGAAAAACAATATGAACTCATC
The DNA here is from genome assembly GCF_002263795.3 of Bos taurus. Taxonomy (NCBI): domain Eukaryota; kingdom Metazoa; phylum Chordata; class Mammalia; order Artiodactyla; family Bovidae; genus Bos; species Bos taurus. The sequence continues at coordinate 47,726,228 of NC_037353.1, forward strand.
AGCAGCTGCACCTTTCATGAGAACCCTCTGTAAGGCCTTCAGAGTCTGGGGCAGGACCAGGAGTCAGCAATTACCCCAGCGATGAACACCGTGCTCGAAGTTCTCATGCATGTCATAAAACAGGAAACAGAAAAAGGAAGGTTAAGTTTCAGAAAGGAACAGACCTAAATCTGCACGTGGCATGATTCCATCTCTGAAACTCTAAGAGAATATTTTAAAGAAAGTAGTAGGCACAAATCAGTAGTTTTTCCTACATTACATTATGACTCGCTGGAAAGTAAAAAGATGAAAGATTTCCAATCTCCAAGGTAAATGTAATGTTTTAAATCCTAGGAATAAACCCAGCAGGATGCACAAGGGGACCATGTGAAGAAACAGACAACAGGTTTCGAGAGGTGTCAGAGAAATCATCAATAAATACAGACCTTGGTTCTGAAGAGTGCAAAGAAGCCAAATTTCTCCAATTTAACTTATGCTTTTGGGGCAGTTCCTACCAAAATCAATCATTCTAGAAGAATGGACAAAATATTGACCACTAGAGAGTAGTTAAGCAGTATGCTCTGCCGTTTTGATGGTTCCACAGTGGAGAGTGGTTGCAGGATTAGACAGGCAGACAAGAGCCCACTTATTTAGCATATGGTATACACGACATGTCCACCGGGATGGCTAAGTGCTTAAGGATGCTGGGAAAGATTGAAGGCGAAAGAAGAAGCGGGTGGCAGAGGATGTGATGGTTAGATAATATCACTAATTCAATTGAGATGATTTTGAGAAAACTCTGGGAGATACACTCTGGGAGATAGTGAAGGACAGGGAAGCCTGGCGTGCTGCAATCTGTGGTGTCGCAAACAGTTAGACGTGACTTAGTGACTGAACAACAGCAGCAGCAATAATCATGCATTTCAAGTACTTGGGGGAGTTTCGATTATTCAGTGATGCTGGGAAAACAGGTTAATTAGTTGGAAAAGAAAGCCTCTATCACACTTAAATAAAAATCCATTCCAGTGGATTACACAGGTGAAGTCATCAGAGAACCATATGAACCTGAAAAATGAGGACTGCGTATTTGTCTAGTTTCTGGTGGGGGAGGGAGAACAAGGGGGAAACAGACAGGAAACTGATAGTTCTGTCTAATAAAATTGGAAAATTCCCAACACCAGATTACACTCTAACCAATCAATTCAGTTCAGTTCAGTCGCTCAGTCGTGTCTGACTGTTTGCAATCCCATGAATCACAGCACGCCAGGCCTCCCTGTCCATCACCAACTCCCGGAGTTCACTCAAACTCATGTCCATCGAGTCAGTGATGCCATCCAGCCATCTCATCCTCTGTCGTCCCCTTCTCCTCCTGCCCCCAATCCCTCCCAGCATCAGAGTCTTTTCCAATGAGTCAACTCTTCTCATCAGGTGGCCAAAGTACTGGAGTTTCAGCTTTAGCATCATTCCTTCCAAAGAACACCCAGGACTGATCTCCTTTAGAATGGACTGGTTGGATCTCCTTGCAGTCCAAGGCACTCTCAAGAGTCTTCTCCAACACCGCAGTTCAAAAGCATCAATTTTTTCGGCGCTCACACAAATGTGGACATATTGTGTCATATTGCTAAATAAGAATTTTTCCCTTTAATACATAAAGAATCTTTATAATTAGGTAAAAGTTTTGGGGGAAATCCCTAAAAATTTAAAAAAGCATTCATTAAGTAACAATTCCAAGTGCTCAATAAACGTCTGAAAAAAATTTCATCATGTCAGGAATGAAGGAAGTGCAATTTTAAGTAAAGGTTATATCTTTGGCTGATCAAATTAGTAAAGCATTTTGAAAGGTCATACCTTGCCATATACATATGCCATACACTGGTCATAGCCAGTGTTGGCAATAATTGCAAAAAACACAGTAATTATTATATATTATATTTGAGATTTTCTGGAGGAAAAATTGGCAATATGAATGAAAACTTTAGCATTTTTCATACCTCAAGATCCAGTATACTATACTAAGATGCTCAGTCGTGTATGACCACAACCCCATGGACTGTACCCCTCCAGACTCCTCTGTCCATGGGATTTCCCAGGCAAGAGCACTGGAGTGGGCTGCCATTTCCTTCCGCAGGGGATCTTCTTGACCGAGGGATCAAACCTGCGGCTCCTGCAGCATCTCCTGCGTTGCAGGCAGATTCTTTAACCCCTGAGCCACTGGGGAAGCCCAGTACCTGGCTTGATTTCCAGGTATTGAACAACTAGAGAATCACAAGGAATTGTATGCACGAGGAGATCGTGTGGCGCTTTCCCTAGTGGTGAAAAATGGGGACCCGTGTAAACAGCCAGTGGGAAGACACAGGGTAAATAAACTGTGGCCCATTAAAAGCGATGGAGTACTAAGCAGTCATTAAAACCGCGCTCTCAGAGACTAAGCGTGTGTGGTAATACTCACAATATATTAAAAGATAAAAGTAGGTTACAGAATGTCATATGCTTTATAACTCCATTGCTGTAAAGTCAGTATATATGCCTAGATAAATGATGGAAGGAAATACAGTGGTTTCTTCTAATCCTGGGAATATGAACACTTTTTATTTTATTCTTTATCCTTTTCTGAAATTCTCAAGATTTATGCAAGGGTACTGTATTTCTTAGCTACAAATCATCATAATAATTATAATAAAAGAGTTTGAAAAGCTCAGTAAGGAAAACAGCACTGGCCCATCTGAACAGGCCTTCTCTGCCCAGTGAAGGATCAAAGGGTTCAGAGCCCAGTCTCTACAGCTCTCTCTGCCTTGTCTCTCTCTTCATGTCTCTCTGTGTCTCTCTATCTCTGTCTCTCTATCTCTGTCTTTCTCTGCATCTGTCTCTGTCTGTGTGTCTCTCTATTGCCAGACAGTTATTTCCTTCTGAAAAGTGATGGTTTCCAGTTTTTAGTTAACACTTCCTTTATTTGATGTGTGATGTGATCTTTCTGAGTTGGATATATTTTTTTTCTTAGGCTTCTGGCATCCTGGCTTAATTTCCTGGGAAAGCTGTTTTCAAGTCACAGTGCATCTCGCTTAGGTCCTTGAAGTCAGTGTGAGTGGGAAGGGGTGGGACAGAGAATGTCCGCTTCTCCTCCCTGGACTCTGCTTGGTCCTGCAGGGGTCTGCCAGGGCTCCTGATTTAGTCAGATTGTTCTGGGCATGAATGAACGTGGCCGCCTTTCTGTCAACAGAAACCTCAAGTTAGGATTGGCAGATTTACCAAATAAAAACACAAAATGCCTAGTTAAGTTTGATATTAGATAAATGAATGATTTTTTAGTATAAGTACATCCCAAACATTGGATGGGATGTACTTATACTAAAAACTTATCCATTATTTATCTGAAAAGCAATTTAACTGGGCAATCTGTATTATACCTGACTACCCTACCCCTAATGCTTTGAATGACCAAGTGCCTGCATGGCCTCATGCCTCACCTTGGCCTAAGTTACTTTGTCTACAGTGGGGTCTTCATACCCCACCCTCAAATCAAATGGATGGGCCAGCCAGGACCATGGTATCTGGGCAAACACAGTCATCCCCTGCTGGGTCTATCTGGGCCTGGCTGATGGATGCTTATAAACTGGCTGTTGGAAAATTAGAGCTTAGCCATTCTTCTCTGTAATCTAAAATCCAGCACCCACTCATTTGCATAAGCAGAGAGAATAATTAAGAAGCTGATGGATCAGGCGAAGTTGTGGCTGAACTGTGAAGGACAGAATCCTGGCCCCATAACAAGATGCTATTTCTCCACTGTGAATGGGGTTCTCTCTGCCTCCTTCTTGAAGGACATTCAAACACTCTCCCTTCTGCACACACCCTGGAGGGGTAAAGATGGTCCATGCCAACCGCGTCATCAAGGTAACCCACTTCAGGGTTGTAGACCTGGGCAGTTCTCCCCTTTCCTCTACTGTGTGGAAATGAAGAAAGAAAAGAAAAAAGCAGCTAAGAATAAGGGAGCTATACATGTCAACAAAGGTCTTTCTAGTTAAGGCTATGGTTTTTCCAGTGGTCATGTATGGATCTGAGAGTTCGACTATAAAGAAAGCTGAGCGCCAAAGAATTGATGCTTTGGAACTGCGGTGTTGGAGAAGACTCTTGAGAGTCCCTTGGACTGCAAGGAGATCCAACCAGTCCATTCTAAAGGAGATCAGTCCTGGGTGTTCATTGGAAGGACTGAAGTTGAAGCTGAAACTCCAATACTTTGGCCACCTGATGAGAAGAGCTGACTCATTGGAAAAGACTCTGATGCTGGGAAAGATTGAGGGCAGGAGGAGAAGGGGATGATAGAGGATGAGATGGCTGAATGGCATCACCGACTCAATTGGCATAGGTTTGAGTGGACTCTGGGAGTTGGTGATGGACAGGGAGGCCTGGTGTGCTGCGGTTCATGGGGTTGCAAAGAGTCGGACACGACTGAGTGACTGAACTGAACTGAACATGCAGGAAGAACCATAGGTATCAAATTTTCAACTGGCACATTTTTTCCCCATTATTTAAAAAACGGCTAGCGTTTGGATGCTACTTGTTACAAACTGCTTTGGGACTAAACCTGGCAAACTAAGCTTTGGTTTGCAGTGGTTGCCTCTACCGTGATTTGTGTTCCTAAATTTGGCTGGGGTTGGGGCATTCCAGAAACCCACTGTGGACTGACTGGCCTTGACACCCTGGTGCCGACCCCTGTCAGAGGCGCAGAGCCAGGAACGCCTGTGGGAACGTTCCTGTGTCCCTTCTACTGAGAGCAGTGAAAGCACGTGGCCCAGGCTCTCGCCAGGCATTAGTCATCCCTTCTCCAGGAAGGGGCCTGGCCTGAGCTAGCCTGGGAGCAGACCATGTTTTATTACCTCTCTGGCTTCTGGTTGCCCGCCAGGAGCTGAACCAGAAGTGCCAAAATGCTGTAAGAAATCAGATCAGGAGAGTGGCTGCTTGCGCGGCCTTTCCAGCTGTTGGCTCTGCAGCAAAGCTCTTTGTAAATTTTGTAAGAAAACATGTTCTCTGGAAGTTTCCATTTCAAGTTGGCAGCGTTAAGAAGTCAGGAGAGCTGGAGTCAAACTTTCCAAGGAATGCCTGAGCTTGGATCGCACTCTGCACTGAGTCTGGGCTCCGGCTTCTGGGGCCTCGGGTTTGGGACTGCTGTCACTGCTGATAACGGACTGTATTTAGTGTGCCCGAGGGGAGGGCAGAAGCGTGTGACTCCCACAGCACCTCTGGTGCCTTCGAAGAGTGTGTGGCACGTGTGGGAAATGATTTATGGGAGTCTGGTTAGGGACGAGATGCAGAGCATCCTTGAAGCACAGAGTCGTCATTTCTTCTGAAGTCTTGGTTGCTTCGCTGGTGGCTCCGACGGTGAAGAATCTGCCTGTAGTGCAGGAGGCTGAGTGCGATCCCTGGCTCGGGAAGCTCCCCTGGAGAAGCAAACGGCAGCCCTCTCCAGTATTCTCGCCTGGAGAATTCCACGGGCAGAAGACCTGGTGGGCTACAGTCACCTTTTCATTCAGAAAAAGACTGCAGGAGTCCTGTTCAGTGCATCCACCTTAAGTTATCCCTGCGCTTTCAACATGTTTTCCCCAAATGACCGTGATGACCTTTTTCTTTCTCCCGAGAGTTCCAGTTCTGACTTTTGAACTGGCTGGCCCAACATTTCTGCGTAGCTGGCCACTCCTTACCGGAGGCCCTAGCTTTGTTCCTGATGTTTGTCACAATTTCTCACTTTTCCTGCCATTTATCGTTCTTATTTTCCTCATTCCCTTGCATTTTGCTGACAGTAGATTCATATTGACTCCATACAGAGAAAGATAGCAAATAGCAGTGAAAGCGCTTGGCTGAACGAGAAATGGGACCCTCCTTGTTCACCCAACCGTTCAAATGGTCCCTTGGCCAGAATGGTGGTAGAAACCTACATATGTTATTTTCATCGTTGCACTAATACGAAAATAGCAAGTTTTTAAAATGATTGGATTTAGGAAATACCAAGCTTGCTACATTTAACGTTTTTGTCAAGAGAGTGTCTTCACCCATGAAAGCAAATATTTTCATATGGATGGAGGCTTGTACCGATGAGATCTTTCGTATGGCAGTGTAGTATACTAGATTATAACCTTCCCCAACATTAAAATAAAGTGTTGTGGGAGGGACATTAACTCTTTTAGGCCCCTTACACATTTCCCTAAGTGTCCATCATAAATCCAGGAAATTGCATTGTCATTGTTACATTCAGGAATAATTTTGCCCCAGTACACTTCTGCAGCACCCATAATTCTATTTTAGGGAGTAAAGATGTTTAACTTATGTCAGGAGAGTCTGCTGATTGGTTCTGGTTTGCACTGGTGTTATTTTAAATCAACAGCCACTGCTGGAAAATCAGATAATTTCTCAGAAGACTTGCATGGAGGCGTATTCTCTGGTTGTTTACGTTTGAGGTGAAAGCTTTCAGTTCGAATCATTGTTCCAAAATGGATGAATGCCGCGTGTGATATCAGTTCATGTACATCAGGCGTTTGGGGAAGCTGAACGGAAGATGAAAATAAGGCTGCCAAAGGAGTTACTTCCAATGGAGGGTTAATCCCAGGTAATAATGCGAAGCTGGAATGGAGGCATAGAGGTAAGTACCCGGAGAGAAAGAGATGAATTACTGACCCAGGCATTCTGCAAGCCTGGAAGTTATGCATGGAGGAGAGCTGCCCAGGAGCTGGGCGTGCGACCGTGGAGGACTGGGTGAAATGTAAGCGGTTCGGGTTTATAACAGGCCCTGACAGGCAGGTGGAGAGAAGGGGCATGTAGTCACGTATCCTCAGTGTTTAGACTTCTCCAGAAATTGGAATTCTGAAACACATCTGAGTTTACAGCTCAAAAGCCCATGGAGTCAACGTGGAAAGTTGCCCCAGAAAACCAGCTATCAGTGAAGAAACGAGCCTGTGTTGTCTAAGAAGATGACATTCCCTTTTTCTGCAGCCAGAGGCACAAGTCCTGAGGCATCTGTACAATGTTAGTGAGACGCAGCCCCCTTGTGATGGGTGTGCAATGTACTTGGCGCTATGGTGAGCCCCTTTCCTGACTCCCCCGATGGGCCAGGATGACTTCATTTGTTTCCAAGAACTACAACCACACAAAAAAAGTACACTACTTTTATTGGAAACATTTCAGTGACGAAGAGAGTAGATTTCAAGTCCCAGGAAAGAGGATTTGAAGACTTTGTCAGACCCGGGTGGAAAGCGGGGGTCCGAATGAATGTGCATCTTGCCCTCCCCGCAGCCTAACCGGGCCACATGTCTCATTAGACGCGTGTCTGGCGAGCGCGTGTTGGGGACGGAACACACCTTTCAACAGGCACGAAGCAGAGGAGCAATTAGGTGTGACTGAGGCTCAGCAGGTAACGGCAGAGGAGGAACAAGATGGGAGCAGGCTTCCAGGCGACGTGTGGCTTGAATCAGAGCTGCAAATAATGAGGAAACATCCTGTCTTGAGAATTGCCACCATTTCTTACGAAGGTGGATGCTGACAGCTTCACAAAGGCCGCTGTGAGGGAAGGAGCGTCTGAGAATGCCAGCCAGGAGCATGGAGGCTCCCAACAAATTGTCAAGTCCCGACAATCGTTCAGACAGCACGAGGCAGGGGAGAGAGCCAGCAATCTGGGGCAGGAGGCCTCTGCTCTCTCCCCCACCCCTCCTTCTGGAAGCGCACCCGCTCCCGGGCGCTGGGGAAGCAAGACGCCAGCCATACACCTCCCTTCCGCTCCATGCCACAGACCTCGCCCTTCTTGTCTGTTTCTTGTACGACTTGATTTTTATGAATACAATGTGATTTTCCCATTATTTTCATTCCTTCAGGGCAAGAGAATCTCATCAAAAGTTCACAACTAATATATATACTATGTTACTAAAGTAAAACCGTGAGATGTGTGTGTAGGCAGAGTGGTAATCTCTCCAAACTTTTGAGACGTGTGTAACACAAAAATGAAAAGTCAGGGCAATTAGCTATTTTGTCGGTATTGTAAGAGCCTAAAGGAACCCATGTGGACTTGGAATTTGTCATAAATAATTCATAGATTCCTGAGATCGCTCTGAAGTCCCTTTCCAATCTTAGGTTGGAACAAAGACTAGGTTGACCACTGCTGCCGGTCACAAATTCAGGGTGTCAGCAATAGAAAATGCCGTCTATAGGATGATACTTGTGGCTGCCCTGGTGACTGAGATGGTAAAGAATGTGCCTGCAATGAGGGAGACCCAAGTTTGATCCCTGGGTTGGGAAGATCCCCTGGAGGAGGAAATGGCAACCTCCTCCAGTATTTTTTCCTGGAGAATCCCATGGACAGGGGAGCCTGGCGGGCTATAGACATGGGGTTGCAAAGAGTCAGACACAACTGAGTGACTAATACTACTAGAATGATACTGGTGTTGCTTCCTCACTGAGATGGAGACTGTAGGTCACTGCATTGACATGTTGGTAGAGTGGATGCTGCTGGCTTTGGGAAAACCATCCCTCAGTAAGGGGAGGAGAGAATGTTTGGGGAGGGAGAGGGAGGAGGTGTCTGGTCTTAACCTGATCCTCAGTGCTCCTGAGGTTTTGGTGTTCCCAGTCATTGACTTTTACTTGAATCAACATGAAATCTTTGAAGTTTTGTCTTGGCATTGAAACTTTTTCTCTGCCCTGAATGACTTCCTGGTTGTTTTATTTTAGTTTAGTTTAAAAAGACTGTTTTTTGTTATTTTGGACTTTGGGATTCCTACCCCTTCTCTATGCCTGGGATCCTATAACTGCGCCCTGAAGATTTCCCGAAGTGTGCTCTTTTGTTTGAGATTTTACAGCATCAGAGGCTTGGCCACAACAGTATCAGCCTTTGCTTCTCAGAGATGAATCATCCTGATGTAATGGACCACGTTTTGTAAATATTATTATTTTTCCTACATCTGTTTATATCAAACTCCTGAGAAATGACAAATGCAAGAGAGCTCAAAAATCTCCTTGATCACCACTGTCCTAAGCTGAAACTTCCACCATGGTTATTCTGCTATCGAAAGAATAGTCCTGCAGAGAATAAGAACGGGCTTCCACATCTAGACTGATTTTTAAATTGCCTTCTGTGAACTGGAAGACCCCAGGCAGGGCTTGAAGTAGCCGACCCTGGTGTGTATGGTGGCAGGGGGAGGGGAAGGATGTTTGTCTACAGCCTGGGGGTCCCACATGCATGCACCTCAGTTAGGGTTGCTCTACCAGTATTCCTGGGCTTCCCTGGTGGCTCAGCTGATAAAGAATCTGCCTGCAATGTGGGGGACCTGGGTTCGATCCCTGGGTTGGGAAGATTCCCTGGAGGAGGGAAAGGCTACCCACTCTAGTATTCTGGCCTGGAGAATTCCATGGACTGTATAGTCCATGGGTCTCAAAGAGTCGGACACGACTGAGCGGCTTTCGCTCTCACTTTGACTTTCTGCATCCATGTTAAGTGCAAGGATTTCAATATTTTATTTGGAAAACATGGGAGGAGGTGATAACTAAAGGTACAGGGTTTCTTTTTGAAGTGATGAAATTGTTCTAATTGGTGTGCACATATTTGTGAATATCCTAAAAACCACTGAATGTTACACTTCACATGAGCAAATTATGTGGTATGTAAATTATCTCGATAAAGTAGTTTTTTTAAAAATAATTGAACTATTAAGTTGGAAAACCCACTTGCTTAGAATATCTGTTTGAACCACTTACTTAGAACATTTCAGAGACTTGAAAAAACAGGCAGGTACAATTACAATTTCTCCAAGTGTGAGGTTTCCAGCTTCCCCACAGTTACCCACACCTCTGGTCACCACTCTATTGTGCGCTTTCCCTCCCTTTGAATCTGAACCTGCTTTGTGGCTTGCTTTGGGCCAGGAGGATGCTGTGGAAGGGATGCTGTGTGGCTTCCAGATTGAAGTTTGCACCTCCCAGCTGGGCTTCTGGGATGCTTGTGGGATATGCACTCTGGAGCCCGCCATCGTGTTGTGGGGTTCAAGCTACATGAAAGGCCATGAAAGTGCTCTGCCCACAGCGCCGGGTGGGCTGCTGGCCTGCAGCCGGATTCACTGCCGACCTTACAAGTGTGCCATCTGCGGCTTGTGTTTGCACTTTCTTGATAGTGTCTTTTGAGGCAACAATGTTTTTAATATTTGACAAAGTCCAGTTAGATAGCATCACTGACTCACTGAACATGCGTTTGGGTAAATTCCAGGAGATAGCGCAGGACAGGGAAGCCTGGTGTGCTGCAGACCGTGGGGTCACGTAAGGCAGACATAGTGACTGAACAACAAACAACAAAAATCCAATTTAGTTTTTCCTTTAGTTATTCATGCTTTGAATGTCATATATAAGATACCACTGCATAATCCAAGGTCACACAGATTTAGAGCTACGCTTTTCTCTGAGAGTTTCAAAGCTTCAACTTTTACATTTAGATCTTGCATCCATTTTGAATTGATTTTGCATATAGTATGAAGTTGGGTCCCACTTGATTCTTTGCCTGTTGATATCTAGTTTTCTGGCATCATTTGCTAAAAAGATTTCTTTTGCCATTGAATTGTCTTGGCACCTTTGTCAAAAATCAATTAACCATAAATATGTGAGTCTATTTACAGACTTTCAGTTCATGATCTGTTGCCATGCTAAAACCATACTGTTGTGATTAATGTTGTATTATAATAAGTTTTAAAGTCAGGAAACATGAGTCCTTTAACTTCTTCTATTTCAAGATTATTTTGACTATTCTGTGTCCTATATGAATTTGAGAATCAGATGTTCAATTTCTGCAAAAACTCCCAGCTGGAATTTTGATAGGAATTGCATTGAATTCAAATTCCATCAATTTGGGAAGTATTACCATCTTAATGATAGTTTCTCAATCAGTGAAGACAAGATGTCTTTTATTTATTTAGAGCTTATTTAATTTCTTTCATGATATTTTATGGCTTCAGTATACAGATTTAGCTCTATTTTTTGCTAAATTTATTCCTAAGTATTTTATACTTTTAAAATTCTTTTCTGATACTATTGTAAATAGAACTGTTTTCTTTATCTAATTTTTAACTTCTTTATTGCTAATGTTTAGAAATATTACTAACTTGAATACTGGTGCTGTATCCTGGCTGAATTTGCTTTATTAGATCTAATAGGTTTTTAAACAACTCCTTAGGATTCTCTGATCATATCGTCTACAGATAGAGATAGTTTTACTTTTCTATTTTCTTTAAAATTTATTGAGACTTTCTAAATGGTCTTTTATTTCCATTTTTTTCTCCTTCTTTTCATTTGTCTATTGTTTTCCTACTGTTTTTCTCTGCTTTAGTATTTATTATTTTCTTCTTTATGTTTGCTATGGGTTTAATTTGCTCTTCTTTTTCTAATTTCTTAGGTTGGAAAATTAGGTTTTTGACTTGAGAATATAGGCCTATTCTTTTTGAATTCTCTTTTTGAATATAGGCGTTCATAGCTATAAATTTCCCTCTGAGCACTGCTTTGGCTGCACCTCAAAAGCTTCAGTACGTTTGCTTTCATTTTTATTACTTCAAGGTATTTTTAAAATCCCCTAGTCATTTCTCCTTTGAGCATCAGGCATTGAGGAATATACTGTTTAATTTCAATGTATTTGTGTATTTCCCCAATTCTCTTTTGTTATTGTAAACTTCATTCCATGATATAACTTTAATAATTTAATATTTATTGAGACTTCCTATTATATGGTCTGTGCTGAAGAATGTTATTTGTGCAATTGAGAAGAGTATGGTAAGTTACTTGCAAACATTTTGATCCTTTTATGTCTTGCTATTAAACTTTTAAAAATAAACCAGAGCAGCATTTCATGAAAATCTACCCATTTCTTACTCCCGAGGCAAGACTTTCTGACTGCTCTTCCCAGTGACTTGCGAATTATAAGGTTTTCTAGCCTGACTAAAGGAATCAGGTGCTGCTCGTGGCCCTGTATGGTTGCAGAGCATCTTTCTCTCTAGCCCTTCTAGCAGTTTTCTCTTTTGTTTCCTTTGGCCTTCAGCAGCCTCCTCATATGCACAGAATGCTCAGTGCTCTGCTGAGCTCTCTTCCTGTGCAGCTCTCTCCTCTCTGGCACCGTGGCTGAGAAGCTTACTGTCCTTGTCTCCTTGGACCCCCAGCTTCATCCTAGTGCAGTGAACCTGCTGGCCTCCACCCGAGTTTGCCTTCCCGGGGATTCTCTCAAGGTAAAAAGCTGCAGTAACTCCATGCTTCATATCATTTGCTTCTTATCCCTCATGGATCACTGTCCTTTATTGTCTGATGTCTAGTGTGTCTACTGTCTTAAAAACAATATTTTCTTATATGTTTTGTTTGATCTTTTGGTTGTTTCCGCATGAGGGGAAGTCAAGTCCTTGTTATTCTGTCTTGGCTGGAAGTGGAAGTCATATCTTAAAAAAAAATTATATATAACTGATTTTACAGGGGGAAGTATTCAGGTATAATTTTATTTTTCATGTTTCTCTAGAGTCCAGCTAAATGATAAAGCTGTTTTGTTAATCAGTATATTTTCTAGTGGTTTCTTCTTTTTTTTTGGAAGGGCTTTTAATCTACATAATGACTTTATTTCACCACATCTTTCTGACATATATACATTTTATTCTCTTCTTTTATTGCATTTGCATAGCCTGGAATTTCAGAGCAATGATAATTAATAAAGTTGATAATAAGGATTAGAACTTGGTTCTTAGTGTTAATGAGAAGAACTCTAGCATTTCACCAATAAGCAAGATGTTTAATGGTGGCTTGAGATTACCATTTTCTATCATTTTAAGCAAGAATGCTTTTGTCATGTGTGATGTTTTTATAAATCAGGATTTTTCATCAAATATTTTAGGGCATATTTAACTGATTATTAGTGATGAATTCTATCAACTCTACCTTTTACTTTCTTGAGCATAACTTCCTAAGTCATAATATTCTCTTTCTTTAATCTATTAGTGAATTTTATTCCGTGGTGTTTTAAGAAAATATTTAGTAGCATTTGTGGTTGTAAGTATGCTTGTTGCTCAGTTGTTTAGTCATGCCCAACTCTGTGTGACCCCATGGACTGCAGCACACCAGGCCTCCCTGTCCCTCACCATCTCCGGGAGTTTGCCCAAGTTCATGTCCATATAAGTATGCTTGTTATTGTTGTTCAGTCGCTCTGTCATGTCTAACTCTTTGCAATCTCCTGGACTGCAGCAAGCCAGCCTTCCCTGTCCTTCACCATCTCATAATTTTTATTTTGCTTTCTAATTTCTCTCTTTAATATCCTGAAGCTAGGTAGGAAAAACATAAAATAAACAGTCATGGTTTACTTGTCTTTGCTTTAGCATTGAATTCTTATACGTTATACACTTGCTGTTATATATCCTCTCCATTTAAATAATTTTGTTTCCCTTATGAAATGGGAAGTTATCATTTCTTTATGGTATGTTTATTATTTTAGGTTTCTTAAGTAAAAAAAACATGACTCATTCAAACAGATTATTGGCTATCTTAACTTTTTTATGCAAGCCAAGAACAAAATTGAAGAATAGTCTCCATTTTCTTCAGTAGGCTATTGCACTATCCTTTTTAGAAAACTTAAAAGAAAAGTTAAAAAGTGCATTTGTTCATGTCAATCTTATGACATCAAATCTATTGAAAATAGGGGTAGAATTGACTTTAATTCTCAGCTATTTTGAAGGCAAGAGAGGGTAGTAACTGTTAACTGGTATATTAGAAGGAACTCAAACGATTGTTTCCTTGTTGGTTATTTGACCTAATTAAGATGCTGTGAGGATGGCGATGAAAGCGGCTCTTTTATATATTTTATATATTATATAATATTTTATATATTATATATATGTGGACTGAACCCAGAGTCTAATCAAGATTCTGTTGACTCTTAGGGACTCTGCCACTAGCACATAAAGATATATGTGACACCATAAAAATGACGCAGTGAGAGCAATGGAAATCAATTCAACTCAATAAAGTCTGGAGACTGTTCTTTTGTTTCTGTTATTTGCAAATAATATCAAAAAGCTTTTTCCGTGTTCTTTCTGTACTTCCCAAAGCATTTTTATCAGTGAGTTGTAATAACAAATTACTATGGGTTAAGCAAATGATTCTTTTTATTTTTTGCTAGATTTTTTTTTTAAGTTTGGGGTTGTGGGTTTTATAGATTATGCTGTGTCACACTGTATGTAGAATTTCCACTATGTTAAAATGTAATTTTTCTGAGAAATACTTGCAGGGCCTTTGAATGCCTCCCCTGCATCAGACCTTAGGAAGGAAAGCCTGAGAAAACCAGGAGATTGCCCTGCCTATATAGACGTGTGACTTTTGTAAAACAAAAATACACTTACTTACTTAAACATGAATACATGCATACATGCATTAATCTCACTTTCTACTTATAAGCGCCTAAATTCACTGTAGAAGGCAAATGTTATATTAAAAGGAAAAAGCATTTCCCTGTGCAATTGGAACAGAATTGTTCGGCTGTTAACAACCTCAATTGCTAATAGAAGAGTTAATAAGATTACTCCAGCTCACATTCCCATACGGGTTTCCACATAGAGATGTGAATAAAGGATCATTTGACCAAAGAGTTGGGTGAGGAAAACAGATTTGGGGTGGGCGTGTACCCCCTTGAACTTTAGCGTCTCAAAGACACTAAAAACTTCTACTGCTGCTGGAGATGTCACCTGCTGTGGGTCAGGTCCTGTGCAGGGTCCCGGCCCCCGAAGCGTCGTGAACCTCAACATGGCATCACTGCCCATCAGTGGGCAGTGATGGATGGCAGGGCGCCACAAGCTCTCTGTTACTTCACAAGCAGCTGCTAATAATGGCACACGATTCAAGGCAGCCCTCTCATTTCTCTGCTTCTGAGGCCCCTTTGCAAGGGTTGGGGAGCAGGGTAGTACCTGGGAGGGTTTATAGGTAGACCAGACCTGGAGAACATGTCTTCCAGAGCACATAGAAATTTTTCCTCTGCCTTCCTGGAGAAGTGTGGTTCTCTCTGCCTCAAGGAGGCCCTCCCTGGCCAGGCCTCTGGCCAGGCCACCTCCCTCCGGACTTCTGTTTGTTCCACTCCTTCTGGACTTACAGTCTGGAGAGTTCTGCACTGCTGGGAATTCCTCTATATTTCAAACCTATTTCCCCTCCACAGGTGGCTGCCCTGTGCTTGCTTTGTCCTCCATCGCTTTTGTACAGATGTCTGAGTGAGTGTGTGCAAGGCTGACCTCTTCATGCTGTGAGTTGTATCTTCTGGGAACTGTCTGCCTGTGGCCTGCTTGGTTAATGGATATGGGCTGGCTGGTTCTGAGTACAAAGGATACAGGCATTGTGAGCTTAGGAGGTGCTGTGATGCTAGGAAGGTACTGGTTTTCCCCTCTCCCAATCCCAAGGATAAAAGCCCTGGTGAATGTGTCCAGAAGGCTGCAAGGACATAAAATATAGGGATCAGCTTCAGGGCAACTTTTACTTTGGAGGAGTCTACCGGTTCCACTGGCTAAAAGATACTACTCAGAATGGTTCAGTTCAGTTCAGTCGGTCAGTCGTGTCTGACTTTTTGTGACACCATGGACTGCAGCACGCCAGGCCTCCCTGTCGTTCACCAACTCCTGGAGTTTACTCAAACTCATATCCATCGAGTCAGTGATGCCATCCAACCATCTCATCCTCTGTTGTCCTCTTCTCCTCCTGCCTTCAATCTTTCCCAGCATCAGGGTCTTTTCCAATAAGTCAGTTCTTCACATCAGGTGGCCGAAGTATTGGAGTTTCAGTTTCAGCATCAGTCCTTCCTATGAATATTCAGGACTGATTTCCTTTAGGATGGGCTGGGTAGATCTCCTTGCTGTCCAAGGGACTCTCAAGAGTCTTCTCCAACACCACAGTGCAAAAGCATCAATTCTTCAGTGCTCAACTCTGTAGTCCAACTCTCACATCCATACGTAACTACTGGAAAAAGTACTTATACTACTACGCCTACCCGAGCAGAGATCTTCTCCGGGGCCCCTACTCCAGGCCATGGACTGAGCTATGGGGATGCCAGATGGTGCGCCAGAGGGAGACAGACATGAAGGCAGATCCGAACACCCACTGTGATGGTGGTCCATGGAGGGCTGGGGAGGATGGGAGGCATTACGCCTCCATGCCCCATTCAGCAGTGAAGCTCTCTATGGAGACCCTGATTTGATTCCATTTGGGAGGGTGATTTTTGAGAATGTGGTCCCCTGGCTTCCAGTGAATTAGGTCTGACTTTTAACTCATTTCACCTAACTCACAGTGGTTTTATGGGAATTAATTAGGTAAAGGGCTCCTTAGAGGTAAAGCCAATGCAAAAGCATGCTCTTTGTTTTCTTTTAAATAATTTGAAGAAGAACATATGATAGACTGACTGGTTTCTCTCTTCACATCTTAAGGCCAGAGATTAGTTGAGGTAATTTGCTTTATGGAAAAATAACAAAATGCATTTCAGTATCATCCAGGTTCCCAGCAAGTTTGTCGTGGAGGTCCTTTATCACCTCTCCACTGGGGTTGATGGGTAAATGATGAGCAGGGTAGTTAAGCACATTTCCCAAACTACAAACTTCAGAAAACAGTTTACAAGGTAATTAACTCCGGAGCCACTGATTTCAGCCAGAAAGTCCATATTTCCTGAGCAGACTCATTGTCCTGAAAAGTCTGCCAAGTCTGAGACTTGACTATGAGTGAGAGGAGAGACGTTCTTTGTTTCCTTTTCTTTGATTCAGTTTACAAACACCTCCTGAGTGCTTCTCACGTCAGGCACTGTCCAGGCACAGGGCGTTCTGTGGGCAGTGAGCATCTCTTTCCATGGTCATGTGGTTTGTAAGATGACGAGACTCTCAGAATATAGAGCAGGCAATTCCAGTATGGTGGGTTAGGTCTTGTGTTGGGAGTAGATGCTTGGCTCTTTGGAAGCAAAGATTTCCAGGCTGCTCTGGAGTCTCAGAGATCAACTCCCAGTTTTGTTGTTCAGTCTGTAAGTCGTGTCTGATTCTTTGCAACCCCATGGACTACAGCACATCAGGCTCCCCTATCCTTCACCATCTCTTGGAGTTTGCTCAAATTCATATCCATTGAGTCAGTGGTGCCATCTAACCATCTCATCCTCTGCCTCCCTCTTCTCCTTTTGCCTTCAACCTTTCCAAGCATGGGGGTCTTTTTTAATGAATTGGTTATTCTCATCAGGTGGCCAAAGTATCGGAGCTTCAGTTTCAGCATCAGTCCTTCCAAAGACTATTCAGGACTGATTTCCTTTGAGGTGATGTTTAAGCTGAAACCTTGCAGCTAAAGTCCTGCTAGCCATGAGAAAGCAGTGCCTGTCTGGGGAGCTGACATGGGAGTGCGCATCTGGAGAAGGGATGGCATATGAGGAGGTGAGGCAGGGAGAGGCTGGTCTGGAGCAGAGGGCAGCTGGGCACGGCACCCTGGACTTTGATGACCCAAAGACAAATCTGGTTTTCCATTAGAATCACAGAAGGCAGTTTTGGGGGAAGTGACCAGGTCAGATTCGTGTTTAGCAAGAGAGCTCTGTCTGCAGTGGAGAGGAGGGAGTTGGGCTGAAAGTGAGGGGGCCAGAGGGGACACTGGCACCGTGGCTCAGGCCAGACGTGATGGGGATCTGACTCAAGGTGGGGAAGGGAAGCAGAGAGAGCAAGAGGGGAAAAGTGATGTGGCAGAGGCTGTGCAGTGAGTGACTTGGGGCTGGGAAATGTCACCCAGGTCTTAGTGAATGGTGGGTCTCGTTGCTGGGATGGGAAGACAGAAACAGCAGCAGGTACCAGGGAGGGGGTGATGGGTTCAGCTCTGGATGTGCTGAATTTAAAGGCTTCACAGGACCACCCAGCACAGGAAGGTGGATGGTGTTGGGGGTTGAGTTGTTCCCCCCCAGATGGTATGTTCACATCCTCATGGCTGGTGCCCCTGAGGGTGACCCTATTTGCAAATAGGGTCTCTGCAGGTGCAATCAAGTTAAAATTGAGATCCTACTGGGTTGGGGCGCTAATCTAGTGACAGGCTCCTTTATGAAAGGAGAGGGGAAAGTCTGGACACAGAGACCCAGAAGACACAGGGGAACATCACGTCATCCTAGAGGCAGAGGTTGGAGTTATGCCAAGAGGCTGCGGGAGAAGGAACCACACTTATCAACACCCTGCTTTCTGATTTCAGGCCTTCAGAATGCCGAGATAAGTTTCTGTGGTTTTCAGCCACCCAGCTTGTGGTCCTTTGCTATAGCAGCCTCGGGACACTAAGACCGATGCATATGTGGGATCCGGGAGAGAAATCTGAGCTGGAGATACGGGCCTGAGAGTCACCAGCAGAGGTGCTGGTGAAACCTTATGGGCTGTGGGGGGAGAAGAGGGTAGGACACCCTGATGGCACCCACAGCAGGGACCACCACCTCCCTCTATGGAGGGGGAGCTCCCGGGCGGCCCCGGGGATACCTGCCATTAGCTGCGAGTGGAGGCGCTGCTCTCGGACAGGCCTCCGTGGCCTCTCATATGTGTTCAGGTCACCTGGGGATCCTGCTGAAATGCAGACACGGGCTCAGCATGTCCAGGGTGGGGCCTGAGATTCTGTGTTTCCTCCAGCTCCCTGCTGGTGCCTGGGTGGTCCAGTTACGAGGAGACCAAGCCGCCAAAGCCAGAGAGCTCTCACCGGGGGAGCCCCATCTTGAAGCCAAGGAGAAGGCGCAGCAAGAGAGGGGATGGCGTGGGAGGGAGAGGACAGAGCAGTGTCCCTGAGCCGTGGCGGGCAGGCCAGCCGTGCTCGGGGGACGAGGGAGGCACCTGGAGCAAAGGCTGGCTGGGCTCTCTTGCTCTTAAAGAAGGTTGGTCACAGCGGGCAGAGAGGCGCATCATGCAGCCTAGAAACAGCCAGAGGAGTTGGAGGGAAAGAGCCATGTGGCCATGGGTCCAGGCTGCCTTAGATGGAGAAGCGTGATCAGCACCGACGCGTTTGGTGAAGATCAGGGTGAGGAACTGGGGCAGGAGGGGAGATGGCTTCCCAGGACACCCAAATCGCAGATCCACAGACTGGGTGGCCGTGCCTGGGCACGATGGGGAGCCAGGTCCCCTGGAGACTCGGGGACATGCATGGGGTGAGCAGGGAGGGGAACCGTTAATATTAGGAGGATGCAGGGGAAAGCAGTGGGCTCTCTCTGCTCCTGAAGAAGCAGCTGGACACAGGGTCTAAGATGTAGGCACAGAAAAAGGTCTCGGGTGAACCCTGCTCTGAGTTTTCCTCCACTTACAGGCCCCTGCTGTCTAAAGTAGCAGGTGGCTTGGGCTTCAGGATCAGGCAGGCTGAGGCCAGGCCCGATTCTGACCCTGGGCAAGCAGTCTGGGGTCGAGAAGATCCAGGCCCAGCCTCATCCACTGCCCCCTGGCAGCCTCTCCAGCTCCCTCGCTCTCTCCAGACTGACACCTGTGTTAACCTCACTGGTCTTGCTGTTGTATTTAGACATTTCAGCTGTGGGCTGTGCAGAGAGGCAGCAGGCTTCCCCAGGGCAGGGCTCCTCAGACCTGGCTCAGACCAAGTGCCCAAAAAATGTCAGGGAGGGGAACATCAATATTGCTGAGGTTCTGGGGGAGCTGGAACAGCGCATGCATGGACATTCAGTTGGTTTGTGCTGTAACAGGGGAGGACTGACGATATCTCACATACACAGTTTAGATCCAGAGCTGGGGCCCATTTCAAGCTTTTATGGTTGGAATTAATCCAACAGGAATAGGAGACGGTGCAGGATGTCAGCGTGGAGTGGGTTTTCTTCCAATCATAAACTGTTCGCGTTGAATACACCTCTCAGGTGCCCTGCTGACTTTCCTGCCCGGCCAGGACTGTGCCCAGCTGATGGACGGAAAGGAATTTTTACAGAGCACGTGCCACAGAGACTTCCATGACCCTGCTGGGCTGAAACCTGCTCAGGGCCATGGCAGAGAGCTCCAGAGCCATGCACGATGCCGGGGCGGTGGGCACTCTCCAGTTGGAACTGTCGAATAATAACTCCTGACCAGAAATGGCCCGGGTCCCAAACACATGGTTTATGGCCAAAATGGAAAAGCTCCCGAGCGCCATCAATGACACTCTCACTGCTTATAAAGACATGTGGGTTCTTTCCCCCCCCCAAAAAATAAGGCTGCTGCCATTCCCCCCGCCCCCACCCCGCCCCCCAAGCCATAAATGATTCAAATGTCAAGCTTGCCTGTGCCTGATGCTATGCGGACATATTAACTTATCAAAGGAGCAGACGCATTATAGGCGGCTGGCCGTCCACCCCAACTCCATATTTATGTTTGCGATCTCAGGATATGTTACCTGCACCCGCCGCGTTCCCTTCCTCCAAGGGAGATTTATAAGGCCGCCAGCCGGCAGAAGAGGGACAAAGAAGTAAATATAGTAATATGACAGATTTATTTGGACGTGTTTTATTTCCTCACGGTCTCGCATGCTTTATGTGTTTCTCAGTGTCTGGGTTCTGTCACTCTTTTCCAGCTTTTTCACCCTTTTCAACGCAGGCTCAGTCAGTTCTTGGGTGGGAGGTCATGGCAAAGGAAGGGAGAGACCCAAGCGGTTCCTAAGCTGTTTCGTTGATTGTGACACTTTTCTTTCTCTCCCCCACCCCCATTTATCCTCCTATTTGGTCGTTTTCCTTCTGGCTGACACCTGGCTCCAAGCAGCGTTTCTGTAGGAGCAGCGAGTTGCTTCCTTTTCTCTATGCCCAGTAATTGATGTCTTCAGGGTGTGGGAATCGTCATTTCTGTTCTCAGTGTGTCCCACTCCGAGTGCTGTTTTCTCTTCTCCCTGTTTTCCAAAGAAGGGTGCTTGGGTCCGCCCTCTTTTTGCCCCGGGGCGGATTTGGAGGAGGCCACCCTCGGTGGTGTATGTGTCCCTGGAGCAAAGCTAGGGTGGCTTGCATGTGATGCTCAGCTCCGACCAGCAGGCACGTGGAGCCCTGGATGTGCAGAGACCACTCTGCGGATGCGAAGGACCTCTTAGCCCAGGTGGAGTTCTTCACCCCAAGTGCGAGCCGGAGGACATGAGAAGAAGCACCAGGGCAGAGAGCCGCTTGAGTGACCCGGAGGCCGCCTGTCCCGTGGCCGGAGAGGCAGCATGGCCTCCGGCACTTAGGTAAAACTACAGCAGGTGCTCAGCGGGAGCCGGCATCTCTCAAGGGGACGGGTGTCAAAGTGCATCATTTGCGACTCACTTTACGCACCCCAGATACGCCAGCTGATGACACTCGGCGTCTGCGGCAAAGTTGCAAAGCCACTAAGGGTCCAACTCCCAGGAGGGCCCAGCATCTTCATTACGTTAGGCAAAATAGGCCTAGAACACACCCACCCACCCCACCCACACATACACACACGCACCTCCTTAGCAGGGGATCTGTGAAAATGGCTGAAAATAGCTACTGGGTTTTATTTTACCCTTTTTTCCCAGGAGTAGTGAGCAACCTCTTTTTGGTGGGAAGCAATGCTTCAGAAGAATACCTATTTGGAAAACTCAGGGATGGAGGGGGTTGAGGGGTTCCCTACCCTGAGGCCAGAGAGACCCCCCAGGCTGGTGCTCATCTCTGTGCCTGCAACAGGAAGTTTCTGGCCTGGACCTGGGACAAGGCTTCATACCAGCAGAGGCCAAGCCGCACTGCGCTCTCGAGGCCGACAGAGCCCACCGGGGACGAAGCCAGCTGGCTCTGAAGTCTGTGCTTTGTCGCTTCTCCCCAGCACCTCGAAGGCTCATTTCAAGCTTCACAAAATTGCAGAAGACGCTGGTGATGCTGAAAACATACCGGGTGGACAGGTTGTTCCTGAGGGTGTCGTTCGGCGCCTGCAATGTGGAATGATAAAAAATATTAAGGGGACTTTTATGTTGCAACAAATGAGGAGCTGCGTGCTGGCCGGCCCGAGCGGAGAGACGGGGGGAGTCTAGGGGAGCTGAGTGGACACCCCACAGGAGGACGGATGTCAGGGCGGCTGTTTGCAGCAACATCCGAGTCACCATCCATCCCCTGCTTCCTCATGATCAGTAATCCCTCAGCTTGAATATTCGATATTTACAGCTCCTTAAAGGAAGAGAATTCTTTAAAAGATGAATTTACCCCCAGATTTCCTCCCACGGGTCACTCAGAAGATTACAGGCACCCCTTTGCTGGCTGTGGCTGCTCCGTCACGTTCTTCAGGGTATCGAACGAGCATTGAGGGGTGTTTCATCAGCTCCAACCATTTCCTAGGTTTCCATGGATCAGTGGTGACAGGAAACCCCAGGTAAGGATGACGGAGGGAAATGAAAAGGCAATTTTGAAAAGCTCTCGAACGCCTCGAGCCTTGTCTTTAAAATCTTTCCTTGACTGAGTGCTTGTAGACGTGCCCGCCTCCGGCTCACAAACTGATGATTAAAAAAGAAAATTAAGTATTCTGTTTATACCAGGGGGGATATCCTCTTAGAACGTCCCGCTTGAGGAGGAACGATGTGATAAGGACGTGTCGCCTGGATTTTGAGGTGCTGGGCCGGGTCCTGCGCGGTCGCTGGAGGGGGCCAGCCGGAGCCCTCTGGCTTGCAGGGCCTGGTCAGAGGGCCCGGGGGCAGCAGCTTTGGAATTGCCCCATCACCTGCCCACGCTCCCCGGCTCAGGCACCTCCCGAGGCAGGAAGTGTGGCACTTAGGTTTGAAAATGGTTTAAAAAAAAAAAAAAAACGAAAATGCAAAGTAAAAAGT
The DNA here is from genome assembly GCF_002263795.3 of Bos taurus. Classification (NCBI taxonomy): domain Eukaryota; kingdom Metazoa; phylum Chordata; class Mammalia; order Artiodactyla; family Bovidae; genus Bos; species Bos taurus. The sequence goes on from NC_037353.1 coordinate 47,748,959, forward strand.
GATTATTATTATCTGTCTTGGAGGAAGAAGCCTTCTGCTTCTTGGGAGGATTACGGCCATTTTTTCTAAACCCTCGCTGATAATGAATTATGAATGCTGGCCAGAAGATGCTGATCTTGGCCTCTCATCCATCCTCACTCAGAAGCCGGTGAAGAATCTGTGAAAATCAGTAACTGTTGCCACCACGAGAAGTCATTTCTTCTGCTCCGGGTTCCTCCACCCAGGGTTTCTTCCACATCCTTCTCCCTGGGTACCACCTGACTCTGTCCCACACGGGAGCCTGCCCTGCCGTTCTGTCTCTTGCTTCAGACCTTCTGCTGCTATTCCTGATCCAGGATTCTCAGTTTTTGCTCACGTCTGGATTTCAAAGGACATCTTGCATCTTTCTAACAGGTCCCAAAATCAAAAGCATCATGAACTGTGGTGTTGAAGACTCTGGAGAGTCCCTTGGACTGCAAGGAGATTCGACCAGTCCATCCTAAAGGAAATCAGTCCTGAATATTCATTGGAAGCACTGATGCTGAAGCTGAAACTCCAATACTTTGGCCACCTGATGTGAAGAGCTGACTCATTTGAAAAGACCCTGATGTTGGGAAAGATTGAAGGTGGGAGAAGGGGACAACAGAGGATGAGATGGTTGGATGGCACCACCGACTCAGTGGACATGAGTTTGAGCAAGCTCCGGGAGTTGTTGATGGACAGGGAGGCCTGGCGTGCTGCAGTCCATGGGGTCACAGAGAGTCAGACACGACTGAGCGACTGAACTGAACTGGACTGAACTGAACTGAACTGAATGGGCCCCACACGATGCTAAATGTTGGCTCTACCTGTCAACCCGAGGAGGCCACGTGATGGAAACACTGTTCGAACAAATGCTCTCGGAAGATGGGAGGCTGCTAACTTCTCCCACTGGGGGGCACTCTGCTTTCCCCTCTGCTCTCTGTTTTCTCTCTGGGATCTGCCTTTTCTGTGAGCCTCGGTGATGGCAGGCTTATCTTTTACTTGTTTATTTTATTGGTGCATAGTTTCTGCTGTACAGCAAAGTGAATCAGCCACTCATATACATACAGCCCCTCTTCGTCCCACAGAGCGCTGAGTAGCGCCCCACCACCATAGGGTCCATCAGGTATCTATTTTATACATGTTATCGGCAGCGTGTGTATGTCAACCCTGGTCTCCCAATTTGGCAGGGACATCTTACACTTCTTAAAATAGACATTCTTGCACAGGCAAGGTTTTTTAAAAGTCTAATAGAGCTTTTTTTTTTTAAGTCTAATAATTCTGGTGAGCTAAACTGTCAAACGTGCTAGAAAGAAAAATAAATGGAACATCAAGGGTGAATTTCTAGACTTGAAAAAAAAAGACCTTGAAATAATCAGTTAATTTCTAACGCTGAAGGTTTTTTTAAAAGTATATTTTAAATAATCAGCTTCCTATGCGTGGGCTCCGTGGGTTTGATGTCCATTCCTGTCTTGTTTCCTTCTTGTGGGGGAGGTGCCTGAGGGGAGGGGTTAGGGGGAGTGGCCTTGGATGTGAATGTTTTACACAGAGACTTAGAGATAACCTTGGAATTTTCATACAAGAAATCTGAGCATAAACATTCTTTTGGGCCCTTTGATGATGTGAGAGTTATAACATGGTCTCATAGTCTTGGAATTCTTGGACCTGCAGACTGGAGTGGTCCATCGGTTTATGGATGCAGCTGCGGTCAGCTGAGCATGTACATCCTTTGGGGCTCAGAGGCCGGGCCCATCTCCTCTCCTCCAAAGTCCACGTGCAGGGGACCCGTGAGAGCAGGCAGCTGGCTATCAGCCTTGGCCAAGCCAGGCAAGTCTTTGCAGGCGTGGTGTGTGGTGCAGGCCCTGTTAGGACAAGCCGTGCCTTGTTGCTCAGATGTTAGCCATGAAGAGTCACCTGACTGCACTCTCAGGGCGCAGATACAGGAAGGTCCTCTGGCAGCAGCTCTTTCTCCTTCTCTGGCTTTTATTTCTCTGTGCCACTTCCTAGAGTCAGCAATAGGAAGCACCTCAATGTTCCCCCTGTTCTCCATAAGCCCTTGTTCAGATGTATCTCTCCACTGACTTCCTCCCACTCATGATAGCAGATGCTTACAGGGAGTGTCCTACCTGCCAGGCACTGGGCCAAGGCCAGTGTGCTGTCTACAGGAACACCCTCTGTAGGGCATCCCCAGGAAGCAAGACCCAGGGAGTAGGTACCACTGGGAGGTGCCCTGAGGCACAGATCTGAGTTCTAGGAGGAAAAATGATGAGAAGAGGGTCAGGAGGGGGCAGGGACAGGGATCTACTCACTGTAGAGGAGTCTGCCCCCTCCCTCCCCCAAAAGAGGAGGCAGGGATTCATGGTTAATGTCAGATCCGTGATGTTGTTGTTGTTTAGTCACTAAGTCATGTCCAACTCTTTGCAACCCCATGGACTGTGGCACACGAGACTTTCTCAACCATCTCGCCCTCTGTCTCCCTCTTCTCCTTTTGCCTTCAGTTTTTCCCAGAATCAGGGTCTTTTCCAATGAGTTGGCTCTTCGCTTCTGGTGGCCAAAGTTATGAAGCTTCAGCTTCAGCACCAGTTCTTCCAAATATTCAGGGTTGATTTCCTTTAAGATTAACTGGTTTGATCTCTTTGCAGTCCAAGGGACTCTTAAGCGTCTTCTCCAGCATCACAGTTCAAAAGCATCCATTCTTCGGTACTCAGCCTTTTTATGGTCCAAATCCATATATGACTACCGGAAAAACCATAGCTTGGACTAAACAGACCTTTATCAGCAAAGTGATGTCTCTTCTTTGTAATACTCTGTCTAGGTTTGTCATAGCTTTTCTTCCAAGCATCTTTTAATTTGATGGCTGCAGATTTGGAGAAGAAAATGGCAACCCTCTCCTGTATTCTTACCTGGAGAATCCCATGGACAGAGGAGCCTGGCAGGTCATGGTCCATGGGGTTGCAGAGAGTTGGACACGACTGAAGTGACTAAGCATGCAGTCACTGTCCGCAATGATTTTGGAGACCAAGAAAATAAAATCTGCCACTGTTTCCATTTGTTCCCATCTATTTGCCATGAAGTGATGGGACCAGCTGCCATGATCTTAGTTTTTTGAATGTTGAGCTTTAGGCCAGCTTTTGCATGCTCCTCTTTCACTTTCATCATGAGGCTCTTTAGTTCCACTTCGCTTTCTGCCATAAGGATCATGTCATCTGCATATCTGAGGTTGTTGATATGGAAGATACCTAATAAAAACTATATTTGGGGAGAAAAGTTGATATTAGAACTAAACAGTCATCATTTCAGGTTCTTCCCTAGGCTGGATGATTCACCCTCGGTACTGTACTTTTCTTTCAACCACCTTTGGCCATCAGTTCACCAGAACCGTTACGATTAACGTGTAACTGGTGTCTTCAGCCTCCAGTGGCAGCAGGGGGCCTCGAGGCAGTTGGGGAGGGGAGTCTTGCAAAGAAGACCCAGAGTCTGGAGGATCGTGTTTTGCTGGCAGAGCTGAGCTGGGCAGCATTTGGAGTAGAGCGAGCAAAGAGGATGCTGGCGAGAAAGGAGGCTGGAGGGAGAGTGGGGACCAGATCCTTCCTGGTCTTAAAGTTCTTCAAGAAGTATGGATTCTTTTCATTGCAAAGTCAGGTCATTGAAACAGTGTAACAAGAGAGTCACATGATCTGATTTCTGCTCTAAGTAGGGTCACCTGATAGAATGCAGAAAGCCCAGTGAAATTTTACTTTGAGATGAAGTGAAGATAAATTTTTAGTGTAAGTATAGGTCAAAACCTGCGTGGGATGTACTTTGTCCCCCCTCAAACAACTCTACTGATATATTTCACAGCACACAACTCACCCACTTCAAGAGTGCGGCTCAGTGGCTTTTGGCTGCAGCTCAACGGGCAAGCGTCACCAGAGCCAACGTTAGAACATCTTCACCGAGAAACCGAAGCAAACCCGTGCCTTTCGCTCTCGTCTGCCTTCCTCTCAGCCGTCCCACCCCAACCTTCTGTAACTGGCTTCTTTCCCTCGGTGCAGCATTTTCAAGGTTCCAATACGCTATTGGTTGGATTGGTATTTCATTTATTATGAATCATATTCCGTTGCATGACTATACCACACTCTCTTTATTGATTCATCTGATGGATAGGTCTTTTGAAGTGAAAGTCAAAGTCCGTTCTGCCTTTTTTGTGACCCCATGGACTGTAGCCCACCAGGCTCCTCTGTCCATGGGATGTCCCAGGCAAGAATACTGGAGTGGGTTGCCATTTCCTTCTCCAGGGGATCTGCCCAATCCAGGGGTCGAACCCACATCTCTCGCATTGCAGGCAGATTCTTAAGCCTTTGGCTATTATTAATATAAACAATGCTGCTATAAACTTTTTATACCAGTTTTTGTGGGAATACACATTTTCACTTCCCTTGGGTATATACGTAGGGAGTAGAATTGCTGGGTCATGTGTACAGGAGACATAATGATACTAAAAAATATTCGTGGTGTAATCAGAAGCTCAAATGTAGTAGAGCATCTTGAATATTGATTTGCTAAACCTGCAGCTAAGAGTAGGAAGATTATCCTTGGTGCACAGTGAGGCGTTAAACAGGCTGTGGGTGGATCTCAGGTAGAGAAAGTGTGGGTGAGAGATTCGGGCGACCTGGGCGGGCATGGGCTCCAGGAGGCAGAGAGAAGGGAGCAAGCCTGAGAGATGCTGACCGGCCTTGTGATGGGGTGGCCACAAGGGGCGCTTCCCAGGCTGGAGGGCCTGAGCCTGAAGAGCAGCCTGGGTCGCAGTGCCGTCTGAGAAGGGGGTGACTCTGGTGGGAACGGGTGTGGGTCTGGGGACTGTGGCCCCTCACCAGCTGGGTTCCAGCCGGGCCAGCCCCGTGGAGGGCTCGGGAAGGATGTGAGGGGCGTCCCCACTCCCTGCCTCTGCTCTGCTGGCGTTTCCTGCGGGATCGGCATCTTCTCCGCATCCCGAGCCCTCCCGTGAGCCCCAGCACTGGGCCTGGGGGCGGGCCTTCCTCCCTCCATTGGTGGCTCCAGGCCTGGGGTGGTGGTAACGTCACTGTGACTGATCTCTGGGTGGCCTCGCTCCCCTCTCTGATTTTGTTTTTTCTCAGCTTAGGACACTTCTATAACCAGGTACAACTGGGCTCTGTAGCTCTGCTTTCTGACTGAATGTAGCTATTGTTGTTGTTCTGTCATGGAGGAGTCTACTGTATCCTGCTGCTGCTGCTAAGTCGCTTCAGTCGTGTCTGACTCTGTGCCACCCCATAGATGGCAGCCCATCAGTCTCTGCTGTCCCTGGGATTCTCCAGGCAAGAACACTGGAGTGGGTTGCCATTTCCTTCTCCAATGCATGAAAGTGAAAAGTGAAAGTGAAGTCATCCAGTCGGGTCCAACTCTTCGAGACCACCGGCTAACAAATGCTACTTATAATGGTTCAGGTCAGTTCAGTCGCTCAGTCGTGTCCGACTCTTTGTGACCCCATGGACTGCAACATCCCAGGCCTCCCTGTCCATCACCAACTCCTGGAGCTTGCTCAAACTCATGCCCATCAAGTCGGTGATGCCATCCAACCATCTCATCCTCTGTCGTCCCTTCTCCTCCCACCTTCAATCTTTCCCAGAATGTAGCTATTATTTTTATTATTAACATTACCACTTTATTGATTCTCAATCCTCAGTTAGTTCTCCCGGCTTAATCATAGGGTTTAGTGAGACATTAGAAAAGAAAATGAGCTTCCAGAATGTATGACTTCTGTCTCTGTGTGAAGATGACAAGATGGCAGGCGAGTGGACACCGCTGCCAGGGGTCCAGGAGGCCTTGGGGTCCGGGACCAGCCAGCGTCTCTCCGCGTGGGCCGGGAGCTCCTGCCTCCGCTGGGGACTGAGCCTGGAGGCTCTGGCAGTTCACCATATGCTCCCCCACGCCAAGGGGCTCCCTCTAGGTTCCCAGAGATGACTCGGCATGAATCACCCACACACATTCCTGCAGAGAGGAGCCTCTGCTTTTAGAACAAATGAGCTGAAGCAAACAGACATCTACATGTCTCTGTTTTGGGGGTTGAGATCTGACCCCAGAGCAGCGCCTTCCTTAAGCTTTTATTAGATGGCTTCTCAATAGGTTCCTCATTCCCTGTGCTTTCCTGGACATTTTACAGTGCAGCTGCCTGTTTCCGGCGTGGATGCTACCCACGCTAATTTTTAAAATTATTTGTTTGGCTCTGCTATTTGGCTGTGTCTTAGTTGCCACATGTGGGATTTAGTTTCCTGACCAGGAATCCAACCCAGGCCCCCTGCGTTGGGAACATCGTGTCTCGGCCACTGGACCACCAGGGAAGTCCCCATGCTGTGCTGGGTGGCTTCCTGGAGGCCACCCTGGAGACCACAGCTCCCAGCATCTCCAGGGTCCTGATGCAGATTTCCCAGGATGACTTGGATCCTGCGCCACTGTGTCCACACACAGCTGTGCTCCCGACATGGATTGGGAGGTTCAGGGAGGGCTCTCACATATCAGTATCACATTTAGGGTCAAAGACTTGATCGTGGAAGCCAATAAATTAGGAGGAAAGTGTTTAAACTCTGTTGACGAACAACCTCCCACCCCAAGATACCCTCGGGGAGAATGACGGAGAGCATGTCAGTGAACGTGGGCTCATCTCAGGACAGGACGCTCCTGGTCAGAACCCTGAGGATGGGGCACCTGTCAGTTTGTTTCTTTCTGCAAATAATAAGGAAGAAGGATATAAATGGACTATAGTCCAATAAAAGTTAATATAAAAAATACGAAGGAACCCCAGTAATTGCCGGGCAGGTGTGACAGGTGTACTTTTGAGTCCAGTGACACAGCTGATTTCCTGTCTGCCTGTCAGAGTTACTGAAACTACTAGAGACTGGTGATTCTGAAGCCAGGGCTGGCCAAGGGACGTCACCTCTCCCCAGTGAGAGCTACTTGTTTAAAACCAAGGATGAAAACCAGACAACCACCTTCCAATTTTTGCTGCAGCATCGTCATTATTGCTTCACTCTCCATAATGTTCTGTTCCAAGATGGAGAAGAATGGCTCTTATGACTCAGCACTGCCAGGATGCAGCTGGTTCCTGGAATAGAAGACTGAGGTTTACTGTGTGTTATCCTGTGTCCCACAGTCAGGACCAAAATGCCAAGAAAGTTTGCAGTGGGGCAGACTAACACATTCTAGAAATCTGTTGAAAAGAACTATCTCTACACAAATGGTTGGAAGTGCTGATAGCCAGATTTCTAAGGCCATTGGATTTTCTGGAGTATCTTTTGATGTTCCTTATCCCTGGTAACCCTCTTGAGTTATTATATTCATAAATCAACTCTGTACAGTTGGCTTAGAGACTGTCATACTTAAAAGATCAGAATGTCCCTAGGAGAAGCAGATAAACTCTTGGCTCAAAGAGTTGGGGTGAACTCCCTGGGGCTCATATGAATATTTGCAGCTTGGGTATCATTTCCCCAGGTTATTTCTTCTCATCCAATTCAACCAAGAGGATTTAGTAGAGGCAGCCTGGACCTATTGAGGAAAAAACACTGGAAGGAGTTACTGAGATCAGCCCCCCACTTCCAACTCTGACCTTTGCTCCTGAATCTTCAGGGCACCGGGGTTCTCAAAGACTCACCTTCGAGGACAGGGACATCAAGGATGGAGGCTCCTTATTGTTCAGACTGCTGCCAATGCTTGTCCCCAGACTTCTCAGGGAGAAATGTCTGAGTGAGGTTGGGCATGGGTGCATCACACCGTCAAAGGGACACTTGGGCTGTAACTTCCACGGCTAGCTGCCTCCTGGTCTCAAGACGAGGGTTAGAGACCATAGGAAAAGGCTTTGCTCTGACACAGGACTGTAGCCTTATTGCAGGGTCATGAGTGACCTTCTAAACCACAAGCATGTCTTCCCCTTGCCTGTCCCCTTGAAGTCACTCTGGACCATCCAGAAGGGCCAGGCCCACAGGCCTTGTGCATCACAAGAAACCGCCCACCAGGTGCCCAGCAGGCTGATGGAGGAGACAGACCGTGTCTTGGTCTCTGACTGTGTCCTCCCCACAGTGGCTCACAGTGCACCACTCAGTTCAACCATCATTCCCTGGAGGAGGCAAGGTTGGGGACCCCCCGCCAACCCTGAGAGGAGAACCAGGATCTCTTTCTGTGTGCTTATCTCTCCATACAACTGTGCTTTTATATCTGTGAACATAATTATTTCTAATATGAAGCTCGAAACTCTTTCTGATTTTTCCTTACCCTGCTAGTGATTTATTCATAGACGTGCCTGCAGTCCCTACCTCAGAGGAGTTTTTTATCTGCCAGTTGTAAATATAAGGTATGCAAATACAGCTAGCCATTCAGGCGAGAGCTGCAATCCATTTGAAGTGGTCACATAATAAATTAAACCCACATTGGTGCTAGGAAGCGACAGTGTGCACAGGTCCAGCGGCCGCATCACCGCTGTTCGATGCCCTCTTGCAGGGGTCTGGATGGGATGGGGGCTCAGCAGGCAATCGGCAAGGTACAGGGCTTGCTGCCCCTCCCCCAACTAACTCCCCAGGCGAGGGGCTCACCTTGTAGATGACAGGCGTGGGCAGAGATAGCAGCTTGTAAGTCGGGCTTGTAGAAATAAGCAAGTAGTCCCATTTGCCCCTACTCGTCTCTCTCCTGATGTTGGTAATGGAAGGAAGACACAGAGTCTTAATAGAGAGCAATAATTTTAACTTATTACTAAATGGATTTGATCTGGCTTGGTCGCCTCTTTGAAAGAGGTCCATGGAACAGCAAGCGTGCTGAAAAGTTCATACTTCGGGGAGCCGGTGGTCAAGCCAGAAGCAGAAAGGGCAGGTTACTATCTAGTACTCATTGCTGGGGTTCAGCCCCTGGACTGCAGGCAGACGTGCAGTGTCAATTACAGCATCTCGGGCTGCTTGTTTGTAGACAGCATGTGTCTGGGAGGGGCGGGCTGGGGGCTGAGACGTCTGCCTGTCAACTAAATCTTCAGGGTGAGGCTGGTATCCCCAAATTCCACTGGTGGAGGCAAAGAGCCATCAAACTGGGGACAGTGAAGGTCCTGGGGATAAGCTTGCTGGCATTAGCTTACTTAAGTGAAGGGGCTGGGAAAGAAAGAACAAAACTCAAAATGAGCCAGGAGCTTCTCTTGCTTTGAAAATGTTCTTCAAATGAGGTAATTTGATGCAAGCTGGAGACAGCAGAGTCTTTTAAGTTTGACTTTATCAGAATGTATTTGCAGCTTTGGAGGGAGGTGAATTTGACAGTGGGGCTGTGTGTTAACTTAAGGGAATAAAACAAAATATTTGCAAGGCAACTTTGCAGAAAGCTTAAAAAAATATCTATCAGAAATATTCACATGGTTTTAAAAAGTGTAGCAAAATCATAGCCAAAAGAAAAAAGGAAGTAGTAAAGATTAGAGCAGAGATAAAATAAAGAATAGAAAAAAATAGAGAAATGAATAAAACAAAATGTTTATTCTTTGAAAAGACAATGAAGTGATGTGAAGTCGCTCAGTTGTGTCCAACTCTTTGAGACCCCATGGACAGTAGCCTACCAGGCTCCGCCATCCATGGGATTTTCCAGGCAAGAATACTGGAGTGGGCTGCCATTTCCTTCTCCAGGGGGTCTTCCCAACCCAGGGATCAAACCCGGGTCTCCTGCATTGCAGACAGACGCTTTACCACCTGAGCCACCTAAGGGCCTGTATTGAAAAGACAATACAAATCAACAAACCTTTAGATAAATGAACTAAGAAATAAAGTGAGAATATCCAAAGTATTGAAATCAGAAATAAAAATGCAGGCATTACTACTGATTTTACAGAAATAAATAGGATTGTATGATAGTACTGTGAACAATGGTGCATCAACAAATTGGATAAGATAGATGAAATGGACAAATTCCTGGAAACACAAAACCTACACAGATTGAATCATAAAGACATAGAAAATTTGGAGAGACCTACCCTGTTTATTTAATATATATGCAGAGTACATCATGAGAAACGCTGGACTGGAAGAAACAAGCTGGAATCAAGATTGCCGGGAGAAATATCAGTAACCTCAGATATGCAGATGACACCACCCTTATGGCAGAAAGTGGAGAGGAACTCAAAAGCCTCTTGATGAAAGTGAAAGTGGAGAGTGAAAAAGTTGGCTTAAAGCTCAACATTCAGAAAACGAAGATCATGGCATCCAGTCCCACCACTTCATGGGAAATAGATGGGGAAACAGTGGAAACAGTGTCAGACTTTATTTTGGGGGGCTCCAAAATCACTACAGATGGTGACTGCAGCCATGAAATTAAAAGACATTTAGTCCTTGGAAGGAAAGCTATGACCAACCTAGATAGTATATTCAAAAGCAGAGACATTACTTTGCCAACAAAGGTCCGTCTAGTCAAGGCTATGGTTTTTCCTGTGGTCATGTATGGATGTGAGAGTTGGACTGTGAAGAAGGCTGAATGCCGAAGAATTGATGCTTTTGAACTGTGGTGTTGGAGAAGACCCTTGAGAGTCCCTTGGACTGCAAGGAGATCCAACCTGTCCATTCTGAAGGAGATTAGCCCTGGGATTTCTTTGGAAGGAATGATGCTAAAGCTGAAATTCCAGTTCTTTGGCCACCTCCTGCAAAGAGTTGACTCATTGGAAAAGACTCTGATGCTGGGAGGGATTGGGGGCAGGAGGAGAAGGGGACAACAGAGGATGAGATGGCTGGAAGGCATCACTGACTCGATGGGCGTGAGTCTGGGTGAACTCTGGGAGTTGGTGATGGACAGGGAGGCCTGGCGTGCTGTGATTCATGGGGTCGAAAAGAGTTGGACACGACTGAGTGACTGATCTGATCTGATCTGATAACTAGTACAAGCCCTGATTTAATCAGGGCTCAAAAATCTCCAACAAAGAAAAGCCTTGGACCTGGTGTCTTCACTGGTAAATTTTGCCAAACATTTAAAGAAGAACTAATACCAACTCTTTTCACACTTTCTTAAAAATTGAAGAGAAGGGAGTACTTCTAAACTTATTTTTGAGGCCAGGATGGCCCTGATACCAAAGCTAGGCAGACTCTACAAGAAAAGAAAACTGTAGACCAATATCTTTTATGAACATTGTTATAAAAACTCTCAACAAAATAGTGGCAAAGGGAAATCAGAAGCATAGTAAATGTATTATACAGCATGACCATATAAGATTTATTTCTGGAATGCAAGGCCAGTTCAACATATGGAAATCAATCAATATAATATGCCACATTAGTAGAATGAAGAGAAAATGCCTACATGATCGTCTTAATTAATGCACAAAGGGCATGTGATGAAATTCTCACTTTCATGATTAAACATTCTACAAAACAGGAATAGAAGGAAATCACATCAATGTGATAAAAGCCATAAAGGAAAACCTTACAGCAAGCATTATACTCAAAGGTGAAAGATCAGGAAGGGACAGAAATTGTGGAAACTCTCAAGGATGCTCGGGCTCTATGTCCAAGCACGTTGGAAAATCAACTACAGATGAGGGTTAATGATAAAATATAAAAACTTAAACTACAGAAGACACTAAATGAAAATAAGGAAAATGTTTGATACAATCTGGGAATGATGGAAAACTGTGTATGTAATGCAACAAAGGCAGATTTCCTAAGAGACCCTGCACATGTGTGTGCTTGGTTGTGTCTGACTCTTTGTGATCCCATGGACTGTAGCCCATTAGGCTCCTCTGTCCATCGCATTTTCCCAGCAAGAGTGCTGTACTCACTGTAGTGAGTTGCCATTTCTTCCTCCAAGGGATCTTCCTCACCCAGGGATTGAATCCGAGTCTTCAGCATTGCAGGCAGATTCTTTACCACTGAGCCACCAAGGAAGCCCCCTCAAAAGACCCCATAAACTTTACAAAATACAAAGCATCTTTCACCCCATGCCATCTTAAACACTGAGGCTGCAGAAGAAATAAGAACTCTGGAAAATACGAGATATCTACATGAACTTTGGAAGTTTTTCACATATATCTTTAAAAATTGGCAAGTTAAAAGTATGAAAATGCTTGTATAAAAATAGATGTTGAACAGATTTTTTGTTCTCAGTCACTCAGTCGTGTCTGACTGTTTGTGACCCCATGGACTGCAGCACGCCAGGCTTCCCTGTCCATCACCATCTCCTGGAGGTTGCTTAACCTCATGTCCATTGAGTCAGAGATGCCATCTAGCCATCTCATCCTCTGTCGCTCCTTCTTCTCCTGCCCTCAATCTTCCCCAGCGTTAGGGTCTTTTCCAATGAGTCAGCTCTTCCCATCATGTGGCCAAAGTATTGGAGTTTCAGCTTTAGCATCAGTCTTTCCAATGAATTCCATGTAAGTAATGGACAAAGGATTTGTTCTGGGAACTGCATGAAGATTATCATTAAATACAGATGGAGATGTTTGTTTCAATGTTTGATAATGAAGCATTGGAAACCACTCACTTGTTCAAGCACAGAGGGTTAGTTGCATAAGCAATGCCATGTCCATGTTAAAGCAAATATCCTATGGCCACATAGGGATTTTCAATTGCGCTCCCTAGAGAAGCCCTTCAGGGACCACAGGAGGACAGTTGTGGGGCTATCATTCCGATGTATTTTCAGGAATGTGAAGGCTTAAGTCCACACTTGTAGAAAGAACGCTGTCCAGATGCAGCTCTGTTTTAAACTATGTGTGAGCTAGCACCTTTGCAGCACTGTGGTCCGAGTGTCTGTGAGTGCTGCAGCGTGGGTCCTGAGTCAATACCTCCCGCACCGTCTGAGCAGTGAGCACAACATGCTCCCTCTAGACGGACCTCCCGCATCTGTGCTCTGACACCCCAGCCCCAGCTCCCAGCCGTGGGGCTGCTGCTGGGCACCGCCCTGGTGGGCTCAGAGCCTGTGCTCCCAGCTAGGCAGCTCGAGGCTGACCCCAGCTCCACTGACTGTCTGGCTACTCATCAGGTTCCTCTACCTCAGTTTCCTCCTCTGTAAATAGGGCTGATAACAGCTACTATTTCACGAGAGAGCTGTGAGGGCTAGACGAGATGCAACAGATGTTAACAACATGTATGTGTGTGTGTAATGTCCGTTGCTGTGTGTATATTTATATATGCTGTGCTGTGCTTAGTCGCTCAGTCATGTCCAACTCTGCGACCCCATGGACTGTAGCCCACCAGGCTCTTCTGTCCATGGGATTTCCCCAGGTAAGAATACTGGAGTGGGTTGCCATGCCCTCCTCCAGGGAATCTTCCCAACCCAGGAATTGAACTGGGGTCTCCTGCATTGCAGGCAGATTCTTTACCAGCTGAGCTACCAGGGAAGCCCATATATTTATATATATTCATTACTATACATTTTTAGGCATACATGTAGTATGTGTATTGTAGATTTATAATGATCATTATTTATATAATTATATAAACTCATTTAATCTCATGTATAGAGGATTATGGGACTTCCCTGGTGGCTTGGATGGTAATTAACCTGCCTGCAATGCTGGAGACCTGGGTGTTATCCCTGGATTGGAAAGGTCTCCTGGAGAATGGAAGGGCGACATAGTCCAGCATTCTTGCTGGGAGAGTTCCATGGGCAGAGGAGCCTGGCGGGCAACGTAGAAATACTACTTATGCATTGTTGGCGTTGTTCAGGCTTCCCTGGGGGCTCAGCTGGTACAGAATCCACCTGCAATGCAGGAGACCCAGGTTTGATTCCTGGGATGGGAAGATCTACTGGAGAAGGGATAGGCTACCCACTCCAGTATTCTTGGGCTTCCCTTGTGGCTCAGCTGGTAAAGAATCTGCCTGCAGTGTGGGAGACCTGGGTTGGGAAGATCCCCTGGAGAAGGGAAAGGCTTAGTCATGTCTGACTCTTTGTGACCCCATGGACCGCAGCAAACCAGGCTTCCCTATCCTTTACTATCTCCTGGAGTTTGCTCAAACTCATGTCCATTGATAAATATAGCTCTACGTATTGCATAAAATCCTATGATTAAACATATATAAAGTACATATAAAATCATGGATATATAATATTAATGTGTATTATTAAACCATATGTATTTATGTACTGATATGTATATATGAGATGGTTGGATGGCATCACCGACTCAGTGGACATGAGTTTGAGCAGGCTCTGGGAGTTGGTGATGGACAGGGAGGCCTGGCAGGCTGCCATCCATGGGGTCACAAAGAGTCAGACACGACTGAGCTGCTGAACTGAACTGATGTATATTGTGTATTTGTGTATATGTAGGTCCGTGTCGTGAGTGCAGCGTGCTCACGGGGCTCGTCTCTGGGTAGCGCTATGAGCTCTTTTAACGTGTGCTCGTATAACCCTAGGCTATGGCACTGGGCGCATAGCAGCACTCTGCATGTTACCTATTATGGTCGTTGGCCCTTTATGTTTTTACATCAGACTCTGTCCTTCCCCTGCTCATGCTGCTGCTATCCTTTCCCCTCTCTGTTAGAATAAGAGCCAGCCCCGTGCCCAGCCCCCAAGGTGCTCTGTGATTCAGCCCTGCAGCTCTCAGACCTCGCCTCCTGCCACTTTCCCACGTTGCTCACTCTGCTCAGGACCCTCTGGCTCCCACTCACACTGCAGCATCCTGGTGTGTCCTCCCCAGGCCCTTTGCACAAGCTGCGCCTGGCTGGCCACCTTAAATCTCTGCTGAGTGTCACCCTCTCAGAGACACCTTCCCCAGCCCGCATCTAAGAGCCTCGCCTCCATCTCTCTCTCGACTCTCTAGTTCTGCAGCGGGTTGGCAAGGTACTCCAGTGAGAGCCCATGTCTGTGACCATCGAGTGCCCACCCTGGCACGTAAGATCCCTGAGACACCGTGTGGCTGCTTTGCAGTGTCCCTGCTGCGTGTGTGGGGACAGTGCCCAGGGCAGCCTTGAAGCATTCATGCAGTGATTCGATGTGCCAGCAGTGCTTATCTCTTGGTAAAAGATTTTGCAAGTTCTTTTCATTTTTTGGTATTTATTTTACTTGGTTTTTGCAATGAACATGAAAAAATGAAAGCTACGTTTAGAAATAGATTGAAGAATGGGGTCAATCTGAGAGCTAGTGGCAGGGTGACTTGAGTGTGGCCTCTTTTTAACCTCAGAATCAGCTCATCTTCACAAGTCCACCTCATCATGGACTTGGGCTGCAGGATGTGTCTTATTTTGAAGCTCTTTCTGCCCCTTTGGCTGGACATTTTATTAGAAATAAACTTTATTTTTTGCTGGGTATTCAACTAACAGGATCTTCTATTCCCTTTCATAAGGAAATTCTGGTCTGAAAAGAGAGGTCACTGAGAAAGAGGGGGAAAATCTACTTCATCTACTTTTGTGTTGTCTAGTTGTCTAAAGGAAATCAGTCCTGAATATTCATTGGAAGGACTGATGCTGAAGCTGAAACTCTAATACTTTGGCCACCTGATGTGAAGAACTGACTCATTGGAAAAGAGCCTGATGATGCTGGGAAAGATTGAAGGCGGGAGGAGAAGGGGACGACAGAGGATGAGCTGGTTGGATGGCATCCCTGACTCAATGGGCATGGGTTTGAGTAAGCTCCAGGAGTTGGTGATGGACAGGGAGGCCTGGCGTGTTGCAGTCCATGGGGTCGCAAAGAGTCAGTCACGACTGAGTGACTGAACTGAGCTGAGTTGTCTACCTCTTGAGACACAGAATTTGTGTAAGAAGTGGGGGCGAGGTTAACAGAAAATCGATGAAGATAAGTAGAAAGATCATATTCAAGAGTCAGTGAAAGTGCACTTGCCTAGAATTCAGTTAGTTTGGGAAAATGTCAGAAATCTTGGCAAGATCTCTCTATAGTTTACTGGGTCCTTGTTAAATAATAATTAAAGATTTCAAGATAGCTGCAGGAGGGCATTAAACTAAGGTCAGGGCTTTTCTAAGGGACAGGATCCTGAACAACGACCTAATTTCTGCTGGAGGGATTGAAGGTCAAAGGGCATCCGTCCTTTAGCTGGAAGTGGAGAGGAGAGAGGTGGATGCTGCATGTCACAGGACTTGGAGTCTGCCTGGAACGGAACTGCCACTGACGGATGAATAGAATCCATCTGTTATCCTGACTTACAGGAAGGAAGAGAGCTGAATGATGCTTGATGGAGAAGTGGCCCCTCTTGGTTGTGCTGGTTAAGGCTGGATGGTTTGTCAGGGCCAGGGCCACAATGCCTGGGGGTAGGGTGCGGCCACGGCCATGCCCACTCAGTTCAGTTCAGTCGCTCAGTCATGTCTGACTCTTTGCGACCCCATGAATTGCAGCACACCAGGCCTCCCTGTTCATCACCAACTCCCGGAGTTCACGCAGACTCACGTCCATCGAGCCGGTGATGCCATCCAACCATCTCATCCTCTGTCGTCCCTTTCTCCTTCTGCCCCCAATCCCTCTCAGCCTCAGGGTCTTTTCCAATGAGTTAACTCTTCACATGAGGTGGCCAAAGTACTAGACTTTCAGCTTTAGTGTCATTCCTTCCAAAGAACACCCAGGACTGATCTCCTTTAGAATGGACTGGTTGGATCTCCTTGCAGTCCAAGGGACTCTCAAGAGTCTTCTCCAACACCACAGTTCAAAAGCATCAATTCTTCTGCACTCAGCTTTCTTCACTGCAATGCCCACGAAGGGGGAGGAAAGAGGCAGAGGGAGCCGTCCTGTGTGCCTGCCAGTGCAAGCGCCAGGTGTGCAAGAAAGGGATGGAGGAAAAGGGGATGACAGAGGATGAGATGGTTGGATGGCATCACTGACTCGACAGACGTGAGTTTGAGCAAACTCTGGGAGATGGTGAAAGAGAGGGAAGCGTGGCGTGCTGTAGTCCTTGGGGTCTGCAAAGAGTCAAATGTGACTGAGTGACTGAACAAACACATGTGAACCTACTGGACAGCACAGGAAACTCTACTCAGTGCTCTGTGCTGACCCAAATGGGAAGGAAATCCACGCAAGAGGAGATATATGTATACGTTCGGCTGATTCACTTCGCTGTGCAGCAGAAAGTAACGCAGCATTTGTAAAACATCTAAACTCCAATAATGTGCCTATATATATATAAATTTCAGAGAAGTCCCTTGCAGTGGGCACGGCCTTTAGCCCTGGTAGCCGTCCTAAGAAAGTTCTCAATCTTTCTGTATTTTGGCTCCACTGTTTTCTGCTTCTCTCTCTCCCTCCATCTCCCCTTTTCCTCTGTTCTCTTTAATTACTGTGTTTTGGCCTCTTCTGGTTTAATTGCACAGTGTCTGTCATGGGCAGCATCTCATTAATAGGACGCTTTCTTCGGTTCTGATTTAGCAAAAGGTGATCCATGACCTGCTCCCAGCGTGAGCCTTTGCAGTGCTGGTTTCTGTTCCAGATGACTTGCTGAGTTAGCAGTCTTGGCCGGGCTAGTGAGCCATCCTCCCCAAGTTCCATATGCACGCAGATGCTAATTAGTGAGGAGCACCTCCACAGGTTCACGCAGGGAGACATCAAAGATTCAGTGCTTCTCTCCAAAGGACTAGCTCTTTCCAAGGCTTCTTTCATTTCTTCTTTTCCTGTGCCTTATTGAGAGATCGCTTTTTCTCCCCACATGGTTCACTAGCTCACTCACCTTCTAATCACTTCATGGCCAAGGTTTCCATCTGTCACCAAGTCATCACCTCACTCTTCGGATGCTTTGGCATTCGTATTAAATGCTCACTGTAGTTGATGCTTTTGACTCGTATTGCTGGAGAAGACTCTTGAGAGTCCCTTTGACTGCAAGGAGATCAAACCAGGCAGTCCTAAAGGAAATCAACTCTGAATATTTATTGGAAGGACTGATGCTGAAGCTGAAGCTCTGATTCTCTGGCCACCTGATGCGAAGAACTGACTCATTGGAAAAGGCCTTGATGCTGGGAAAGATTGAAGGTGGGAGGGAGAAGGAGATGACAGGGGATGAGACGGTTGGATGTCATCACAGACTCAATGGACATGGCTTTGAGCAAACTCTGGGAAATAGTGAAGGACAGGGAAGCCTGGCATGCTGCAGTCCATGGGGTCACAAAGAGTTGGAAAGGCTGAGTGACTAAACAGCCACAAAAAGCTAGTTTCAGACCCAAAGACATGATGGGAACAGCAATAATGTTATTGACGGTGTTGTGTGGGACATATTATCATTAGACCAATGGAATTCACCTATGGGAATCTTGGGAACACGAAACTACTCTTTTCGGATCCTGAAACAGAAGCTGGACTGCAGTGAGATATTACCTCTCTTCCATTACGATGGCTACTGTCAACAGAAGAAAATAATAAGTGCTAATTGGAGTCCTTGTGCACTGTTGATAGGAGTGGAAGATGGTGCAGCTACTGTGGAAAATGGTGGGGCAGCTCCTTAAAAAATGAAAAATAGAATTACTTTTACCATATGATGCACCAATTGAACTTCTGGATATGGACCCTAAAGAACGAAAAGCAAGGACTTATAGGTATCTGTACAACACTGTTCATAGTAGCCTCATTACCATAGCCAAAGATGGGATGGGACCCAAGCGCCCATCAGTAGATGAATGAATAAGCGTATAATGGGACATTATTCAGACATAAAAATGAAAGGAATTCTACCAACGCTGCAACATGGATGAAACGTGAAGACATTATGCTCAGCGAAGTAAGCCACTTATAAAAAGGATGAACACTGTATGATTCCACTGATATGAGGTCCCCGAAGTAGTCAGATTCATAGAGACAGAAAGTAGAATGGTTGTTGCTGAGGGTTGTGGAGGAATGGAATAGAGTTACTGTTTGCTGGGTTCAGAGTTTCAGTTTTGCAACATGAAAAGAGTTTTAGAGATGGATGGAGTGATTGATGGTTGCTGTACAATGTATTTAATACCACTGAGCTGTGCACTTAAAATAATTAAGAGAGATATTTGGCAAAACTAATACAATTATGTAAAGTTTAAAAATAAAATAAAATTTAAAAAAATAATTAAGAGAAATTTTAATGTTATTGTATTTTGTTGTTGTCCAGTCACTAAGTCGCGTCCAACTCTTTGTGACCACAAAGCACGCCAGGCCTCCCGTCTCTCAGTCTCTCCTGGAGTGTGTCCAAATTCATGTCCACTGAATCGGTGACACCATCCAACCATCTCATCCTCTGCCACCTCTTCTCCTTTTGCCCTCCATCTTTCCCAGCATCAGGGTCTTTGCCAATGAGTTGGCTGTTTGGCTGTTGTATTTTGCCACAATTAAAAAAAACAAGACACTTGAGTGCTGGACTAAATCCAAAAGAAATATCTTAAATGACTATGGACTAGGATGAATTTGAGAATGGCAGACGATCGCTGAGTCTGGATGAAGATTTGTCTCCTATTAATGAAATCTCCCAGGTAGTCTGTTCATGACCACGAGAGAACCAAGGCGATCTTGGTGAGGGTCACGGGGCATCTGTGCTTGTCAGGACAGTGTGTCCCTGGGCCCTGCCCAGGAAGGTGCCCCGTGAAGGCTGGTGGCCTCGCTCCCGCTCACGGAGGATGCCTGGCAGCCGAGCGTCTGTCCCGCCAGGAGTCCAGGCGGTCATGCAGATTCATCTTCATTCTGGCACCTGCTGCCGTGTGCCCAGCCAGCCCTGCACTTGGTCAGCCCAGGTCAGGGATCCAACCTGGTTCCGTTTTCAATTTTGGAAGCATTGTTGCGGATTAAAAACCGGTCAAATGATGGGAAAGAGTCACAGTGAACAGCTGCTCTGTACCCACCATCCTGCCAAGGTCTAAATGAACCTTCAGGAGGCTTCAGAGTGATGAGGGCTCGGCTCCCGGCAGGAATGATGCATGGGCCCAGGGATGGCAGCATGTTGGGGGGGGGCGGTGTGCTGCTCAGAGAGGACCTGTTCATGCAGACCCAGCTCACCCCTGCAGCCCACGGATACAGTGAGCCCGAACGGTCAGGTGTCTGATCAAACTTGAAGGACTTAATGATAAGGACAGGTGGCAACCTTGGCTCTTCCTAATTAGCTGGTTAACCTACTTAGCTTTTTGTAAAAAGGTCCCCAAGGACACAGCACAGGAAACAACCAATCCTTGTCTGTTGCGTGTGTGTTAATATGTTTGCTTCGCTTCCCTTGTGTCCATCTCTTATCTGCAAAAATCATCTTCCTGTGAACAGCCTGCAGAACCACTGAACTTGTTGGTATGTAGGTCAAACATGAAACTTCAGGATTGTCTTCTCCTGACCCACTTTGAGAGGTCGCTTGATAGGTTAGGGGGATAACAAAAAAAAAAAAAAAAGAACTGTTCTTGGTTGTTGAACATGGGCTCAGCTTCAGAGCCCAAGCCTGGGGTCTGTGCCTCTGCTGAGGGGGGAACAGCCCAGATGCCTCGACCACAGTCGAGGCCCCGGGGAGTAGGGCTGGAGGATGGAGCAAGAAGCTGTCTCCCCAGGCACTCTCAAGAGACTCCTGCAGATCTCCCCCCATGCCAGCTGCATGGAGGCTGCATGGGCTCTGATGGGGTTCGCTTGCTCAGGCAGGCTGTACAGCAGGGGAAAAAGCCCACTTCTATGTCCTAGGATAAATATGTAAAGGGTCACATCACTGCCCACCCCTCCTGGCAGGCTTCTATCTGCAGGAATAGGAAGGTGCAGAGGCTGGGTGGTGTGTGTGGGAGAGAGAAAAGGTGTGTTGAGTGAAGAAGGGAGACCCTAAGGGTGGGAGGAGGGGGCTGAGCTTGGGGCTGTTGGTCTCTGCAAGCATTAAGGACAAACACCTTTGGATACTGAGATCAGGTAGAATTGTTACTGTTGTTTAATGTTAGTTTTACAGTAACAGGGATAATTAAAAAAAAAACAAACACATTTTTTTCCGGGCTTTCACATAGAGATGTTAATTTGGGGGTGTTTGCTTCTATTCTTTATTCATATCTTTGCACGATAGTATAATGTTTTGTAGCCAATGTTTATTATGCTTTCTTATTTAATGTGATCAGTTGTTCAGTTGTGTCTGACTCTTTGTGACCTTATGAACTGTAGCCCACCAAGCTCGTCTGTCCATGGAATTCTCCAGGCAAGAACACTGGAGCAGGTTGCCATTTCCTTCTTCAGGGGATCTTCCTGATCCAGGAATCAAACCCATGTGTCTTGCACCTCCTGCATTGGCAGGCAGATTCTTTACCACTGAGCCACTGAGGAAAACCATTATTTAACATGCAGCAATAAAAAAATAATTGTTATGATGCTACTATACAAATGTAATTTCAGATAGCTGCAGAAATTTTATCCCTTCCTCTCCCAGGAAAGTTCACTTCATGTGACCTAAACCTGCTTTTTCACTCAAACCTATGTGCATGCCTGTGTGAATGCTCAGTCATGATCAATTCTTTGCGACCCTGTGGACTTGTGGACTGTAGCCTGCCAGGCTCCTCTGCCCGTGAAATTCTCCAGACAAGAGTACTGGAGTGCGTTGCCATGTCCTCCTCCAGGGGATCTCCTGTGCTCCTGAGTTGATAGGTGGATTCTTTATCACTGAGTTACCTGGGCAGCCCTTAAAACCCATGCACCCACATCTAAACTAAGCTCTTCCTTTACAGAAGGCCACTGGAACTTTCTAATAACTGTGCTGTATCGCTTCTGCCCAGGGGTCTGCAAAATGACTCATTTCCCCACAAGTTGTGTTTATCCTCCTGTACAGTTATAGGAGTCATCCTGAAAAAGATCCTGGGCTGGAAATAAAAATGTAGCAAATGAATTGCAAGTTACCATAGCCGCCTCACCGAGCAGTCCTTGATTATCCGGCCACCTGCCAGTGCTTTCTCGGTGAAGAAATACCACCTACTTTTATTTTGGTTTTGTCTAAACACATCGATAAACAACCATATTTAGAGTCACCCAAACATCTGATTTCAATAAACATTTATATTTAATATTATTATAACCTTCAAAGCTTATTTTGAACTCTACTTTGTTATGGAGATATAACATATATGCAGTAGAAAGTATAAGATACACTACTAATCTTTAATGTGCAATCTGATGAACTTTTACATGTGTCTGCACCCAGATCAAGGTATGGAATGTTTCCAGCTCTCACAAGCTTTCATTCCCATTTCCACTCAGTACATCCCTCAAAGGAATGTATTGAGTAGGAAGTCAAAAGCATCGCTATTATGAAATCTTGCATTATCCACTAGCTTTTCTTGTTCTTGACATTTACATAAATAGAATCAGGCAATATGTGCTTTTCTGTGCTTGGGTTTCTTCTCTCTAAACACAGTAACTGAGATTGAGCCTTGTCTCATGTATCTGTAACTTGTTCTTTGTTGAATCCCACCATTTGTTTATTTATAAGACTGTTGATGGACACTTGAATTGTTCCCAGTTTGGGATATTATTGCAGTCCTGCTCTGGATATTCTTGTACATGTCTTTTTTGGACATACACACTCATTTCTCTTGGATACACAAGAGTCAGAATTGCCGTGTCATAGGGTAGATGTATTTTAATTTGAGCAGATCTTGCCAACCCTCTTCTAAAAGTGGCTACACTGATTTTCACTTCCACGAGGAGTGTACTGATGGCTTCAGCTGTTCTGCATCCTTGCCAACACTTGGCTTTGTCTCACATTTAATTTTTAATGCTGGTGTATGTTTGTGTTTGTGTGTGTGTGTTTCCAGGGCAGCTGGGGGAATAAGACAGTGTTGAGACTGTACTGGATGTCAGAGTTTACTGCTGCGATCAGCCTGGAAGGTGGTGTCGACTGAGGGCTCACAGCTCATCTGGAGAGTAAGACCGAGAGATGAGGCAGTCCTGGAAGACAGTGAAGCCAATTTTCACACAGCATTTTGGAAAATCCTTCAGAAACTAAACGAATATGCATAGAAGATATTTGAAGAAGTTTTGGCTAAACTGAGTTTATCAGTCAGGATCCTGGTAGAAAATAGACCACAGTTTCAAATTGAGTAATTTAAGGAAAACATAATAAAGGGACTATTTGCAGAGTTGTGAGGAAAATTTAGGGAAATCACAGAGGCTAATGTCTTATCACCCTCCATCTGAAGGAAGAGGAAGGGAGCTGTTACTGGACTTGAAAGATGATGGCTAGGTGGCAAGCACTTCGTAACAGGAGGTGTGGTCCTCAGTGGGGGGTCTGCCAACCCATGAGACCTGGCAGGAGGGAGGTGGGGCAGATCAGGTCCTGGCTTCTCTCTCTTTGCTCAGTTCCTCTGATCTCCTTCCAGTGATATCATGGATGAACCCAACTTTAAGCTACTGGGTAAGGATGCTCATGCATGTAGACCAATCTAAGCCCATGTCCTTAAGCAGAGCCAGGGTGGAGAAGGTTGGAGCATAGACAGCACCTGGAAAGGCAGAAGAAAGGTCCTCAGCACACTTTTTGTTCCCAGGCCACTAAGTCGTGTCCAATTCTTTGTGGCCCCATGAACTATAGCACACCGGGCTCCCCTGTCCTTCACGATCTCCTGGAGTTTGCTCAAACTCGTGTCCATGGAGTTGGTGATGCCATCCGACCATCGCATCCTCCTGGGTTTGCACAAAGTCACCCATTTCCCACTAGAGCTTGTTGTCAAACATTGTGACCAACCAACACTGTTCGTCTTGTTCCTGCGTAATTGCACCAAGCTGGGGAGTGCCTTTTGCTTCCTTATGCCTTTCTAAAACTTCTTAGTTGATTCCTACCCACTCACAGAGAGTCATTTAGGGCAGAAAAGGACAAACAGCTGTCCCCCAGGTCTCAAATCCCTTAGCAGCCGACAAGGAACTCCTGCACCAGAGCATGCTTCCTTGAAAGTTGGTGCTTGTTCTTCCTCCTTTCTGGATCCCTCTGTCTTGGCATGGTGCTTGGCAGGTAGCTGGTGCAAAGGGCAAATCTCCTAAAAGGAGATGGGAGAAAGGTGACTAGAGAACACAGGCCCTGAGTGAGAAATGCGTGATCAGGAAGTACATGCAGGACTAGTAGCCTCTGGAGATGACAGACTGTAGCAAAAACACCAAGATGCTTCACAAGACACTTCCCGTAACTCTTCAGAAAACCATAAAGTGAACATTAGAAATGACCTGTGAAGCAGGACAGGATTTTCAAGTTTAGCTTTGATGCCTTTGTGGAGCAGAAAAAGGCAGCTGGCATGGTTACGACTCAGACAGTGGTTTATTTGTTTTGCAATGGCTCTTCAAAGCCAGCAGCCCCAGCTCTTATGGCTGCTAGATGCCTCTAGAGTGCCTCCTAAATTGGCCACGTGAACCACAACACACATTTTTGGTGACCTTGGTTTTGTGCAACACACATGCTCACCATTGGCTCTGTGTGCAAAGAGTGAAAGTATGGCCATGGCTTGTTGTGATTTGTTATTGTTATGACTTGAATTCCTGCTCTAACTCTAGCTCTGTGTGACCAGCCGCCACCACCACACTTCTCTAGTCCCGCCACTTTTGCCTCCCAGCAAGCCTTTATCCTCTCCCTAGTCCCACACCTCAAACTCTCCTCTGGGTGTATACACCCACCAAAATGCTTAGCCAATATATGTGGGTGAAGCGTCTGCTTTAGCCTAAGCCAGGCAGCATTCTCATCTCTCTGAATGCAGGAATTAACTTAGGAATAGGCTTATGACACAATCAGTCTGGTGAGGACCAATAAGACTTACTCCTGGGACCCTAGTTGAGGTCTCAGTAGTCACTATGGTGTCCTGTGTTCTGAGGGTGTGGTTCCGAAGTGGACAGGGATCTTGTGGCAAATCTGGGCACCGAGCCAACCTGGGAAGCAGGGCTGAGTGAGGTGTCCTGGTGGCATCAGGCAAGCTCTGGGCCAGCCAAATGGACCTCTGCCTCTGCTGCATGACACAATTATTTCTGTTTAGCATAAGCCAATTCTCATTTTGTGTTCTGTGGTGTGCCATCAGAAGAGTTGTCACTGGGGCAGATAGAGTTGGAAGCTGGATGGTCAGTGTTTGATCACTGTGCTTTATCTTCCATTTCTCATGTTTCGTGATCTTCATAAAACATTGATTACAAAAAGTATGGTGCTCACGTCTTACCAGTGGATGGGGTTGCCCTGGGGATGAGAGACAGCACTGTCGTTGGTACCCACTCTTCTACTCATAGGTCATCCTTGTGAAAGAGCTTGGCTGTGGCCAGAGATGAGAATAAAGACCTCTTGAAGGAAGTCAAGGCTTCAGTCACATGGCATCCTAACCACTCAGCACTACCAAACTCTCAGTGGAGGCTGGCTTTGTGACAACTTAGTGAGCATGAGGCTAGATAGAACCAGAGCAGAGTGTGAGAGGTGAAGGCCAAACATATGAAAAGGGAGGGTGTGGTTCAGTTAAACAAGTCAATGTACTTAAGCCAGAAAGTGCAAGGCTCAGATTCTTCCCAGGCCTGTGAGCTTCACAGACCTCATTCACTTCTTTTATCAAAACATGAAGGCTTGAGAATTATGAGAATTCAAGTTGAATATGATCGATGTAAGCTAGGGACACAAGCAGATAAAGGAAGAGAAGGAATTCCTGCCGTCCCACAGAATGGTTTGTGAGGGACCCTCTGGAATCACCTCTCTACTGTGTGTGTGTCTTTTATTTTGTTTGTATTTTTATTATTGTTCTGAATTTCTCTCCCTCTCCTATTTGCTGGAACGGGCTGATGCAGTTTCATTTCTCCCCAGCTTCTTATATTCTTAAGAGTTTGCTGAGGCTGAAGCTATGTCCATGGGGAGGCACAGGCTTTCTGGATGAGAAAAAAAAGTCTTTTTTTCCAGTTTTATTAAGAATTTATTGGCATCTGTCACTGAGTAAGTTTTAAGGTGTCGAGCATGATGGTTTGATTTACATATATTGGGAAATGATGACCACAATAGTTTCAGTTCACATCCATCTTCTTATAAAGATAAAGTAAAATAAAAAGAAAAAGGTAAAGAATAAAGGAAAAAAATCCTTCCTGGAATGAGACCTCTTACGATTTACTCTCATTAACTTTCCTATATATCATGATGACTATAGTCATCATGTTGTGCATTATTATATTAATAGAACTTACCTTTTAACTAGAAATTCCTACCTTTTGATCACCTCCCTTCAATTCCCCCTCGCTCCTGTGCTCTACCTCTAGTAACCATAAGTATGATCTCTTTTTTGATGAGTTTTTTAAGACTCCACATGTAAACAGGATCATGCAGTATTTGTCTGTCTTTGTCTGATTTATTTTACTTAACGTAATGCCTTCAGGAGTCATCCATGTTGTTGCCAATGGTAGGGTTTTGTAGATACCACAATTTCATTATCCATTCATTCAGTGATGGGTGCTTAGGTTTTTTCCACGTCTTGGCTATTGAAAATTATGCTACTATGATCATGGGGGTGCAGATATCTTATTGAATTTGTTTTGGTTACATTTGAATATATTCCCAGAAGTGAAACTATTGGATATTGCAGTTCTATTTTTAATTTTTTGAGGATTCTCCATACTGTTTACCATGGTGGCTACACCAACTTACATTCCTACCAACAGTGCAGGAGGGTTCCTTTTTCTCTCACCTCACCCAGGCTTATCACTTACCTTTCAGACAATAGCCATTCTGAAAGGCATGAAGTGACATCTCACCATGGTTTTAGTTTTCATTTCCCTAATGACTAGTGGTGCTGAGCATCTTCCCATGCCTCTGGTGGCGTTTGGTATATCCTCTGTGGAGAAATGTCTATTCAGATCCTTTGCCCAATTTTTATTTTTATTTTTTTTTGCTACTGAGTTGTATGAGTTCTTTTTATGTTTTGGATATTAACCCCTTATTTGATATACATAGTCCACAGGTATTTTTTACCACTATCTAGGCTGTCTTTTCACTTTGTTGATGGTTTCTTAAGCTGTGCAGAAGCTTTTCATTTGATGCAGACCCACTTGTTTGTTTGATTTTGTGGCTTGTGCTTCAGGTGTCATATCCAGAAAGTCAGTACCAAAACCCAAGTCAAGGAGTTTTGTTGCTATGTTTTCTTCTAGGAATTTTATGGTTTGGGATCTTACATTTAAGTCTTTAATCCAATTCAAGTTAATTGTGTGAGTGATGTACAATATGGGTCCAGTTTCATTCTTATACATGTGAATATGCAATTATCCCAGTGCCATTTATTGAAGAGACTGTGCTTTCTCCACTGAGTGTTCTTGGCTCCCTTGTCTAACAATAGTTGACCACATATGCTTAGCTTTATTTGGGATCTCTCCCTTCTGTTGCATTGGCCCGCTTGTCTGTTTTATGCCAATTCTGTACTGTTTTGAAGACGATAGCTTTATAATCTAGTCTGAAATCAGAAAGTGTGATGCCTTCTTCTTTATTCTTCTTTCTCAGTATTTCTTTGACTGTTGAGGGTCTTTCATGGTTCCACACAAATTATAGAAGTGTTTTTTTCTATTTGTGTAAAAAAAGTCACTGGGATCTTGATAGTGGCATCAAATATATAGATGGCTTCTGATAGTATTGACATTTTAACCACATTCGTTCTCCTAATTAATGAACACATGATATCTTCCCATTTATTTTGGTCTTCTTTGATTTCTTTCATCACTGTCTTATGGTTTTCAGTGGAGAGATCTTTCATCTTTTTAAACACATTCCTAAAGATTTCATTGTTTTTGATGCTATTGCAAATGGGATCAGTTGCTTTATTTCTTTTTCAGAAATTTTGTTTTTAGGAAAGTCTGAACATGAGTAAGGGTGGGGCTGGCTGGTACTTGCCGTGTACACTCTTCATGGCTATTTGGTCAGCATTGCCCAAGTGTAGGCAGTCTGGCATCTGAGCTAGAATAGCGCAATCCATCTTCTTGCTTCAGTGTGGAATGTTCCTTTGACTTTCAACTCAGCTGGGCTTCAGTCGCGGCACCATTTGCCTATTTACCATCATTGTGGTGGTGAAATACCAATGAGGTCATCTCTGATGTGTTAGAGCCTCAAGAGCAATTTCTGACTTTCTTTCCTGAAGCCAAGGTCTTCCCAAACCTCAGAACCAGGGAGATGATCTTATCAATGGTATGAATCATGCAGGAGCCTGGCTGGTGAACAGGATGCCTTATATACAAGGGAGCATTTGTTACCAGATTAGTCTGTTAGTGAGTATCCTTAAAACTCCAGGACAGAAGAGAAAGGATTTTTTTTTTTTAAGCAGATAGAAAGTTAGAAAGCAATTAGTATGCACTAATTAAGACTAATACTAACACTACTTTGGCTTTTAGTGCCTAGAATGAGAGTTGATTCGGGCGCCTTGCCAGACTTGATATCTACGGCTGCTGTCTTTCAAGTTGTCATGAATCCATATTGAGATATGACCGTGGTGCCCCGTTTTGAAACATTAATTGTCGACATTGTTTATTGAGGAGATTTTACAGCTTCACTTAGGCGTCTAATTTCACACAGCATCTGCTATTGATGTCACTGATTTAAGTATTTAGAGAAAAGCAAGGGAAGTAAATGGAGAAGATAAAAATATGGGTAACGCATCACTGTGGAGGGACAAAAGCCTTCCTCTTGGACATTCAGCACCCTAGAAGCCATCGCCCTGGTAATCGAGTGTGCGACACACGTTGCCAAGTACCCTGGGCCATCACATCTGCCGTCGCCACCTGTGATCGTTTTCCTCCTCTTTTGCACTAAATAATCAATTACAAGATTCTGGGTTTTTCTCCGCTCACTCATCATTTATTACTGGCTCAAGGCTTTGCTTCCAGTAGTGCCAGAGTGAAAGCGTGAGAGTTTTCTGCTTCAGAGGATGGGGGCGATGCCTGAATCGTTATTAGCTGTGCTAAGGATGAATGCAGCCATTGACAAAGTAGGTGTGCATCTGTTTTGAAAATGGTTTTCAGAATGTAAAACCTCATAAAATCTCATCAATTGATGGTTGAGTCAAGATCTCTCTGAGCTCTTGTTGGGAGCATTAGATTGTCAAAAACTTTCTGGAGACTGGACGATCCCCTGGAGGAGGAAATGACAACCCACTCCAGTATCCTTGCCTGGGAAATCTCATGGACAGAGGAGCCTGGTGGGCTACAATCCATGGGGCCACAAAGAGTCAGAGATGACGGAGCATAAGCTATATATATATATATATATATATATCTCAACATTGTTTTGTTTAGTTGCTAAGTCATGTCTGACACTTGTGGCCCCATGGACTACAGCCAGCCAGGATCCTCTGTCCATGGGATTTCCCAGACAAAAACACTGGAGTGGGTTGCCATTTCTTTCTCCAAGGGATCGTCCCAACCCAGGGATAGAACCCATGCCTTGCATTGGTAGGTGGATTCTTTAGTGCTGAGCCACCAGGGAAGCCCATGTATCAACAATAACTCCTGCCTAAATTTTCACTAAAAGGGGAAACATTGTACAATAATGGAGTTCCATGCAGTCATTAAAAATAACGTGTACTGAGTTTTTAATGGAGTGATATGGTTTCCAATTATACTGATAAAATATTAAGCTAAAGAAGAATATAAAACTGTATATACTATAACCTCAAGATACACATGCATGGGAGAAAGATGGATGATTTCTAATTTTTTATTTATGCCACTCTATATCTTTAAAATTTTCTACAATGAACAAACAGTATATGGGTTTGTGTTTGTGTGTGAATATGCAATGACATGATATTTTAAATATGCATGCAGAAAGTAAAATGCTCTTCAAAAAGTTCTTATTATCCTGGGCAGTATAAAAATTACCAAGTCCTCTATTATTTTCAGGTCTACCCTTATTAGCAGATGCTCAAGTTTTCTTTAGTCTTTTTTAGATAGAAGTGGGCACCGTGTCTGATGGTGCTTGTGGTATACACTTGGTGCTAGGTAAAAGTAAGGCTAATACGAAATAGGATCAAATACTTGTCTGGTCATGCTGGGTATCTTAATAGTACAGCATGGGCGTCACCTTCATGCCCCAGTTAGGTTGGTGCCGCAAAGCTATTCAAAGAAGCCTTTGGTATAAAATAAACTTGGGATGGAGGTTATCTCTGACTTAGGGTGGTGTGCTCAAGATCTTAGATGTTGAACAGCACCTGGAAGTTTCTTAGAAATGTCCCATCTGACCGACCGCATCCAAAGCTTTCATTAGTAAGGTCCCCAGGGGCGTCCTGGGGACATTCCGGGTTGAGAAATGCCCCTGGAGAAGGTGATACAAGAGCGCAGATGGTGGACCTAGGAACGCTGGTGGGGGTGTTCACAGCCCTCTGCCCTCTTTCAGAAGGGGAGTTGGGGGTCAGGGTGATTGATTTTCTGTAGGTGGCAGGAAATCAGCTTCACCAAGTAAGTGTAACCCGCATCAGGCCTATTGAGGTGATGTCTGAATCAGAGCTCACTGAACCGGTGGTGAGGAATGAAGGCAGAGTCCAATGGGGGGCGGGGGCTGTGGGCTATGGAACAGTCCCGAAAATCCCCCTACAGGTGTGCGGCCCCAGTGCCCAGGCTGTGAAGGTGAGCCCCGCAGAGGGCAGGGCTCCTGAAATTCTTTGGCCTCCCTACTTGCATCGAAAGGATGAAACTGGCTCATCGGTGTGTATTTTTTCTGAAGAAAGAGATTGACAGAGTGTGTCCAAAGTGAATTTCATGTGCCCACAGGTCACATGGGCACAAGTTTGAACCTTGTCTCCAGAGAGCTCTCGTCAGATGTCCCTGTGTCTCTGGTCATATGCAGTGAACCCACCTATGAACCCAAAGGTCAGTTGGGAGGTAGTAGACACACCTGACCTCAGACCTCTGCTGGTTCTGGTAGAAAAAAGCCAGAAAAACCAAGAAAACAAGAACCTTCTGCGAGTCTTTTTACAGAGAATGAATGGACTTTATCTGAAGGGTAGACCTCTAACTGATACTAAAATCCTTTTTGCTTATCCCATTTTTCCCTTTTATGATAATGACTTTTTTAATAATCCTGGCCCAAAAACGTGTGAATTAGATACTTATCCTTTTTGCCCTTTTTTCGCAGGTCTGTCTGAGGGGCCTTTGCATTTTAAAGAAATTGATGTTTATTTCATCTGTTGGAGATCTGATCCAGGCTCTGGGCACGAAACCACTCACTCAGGGGGAGCAATCCATCCATTAACTCCTGTTAATGGTGTGTTCACTTAGCCCCCTCCAGACACGCCTACCACCCCCATTTCATCAGAGATTCCTCCGCTGAGGAGTGAGCTGAAACTGGACCCCGTTCTGCCTGCCTTAAACAATGGAGGTGAAACACTGGGACTCCCCTGGGGTCCAGAGGCTAAGACTTCCAGCTCCTCCAAGGCAGGGGGTCCGGGTGCAACCCCCGGTCGGGAAACTAGACTGTACATGCTACAGCTGAAGGATCCCTCAGGTTGCAACTCAGACCTGGTGCAGCCAAGTAAATAAAGAAATGAACAAATGAACATTGAAACATTTTAAAAATAAATAAAAACCTCTCTGCATTGGCAACGCTCCCCCAAAAAAGAAGTGGCACATTGTCTTCCAACCTTGACTACGGGATTTGGAATAAGCAGAGGAGTCGCTGGAACCCAAGGGGTATCAGCAGTGTTGGCCCAAACATCCCTCTGCCCCGTGCCCAGGGGAAGCCTGAACCCCTCTGCGCTGGGCTCGGCATCCCAGCCCTGCTGGCCACGCTCCCACTTCTCGCTGCTGCTTTCCCCAACTGAACCGGTTTGGACTCTGTCGCTGTCCTGCACAAAACTGACTCCCATCTACACCCTCCCCCCATCTCCACTCTTTCTTGCTACCCAGCCTCCTCAGACCCCCAAACTCCTGCCCTGGTGGGGGTGGGGGGTTTCACCTTTCCCACATGGGACTCATGCCACCTCTTAGTGCTGTGATAGTATAAATCTCACCCTGGCACACTCCTATTAGCAAGGAGTTAGCTCTGACACAAACCCTTTACCAAAAAGAAAAAAAAAATGTGAATTAGCAGTTGTCTGACTAGGCATTTCGGGGGTCTCAGACCTGGAAGCCAAGAGCCCTGTGGGACTGGCGATGACCCCATGGAGCTCAGTGAAGCAAACAGTGGCACACGCTCGATTTTGCCCTGGGCTGCCCGGGGTGGGCATGGGGCTGAGTCTACACTGCCAATCTTGTTAGACCTGCCTGTGTGCGGATGAGGGGCTGGACAGTCCACACTGGCTGTGAGAAGACCTGGACCCTGCACGCACGTGGTTTCTGCGTTTAGGCTGTGGTTGTCTGAGGACAGGGCTGCGGTCTGGCTGGCATCTCGACCCGATTCTGACAGCTGGTCTTAACCTTCTCCACTCACACAGGCTTCCATGCAGGAGACGGTCCTCCTCCCTGAGCATCCGTATCACAGACGATAATGTCGTGCCGCGGCACACCGCCCAGGGCACCAGCGCTTGGCACCAGGATGGCCCAAGGAGCTGGTGCACAGCTGCCGTGGCGCGTAGGGGGCGTGCAATGGCTCAGGCTTGTCACCCAGCCCTTTAAAGCCTGGTTCTCACCCTTCCCATCACTTCTACTTTTCCGGGGTCTCCATTTTCCACTGTGTTCCTGGCATAGACAGAAGCACGCAAGACCTGTAACTTGAATCACAAACACCTTGACATTTTGTTCCAGAATGAGAGTGTTCCTGAGCCTTATGCCAGGGAGCCAGGCAGCCCATTTGGATGTGTTTAAACAGGTGGCCTCTGCTGCACCCGAGGGCCTGCTTCATCTGGGAATTGAGATGGATTCAGCAAGTCCCTGTCTCAGCCCATCTTCAGTACCAGGTCCTGGGGATAAAAAGATGAATAAAAGCAAACAAGCCAAACAAATACATATTTAGTGTGCAATTTGTAAATGTGTATATTGTGGCTTAGTTGTTAAGTTGTGTCCAACTCTTTGAGACACCATGGACTATATAGCCCACCTGGCTCCTCTGCCCATGGGATTTTCCAGGCAAGAATACTGGAGTGCGTGGCCATTCCTTTCTCCAGGGGATCTTCCTGACCCAGGGATTGAACCTGGGTCTCCTGCACTTCAGGTAGATTCTTTACCATCTGAGCTACCCTCTGGAAATAGACAGGGAAGAGAATTGATTCTGGTTGGGCGATTCAGGTTCAGGGCTTCGCTGGTGGCTCAATGGTAAAGAATCCATCTGCCAATGCAGAGGACGTGGGTTCTATCCCTGGGTCAGGAAGATCCTCTGGAGAAGGGAATGGCAACCCACTCCAGCATTCTTGCCTGGAAAATCCCACAGAGGAGCCTGGTGGGCTATATAGTCCATGGGGTCGCAAAGAGTCAGACATGAGTTAGCCATTAAACCAGCACGGGTCGTTCAGAGTCGGGTGAATGGTCTCTGAAAGGAGGAGTCGGGGGGATGGACCAGGTTGTGCTGCAGAAGCAGCTGCCCCAGATCTCAGAGGCTTGAACTGTAAGGATTACCTGCGTGTCCGATGGAAAAGGCAAGGAGGCCTGCCCTGCTGAGGCATACTGGGTCCAAGACAACAGCTGTTTAGGAATGGTGGATGCATTTGCTTGTGACATGATGTCTCTTATCAGAACGCTTTTGCCTCAGTGCCTGCAGGGCACTAGACACTGAGAGCAGATACCCAAGGAAATAAAGGGTGGGCAGGAAAAAATGACTGCAGATCACAGTGCACTTCCAAGTGAGGGGTCAGACCTGGCCTTATGTGTCCTCGAGGCCCCAGTCCTGCCAGACGGTCATCAGGTTTGCCGACTCCATGGCCAGCGTGAGCTCAGAGAGCTCTGTGCGTGAGAGGGCAGCTTCCAGGACAGAGAGCTGACTGGACGGCTTGGTCCCACCCAGAGATGCTGAACCTCAGCCTCGAGTGAAAGAAGCTGTATTGTCTCCACGGACCTTGGACCTTGTTGGAGTGGCCAACAGCTGAAACCTGGGACCCTTACGACAGCAGGAGTTGATTACTTGCCAGGGTGACCGTGCTGGTGGAGTGCCCGGGTCAGCCGGCCATGGTTTCAGGGTGAGAGCTGTGCGCAGGCTGCTCCACGGCCAGGCAGGAATGTCACAGCTGACCAGAGCTGAGTGACAGAAGAACGCGGGTTTACAAGCCAAGGTCAGGTATTGCCTACAGGGCTCAGGTTCCATGGCAGAGACATAGTCACATGGCTGCACCTGACTGTAAGAGAGGCTGTGAAATGTCATCTTAAATGTGCCCAAAGAAGGGACATACTTGGAGCCTTTGAAAGTGAGGGGCACGTGGACTGGAAGGACTTAAAGTCACAAGCTATTCTGGAACCTATTTCTACCTTTTTTTTTGTCTAGGAAAACAGTAATCTGGACAGTTTACTGCAGAGGAATAGAACATAAACTCATTATTAAGAATGTTGCCTGGATTAGTATAAGGACTGCTGTTCAGTTGCTAAGTTGTGTCCAGCTCTTTGTAACCCCATGGACTGCACCAGGCTTCCCTGTCCTTCACTATTTTTCGGAGTTTGCACAAACTCATGTCCATTGAGTCAGTGATGCCATCCAAACATCTCATCCTGTCTTCCCCTTCTCCTCCTGCCTTTGATCTTTCCCAGCATCAGGGTCTTTCCCAGCGAGTCAGCTCTTCACATCAGGTGGCCAAAGGACTGGAGCTTCAACTTCGGCATCAGTCCTTCCAATGAATATTCAGGGTTGATTTCCTTTAGATTGACTGGTTTGATCTTGCAGTCCAAGGGACTCTCAGGGATAAAGATGCTTCCCCTTAAAGTCAAGCCATCTGCTGGCTCAGGAGTGCCACATAACACAGAAAGAGGCCATCACTTCCTGAGAACAGACCTGTCCCCTGGCACTTAGACACTCTCTACCATCTGGGGTGACTCGCCTCTGGGCAAGTGAGGTGCATGCTTTCTTGATTTTGTGATTCTCCCTACCACTTCCAGTGTGCAGGGCTGGTACACGCTCCTGGGATTCATGGGGACTCAGCTCATCTGCAGCCAGTGAGGGCAACTCCAGCCGTTCCCTGTGGTCCACGCCAGAGTCCATCTGGCCTCTCAGAGGAGCCACTTGACTATAAATCCACTTCATCCAGTACAAATCCCTCACTGCACTAGCTGAGAATCAGCACTTGACGTTCTCTAGTGATTCAGTGAACAGGTGTCCTGATATAGCAACAAGAACCACTATAGTTGTTGGATTTACCTGAGTTATTTAGATGTATTTGTTGTGTACATGGGAATGCAACTGAGTTGGGGTTTTGTGGCTGTGGTTTGCAACTGGAGTTCTGCTGCATGGCCAGCTGTGTGAGGTGTCCCAGCCATCTGACTGTGGGAGAGATGCTATGTACGATAGCACAACCTGAAATTATCTGTGTTCTCACTTGTTTCACATCATCGGAATCTCATTGAATATAATCACGTTAAGGTAAAAGGCACTAAAACTGCTAATGGACTGGGTCATTGGCGTTAATGATGTTCTCAATACAACCTTTGATTACTGTACAAGCTCTTTTTCAAGATCACGTTTCCTGGGATCTGTTGGAGTTATGTTAAATATACTCCAGCAGATAATAATGGACGAAACAGCTCTTTCATAGTCTAGGAGAAGAACATAGTGCTTCTACAGTAAAGAGCAGGAGGCTGCTGGCTCTGCACACATGCACAGGCACGCAGCCATGCCTGCAGCAGCTGTGGGCCCCAGGAAGCCTCTGTGATGCTCTGGAGAAGATGCAGGAGTCCTGGAGACAGGTGGCACCAGGTCAGGCAGCACCATGGCGCCTGGAGAAGAGGGTGGGGGGGCATCAGTGGAAGGGGCTGTGCTCCCTCTGGGCAGACACAGAGGAACCCAAGCCATCCTTCTAAGCCAGAGAGGGGTCCCAGGCCCAGTCCAATGGGGCCCTGCGGCAGGCTTGCTGGGAAACGGGGAGCACATTCAATCTGGAGAAACTGAGCAGAGTTTCATGAAGGAAGCCTGTGTGCACTGTGGGCAGAACTCGGGGAAACCTAAGAGGGGCAGTATCCTGAGCTGCTCACCAGGGACATGGCCAACCTTAGGCCAGGGAGGCAGGGAGAGTGGTCAACAGAACCAGAGAGGGAGCGGCTGCCCGCAGAAGCTGTGGCTGTAGGCATAGGGTGACCGGATGTGAAGGAGGCTGGAGACCCCACTCCCCCTGAACCCTCTGGGTCCCCTGCAGCCCTGCTCATTGATTAATGCTGCAGACACTTGAAACACATCCAAAGCCACTCTCCCTCCTGGCACAAAGCAGGACAGAGGGTGGGTGTGAAGGCAGAGAGTGGGGCTGCAGCTCAGCCACAGCCTCCGACCTCTCAGGACAGAGGGACTCTCACTGCAGGGCTCATCTGCAGGACCTAAACCAGGAGGAGAGGACCTGGATTGTCCTCAGGGAAGGGAGAGCTGGATGAGAGGCGGGTCTGGGTTATAGTTGCAGGAGGGCCCTCACCAGCAGTGAGTCTGGGCAATTCTGGAATTCTGGTGCCGCCTATATTTATTCTTCTGTTCAAAGTGGCGATGATGATGATCACCCCTCAAGGTTCCTGTGGGGCTCAGGCAAGATCAAAAATGTAAGGAGTATGGAGGGCTGGGCTGAGGGGACTTAGCAGAGGCAGAGCTGCAAGGTGAGAAGCAGAGTGAGGTGTGGAGGAGAAACAGGACAAATGTGGCCAGCAGAGAGATGAAAAGGGCCAGCTCTCCTGATGAGGGTGGCGAATGCCAAGCCTAGGAGTTCAGACTCTGCCTTGTAGCAAGAGGAGACACTACAGGGCTTGGGTAGCAACAGATAGGGGCTCAGCCTTTGCCGGTGGCAAGCGGAACAGAGTGAAGGGGCTGGAAGTGGAAAGGAACTCGCTGAAAGCTGGTTATGGGGATTAATTGTCTCAACAGTTGATCCAGAGAGGTTAGGAATGGACAGATCATATGTTAGTTCCCTAATGCTGTGTGACATATTAGTATAGTCTTGACAGCTCAGAATGACATATTATTAAATCTCACAGTTTCTGTCCATCAAAAGTAAGGATGCAGCTTGGCTGGGCTTTGATCAAGGTAGGTTTGCAGGACTGTGGTCTCATCTGAAGGCTCAGCTGGGGATCGTTCTGCTTCTAAAATCATGTGTCTGTTGGTAGCATTCATTCTCTTGCAGCAGCAGGATCGGGAGCCTAAGGTTCCTGCTGGCAGCTGGCTGGAGACCACCCCCAGGGTCTGGCCATGTGGTCGTCTCCATAGGCCATCTCACAACGCGAGCAAAGAGGGCCGTGTCCAAGCAAGGCCAGTGTTACATTGGTGTGCAGTGTGACTGTGTGTGTGTGCAATCCATGCCTCCTGTCACTTTGCCACATTCTGTTGGTTAGAAGTTACTCAAGGTTCCCCCACATTCCAAGGCTGGGGAGGGGTCCCACAAAAGGGTGTGAACACCATGAGGAACATCATGGACCACCCTGAAGTCTGCCCACTGCAGGTCCTAAGGCACACAGGTCAAGTGTTTTCATTTAGAAAAATCCAATAATTCAATGCCCAATATAATCTTCTATGAATGTGTAAATATTCTTTTTTTCTTTTAAAAAAGAGACAAATAAGGATTCACTTGCATGCAACTCTGTTGAGAAGTATATTATTTCTGTAAGTTGTGACATCAGAATCCAATTATGATTCTATAAGAAAAAGAGCCATGGAAAAATCCCAAAGTATATTTGAGACACCGCTGGGGATTCCACCAACTTCAGTAAGAAAAACAGTCACTTCAGAAAGTGAAATTTTATTCCATAGAGATGGCTTTTGATGGGAAATTATCATAAAAGAGAAGTTTTCATATTACAAAAATACTTTTCTTTTTTCGGTTTTCAGCCACATGACAACAGAAAAAAAAAAAAATTCAAGTAACTTACAAAACTCCCTGAGATGTATCTGTGAGCCTCTGGCCTTGGACACCGTTGTGAGAAATATTATTTCAAACCATTAATCTCATTGTACACAACTATAATAATGTCAGATTTATAGAGGTCATGACATTTATGTTTCAGGATATGTAAAAAGAATCACGAACAAGTTGATTTTTGGCTTACAACATCTTCCACATTGAACATAATATATTAGAAATACTACAGTTGTTACCATACAAAAACCATGAGAAAAAATCTAAATAGTAACTAGATATTTTGATAGTTGTTTTAAAAATGATTTTGAAGCATCTGTCTGTATGCCTTTATGTAACTAGATACTAGGGTAATTAATCGACCTTCTAATTTTTTTCAACTTCTTCTGAACTTTTAAATAAAACATATTCATTATATTCTCAGTTATTTGTTTCCTGCATCTGCAAGATGCATGAGTTAAACATATTAATTATAATAAATAAAAGATAGGAGAAGCAGCAGGTATTCCCTCCTGTGATCCACAGATAATTTAATTCTTTGACTTGTTCCAGCTTTTTGGTTCCTGCTGGGCCAGGCTTTGGGCTCTGCGCAGGGAACCTTCCTGGGTGTTGCCTCTGAAAGTTTTGCCAAATACGCAGTGATTTGTCCCAAGAAGTGTGGAGAGGTGAGGGGTATCCCTTCAGACTCTATGGTCAGCTGAAAGTGAAAGTGTTAGTCACTCAGTTGTGTCCGACTTTTTGTGACCCCATGGACTGTAGCCCACTAGGTTCCCCTGTCCATGGGATTCTCCAAGCAAGAAGAGTGGATGGGGTTGCCATGCCCTCCTCCAGGGGATCTTCCCAACCGTGGGATCGAACCTGGGTCTTCCACATTGCAGACAGATTCTCTACTGTCTAAGCCACCTGGGAAGCCCCATGGCCAGCAGAAACTGAGACAAATGTCCAGGCCAGTTTGATGTGGGAAGGAAAGACATTTGGGAAGAGAGTTTGCTTGAGTGGGCTGAATTCCGGGCCCAGGGCACCACCTCTGTGCTACTGGACGCTTGCAGTGGAGGGCTCTCAACTTCCTTCCTGCTCACCCCAGCAAGCCCACGTTCTCTGTCTTCAGAGCATCTGATACCTTCATTTCTAAACACTTTACATTCAAGACTTAAAAGAATCATTCTAAACAAAACCGAGGGACTTGGCTAACCAGAGAGCATCTTAAATACTTGTTTGCATTCAGACCCTCCTGGGGAGCCTGTCCTGCGGGCCTGTTGGAAGGAAAGCCTCCCTGTGATGCCTTTAAAAACTTCGTGAAGCAGCTGATGAACCAAACTGGAAAGGTCAGGGGATTCCAGCTGAGAAGGGGCCGCTCTCCCCATCGACCATGTTGGGGTCACCTGGTTCAGCCTGTGCGCTGTGCACATCAGGGTCATCCTGGTGGAGACAGTGCTGTGCGTGCAGCAGTCTGGAGGTGAGCCCTATGCCACCTTGCAAGGCCCCAGGTAGGAAGATAGGACTGAGGCTGGACCAGATTCACAGCCTAGGCTTTGACCGTGGATGAAGGGAGAGAGGAGAGGACAGGTGGGGAAGGGAGGCAGGCTCATAGCTCAGGGTCAGAGTCAAACCTGGCTGGAGGCGGCCAGGAGTGTTGACCTGGACACTGTGATGGCTGCCCAAGGATCCAGGTCCCCCTGGGGATGGAGGCTCTCCCACCCCAGCTGGGAGACATGCTGGCTCCTGGTAAAGGCCCATGACGGAGGCCCTCCCCAGAAACTGCCCTTGGAGACAGGATGTTGCCTGGTTCCAGGTCAAGCCTCTGGGGAGGGCACCCCACATCCAGGGGCTGGTCACTGCAAGCGTTGCCAAGGCCTGGACCCTGGGTCTGGATCCCGTCACCTCAGGGAATGCAGCATGCATTCTCATGCATTGCAGAATACAGCATCAGGCCCCGCAGGGTCACTTTTTGGGCTTTTTCCAGTCACCCCCTGCCTGCTGTACACAGGGGTCCAGGGAAGAACGTAACACCCCAGTCTCCATAGCCCTGGCCCAACCTCCAGCTTCTTCTCTATCTTTACACCTTTGCAAGCAGTTCACTTGTTTCTTCTCTGCTTTTTCCTCTTTCCACCTGCCCCCCACCCCACCTCCACCGGCACAGCCTCCAGACTGGATTTGTGGATTCCTGCTCCGTTAAGATTCCCGAAGTGTGGAAGGAGGACCCAGGAGAAAGGACATCTGCTCTCTTGGCAACTGCTGGGCCCTTTGTTTAGAGGAAGACCAGGTCTAAGAACCTGCAAATCCTGGAGTTCCAGGGAGGAAGGGCAGATTTTCTGCTCCTCCCGTCCACAGATGGATGAGTTTAATTCTACCACCTTCTTTGGTGTTTTTATTTTTATTTTTTCCACTGACCCTATCTTTATTTTTATCTCCTTGCTTGCCTTAGATAGGATTTTAAAAAATCATTTCACTGATTTTTCCTCTTTCAAGCTGGAAACTTTCTCAGATTTTATTTTTTGGGGTTATTCTGAAAATTGCAATATGCAGAATTAAGTATTTGAGTTTAAAGTTCACCAAAATCTTTTTCCTTCTCCCAGGTAATACAAACAATGTAGTGTATTTTAACCATTTCCTAGATGCTGGTTGGAATTTTCATTCTCTTTCTTTATTAGCTCCACTAGAAATATCACAACAAACTGTGGAAAATTCTTAAACAAGTGGGAATACCAGACACCTTATCTGTCTCCTGAGAAACCTGTATGGAGGTCAAGAAGCAACAATTAGAACTAGACATGGAACAACAGACTGATCAAAAATTGTGAAAGGAGTACGTCAAGGCCGTGTATTGTCAGCCTGCTTATTTAACTTCTATGCAGAGTACATCATGTGAAATGCCAGACTGGATGAATCCCAAGCTGGAATAAAGATACCTGGGAGACATATAAATAACCTCAGATATGCAGAAGGTACAACTTTAATGGCAGAAAGTGAAGAGGACTAAAGAGTTTCTTGATGAAAGTGAAAGAGGAAGGTGAAAAGCTGGCCTAAAACTTGACATTCAAAAAACTAAGATCATGGCATCCAGTCCCATCACTT
Source organism: Bos taurus (assembly GCF_002263795.3). NCBI lineage: Eukaryota > Metazoa > Chordata > Mammalia > Artiodactyla > Bovidae > Bos > Bos taurus. The sequence continues at coordinate 47,789,782 of NC_037353.1, forward strand.
CATGACAAAGAGATGGGGGAAAAGTGGAAATAGTGGCATATTTTATTTTCTTGGGCTCCAAAATCACTGTGGACAGTGACCGCAGCTATGAAATTAAAAGATGCTTCTACTAGGAAGAAAAGCTATGACAAACCTAGATAATGTACTAAAAAGCAGAGACATCACTTTGCCACTAAAGGTCCATATAGTCAAAGCTATGGTTTTTTCAGTAGTCATGTAGGGATGTAAGAGTTGGACCATAAAGAAGGCTGAGCACTGAAGAATTGATGCTTTTGAATCATGGTGCTGAAGAAGACTCTTGAGAGTCCCTTGGACTGCAAGGAGATCAAAACAGTCAATCCTAAGGGAAATCAACCCTGAATATTCATTGGAAGGACTGATGCTGAAGCTGAAGTTCCAATACTTTGGCCACCTGATGCAAAGAGCTGATTCACTGTAAAAGGCCCTGATGCTGGGAAAGATTGAAGGCAGGAGGAGAAAGGGGTGACAGAGGATGAGATTGTTGGATGGTGTCACAGGCTCAATGGACATGAATTTGAGCAAACTCCCGGAGGTACGGAAGGATAGGGAAGCCAGGTACGCTGTAGTCCATGGGGTCCCAAAGCATCAGACACCTCTTGGTGACTAAACAACAGCAACAATGGAAATAATTATTGTCACTGTGTCTCTTGTATTTGCCCAGAAACTCACTCTTGCATTGAAAACCTTTCACAGGGGAAAGTCACCTTCTTTCCTTAGTTTCTCTTAAATTATGTTTATTGTCTTTAGTTCTCTGCAGGTTCACTTGACTTTTCTAGATTTTTCTCTTTGTTTTTTTGTATTCGAGATTGTTTTGACCTCTTGAGTCTGTGGATTAGGGTCTTCCACTGGTTTTGGAAAATTCTCACTCGTGATCTCATCAGACATTTCCTGTTCTTCATTTTCTCCTCTACTTCTAGAACTCTGGTCATGCATCTGCATGCTTGTCTGAGTATTCATATGTCCCCCCACTCCTGACCCTCCCTCCTGAGGTGTGTGCCAGCTTTTGGTCTGGACTTTGTTTCTCACTATCCTTCTTGCTCACTAATTCTCATCCATTCTGCTGCCAAGTGTGTCTATTGGTTTTGTTCAATTTTTAGTCATTCTAGCTTTCATTTTTAGAAACTCTCTGGTCCTTTTTCAAATCTGCTCTGTCCTCCTTTATTTTTATTTTTTTTATTCCCTGAAGGTTTCCATCTTGTTGTTTGGTTCTTTAACCGTGGGAAGCACGGGAAAGGGAAGTTCTCTGATGATAATTCCAGGGTTGCTCCTGCTCTCATAGATCTCTGTTCGTCCTCATCCATCTTTCTTATTTCCTTATGTGGCCCTGGGAACATTTACCCTTTGTGTGACTGTGCCCTCCTCAGGGAGGTGCCAGCTGCCTATGTTCTTAAAAAAAAAAGGAATATAGTTGCTTATAAGGGTTGTCTTAGTCTCTATTGCACAGCAAAGTGAACCAGCTCTGCATACACATATACGCCCTCTTCCCTGGATTTCCTGCCCATTTAGGTCACCCCAGAGCACTGAGTGGGGTTCCCTGAGCTACACGGTAGGTTTTCACTAGTTATCTATTTTATACATAATGTCAGTAGTGTTTATATGCCAATACCTGTCTCCCAATCTGTCCCCCCTTCCCCCTTGATGTCCATATGTTTACAGAGATGTGGATAGACCTAGAGACCATTGCACAGGGTGAAGTAAATCAGAAGGAGAAAAAACAAATACCATATATTATCCCCGCATTCTGGTCTGATCTTCCTTGTCCCACCCAGGCCTGGGGCCCTGATTCGTATTAATACACATTTGCTCAGGGATCACAGCCTCCAAAGGACCCGATGCTTTTCAGATCCCTATGGGGCCTTTCCTATAGTCTCCTAAGGTGGGGAATGGAAAGGCCATGTCGGTGTTGGTCTCACACAGTTAAAATAACCCAGGACCAAAAGAGGGGTCTCCTCCGAGGTCTTCGGGGTTTGTGATTCCGACTTCTCCAAGTCATTCCAGAACATGGCCTGGGGAACCCTATTACCATTTCATTCTTCTCTGCTTTTACGGGGATGTCTATTTTGTGAAGCAAAATATTGTTTTAATCAGAGTTTGTTGTTTTAAATCAGAGTTAATCCCAATGATTCGGTCACCATTACTAGTAACACAATCTTCCATGTTGATCTTCCCTATTTATTGATATACTTTATTTCTGAAAGTAACTACCTTTTTAAAATTTTAGATTTTAAATTAAAATTTTGCTTTAAATTTTTATATTCAATTTTAAGTTAAATTAAATTAAAATGCATATGAAAGCATATTCTCTATAAATATCGAGTATAAAAAATTGTCTATTGATTTCCAGTTGTACAGTAACATCTTATCAATATATTTTAGAATCTTTTCTGTGTTCCCAGGCTTCCAAACATCTCAAAAAAGATCATTTAATGTCACAAAGGAGAAGTCTGAGGCCGACCTCATTTACTCTCTGTAAGCAACTTCTTTTCAATTTTGCTTTTGTTTCCCGCACGCATACTTGTCACATTTTTTATTTATCCTTAAAACTTGAGGCTATTATCAGTGTATTTCTATGGGGTTTTATTTAGTGCAAATCCAGTTTTGCTAGTGGAAATCCATTTCAGACTTTAGATTCAAGCTTTTTTTTCCCCCTCCATCTTTAGGAAGATTTATTTTGCTTCTGTTCCATTTATCCTGGGCTTTTCTTCATGAAAAGCAACCATCTCCATATCCCATCTCCCTTCTCTGCCCTTCTCATCTGTCATATTCTCTCTCATGATATTAATTGTTTTGTCCTTCTCCCCTCATTCTTTGGAAGGTCATCAATCCTTTCTGGATCTGATGTTTATGTGCCAGATCACTTGCCTCATTTAGAGCCTCAGGTCCTGTTTTGTTCCGTGTCAACATCATTCCTTTTCTTTAATTTGTTCTTTATTGACTCCCTTTGAATTATTCACCGCCTCTCATCCTGGTGGTTATTTATTCATTCTTCATCTCTTGTTTCTGAAACTTCTTCTCTTATTTTTTAAAGATATTTTTGAGAGCTCCAATAGGTGCTATTCAACTTTACTGAGGTTTATTTTTGCAAGCTTTTTTTTTTTTTTTAACATAGTTTTCTTTGTTTCTGGATATCACAGAATCTCTGGGGTTTGCTTAACTCTTCATTTATTTTTGAGTGCAGAAATGTCTCTCCAAGTGTGGTTATGGCCATAGAGAGATGGGGTGGATTCTACCATCCCTGTGCTTGTGCTACTATTGATATAATGCCCATCTCATCTATTGAGCCAGAACATTAGCAGACATAATTGTGTTCTAAGATATCAGCAGCCCCACCCTGAGGGGAGGAGAGGGAGCCTTGGGCAGTCCCAGAAGACAGATCTTTCCTTGAGGATTCCTCACTCGACTCATCCATTTATTTGTTCCCTTAACCTAGATAGCATATTCAAAAGCAGAGACATTACTTTGCCAACAAAGGTCTGTCTAGTCAAGGCTATGGTTTTTCCAGTGGTCATGTATGGATGTGAGAGTTGGACTATAAGGAAGGCTGAGCGCCAAAGAATTGATGCTTTTGAACTGTGGTGTTGGAGAAGACTCTTGAGAGTCCCTTGGGCTGAAAGGAGATTCAACCAGTCCATTCTAAAGGAAATCAGTCCTGAACATTCATTGGAAGGATTGATGCTGAAGCTGAAGCTCTAATCCTTTGGCCACCTGATGTGAAGAAGTGACTCATTTGAAAAGACTCTGATGCTGGGAAAGATTGAAGGCAGGAGAAGAAGGGGGAAACAGAGGATGAGATGGTTGGATGGCATCACTGACTCAATGGACATGAGTTTGAGTAAGCTCCAGGAGTTGGTGATGGACAGGGGAGCCTGGCGTGCTGCAGACCATGGGGTTGTACAGAGTCGGACACGACTGAGCGACTGAGCTGATCTAGAGCATTGATCCCGCACCACTTTTGGACAGAGTGCCTCACTTGGTGCTGAGCTTGGAAATGAGACAGATATGGCTCCTGGCAGTGTAGAGCTTACATTGCAGTAGTAGCAACAAATAAAAAAATAACTACATAATTTGTGCCTGTGTGTGTTCAGTTCAGTTGCTCAGTTGTGTCTGACTCTTTGCAACCCCATGAACCACAGCACACCAGGCCTCCACGTCCATCATCAACTTCCGGAGTCCACCCAAACCCATGTCCATAGAGTCGGTGATACCATCCAACCATCTCATCCTCTGTTGTCCCCATCTCCTCCTTCCCTCAATCTTTCCCAGCATCTGGGTCTTTTCAAATGAGTCAGCTCTTCACATCAGGTGTCCAAAGAATTGGAGTTTCAGCTTCAACATCAGTCCTTCCAATGAACACCCAGGGCTAATCTCCTTTGGGATGGACTGGTTTGATCTCCTTGCAGTCCAAGGGACTCTCAAGAGTCTTCTCCAACACCACAGTTCAAAAGCATCAATTCTTTGGCGCTCAGCTTTCTTCACAGCCCAACTCTCACATCCATACATGACCACTGGAAAAACCATAGCCTTGACTAGATGGACCTTTGTTGGCAAAGTAATGTCTCTGCTTTTGAATATGCTATTTAGGTTGGTCATAACTTTCCTTCCAAGGAGTAAGCGTCTTTTAATTTCATGGCTGCAATCACCATCTGCAGTGATTTTGGAGCCCCAAAAAATAAAGTCAGCCATATTTTCTGCTGTTTCCCCATCTATTTGCCATGAAGTGATGGGACTGGATGCCATGATCTTAGTTTTCTGAATGTTGAGCTTTAAGCCCACTTTTTCACTCTCCTCTTTCACTTTCATCAAGAGGCCCTTTGTGTGTGTTTAGTTGTACCATCCTGTGTGTGGGATCTTAGTTCTGTGACCAGGAATTGAACCAACAACCACTGCATTGGAAGCATGAAATCTTAACCCCTGTGCTGCCAGGGAACACCTTGTAATTTGTTTTTGTAATTCAGTAGTTCATGAAAGCTACTATAGCTCAGGGTAGGCTTTAGTACTTTGCTCTCTGCCAACTTTTGCTCCTAAACAATGTGTGAATTCTTGATGGAAACAGAATTCCTTCAGTCACATTTTGGTGCCACTTATATGCTGCCTGTTGCTTCAGCTGCCAGTCCTCTCCTCTGCTGATTTTGCTTAGTTGGATAAACCATGGGTCCTTCCAGGAGGGCATTTGCTGAATTGTGATTTGCATGAGAGAGATTCCTTCTCTCTCATGTGCCCTGTGGAGAGATGGAATGTGCCCTATGTGTGCACGTGTGCCAGCTCCTGTCAAATGCAAGGATTGTGGAAGGTTAAGACACACATTTAGTTTATTTACTACTTTTAGTCTCCTTTTATACTTTGGCAGGGGCTTCCCTGTTGGCTCAGATGATAAAGAAGCTGCCTGCAATGCAGGAGACCTGGGTTTGATTCCTGGGTTGGGAAGATCCCCTGGTGGAGGGCATGGCCACCCATTCCAGTATTCTTGCCTAGAGAATGCCATGGACAGAAGAACCTGGTGGGCTACAGTCCATGGTATCACAAAGAGTCAGACAGGACTGAGCAACTAAGCATAGCACATACTTCAGCAATGTTTCAGTGAGATGAGTAATTAGATACCTGTGCTGAGATCACCACTTTGCTCAAAAAAAAAAAAAAAAAAGGCAAATTTTTTAAAAAAACGTGTGGGCATGCAGGCACTTTCTCTATTATCACTAAAAGACAGTGACTCTTCAGTTGGAAGATTTCTAAGCGTTGTACTGAGCCCGGCTAAGTCTAGACTCTGACTCCCCTTCTTTCCTCACCAGCCCTTTCTCCCTTCTCCCCAAGTCTCAGTTTGCTCATTCACACCAGGAGGACAGTTGATCTGGGTATTAAAGTGAGAAAGGGTCTTGAACATTCTGTACCTTACATAAGAAAGAACCTCTGTCAGAATGAGGATGCTGTGTTGGGGGAGCTGGAGAAGAAGAGAACAATCGGAAAAGGCAGAAATGTGAGAGGAGACAGAGTGATGAAAGCTGGAGCCAAAGGTAGCACCTGGGAGGAGAGACAGCGGAGGACAGTGGTCCAGGGTCAGTGTCATGCCAAAGGGCTCCCAAAGGAAGTAGCGGCTTCTTCAGCTCACACGTCTGTGCTGAGACTGCACAGGACCTGGGGCAAGACCCCACCATCTACAGTTCTGAGGATGGATTGCTTTGGACCCTCGGTTCTCATTTCTGGCATGATTTCCAGATGCCTGATATTAACAATGCCAATGTAAGTGATGTGTTTTCCTCCCTTGCTTCATGCTGTGACAAGGAGGATATATTTTTCATTTGGATGCCTCACTTTTGTCGGTTCTGTGAGTGTTTGCCCTGGTATTCACAGATGCTGGTATTTATTCTATAGAAATTATAAATTCTGAACCAACATTCCTTTTAACCTGAGCTCCACTTTCAGTGTGACAAGTATTCATTGTGCTCTGATAGGAAACTTTTTTTTTTGGTTTATTTGATAAGAATGTTCAGGGAAGAAAAAAAAAACTTGTCCTAGAATCTATCTATTATTTTTCTGGTACCATCTGCTCAGCCTCTCTTGGGGGGCTTCTGGGTGTGGCTTTGCAAAGATTATGTAGATGGAGAGGATAAATGGTACAGGGGGTGGCCTTGGTGGTCTCTCCAGGTGTGTCTAACTGCTCAGGGTCTCATGTCCCAGACTGGGGAGCAGTGAAAAGAGGTATCACGTTCATGGGTACCTGGAAGAGCTCTGGACACCTGTGGTCAGTGGGTTTTGCTCTAGTCCTCGAGGTGGGGAGGTGCGGTGCCCTCTTCCGCAGCTGTCTGCTTTCTTGCAGTGTGTGTCATAGCCTGGCCGTGATGTTTGTGGATTAGTGAAAGCCACTCTCACCTGGACTTCCCTCCAAAATAGGTCTAGACAGACAGTCAGAAAGCTCAGGGACTCCTGCAGATGCTGACACCTTCCTCCACCACTCAGTCTTGTGGGGAGGGTCCTCCCAGACCTCCCCTAATCTCCATTTTTTCATCTATATGAATGAAGCAAGTTGTAGGGTAATTTCTAAAACTCTGATCTGCCTTACCTCCAGGTTTTAGCCCAGACAAGGTCATGTGTGGTACTAAGTTTATACCACTATTTCTTCATGACAAAGGAGACGTAGGAAAATTTTGACATGACTGGCAAGGATGGTTGTAGGGCTGAGCTGTAGACAAAGCCTTCTTTCCACTTGGAGTCACCGCTCAGCAAGGCATATCAGATCCATACACCACAACCGCTCTGTTACAAGGTTCGAGGAGCAAAGAAAGCACAGAGAGACAGAAATTAAATCTATGGAAAATAGAAAAGGCAGCTGAGAAGGAAAAATCAATTACAGTCCAACCAGAGTTGTGTATACAAGTTACCTGTTCCCTCGATGAGGGACTTTCTCAGTTTTAGCGGAATTTGTATGCAACCAACTCACATCAGAAGCTTTAAAAAGCCATTAATTTTGGCATTATTTTTCTGTTTCAAAACCAAAGTGAGGATTATAAACAGTTTAAAGAGCTTTAAAATGCTAGCACCATCCATCAGAGACCCCAGTGAATACCCAGAAGAATATGAAAATGGACAAGGTTCCGTTTCATTCCTGAAAGCTCCCTGAACCTTCCGCTTTTTCTCTGCCTTGATGTTTGGTGCCTATGAAAGGCAACTGTCTCCTGAGGTTTCTGCAAGAGGGTTCATTGGAAGGAAAGCAGATTGGGTGAAGGAACTGACTTGAGTTCTTTCTGTGTGCGTGATGGTAGGAAACCGACTTCTAGATTATCTCACAAACACATAGAAAACATAAAAAGAGGCAAAATTATGCAGAAGCACATAAATTATGTAGATGATGGAAAGCCTATGCAAAACATGATATGTACACATAATAGCATATTTCCCCAGGGGCTAATTGCATCCTTTGGGTACCTTTTGAAGCATCTGAATATTCAGAAGAAAGCAAATTTATTATAATTTGAAAAATACCACAATAAATAAGGCTGAAAGAATAATGCATGTTACATTGAAAACTGGAAACTCACAATCTGGCCATTTCCCCCAGTTTGACCAAAGCCCAGAGTACCAAACACAACCACACCTCAGTAATACATTTCATGGTGGTATTTCATTGTCTTCAGAATTTTTTTCCTCCCAGATACCAAGCTAGGCAAAACCCATTTACTCATTCAAGAAATATTTATTTTTTTCGTTGTGTAAATGCAGTGTACATTCATTTTTATATTAATACCATTCAGAAATTATTTCCTGACACCCATGTGCTTCCCCCTGTGGAGCATGTGACATAATATGGGAGTCAGTCTGTAGAGAGAAACGAGGACTGCCTGAAAGAGAATGAAGCTGAGAGACTGTTTATTCAGAGGTGGCTTTAGCAAGGGGCTCAGCCACCATCCCTTATGCTTGGCAGAGACTCAGAGGAGGTGGAGGACCAGAAGAGCTTATGGTAGAAAAGCCAGTGGAGGGGTGGGCTCCAGGTGTGCCCCGACTGAGTCTGGGAAAGCTGGAGGCAGCTTCCTGGAAGCTGAGCATCCCACGTGATGAGACTGGGGTGCGTATTTGACTTTCTCTGGTTGGTTCTGAGTCAGAAGTGGGAGCCAGGATCCTGGAAGCTGGCAGTTACTGACCCACCCTGACTGTCCTGGGCTGACGATGGCAGAGGCTGTGGTTTGGCTTCCTGGGATAGTCACAGCTGGGGTCATGGGTCAAAGTCCATTCTCGTCCATCATCTGGCCATTGTCTGTTTGTACATTCAGTCTCCTAAGACTAATCACCTAATAATTACCCCCACAGAGGTTCAGGGGGGTCTTGAGGGCACAGGAAAGCACCCCCACCCACAAAGAGAACAGAGCCAATGAGATCTGCCAAAGATGTAGATGTGACAAGGGCGTGGACTGTGCAAATGCCTTGTATCAGGCAGCTCTGCTGCCGAGACAAATACCATAGACTCAGGGCTCCCACAGCAGAAACGTGTCGTCTCTCAGTCTGGAGGCTGGAAGCCTGAAATCCAGGCTGGCTCCTGCCAAGGCTGTGAGGGGGAGTCTGCCCCAGGCCTGTCCCCTGGCTCCTGGGGGCTCAGTTGCCCCATGGCCTGGAGATTCTGCCTTGTTCCTACTGTCTCCACGTCGTCATCCCTCTATGTCTGCCGCTGTGCCCAAACTTCCCTTTTCCTCAAAGACGTGAGTCACAGTGGATTAACTCCTCCCCCCATGGCTGCATCTTCACTTGATCATCTGTTACGGCCCTGTTCCTAAACAAGGTCACAGGAAATGGGGATTAGGACTTTAGCGTCTTTGAAAAGACACAACTCACCCATCACATATCTGAAGAACATTCTGTCTAGTTGGACTCCTCTGGCATGGTTTTTGAAAAGTCAGTTCTTGTCCTTAGTATTATAAAATAAATTTTGTGTTTACAAATGATATTCAATTTTAAGCTGGTATACTTCATTGAAATGATCTGAAACTTTTCACCAATAAGAACTAGATGTGTGTTGCCGGGGAGTGGGGTGGTCATCCCTCCCCCTGTTTGGAGAGATTTGTGAATGACTGTGAGAACCAGTCCCAGTAATGAATCATTGAGGATGGCTGACCTGGGGGGACCTATGGGGTCTTTAGGGTCTTTATAAAGAGCAGCAAGCACAGGATGATTGCTTTCGTGGTGGCTTCTGGTTCCAGGAAACTGACTTCTATAACATGCAGCCCTGGATTTAAAACCCTCTGTGACTTTACGGGATTCCCTGGTGGCTTAGACAGTAGAGTCTGCCTGCAGTGTGGGAGATACCTGGGTTGGGAAGATCCCCTGGAGAAGGAAATGGCAACCCACTCTTGTATTTTTGCTGGAAAATCCCATGAATGGAGGAGCCTGGCAGTCTACAGTCCATGGGTCACAAGGAGTTGGACACGACTGAGCAACTTCACTGCTGTTGTGAATTTCATCCAAGGAATGGTGGAAACCTGCCTTGGCCAGTTGATTTTAGAGGAAGTTTGAAAAAGAGGCAGAGACTTGTGATCAGAATCCCCATCTCCCCCTCCTCCATCCCAGGAAGGAAGGCATGGATGCCTCCAGGCTGCAGGAGTCCAGACAGAGATCTCAGGCCAGTTAAAACTGTCTTCAACCACCTCTTCCTTGTTGGAATATGGCGCATGGACCCACACACACACACACACACACACACACACAATGTCTTTGTTGATTTAAACTTGAATCAGCCACCCAAATGAAGCAATAAGAAAGTCTTGGCAGGCCACATCTCCCATGTGCGAGGGTCCCTGGCCTCTGCTGGCAGTGTTTTCTCAGCATAGCAGAGTGATATTTCCTTGTCTCACTTTGGGGTACTGGTTGTTTGAGGCAGGGGGTCCCTGATACTTTTTACTGGACATAGAGACCTCTGATAGCCTCACAGATGGGCAATGACTCCTCAGAGCCAGTGTTCTCTGCAGATGGTGGGGTTTATTCTGGAGAGGATGGTAAACAGACCTTTGCCACTTGAAGAAGAGGCTGCTTTCGTTTAAGTGAGGAGCCTTCATCTAATGTAGTTTGGTTCCACTCACCTGGTTGAAGCCAAGACGTCAACCTCTGATGTCTGGATGCTCCTGTTCTTGGCAGTGGGCTCATGCAGGCCTCACCCCTCTGGAACAGAGCCCGTTGTGCCCAGTGCCACAGGGCATGGGGGAACTCTATTCCACTGCTTCTCGAGGGGAACTGGGGCATATGGCCTTAGCCCAGAATTATTGATGATACACTTAACAAAATAGGCCAAATCCATCTCTTTCTCCCCCAAAGGAGCTCAGATGTCCCCTAGTTGTGATGAAAACAGGGATTAGTGGAATGTTAGAGGCAAAACCTCATCTATGAAGTTATGAATGAATAATTCTAATTTCTTTCTGAGTTGTGAGAAATCAGTTTGTTTTACATAGAAATGCAATATGTTCTTGATCTCTATGTATGTGATTAGAATTTTCCCCTCTGCTCAGTATTTGTTTCATTACGGAATGAAATTTTGAGCTTATATTTTCGGATATATTTCACCTCATGCATTTCAATGTCTATTTCACCCAAATCTCTGCCTCCATAGAACACATCATCCTATCTTTTTTTTTTTTTTTTAATAGTAGCTTTAGGATGCGGAAAAGGAGGTGGAGATGCTTTCTTTAAGATTCTGACTCTCATTGGAGTAGACACCCAACCTTCTCATGAATGTATTTGGAGGAAGGTGCCAATTTTTAAGATAAATGATGATGGCTGAGTGCTGCTAAGAAAAATGGAATTGCCACGCCAGCCTCAGCACCACTACGTAGATGAGGCTCGTGGAGCTGGAGCGTGATGATGTGGAAAACATCCGCTTCAAGAAGGGCGAGCAAGGTCACAGTCCAAACTGCGGGCGGGTTTCAGAAGGGAGTGGAATGTTTGGCTTATGAAGAGAAATCAGAGTCCTCTGGGGCTGGAAGAGACCAGACCACAGGGATGGTGTGACCCAAGGGGAGGGGTGCAGGTGGGTGGAATGCGCCCTGCAAGGTCTCCAGTGGAGCAGGGGCTGGGGTAGCGTGCAGGGACTCCCTGGCAGACCCGCCCAGGTGCCAGATATCTGCAGAACTGGGGCCTGGTGGCAAACAAATTCTAGCTCTGATGAGCTCATGCATGATTTTAGAGTTAAGAAGTGAAGCATTTTCATTTCAGCACACTTTTCAGTTTTACTTTTTTCCTTTCAAACATAAGTGGTATCTGCAACTGGTGGAACATTCTTGGTTTCAAGTCCACTAGGGTAACATCTGAGGGGTGCACACAGGATGAATACAGAGGGGTGGTGGGGATGGGGAGGCCAGAACACCCTGGCAGAAGGAGTCAGAGGAGCCTGCTAGGTGGATGGGTTTTGCATAGACAGCATCACAATTCACATCGCCACTGGCCAGAGCTAGATTATCCGGTTTGTGGCTTCCCCAAATCTATTTCTTCTCCCACTGCGCTCTTTGGCCACTGCCCTGTTCATTAGCACCTCTGCTAGCGGAATGGGGAATTGGGAGAAGACAGCTGATTCATATTTCAGCAGCCTCGGTGGCTCAGGGGGCAAAAGTGCAGTGCTAATGAAGCCCAGGTCAAAGGTAGGAGCCCCAGGTGGGCCAGTTAGCTGGGCGGCAGTGGCTGGCCTCAGACCAGAGCCTCAGCCTGGCCGACTGGTCTGCACATGTGTTTCTGCTGGTTGATAATACTGGGGAGGAAGCGGCATAAACCTGTGTGTGCTATCAGAAAAATGACCCAATGCTGGCGGCTGGTGCCTCAGTTGAGCAGGCAGGTATGGCTGGGTACGATTTGCAAAAATCACCTATTTTCAGTCATCACAGATGATTTGGACTCTGCAGTCAGCAGATCTTTCTAAAGAGTTTCAATATTTAATAAGCTGTGTGCTGTGTGCCTCAACAGGACAGCCAGGTGGCTTTCTCTCTCCACCATTAACTCATTTCAACATGACCTTGCCCTTTGCACTGGGATGAGGGATATTTCACTTGGAGGATGGAATCCATATTTTTATATATTTATGCAACTTTTTTATTGAAGACAAATGCATTTGTTAAGCAGTGACTATGCAGCAGGCAGTCTATATGAATGAAGACCACACTGTTGACAACTGGCACATTCTAAAACATGGCTGTTTTGCCAACCTTTCAAGCACTTTATATGGGTTGGGTTTTATCAGAGAAAAAATACAGGTTCAGTTGATAATCACGGGATTGTGATGAACCCACAGAAGACACAGTACTTCTGAGTCTGGGCAATAAGGAGCTGTTTGGCAGTTTTAGTCCAGGTTTGCATGAGTTGTATCCAAGCCCAGTGGCCAAATCTCTGATGGCCAGGTGGTGTTTTCACACATGGAGAGCCTTGGCAGGCACACAGCACAGGGTGGGTGACGCAGTCAAAAACTTGAGTGTTTAAAAAATGATCAGTAACTCTTTTGTCCCAACACATTCTGTGTAGAGATACTTAGAAGGTGAGCTGTTTTCTAAAAATCATTTTCCAATTGGAAGATGCTGTGATTAAGTCTTGCTTACTCCAGCTGCAAATACATCAGATGCATTTCTTAATCCACAGCCACATATATGAGGAGTCCAGAGTCCATAGGGCTAAGAGGTGCTAACGGGGCATCTAAGGATCGGGTAGGCCCAGCTCAATGATGTGCAAAGTTCTTAGGATTCTGTCCTTTAAGATCCTAGAACACACGATGTAAATGTTTTGTACTCAGACGAAGAGTAACCAGAACTGAGCAGGAGAGACATCATGTTCTCCGGAACAGGGAGAGGAGATTGTCACATTTTTATTACATCTGGGTTCACTGTTGGGCAGCATTTGGGGGGTGAGACTTCCCAGGTGGCGCTAGTGGTAAAGAACCCACCTGCCAATGCAGGAGATGTAAGAGATGCGGGTTCGATCCCTGGGTCAGGAAGATCCTCTGGAGGAGGAAATGGCAACCCACTCCAGTATTCATGCTTGGAGAATTCCATGGACAGAGGAGCCTGGTGGGCTACAGTCCATAGGGTTTCAAAGAGTCGGACACGACCCTGAAGCAACTTAGCATACATGCATGCACCCCTTGTTTGGAGCTGGGGATGAGATGGAGCAGCAGGGAAGAGTGAGGAGACTGAAGGATAAAGGACAATGATGCTTTAGATGAAGTCTGAACAAGTGTGGAGTGTGGGCCATAAGTGCAGCTAGTAACAATGTGAGACATGAACATTTGGACCACCCTACCGCGAGGTCCAGAAGTTTCTTCCCTTCAGAGCTCTTAGGGTCAGCTGGCTGGCAGCTTGCCATACGGTCTCCTTTGGGTCTGTGCCAAGGGCAGCATTGGTCTAGCCAAACGACCTCAGATCTCAAGCATGTGGGATGGTCACCTCTAAAGCTGACCAAGGACAGGAGGCCAGTGTTCAAGCTCCAGCTGAAGAAGGAAGCTCCGTTTCTCTTCTGGAAGACCCGGAAGTAACTAGGGACTAGGTGGTGAGACGTGTAAGGTCAGACTCTTACTCCTCCTCCCTCTCTGGATTTGGGATTGGAGGTCAAGCTTGAACAAACTGAGCCTCCGCTGAGGAATAGCAAGGTGCCTTTCTTCTGAGATGGTTACTGTTCAAAGACTCACAAAGAAACATGTTTCACAGACGATACTGAGGAAGGGAAGGGGGATGCGTCATTTTTTTTTCCTCCTGAAGTGGGGGGAAGGCGACAAAACCTCCAATAGGATTTTCATTTTTCTTTCATAGACATTTTGCTTTTTTCATTAAAATTTTTCCTCCAGGGAGGCAGCAAGAGTGGGCACGGGGAAAGATGTCGGGAAATGGCCTTGCTGAGATTAAACAAATCTCTGTCGCCGTGTGTCCATCTGCCCGTCCATCTGTGGATAACCTGTAATTATTAATAATATGAGTGATGTCATGAGCATTCTGGCAGGAGCAAGGAGCCCCAGAGACCACTCTGGAGCCAGTCGGCACGGGACGGAGCGGGAGACGCTCAGCCGTGTTCGCGCTGGAGCCGCGGGTAAATCTGGCTTGCTGGCTCGCGCCCCTACAGCAGTAGGACCGGAGCATATTGGGTTTTCTCATAAACTTCCGATGAGATCAGGTTGGCAGCATCTCAAAGGAACACCTCCTATATATAAAAGGTTGCCTACACAATCCAGCAAAAAATGTCATAAAAGGACACAAGGTGCTGAGTGGGGCAACCTTAAATGTACTGAAAACTGAGTGCTTAAGAGGGCATGGGAGAGGGGCATCCCAGCAGATGACAAAGGAGGGGGCAAAATATGAGCGAGTCCCCCCCAGACCCGCTTTTTGTTACTCATTAAAATACTGATGAAATCATATCGGGCTGGAAGGAAAAAGGAAAGAAATTCTCAGTGAGAGCCACCTCCTACAGAAGCTAGGATTCCAAAACACTCCTGAAAGACTTTACGATATTTCACACCAGTGACTGAGCTGAAGAATTGGCACCGGCAGACCAGCGGTCCAGGCTGTGGCTTGGGATAAGTCTGATGGAACAGGTGCCATGGGAGGGGTGCCCTGGGTGGGGGCGGGTGGCCAGGCTCCGGCTGGCTGTGGGCTTTGGGCCAGTGGCAGGGCCCAAGTCATCGGATCATACTGTGGCTTCAACTAGGGGCTTTAGCCCTTCAGACGCAGACGTGCAGCAGAGGGGTTCGTGGGTGTTGTTTACTGAGGACACTCCAGCTCCTAGAATGGGCGTGCAATAGTAGGAGCTCAGTAACATTTACCAAATGAATTATTCCAAGAGGAACCTGGTATGGTGCCTAAAAGCACATGTGTACCTGACCTTGGGGTCCAGCCCAGCTCTGGGGGCCGCTGGGTTAGGTGCTGGGCAGTGGGTGCAGTGGCATGGAGGAAAGGAAGCGCTGCCCCCAGGGGACGTGGACATCATGCGCGGCCCCTTCCTTGGGCTGTAGATCTCCCTGCAACTGTTATTTCAACAGCATCACCACCTTATTGCACCACGGGGCCCTTCTTAGAGTTCTCCAGGTTGGCCTGGTATTCACGACATCACAGACACCTCCCAGACACCCTGCTCCCTGATGAGCTGGGAAGAACCGCTGATCCCTGGCAGACATTCCTTGTTTCAAAGAAAAAGCGAAAGCGCAGAGGCTGGTCTCACACTGGAATGGATCTCCCTCGGGAAGCCTGAGATTCTGGCCAAGGCCTCTGCCCCGATCTTGGGGGATGGAGGAGGATGTGGCGCAGCACTGAGACGCCACGGGACCCGCGGCATCGAGCCAGAGCCGTCCACCTGTTCTCGAACATGGAAGTTGGCACAGATGTCATCAAACAGCAGAATATCAAACAGAGAATATTCATTCCAAGAATATTCTCCTAATCTGGACGGTCATGAGTGTATAACCCAAATGAAACAGACCGTGAAGACGGCTAGGTTTACTGAAGCAGTTCCTGGTTGCCAGGCATTTCATGAACATTACTGCATGTCATTTTCACGGCAACCCTATGAGGCAAATGCCACGATCATCCCAATTTTATCAATGAGAAAACTGAGATTGAGAGAGATTAGATAAATTGCCAGCATCCCAAGTCTGGCTAGGGGTGGGGCTGGGATTTAAAGCTGAAGTTTAAGGCTGGAGACATAGCCTTCAGAATGTAGAAGAAATGAACAAAAAGACAAAAATGTGAGAAAATAGAGACCTGGAGAAGAGAACTCTGAGGCCCCTGGGGAGCAGAAAGAAAATCGTTTACCACCAGGGGAACTTGTTAAGTTCTACAACTTAATGAAATAAGATAATACTACGTAACTATTAATAAAAGAAAAGAAAAATTTGAAAATGGAAGAGTAATGCTCCAGGTAGATTGAACAGAAAACACCACCAAGGCCCTGAGACCTGCAAATCCTGCTGACCCAGGGTCTTCTACATCCTTGAGTCTGGTGGTGTTGGTCCTTCTTCAAAGGCTCCTGATGCTTCGCCTGCCCTTAGACCTCCCTGCCCTCCCTCCTTTCCCAAAGGGACCCTCTTTTGGTACAGGTTGGTGTCTGCTTGCTCCCAAGGTCCTCGACTCTCACTAAAGCTCCTCGGCCCAGCCCCCAGGGCTACCTGGACAACCACAGACAGAAGGCACACTCCCCACTGGCCACGGTCATGGTCAAGGTCAGGAGTGGGCATGAGGCCAAAGAGCCCCTGGGCCAAGGCCTCAGGCTCAGAGCTCCTCCCCTAACCATGAAGCTCCTCCCAGGGGAGGGTGCGGGCAAAGATAGCCAGGGGTCAAACGTGGGTCAGGGGTCAAAGTTGGAGGAGGTAGGTTGGGAGAAGCGACTGGGCTCCTGGCCTTACGAGATCCAGCACCTCTCTCTGGGTGCGTGCTGCCAGGTGAGTTTTGCTGCAGATCTGCAGAGGGGAGAGCAGCCTCCCTGGCTCACTCCTCCCATCGGCATCCATTGCTTTGCAGTGCAGAGTGCTTCTGGGTGCAGATTTGGTCGCTGTCAGCCCCAGCTTCCAGCGTGGGCCAGTCTCCCGGCCACCATGTCCCTTGATCCTGGCGACACCAAGCCTCACTGCGTCTCATGTTGTTTCACACCTTGGGCTTTTGCTAAAGTTCCCTGTTCTTAGGCATCCTCTGTGTCCTCACCCCACACTCTTGGATGTACGAGGTCATCCTTTCTTGTACACCCAGACAAAGATGAAGAGCTCTTCCTGGGGTCTGACTCCCCTAAGCAAGATGCCCAGCCCCTTCTCTGCACCACCTTCCCTCTGGAGGGACCTTCCCTTACTGCGCTGTAGTCGTCTTGCTCCACTCTGTCCACCTCTGAGCCCTGCCAGACCAGGATCCTCTCACAACAGGGCAGTGCAGTTCCCTTTACAAGAGTAACACTTTCCAGAAAACCCAGGATAGGGAAAAAGGGCTTGCTAGCCATGTGTTGAGGACTTGCCAGGTGGCACAGTGGTAAAGAATCCATCAACCAAGTAGGAGACTTGGACACTCGGCTATGACCCCTGGGTTGGGAAGATCCCCTGGAGAAGGAAATGGCAACCCACTCCAGTATTCTTACCTGGGAAATCCCATGGACAGAGGAGCCTGGTGGGTTACAGTCCATGGAGATGCAAAAGAACTGGACATGACCTAATGACTAAACAACAATAGCCATAGGTTGGATTATCCTGAATTATGGCAACATCTTTCAATTGCCAGGAAAAAAAAAAAAATTCTGAGTCTTCAACAAGAAAATGGAACACATTCAGTAGAACTATTAAATAAAATCAAGATAGCTTCAAACTTCTCCACTATAACCAAGTAGGAAGAGTGTGGAATCATGGTTTCATAATTCTTAAAGGAGACGATTGCAGGCTCTGGTGGTTTGCGAGGGTCTCCATCACAATATAACACAGCCAGGTGGTGGGAGATCAGATACTGATTCAGGGGTGGCTCTGGACTCTTGAGAGTCCCTTGGACTGCAAGGAGATCCAACCAGTCCATCTTAAAGGAGATCAGTTCTGGGTGTTCTTTGGAAGGACTGATGTTGAAGCTGAAACTCCAATACTTTGGCCACCTGATGCGAAGAGCTGACTCATTGGAAAAGACCCTGATGCTGGGAAGGACTGAGGGCAGGAAGAGAAGGGGACGATAGAAGATGAGATGGTTGATGGCATCACTGACTCGATGGACATGGGTTTGGGTGGACTCTGGGAGTAGGTGATGGACAGGAGGCCTGGCGTGCTACGGTTCATGGGATCACAAAGTGTTGGACACGACTAAGAGGCTGAGCTGAACTGAACTGGAGGCTGGGAGTCCACATCAAGGTGTCACAGACTGGTTTCTCTTGAGGCCTCTCCCCTCAACCTGCTGATGACCGTCCTCTCCTGGGTCCTCTCATGGCCTTTCCTCCCTGCTGTCTCTGTTTAGACTCCCCCTTCTTACAAGGACACCAGTCACATTGGGTTGAGGTCTACCCTAGCAGCTTCATTTTAACTTAGTCATCTCTTTAAAGTCCTTATCTCCAAATGCAGTCACATTTTGACATGCTGGGAGTTAGGGCTTCAATATATGAGTTTGGAGCGGGGGCGTGGACAGAGATTCAGCCCATAACATAAAGCACATCATCATTCTCACGGGGGGTGACAAAGACCCTGTGGGGCTGGCTCTTCCCAGAACTTCCCTGCAGCGCTCCCTTTCTTCTGAGATAGCAGAAACGCGTGGGCATGCCTGAAATGAAGAATTCTTGAATAAATACACAATAATGGGAAACACTTTTGCTGACCTGTGAAACTACCAATTTAAGAGAAAAGTAATACCTGCGAATGGGGTGACAGACAGTTGTTTTTCTAAAGTTTATTTTGTGTTACTTAAAAAATTTTTTTACTATTTATTCTTGTCTGAGCTGGGCCCTTGTCCCACAGAGCATGGAATCCTCCTGGACCAGGGATTGAACCCTGCACTGGGGGTTCTGAATCACTGGGCCACCAGGGAAGTCTGATGGACATTGATAGAGCAAAAATAAACAGAACACTCAAGGGGACGGTTGGGTTATTGATCTCTCTTAACCCACTGCTCATCTTCGCAACGACTGAAGACCCAAGTCCCTAACCTTCCCTCTGTCTCACCTCACAGGCGGCGCATCAGCACACTGTTAGCGCGGCCACGGAGCACCTCCAGGCCGGCCAATGCCTCATCCTGACCACAGTGCCTGGACAGAGGAGGGATCCTATAAAATTTCACCATAGCACTTAAAATTTAAATCAATTCTCTCTGCTCAAAATGGGGCTTCCCTCACGGCTCAGTTGGTAAAAAATCTGCCTGGAATGCAGGAGATCCCAGTTCAATTCTTCGATTGCGAAGATCCCCTGGAGAAGGGAAAGGCTACCCAGTATACTGGCCTGGAGAATTCCATGGGCTGTATAGTCCATGGGGTCGCCAAGAGTCAGACATGACTCAGCGACTTTCATTTTCATTTTCTGCTCAAAACTTTCTCAAAACTTCTTAAGACTTCCTTACTGCTTCCATCCCTTCTCCCCCACCCCTACTGCTCAGGATTGCTGGTCTCACAATGCCCGCCCCTTTCTCCAGCCCTACTCATGGTGAGCCCGATGAACCTCGCCTACTTCAGGGCCTTTGCACTGACTGTTGGTTCTGCCTGTCTCTCCCTGAGGCTCTTTGTGGGGCTTATTTCCTCTCTTCATTCAGATTTTGCTTCAAATGCCAGCTTAATTCATTGACTTCCTTGACCACCACAGAGAACAGCTCTCTGCTGGACTGTCCTGCCCTCTGCTCCTCCGTGGTGCCCATCACCGTCTCTCACACGCCTTGGGTGCCCATATTCCCTGTGGGAGCACTCGGGCTCTGACCAGAGACTCCTGATTTGCTGCCCTGTGCTGTATGCATGGTTCTAAGAGCCGTGTTGGCCACCGAGTGTAAGCTGCATACATATTTACCCCATGAATGAACAAAGTCAAGATGCAAAAAACCACCCATTGAGAAAGAAATCCCATCATCTGACACTGCAGTCATGGAAAAGAAGGGCATCTGGAAGAGAACACTGCCCTTGTCTTCCACGAAGATGTCAAAGGATAACATTGCTGGGATGCTGGTGACTGTTGCAGACATTTGCTGGCCGAAAGTGTGTGTGCGTGTGCTTGTGGGCTTGTGCTTAATCACTCAGTCGAGTCCAGCTCTTTGCAACCACCTGGACTGTAGCCCACCAGGCTCCTCTGTCCATGGAGATTCTCCAGGCAAGAATACTGGAGTGGGTTGCTATGCTCTCCTCCAGGGGATCTTCCCAACCCAGGGATTGAACCCAGGCCTCCTGCACTGCAGGCAGATTCTCTACCATCTGAGCCACCAGGGAAGCCCATGAATACTGGAGTGGGTAGTCTATCCTGTCTCCAGAGGATCTTCCTGACCCAGAAATTGAACTGGGCTCTCCTGCATTACAGGTAGATTCTTTACCAGCTGAGCTTCCAGGGAAGCCCGAAAGTGTGTGCAGGTAGTCTTAAGATCACAGCAGTTTAAAGAATGGAATGCTCACCTTCCAAGTAATTTAAGACATCAGATCCAGATAGATTATGGTCAATGCATCAAAACCAATATGTGGTGGAGCTATGATTGCCATATCAATAACCACAATGGTTTAAATTCACCCATCAAAGTCAAGTCCCTGCTGGATTGAAAACCAAACTCTAACAAGACATTGCTTATTAGACAACCCTATACAATAAAAGAAAAATTTAAAAATACAGTAGGAAAACAGATTAAGCACACTTAATTTAAAACTCAAATCAGAGCTCTGTAAAAACCTAGGGGGGAGAGATGGGGAGGGAGATGGGAGGCAGATTCAAGAAGGGGGGGGGTACATATATGTGCCTATGACTGATTCATGTTGACGTGGCAGAAACCAACACAATTCTGTAAAGCAATTATCCTTCAATTAAAAAAATAAATAACTTTAAAATAAAAAAAGAATTTGTGACTACATGAGGTGCTGGATATTAACTTACTGTAATCATTTCATTTTACATATATACCAAATCATTATGTAACACATCTAAAACTAATAGAATATTGTATGTAAATTATACCTAAATAGCCTGAAAAAATAAACTGAACCACCCAAAATAAAACAAGATTTAAGATCAACTTATTTTGATAAAATTATTAAAACAATAAGCACATGGCATTAATTAAACTTCTTGAATGGGGTCAGATAATGCAGTAGCATTAGGGTATTTGAAATAAATCTATTAGAAACTAGCAGCAGAGGTGAATGAGTAATAAAAAACCCCACAATTACAGGGAGAGACAGCAATTCACTAAACACAAATAAAATGAGGGCAGAGGCAAAGTTGTTACTATAAATAATGAGAGCAAACAGACATATGCAGGACTCTTTTGCCAAAGCAGGAATTGCTCATTTCTAAAAAAAAAAATTTCTGTAACATGGGAGTCTATAAATAAAAATGGTATAATCATCCAATTAAGAGATTACCCTTTCATCCAAATACAAAAGCAAATGGACACTCAACAAAGCCCCGAAGAAAACTTAAACGAACTTCAAAGAACAGAAGCTTTCAGAGCCTTTATTGTTTAGCAGACAGAGGGAAACAAAAAGTCAGAAATTATAGGAAGAGGAATACTTCCAAGAGCTAGTTCTTTGACAGTAAGAGCAAAAACAACAACATTGACACATGGCTGGCAAAAATAACTCAAGTGAAAAAAGGAAGGTAAACATGTACCAAATTAGAAATGAAAGGGGAATAAATAAGAAGAAGTGATTTTTTTGGAGGCTTCTCAGCTCTGTTGACTCTTCTGAGACTTGGGCTGGTTGGTCCTTGATTGTGGGGAGTGAGGTGCCCGTGTGGATGTAGCTGGGGTGAGTGCTAGCCTTTGCTGGGTTTGGTTTTGGAGGGTGGATGTGGGCTGGCGTGGGCCCTGGTGTTTGCGTACAGGTTCTTTTGGGGGCCTGCACCATCCCTCATTGCATGATGAGAAGAAGGTGTGTGTCAGGACAAGTATGTGGGGTCTGTTCAGATTGCTGAGTGGAGAGGAGGGAATTTTTGATGTCATTAGGACGTGTCTCTCATCTTCCATCCTGGAGTGGAAGGTAACCCTCCTAACATCCGCCTGTAACCTTTGCTTAAATTTTACAAAGGGCCACTGGTTTTCATCCAAGAGGGCGCAGTATTTGCATGGGCTGCCATGGAAAATATCCCTGTCTGGTCAGCTTAAATGACAGGCATTTCTCCCTCGTGGTTTTGGAGGCTGAAAGTGTGAGATAGGAGTGCTGGCATTGTTGGTTCTGCTGGGAACTCTCTGCCCACAGAGCACCACATTTTCACTGACTGAAAGGTACCGCTCCTTGTAAGGGCACTAATCTCATCAGGAGGACCCCATCTTCATGACCTCATCTAAATCCACTTACTTCCCCAAAGCCCCACCTCCAAATAATAGCACTTTTGGAGTTAACAGGTCAGTGTTTAAATTTGTGGAAGGGGCATGGTTTGGTAGATGGCAGGTGTGTTCTGCCGTTTTGGCTTCCACACACATCCTGTATTCTATGGTTTTTCATATGGTTATGACAATTCAACCTATCTTCATAAGGCATAAGAAGTAAGAAATAGTGAAAATGGATTAAAAAAAGAAACAAAAGACACAATTTGTAGATGACCAAAGTATTTAACTGGAAAATTTTTCCAGAGTAACAGTATTTTAAGTTGATAAAAATAGTGAAAGTTTAAGCTCAGTTCAGTTGCTCAGTCATGTCCGACTCTTTGCGACCCCATGGACTGAAGCACACCAGGCCTCCCTGTCCATCACCAACTCCCGGAGTTCACTCAAACTCATGTCCATTGAGTCGGTGATGCCATCCAACCATCTCATCCTCTGCCGTCCCCTTCTCCTTCCCTCAATCTTTCCCAGCATCAGGGTCTTTTCAAATGAGTCAGTTCTTCGCATCAGGTGGCCAAAGTATTGGAGTTTCAGTGTCAGCATCAGTCCTTCCAGTGAATATTCAGGACTGATCTCCTTTATGATGGACTGGTTGGATCTCCTTGCAGTCCAAGGGACTCTCAATAATCTTCTCCAACATCACAGTTCAAAAGCATCAGTACTTAAGTACAACCACCAAAAAAGTCAAATGAGTTCCTTTCCTGCTGCAACAACTAAATGGATTCCCCTCCCCAAAAGCCGCCCCACAAAGCAGTGGGAAGAATATTGGAAGCACACAGTGAGACCCTACCTGGTGTTCTTCGGGTCTAGACTTGAGATGGGGCTACAGGCATGAGATGGGCTCATCCTTGATGTTCAGATGTCAAAGAGCAGGGCTGAGAGAATCCAGGACTCTAGTTCCTCTAGTGCAGAGAGGGGCTTGGGCAGCCTCACTTGGCTTGTGCAGACTGGGGGATGTGATGGGGCACATGTGTGTGAATGAGCATGTACATGAACGTGTACACACAGCTGTGTACACCTGTGTGTGCAAGAGCTGCCTGTCTTCACCTCCGCCAGCCGCAGGGACCACTGGCACCCAGAGGCCTGGGGGATCCCAGATTGCCTCTCAGGAGGCGTGTGGCCTCAATGCCGCCAGGGAGCCCCAGACCAGACGCCCATCCCTGCAGGGAAAGGTGGCTCTTGGCCCCTAGGCTCATGTTGCTAGGAAAACACTCGCTTTGATCCTGTATGTGGAGTATGTGGTGTTTGCTTTGGGCTCTCAGAAGAACAAGATCCACCATGGGGTGAAGGAGAAATAACATTGAAAACCCCTGAAAAATGCAAGAGGTGCCGCATGGCATTCTGGATGGCAGGTGTCCCCCCAGCTGCCAGCGTCACCGCGTGCAAAGGCACTGGCCCCAGGGTACGTAGCACTCCAGGATTCCTGCCTGGAGAATCCCGTGGACAGAGGAGCCTGTGGGCTACAGTCCATGGGGCCGCAAAGAATCAGCCACAAAGAATTGGATACAACTGAGTGAGTGAGCATGCACTCAGAAGCTTCGGCTCAGTACCTGGCGAATCTGGTGCTCGCACTGCTCCTGCTTGGTGCCCTCCATCCTGCGCCTGGTTCACCTGCTCTGTGCCCTCACAGCGTGGGAGGCCGGCCTGCTGCCGGAGCAGGGGAGAAGCCGGACCTTCTCTCTGAGCTTCAGGGAGGAGCCTCCCGCCAGCATCCTGCTGCCTCCTTCTCTTTGCCTCCCCTGCTCCATCCTGGCTGCTCACACCACGGGGCCGTCCATTCATGTCTGAGCCCCTGGTCCCGGATGCCCGCCTCTGAAGCCAGGCCGATGCATGACTTTGAATTTCCCCACTCCGGGGCCCTTGTTGCCGGCTGACAGCTCACTCGACTGACCTCCTTTTAAGTCTCCCAGGTTTACCCCCGCTCCACGTGCAGGCGTGATCATTTTTCTCTAGCTCCCTTGTCTGCGGCCGTGGCTGCCGGGGCAGTTGCAGCCGCCACTCACAGACCCGCTGGAATCCGACGGGGAGCACAGCCGGCCGCAGGCTGAGTCACGTGTAAGTGCTGTGTGGCCCACCAGAGCCCCCAGAGGTGACATTTGAGCGAGTGCAGCGGGGCGTCTGGCATCTTGTCTCGTCCCGCGCGTGGACCCAAACCTGCCCGCCAGCGTCCCCCGGCCGGTGGAGGTGTGAGTGTAGAGGGCCACCGCACGCTGGGACGCCTCCAAATGCAACACAGCTACACAAACACCTGTGCTAAACACCTTTGCGTGGGTCGCAAGTGTGCATCTGCGGGGTGTTCTGCTGCCTCTGAATTTCTCATCTCTACACTGTCAACAAGCCACAGGTGTGCACAGTGAGGGCGGGGGGGCGCCCCCGGGGCTGGGGTTCGGGGGTCTGTGCTGAAAAATCTGTATCCAGGTCACATTTGTTCTTGCCAGCCCCCCCTTACACACGCCTGTGCTTACCAAGGACTCAGAGGAGATCTGTCTTGTCCGACGGCCTCTTGGCTCTTGGCATCCCGGGAGGGGAGAAGCAGGTAGAAGGTTGTGGTGTTGAGAGGATGGGGCTCATGGGTGCTCAGCTGAGCTGGGTGGTGTCGGGGGCCTTCTTTGGTGGAAGATGGAGTCAGGACTGCTCCACGTGCAGCGTGTGGTCAAGAGAACAGACGGTCAAGGAGAAGCCAGCTGTGGCCACCTCTGGCCCGTGCACATAATGCATGCTATTTTGAAGAACTTTCGCGATGGTTAGTAACGTTAGATGTTCAGAATGTCCACGCGCTAGATCTGGACTCCTGGCTTCTTTTGAGCAGTTGACAGTCTGCTCCACGGGGCCTGAATTCCCAGGTTAGAGCACAGGTGTTGGCTGCCCTGGGAAGGTGCACACCCGCCTTGGCCTGTCTCACCTCCTCTGTCCTTCGTGGGCCCCTGGAGGCGATCGAGTTGGTGGCAGACAGCCAAGCACGCTGCTCTTTGCACAGACACACACACTGAACCCATGTCTTGTATTTTTGCTGTGTTTGTTGTGGTTCAATCTGTGTGTATTTCTAAGGATTGTGCCCAGGCTCTCTAGGTGTCTCTGCATATCCTGATTTCTTTGGTAGCAGTTCAACTTTGCACACCTCAAGCAGGCACTTGGGCATCCAGAAGGGGCTGTCCCGGGGGGTCTGGGGTAGAATCCCCTCTTCCAATTGGGCTTTTTCTGGGTGCCCCTGAGGCCCACACAGCTGCTCTGGGTCGGGGGCTTGACTTCCTGAATAAATAAACTCTGCCCTGAAAAAGTCTAGACTCAGCCACTTGGTTGAAAAAGAGCATCTGGAAGGTACGATGCAGTCAGAGCAGCGTCAGCTTGTCTGGATCAGATTATATTACGGTTCTGGGTATATCAGGTACTAGGAAGGATAGAACACACTTTCACTCACTGGAGACCTACTGTGTGTCAGGAGCCCTGCTAGACCTGGAAGAACAGCAGTGAACTCATCAGGCATAGGTTCCATCCTTGGAGTGTTCCAGTCTCACTCGGGAGATGCAGGCAGCTCCGGAAGGGGGACCAAGGGGTCTGGACAGGAGGGGGTGCTGGGCCGAGGCCATCAGGACGGAGGACAACCGTGCCAGGAAGAGGGGGTGGTCACAGCTTGGACCTCTGGAGGCCAGAGGCTTCTCAGGAGGTTGGCCTGGCGTGGGGAGGTGACCTCGAGCTCTCTTGGGCCCCGTGTGCTGTGACAATCATTCCTTTATCCCAGCCCTTCGTCTCCAGTGCAGAAACACTCTCACTAAGTGGAGGCTCCACCACCTTTAGATGTCAGGGGAAGGGTCACTTCCCCGGAGAACTCGCTTCCTGGCTCTCTGGACAGTCGAATCCCTCCTTCAGTATCTCCAGAACTTGCTGTGAAAGTTTTCTATTTGGGTGATTTTTGACTAATACATCTTTCCCCCCAGAAACCTTGGGGGCAAGGGCCACGCGCGTTTTCACGCACAGGCATATCCCCAGTGCCTGGCATGGGGCCTGTTGCAGAAGAGACCTTCACTACTCGCTACTCATAGAGAGATGAACACAACGAATGTGTGAGTGAGTGAGTGAAGGACTGAAGGAACACCACGCACAGTTTCAGAGCTTGAAATGTCCTCAGGGGACGTGAGAAGCTCCAGGGTCCACATGAATATAGCAAATGATTATTAAGGGTCGTAAGCACTTTACATTGATTTTTATTCTTTAAGTTTTATTGGAATATAGCTGATTTATGATGTTCTATTAGTTCCAGGTGCCCAACAAAGTGATTCAGCCATGCACTTACATGTTATATCAGTTTCAAAGATAATTTTCTCATATAGGTTATCACTATTTTTAATTGATTTTTATTGGAGTATAGTTGCTTTACTGTGTTGTATTAATTCCTTATCACAGATTACTGAGTGATATACAGTAGGTCCCTGTTGGGTATCTGTGCTATATACAGTAGTGTGTGCGTGTTCAAGCTCCTGATTTATCCCTCCCAAGCACTTTATTACATAATTTAAACCTAAGAGTACCCCTGTGAAGTTGATAACCTCTTTCTATTGATGAGGAAGGAGGTAAATTTGCCTAAGATCATTTGCTAGTGAGTGACAGAGATGGGACTGAAACCAAGGGGCAGAATTAAATCTGTTTACTAAGAATTTGACATTCCTACCATCAGGGCATGGGCTTCTCAGATGGTACAGTGGTGAAGAATGCATCTGCCAATGCAAGAGACACAAGAGATGTGGGTTTGATCCCTGGGTCAGGAAGATCCCCTGGAGGAGGAAATGGCTACCCACTCCAGTATTCTTGGCTGGAGAATTCCATGGACAGAGGAGCCTGGTGGGCTACAGTCTCTGGGATGGCAAAGATTCAGGTGCAACTGATCACATACACACATACTATTAGGGTATGGGGTCTCTGTTACCCTTTTAAATCTTGGCAGATTGTGACTATGAACACACTGACCAAAGTAGCGTATGAAAAATGTGAGGCTCTGTGAGTCCTGATGCTGGGGGAGAAATGGCCATGCAGCTGCTGCCCACTGGCCTGGGCTACCTGTAAGTGCTGGTCAGGGTCCCCACTAAGCCCAGCCCTTCAACCATCCCTGCCCAAAGGCCAGACCTGTCCATGGGACCTTCTTGGACCCTCCAACTCAATACCACCGGGTAACGTTATTCAACACTGTAGAACAGGAGAGTCAACAGCCAATCCCTGCCCAAATGCCCACCCCCAAAGCCAAGTGGTTGTGAGAATGATTGTCATTTTACGCCACTATTATTTTATAGCCATGTGCTTAGTTGCTTCACTCATGTCCAATTCTTTGTGACCCCATGAACTGTAGCCCTCCAGACTTCCCTGTCCACGGGATTTCCCAGGAAAGAATGCTGGATTCGGTTAGCATCTCCTCTAGGGGATCTTCCCGACCCAGGGATCCA
This sequence comes from Bos taurus, assembly GCF_002263795.3. Classification (NCBI taxonomy): domain Eukaryota; kingdom Metazoa; phylum Chordata; class Mammalia; order Artiodactyla; family Bovidae; genus Bos; species Bos taurus. The sequence goes on from NC_037353.1 coordinate 47,817,668, forward strand.
ACACGCATCTCTTGTGTCACAGAGAACCACAGCAGTTCTAAGCTGGCCAGATCTGTCCTCTGCAGGCTTCTAGGCATCTCTGTAGACCCATCACTACTGTTCTTCAGTTGCTAAGTCGTGTCCGACTCTTTGCAACCCCATGAGCTGCAGCACGCCAGGCTTTCCTGTCCTTCACTATCTCCTGGAGTTTGCTCAAACTCATGTCCATTGAGTCGGTGATGACATCCAACCATCTCATCTGGTGGCCCCCTTTTCTTCCCACCTTCAATTTGTCTTTTGAAACAAAGGTCCTGCTAGAAGTTAGAAGACTTGCTCACAAACTCATCACTGTTGCAGAGCCCACCTCAAGTCTTCTGGGGGCTCCACACTGGCTGCATCTGGCTCCCTTCTGCTCTTTTTTCCTTGAGCCAGCCGGCTGCCTGGGCTAAAGCCACTGGGCATGTCCGTCCAGAGCTCAGGGCTGGGTGGGCTGCAGGCAGTCGGGCAGAAAGTCTCCAGGGGCCTCAGATTCCCCAGCAGCCTCATGAATTGTCAGTTCATTTGGCGTTAAAGAAAGGCTGGAAAACTGATAAAAAGAGGAGAGGCACATGAAGACCAGCAGAGATTGGAATGATGCTCAGGAACATGATGGATGCCCGCAACCACAGGGAGCCAGGAGAGAGGCTTGAAGTGTTTTCTGAGCTCCAGGAGGAACCAGTGCTTCTGACACCTTGATTTTTGGACTTCCAGTCTCCAGGCCATGAGAGGACATATCTTTTTTCAAGACTTGCAGGTTAGGGTAAGATGGTACTGCAGCCCTAGGAATGAATGCAATGACCAATAAATCAGAGGATTTGGTGGTATGGAATTGATTGGCATGAAATAAATAGGCAGAAAATTTAATTCTTTAAAATCTCATTGTCTTTGGACACTTTGGTTGACCAACGGTACTGTTGACTAATTGAGGGAAGATGTAGGGACTTCCCTGGTGCTCTAGTGGTGAGACTTCACCTTCTAATGTGATGGGTGTGGGTTCGATCCCTGATTGGGGAGCTAAGATCTCACATACCTCATGGCCCAAAAACCAAAACATAAAACAGAAGCAATGTTGTAACCAATTTAAGACTTTAAAAATGGTTCACATACAAATAACCTGTAAAAGATGAAAAACATATAGACTGTTCTTTTTAAAGGAGAAGAAGGCTGCAATCCAGATAACAGGACAAGCAGAGGGAGGTCACCCACTCCTGGGACCTGGCTGGGGGAACAGAGTCGGGCATTGCCAAAGGTTCCAACTTCCGCGGTCACTGGAGGCAGGGACAGCGCTGTTTTGCACATTTTGTTCCTGATTCATTGTCACAAACTCTGTTTTGGGTAGAAGACAGAAATCTATCAAACACCACACAGATTAACTTATCACAGCGCTAAATGGGCTGTCAGGGTAGGGAGGCGTGCTTGGCCCAGTGAATTCAAATGCATGTAAATTTCCCTGGTGGCAAAGTTGAGGATGGTGGAGCTGTCAGACGGTGACATGTGGAAATACATTAACAGTGTTTAGAGTGTATTTGAAGGGGCCGCCTCATATTTTGATAACACGTTCACGGGCAGACGATGCTTGGCGGATGGGAAATTCTGACCTCAGCATCTACTCCAGAGGACTCTTTGTGATGAGACCCCTCCCAGCATGTCAGGTGTTTGGAGAAGTCCTAAAACAACTAACACACCAGGCTGACCTGGGGAAGATCCCCCTTGCCACTGATGTGTGGGGTCAGAGTCCTGATGGCTCTGTTTGTCAGAGCCACGCCAGCTCACCAAAAAGTGATTAGGACTTAAAAAGAATCAACTATCTTGTGTTATACACTTGCAACTGGATGCTCAATGCTGCATCTAATGGGGCTTTGTGTTTTCAGTCTTGTGTATTTATTTGAAAATGAGATGTCCTTGACTTAATGTCATTATTCTCAGTGTTTAAGGGAAAGAGCATTATTAGGAGCTGTGCTGTGTCAGCTTAAAGGAATGGGAAAGCGTCTGCTGTGATCTGAGTCACTTTTAGTTCTGCAGACTTGCTGATGTCTCCCAAATTTCCAACTGAGGCCACAAAGACACCTGATTCTTTTAATGTGAAGTGAAAGCCACTCAGTCGTGTCCGACTCTTTGTGACCCCATGGACTATGCAGTCCATGGAATTCTCCAGGCCAGAATACTGGAGTGGGTAGCCTTTCCCTTCTCCAGGGGACCTTCCCAACCCAGGGACTGAACCCAGGTCTCCCGCATTGCAGGTGGATTCTCTTTTAATGTGAGTTTATTTATTTTGCCTGTGCTGGGTCTCCATGGCCACATGTAGACTTTCTCTAGTTGTGGAAAAGGAGCATAACCGTCTAGTTCTGGCACACAAGCTTCTCATTGCAGCGGCTTCTCTCATTGCAGAGCATGGCCGCTAGGGCACATGGGCTTCGGTTTTTGTGGCACACAGGCTCAGTTGTTCCAATGCATGGAGGATCTTTCCAGGTCAGGGATCAAACCCATGTTCCCTACACTGGCAGGCAGGTCTTCATCCACGGCACCACTAGGGAAATCCCAAAGATGCGTGATTCTTCAACAGTAAACGTAGGTTCCCTATAATCTCCAGGCTCCCTAGATCAAGGGGTTAAGCCCTTCTACAAAGACAGCTGACTGTCTCTTATGGCTCCTGGATCCTTTAATTCTCCACTAGCCAAAGAGAGCCTGTATTTCATCCCATTTCCAAACTCCCCAGTTTCCCGTTCACTTGCCAGGCCATCTTCAAAGTTGGAGAATATTCAAAGAGCAGCCTTACCTGACAAAAAGGAAGTGTGATCCAGCCAGCTGTCCTGCCTTGAGCTGGAAATAAGTGTGCTAATATCCACGAGCTACACAAACAGAAACTGTCATTTCTTTCTTGATATATTCTTTTACAATCATAATATGCACGTCTGGACTGATTTGACAGGATAATGATATGTCTCGGTCCCTGTCTTACTTGGCTAGCAAACACAATTCCAAAATTCTATCATGAAGACTATGATGGCAGAACATACAGATGGCTCTAGAAATGTCGAGGAGTGGCACCTAATAACCCACATAGGGCTGGAGACCCATCAGGGTAGGCTCTTGCTGAAAGTGAGGAGTTGGCTGGGTGCAGATGGCAGGGAAGAATAATCACGGCAGAGACTCACAGGTGTAAAGGTATGAGAGCCTACCATTCATCAGGCACCAGCTCTCTGCTAAGTCCTGGTGCTAATTGGGGGGCTTTTGAGAGAAAAGAGTAACCTCCTGTCTCCAGGAGGTCATTGGAGGGAACAGTGTTGACTGCTGAGTGAACGGCCCACCGTAAAGGCAGCACTGAAAATACCAACCTTTCTGGAGGCAGGTGTGAGATGACCATTTCTCTACAGCAGGGCTTCTCAACCTTCCACTCTGACACCTAGGGCTGGAGGGCTCTTTGCAGGAGAGGGCTGTCCTGTGCCTTGTAGTTTCGCCTCATCAATGGACTCTATACGTGATCTGCTGGTGGGAGCCCCCAGCCCCCAAGTTATGACAACCAAATACATCCAGAAAGTGCCAGATGACATCGTCAAATGTCTCTGTTTGAGAGCTACTACTCTACAGCCAGAACAGATGATGACAGAGTTCTTATCTTCCTTTATCCATCACTCAGAGTTCAACTAGGAGATTAGACTCTAAAGAGGAGGCCCTGCATTTTCCTGGCTCAGATAAGCAGGAGAGCATTACTCTCTCACAAGGGCCTTGGGTGCCCTGAAGTGGGGAGACGGTGCTACTCCATGAAGCCTAAGGTGTGAACTGAATCCCTACCGGTCCATCCCGGGCCTCAGGAAGGAGTAGAAGAGCAGGTGACAAGCAAGCAGTTTCCCCAGAAAACTGCCATCAGGAAGCCCCCAAGACCCCACTCAACCGCTACCACACTACCACACGGTCACGCCCCCACACCTCATGCAAGCCAAGCAGGGGAGTGAATGCAGTCTGCAGTGGGGAGGCCTGGTCCCCGGTAAAATGCAGGGGAAGTTAGCAGTTATAGGAGGAAGGGACAGTGTGCACACTGGGGGGAAAAAAGTCTCTATGATGTTCAACATGTGCCTGAAGGGAGATGACCTGTCCACAAGCACTGATTTAGGTACCAGACCAGCTGTGGGCAAATGGGGCTTGGGCTTTGGTGGGGAAGGAGCGGAGACTGGCATTCCAGCAAAGAAACGAACCCAAGTTGTGGTAAGTGCCTAGAAAGAAGCCAGTGGGGAGAGAATAAATGGGTGGGGGGAACGGCTTTAGATGTGGTGCAGAGGGCTTCACTCTGCAAGAGGAGATGCGTGTGAGATGAACCTTGCAAGACCAGAGGGAGACAGTCACATGCAGAAAACGCGTGTGTGTGTGTCTATGTGTGTGTGTGTGTGTCTGTGTGTGTGTGAGTGTGTGCCTGTGTTTGTGCATGTGTATTTTGTGCAGAGGGTAGACATGCAAACCTTAATATAAGGAAGATGAGAGAAAGAGGAGAAGGAGAGAGAGCAAGAGAGCAAGCAGAATTCTGGTGAGATGAGTTGGCCTTCGGGGTTCTTTTTCCCTAGAGGTGACTGTCAGTTCAAACTAGCAGCTCTCAACAGACTCAGGGTAAAACCTGAAGTCCAGGGACTGCCAAGGACAGAGAAGAGATAAATAGATAACTTTGCCCCAAACAACTACAAAATGCATATTTTTTTCAAGCAATCAAGGAGCATTTAAAATTTATATAGTGGGCAGTAAAGTAAGTCAATAAATTTCAGCTGATTAAATTCAGACAGAGAATGTTCTCTGACTAGAAGAAACCCCAAGGGTTTGGCAAATTAAGAAAAACACTTTTAAACTGCTGGTAAGTCAGAAAAAAAATCACAGTAGAAATTAGGAAATATTTCAAACTAAACAATAATGAGATCTACATATGAAAGCTTGAGGGATACATCTAAAGCCACGATTGGAAGGAAATTCACGTCTGTAACTTAATATATGAGACAAGAAGATAACCTGAACATGAGCTATCAGATATCCAGCTCAAGAAATGAATATAGAAGGAAACAAATACTGCATTTAAAGACAGAAGTTACAAAATAGGAGGCAGATGCGTAATTGAAAGAAACAACAAAGCCATGAACTGGTTCTTTGAAGACTAATACAAATAAATAAATGAATAATAAATAAACTTTAGTACTCCCTGGCTAAAAATGAGAAGGCACAAAAAACCAGTTTGGAGTGAACTTTGATCTCTCTGTCACTCATATGCAAAAATTAACCCAATAGGGCTCAGAGGCATAAATGTAAACTCGAAATCTGAAAATTCTCGAAAATGACATAGCAAAGCATCTTCAGGTTAGGGAGAGATTGTCTTCCATAAATAAGTAAATAGACAACTAATAAGTTAGACTTAATGATTATTAAGAACATCAGCTCTTCAAAATAGAATGGAGAAATGGGTCACAGATTGGAAAAAAATATTTGCAAATCCTATGCTTTATAGGGTCCCTATATCCAGAATATACTAAGAATGGTCAAACCTCAGTGATAAGGAAAACAATCCAATTTTTCCAATAACCAAAAAATATAGACTAAAATTTTCACTAAATTATATATATATATACAGATGTCAAACAGTATTTCGGCACCATCGGTCATTAGAGAAACGCTAATTAAAGCCATAGAGGGGCACTACCGCATGCTTTTAAACTTGATCAAAGTTATTTTAGAATCTGTTCTTGTTTACCTTTGCTACCAGGGTGTGACACTTCTGGAGTGTTTTCTGAATATGCTGAATGTTCAGTGAGGACCCTCTAATCTGGATCCTTAAAGCACTAACATCTCCTGGGCAAGTGTGAGCTCTGGGCCAAGTTTAGCTTATGGCTTTTAAGTCAATTTTTGACTGGCATTGTGGAATTTATCTATTGATCATCTATCTATAATCTATCTATCACCTATCTCTCATCTATCTATCATCTATCTATGTATCATCTAGCTATCGATCTATCATCTATCTATCAATCATCTATCTATTTCAGTTCAGTCGCTCAGTCGTGTCCGACTCTTTGCAACCCCATGGACTGCAGCACGCCAGGCCTCCCTGTCCATCACCAACTTCTGGAGTTCACTCAGACTCATGTCCATTGAGTCAGTGATGCCATCCAGCCATCTCATCCTCTGTGATCCCCTTCTCCTCCTGCCCTCAATCCCTCCCAGCATCAGGGTCTTTCCCAATGAGTCAACTCTTCACATGAAGTGGCCAAAGTATTGGAGTTTCAGCTTCAGCATCAGTCCTTCCAATGAACACCCAGAACTGATCTCCTTTAGGATGGACTGGTTGGATCTCCTTGCAGTCCAAGAGACTCTCAAGAGTCTTCTCCAACACCACAGTTCAAAAGCATCAATTCTTGGGCACTCAGCTTTCTTTATAGTCCAACTCCCACATCCATACACGACTACTGGAAAAACCATAGCTTTGACTGGACGGACCTTTGTCGGCAAAGTAATGTCTCTGCTTTTTAATATGCTGTCTAGGTTGGTCATACCTTTTCTTCCAAGGAGCAAGTGTCTTTTAATTTCATGGCTGCAGTCACCATCTGCAGTGATTTTGGAGCCCCCCAAAATAAAGTCTGACACTGTTTCCACTGTTTCCCCATCTATTTGGCATGAAGTGGTGGGACCAGATGCCATGATCTTCGTTTTCTGAATGTTGAGCTTTAAGCCAACTTTTTCACTCTCCACTTTCACTTTCATCAAGAGGCTCTTTAATTCTTCTTCACTTTCTGCCATAAGGGTGGTGTCATCTGCATATCTGAGGTTATTGACATTTCTCCTGGCAATCTTGATTCCAGCTTGTGCTTCTTCCAGCCCAGTGTTTCTCATGATGTATTCTGCATATAAGTTAAATAAGCAGGGTGACAATATACAGCCTTGACATACTCCTTTTCCTATTTGGAACCAATCTGTTGTTCCATGTCCAGTTCTAACTGTTGCTTCCTGACCTGGATACAGGTTTCTGAAGAGGCAGGTAAGGTGGTCTGGTATTCTACTACCTTGAAGAATTTCCCACAGTTTACTGTGATCCATACAGTCAAAGGCTTTGGCATGGTCAATAAAGCAGAAGTAGATGTTTTTCTGGAACTCTCTTGCTTTTTTGATGATCCAACAGATGTTGGCAATTTAATCTTTGGATTCCTCTGCCTTTTCTAAATCCAGCTTGAACACCTGGAAGTTCACGGTTCATGTACTGTTGAAGCCTGGCTTGGAGAATTTTGCACATTACTTTGCTAGCATGTGAGATGAGTACAATTGTGCAATAGTTTGAACTTTCTTTGTCATTGCCTTTCTTTGGGATTGGAATGAAAACTGACCTTTTCCAGTCCTGTGGCCACTGCTGAGTTTTCCAAATTTGCTGGCATATTGAGTGCAGCACTTTCACAGCATCATCTTTCAGGATTTGGAATAGCTCAGCTGGAATCCCGTCACCTCCACTAGCTTTGTTCATAGTGATGCTTCCTAAGGCCCACTTGACTTTACGTTCCAGGATGTCTGGCTCTAGGTCAGTGATCACACCATTGTGATTATCTGGGTCATGAAGATCTTTTTTGTACAGTTCTTCTGTGTATTCTTGCCACCTCTTTTACTATCTTCTGCTTCTGTTAGGTCCCTACTATTTCTCACCTTTATTGTGCCCTTCTTTGCATGAAATGTTCCCTTGGTATCTCTAATTCTCTTGAAGAGATTCCTAGTCTTTCCCATCTATCTTTCTATCTATAATCTTTCTATCAATCATCTATCTATCCATCTATCACCTATCTATCTCTTTATCATCTCTCTATCATCCATCTCTCTATCATCTATCCATCTATCTCTCCATCATCTATCATCCATCTATCTATCATCCATCTATCTCTCTATTATCCATCTCTCTCTATCATCTCTCTATCATCCATCTGTCTATCCATCTATCCATCTATCTTCTATCGTCTATCTACCCCCTTATCTATCTCATGGAGCCACAGTACATGCAAACCCCCTGAAGAGTTCTGGAGTCCCCAATTTCCCCACTGTCTCAGCCTCATGAAACTCTGTGTCCTCAACTTACAAGCCCACTTTGTCCTGTTTCGTATCCCCCTTTCTATACCAAATTCAGAAGGGCCTTGAGGAAGGAACTCAAGGTGATTGTGAGGATCCCCTGTTTCCTTTCTCCTAGGGGTCGCAGTTCTGAGATGCCTGTTGTCCAATGTCTGAAAACCGTTGTTTCATCTACTTTGTCCTGTCTTCTAGGTTTCTTGGGAGGAGGGTAGGGGTGTGGAGAGGATTTCTATGGTTTAGTATGTGATTAGAAAGCTAAGTTTCTGAGATTAAATAAAAAAATAATTATTAACATGGTTTGTAAAATTATATATTTTGGAGTTTTCTTCTTTATTACCTGAATTGAGTTTCATCTTCTTGGTGCCTAGTTACAAAGGCTTTCTATTTTTGGAATATTTTCTGTTCTAACTTTCTTTACTACAAAAAAATTGACCCTGAGATGCAGTCTGATTAAATTGATATAATTATTTCCAAGAATGAAATACAAATATAGTTTTGATATCTTGAAAGAATACATATCATGCAGATTACTCTATATCCTTTTAAAATTGTTTTGACAATAAGAAGCTGATTTGTATCTTTCCCTATAATAACAGAGTAAAAAGAAAGAACATAACAATTTCAATAAATGTAGAGTAAAATTTTGATAAAAACTAATGATAATGATATCTTATCAAAATGGTAACCCAAAAAGATATTTAACTAGAAAATGGCATCTATCAAAATTATATAACAAACATCATGGTTAATAGCTAACCATGAGAAGCATTCTTTTAATGTCATGAACAAGATAAATATGCCACCATCACACTTTCCAATAAACGTTGCACCTAGTACAATGAAACAAAAGAAAAACAATATGAGTCAAGAAGATCTACAGACACATAATTAGAATGAATAAAGAGCTTGGCAAGTTTAGTAGATATAAGATCAATACACATAAATCAGTTCTTTCCTACATACCAGCAATAAGCAACCAAGAATGTAATTTTTAAGAATACCATTTATTGATAGCACAAAAATTATAGTGAAGTCAACAGAACAAAAAAGTAAAAAAAATCTTATTGATTAAATATGTTTCCTTAGTAAAATGAACTTGTCTTCTTTGAAAAATTTCCAATTCTGAGAAATGGATGGTTAACAAAGGTACCAGAAGAGACTAGAATGGTATGCTGTCAGAGATCATAGGAATGCTCAAAAATTACTCAAATAGATCAGAAGGATGTGGGAGAGAGCTTAGGTTTAAAACTGTCCAAATATGGGTCGGCTTGGAGGTCACAAAAAGTATCATTTTTTTACTTTACAAAAAGTACTGTCTTTACTTACTTTTTTAAAAGTGAAGATGGTGATGGATTATAACACTTGGGTCAAAAAGGAAGCTCATGTGTCCAAAGTGATGAGAAAAAAATGTACTTGTCAACAGTGGGGAAGCTCTCCTGTACAGATGATGGCCAGCTAATAAAAGCATAAAGACTCTTAAAATGGAACAGACTATTCTGCAAACTCCTAGTGCAGCTGATTCAGACAAGGATCATAAACAGGTGCCAAAATGATTGGGTAGAAGTGTGCAGTCATACGGTTTCAGAATCACCACACAGATTGTTTCTTAATTAAAAATAGGACAAAGCTCTAAGAAAGAGAATTAGCAAAACTAACTTAAGCAAGTGATCAAATTCGGCATCACTAATATTGGGACAGGCTGCCGAGCTGTGTCATTTTCCTGCCCACAATTTTAATTAATCACGAGGAAATAATCATTGATTGTAGGACGTTCAGTGATAAAACTGGCCTGGATCTGGACGCTTGACTAGTGTTAGTTCCGTGAAAGAATGTGATAGTTTGAAATGGGTTAGTTGCTACATTACCCCAAATTCAAGAAATAATACCTGATTGGGTATTTTGGACATATTTTGGACAACATATTTTGGACAACAGAGAAATTTAAATATGAACTATGTATCAGGCAATATTTAATCACCTTCAATGTCTCAATTATGATAATATTACTGTGATTTTATGAAAGTTTCTCTTTTATAGGAAATAAATGTAGATCATTTGGGGATATGTCATGATTTCTCCAGTTTCCTTTCTGGCTGTTCATTAAATGTGTACATGATAAAATACGGATTATTTGAGAATATGGGTGGAGACTGTGAGTTTACATTGTACTAATTTTTTTTTTTCAGTTTTTCTATAATTTTAGAAAAATTTGAAATGAAAGGCTTAGAAAAAGTGAGAAAACTGGTAGAAACCAAAAACATAACTTTGATGAGGAAAATGATAAAACTTACTGGAAGGCATGAAAATAGGATGAAATATTACATGTTCATAGATGGAAAAATCCCATATCTCAAAGGTAGCAAGTCTTCCCAAAATAACTGTGAGAAAATGCCAGTATGGCCGATTGTGGAATCTGATAAGCTGAAAATTAGTAAAAGCGACTTGCACATAACGGAGCTGTGTCACCTCATTATTTCCAGGGGAAACAAAAATGAAATTAGACCCCTACCTTAGACACAGAGAAAAAGAAATTCGACCAGAATTAAAGACTCAGATATAAAAATCAAAACTTTATTACTTTTAGAAACACTTGGAACATATTTCCATGACTTTGGAGCAAGGAAGTGTTTCTTAAACAAGGTATGAAAACCAGGCCATAAAGACAACAATGGCCAATGCATTCGACTGATTTTTTGAAGGGAAAGGGTGCTGTACAATGAAGAAAATAAAAGCTAAGCTAGGAGGAGGCACTTGTAATGTACGTTAGAAATTTTAGAGAATTTTTAGATATTCTATATATATTAGAATTCTATATATACAGAATTTTTAGAGAATTAAGAAATCACTTAAAAAATACGAAACAATTCAATAGTAAAATGGGCAAGTGGTCTCAAGAGATAATTCAGAGCAAGGAAATATAAATCCTGAATACAGACGCCTGTGAGAGAGGTTCGGCCAGAGCGTGGGGTGTGCGAATGGAAACAGTGAGGTAATAGGCTTCCCACCCATCAGCGTGTCAGCACCAAGTCCTGGTACCAAGTGCTGGGGAGTGGAATGAAGGATGCTTTCATACATTGCTTGGGATGGTGTAGACAACCGCAACTGCATTGAAGAAACACGTGGCCACAGGAAGCATGGGGAATACACACAGGGATGACCAGGAAGACCCACTTCTCTGGAGGGTCCTAGAGAAGCTCTTCCCATGGCCTGTGATGTGCTCAGTTGCTTCAGTCGTGTCCGACTCTTTGTGACACTATGGACTGTAGCCTGCCAGGCTCCTCTGTCCAAGGAATTCCCCAGGCAGGAACACTGGAGTAGGTTGCCGTGCCCTCCTCCAGGGGATCTTCCTGACCCAGGAATTGAACCTGCATCTCCTGCATTACAGATGGTCTCCTACATTGCAGGCAGAAGCTTTACCACAGAGCCACCAGGGAAGCTCTGGCCTGTGATGGGAACCATACAAATTTGAAAACCAGAATTCAGCACATGGAAAGCGAAAACACCATTAATTGTTAGAGTACAGTTTATAAAATTTGCGCATTATTTATCAAAACGGAGTGATAAGTACTGGGCTCACGCAGTTACAGAGGTGGAAAAAGTCTCAGGACCTGTGGTTGGAAAGCTGTAGACCCAGGGGAGCGACAGTGGTGTGCTCCACACCGAGTGTGGAGGCCTGAGAGCCAGCAGAAACTCAGATGCTCAAGTTCCAGTTCGACTTCAGGGCCAAAGGTGGGAGAGGACCAGTGTCCCAGCCGTAAGACCATCAGGCAGAGAATGGGTTTGCTCTTACTCTGCGTTTTTGTTCTAATCAGAACAAAACCTGTGGGCTGGGTAGGGCTTCTCTGGAGGCTCAGATGGTAAAGAATCTGACTGCAGTGTGGGAGATTTAAGAGATGTGGGTTTGATCCCTGGGTCGGGAAGATCCCCTGGAGGAGGATCCATGGGGTCGAAAGAGTCAGACATGACTGAGCAACTAACACTTTCACTTTTCCTTCATGGGTTTGATGAGTCCCATCCAGAATACCAAAGACTGTACTAGAGCTACCAGTTTAAATGTTAATCTCATCCAGAAACATCCTCATAGACAAACTCAGAGTAATGTTTGACTAAGTGTCTGGGCAACTTAACAGTCACTCTTGTGTGTATGTGTGTGTGTGTGTCTGTTGATCTCTGTATATACCTATCAATCTATCACCACTAAGATGAGCACTGTATAACCAGATAATGCCTTTAAGCATAATGGAGGACTCTGGCCTGATTTGGCTCAGGAAAAGACTCCCCAGGGAGGGACATCTCTGGAGAGAGCTAAGAAAGGAGGCAGCAAGCATCCATGTGAAAGGAAAGCAAGCACAAGGAGAAATGTCCTGGCGCCTTGGGTGACACAAAACTTACGGTGGCCTTGACTGCATTCTTGAGCATTTAAGTTGAGCTTCTGACAACATCTGCTCTTCTCCTGGGATCCCTGGGTTGCCTGGTGGAATAGCCTTGTGAGGCTGGAGCAGGGCAGTGGTTGAATTCATTGTGCTGAGCAGTCCCTGGGCTTCAGGACATCATGGCAAGATCGAAAGGGTCTTTTTAAAATATGTGGTGTGGCGTGGTGCCTCCTCCTTGCCTGGGGAACAGTCTTGGCTCTGCATCAGGCTTACTATACCTTCTATATGCAAGAATAGCCCTGTCATAGCCCCCCAAAAAGAAGCAGGGTGATGATGCTGGATCTTGTCTGCTTCCCACATGCAGTCAGAAGCACAGCAAGCGGCTGTTTGGCACCATCTGTTAATGTCTGCTTAGACATGGAATGAAGACACCCCAAGCCAGAAACCCTAGAGGCAGCCCCTGCACTGCACTCCCAGAGCCTCTAGGACAGCACTGGCCCAGCCCTGACCTGCTCTGGGTTCAGGTCAGACTCCCTGAACAGTGGCCTGTAGGGAATCGTTCAGAACAGATTTGAGTTCCTTGATGTGACCTGGGTTTCCTTTCACTGTTATTCTGCCAAAATCCCCTCTTTGTCCAGCTGCAAGCGGGAGACACCCATGTAGGGGTGGCCATTGTTGTTCAGTTGCTCAGTTGTGTCCGACTTTTTGCTGCTCCATGGACTGCAGCACACCAGGCTTCCCGGTCCTTCACTATCTCCGGAGTTTGCTCTTGTCCGTTGAGTCAGTGATGCCATCCAACCATCTCTTTCTCTGCCTCCCTTCTCCTCCTGCCTTCAATCTTTCCCAGCATCAGGGTATTTTCCAACGAGTCACCCTTTGCTGACTCACTGGAAAATATTATGGTTAAAATATTGGAGCTTCAGTATCAGTCCTTCCAATGATTATTCAGGGTTGATTTCCTTTAGGATTGATTGGTTTGCTCTCCTTGCTGTCCAAGAGACTCTCAAGCATCTCCTCTAGCAGCACAGTTTGAAAGCATCAATTCTTTGGCTCTCAGCCTTCTTTATGGTCCAACTCTTACATTTGTACGTGACTACTGCAAACTATAGCTTTGACTATATGGACCTTTGTCAGCCATGTAATGTCTCTGCTTTTTAATATGCTGCCTAGGTTTGTCATAGCTTTTCTTCAAGGAACAAGCATCTTTTAATTTCATGGCTGCAGTCACTGTCTGTAGTGATAAAATGAGGCTTTCTTTCAGAGTAGCCTCTATGACTGGTCTGCACATAAGTGCAGGAAGGGCACGAAAACCAGCGCATGGCCAGTGACTCAAAGCGACAGCTTCTGGAATAGGTCTGTGGTCCCAGCATCGAAGACTCTTGCGAGTCCCTTGGACTGCAAGGAGATCAAACCAGTCAATCCTAAAGGAAATCAACTGAATATTCATTGGAAGGACTGATGCTGAAGCTGAAGCTCCAATACTTTGGCCGCCTGATGCAAAGTGCCGACTCACTGGAAAAGACCCTGATGCTGGGAAAGATTGAAAGCAGGAGGAGAAGGGGACAACAGAGGATGAAATGGTTAGATCGCATCACCAACTCAATGAGCACGAGTTGGAGCAAACTATGGGAGGTAGCGGAGGAAAGAGGATCCTAGAGAGCTGCAGTCCATGAGGTTGCAAAGATCAGGCCATGACTCGGCAACTGAATAACAACAACAAACTCTTAGACTGACAAAGATAGTTTGCCAGGATATTAGCAGGTGAGAGCTTAGGAAACTCAAATTCTTTAAATGGTTGTGCGTTTGGAGAGCCCTGACTCACGTAATTTTCCTCCCAGAATACACCAAGGAGAGCTTACGCCCTCAAGGACTCACACAGCTTTTGCGGCTAATGTAAGGCATTTTTCGCCGTGGCGTTCAGGGAGGTGCTTCTGGGTGTCCTTTTTTTTAGATTTGTTTGCAGTGGCTACTATGAGTCACATTTGTCACCTTGTCTGGCATCCCAAGTGGAGGGAATGGGAAATCTTTTAAAAAGCTGGTGCTAAAATCCTCTGACAGCCTGCACCGCCCTGGTCTAGCACCAGCTCCCACGGGTTTCTCTCGTCACTGGCCCCCCGGAAGCCTTTGAAATCAGCCACTAAACCACAGGCTGCAGCGGAAATAAAATATAGTTCTAATTTTCATATTTATTTGTAAAGATTTAAACATGTTTTCCTGCAGCAAGCTCAACTCTGTTTTCTAAAAACTATTGGAAAGTGACATTTTAATTTTTTTTTGAAAAACTAGATTATGTATAACCAAACATGCAGCGAAAGGAGTCATTAAAATGCATATTGTAAAATTGAAACTTAAGTGTCAAGTTTTTATAGCAGTCTGTCAAATGCTTGACAATTAAAATAGCTATTTTTAAAATTTTAATGAGATACAATAAGGGTGAAATGTGCATGGAGATTGCATATTTTTAAGACTGCACATTTTTAGCATAACAAGTCCATTCTATATCATTACGGTAATGCCCCATTTGTAAAGCTTACCATCTATTTTTAATTAAATTAGTGTATGTCATTTATTACGGGCATTATATTTATTAATCTTTAATATTTAATTGAAGATGACTTATCTGCATAAAAGACAACTTAGTACAACCAAGTAGATACCCGAGAAGTAATGGGCTTGCGGTTCTGAAGGCAGTAAATATGTTTCACCCTTAGATTTCATAAGCTAAAGGTTGGATAAGTTTACATGTGCCTTTCCTCTTCTATTACAGCTGTTCTAAAGAAGAGGAAAGACACGTCTTATATTACAGAGAAGCTGCTTCATGACTCTTCAGTTTCTGTTGTTCTGAGCTCTGCTGTTTGCATCAAAATAATCAGAATCTCTCACTTTCAAACCATTTACTAATTTCCTCAATTCTCCCATGAACAATGGCACAGCTGATGTTAGCAAACACACCTTGTCTGTTCCCTTCTATAACAAGATGACAGTTAGGTTTGGATGGTCAGAGGTGGTTTCCTGAAGACATCACGTGACAGCCTGTTAACCCACCAGTGTGGCTGTGCCCTGACTCTGGGGTTTCTTGTCTGAGCCGCTCATGGATGGAGGCATGTTAGCCGGCCCTTCCTGCCCACAGGGCATGGGTGGGAGCCTGCTTCATCACCAGTGATGTTCCTCCTCTTCAGACAGCTCAGTCCCTATCCTGTTACTTAGCATTGCATTTAGAATCCTGACTTACTCTCATCGAGGTGAGAATGATGAAAAAACCCAGGGGTGGCTGGTAGGGTGGTGTGAGGGGGAGTCTGGTGAATGAAGATCGGCCTCTTCTTCCTCGTTTGGAAAGCTGAGGAGGACCCGCGTGTGCGTGCGTGAACGTGCGCGTGTGCACAGTGTGCCTGTGAGTGTGCACGTGTGTGCATGCCTGTGCACATGCCTATGTGATCTGAAAGACATGCAGGTGTTGGCAACCTCATAGGGTCGTCTGGACTGTTCTCCAGTCCACTCTTGGTGGGAATGTGATTTGGTGCAGCCACTAAGGAGAAGAGCATGGAAGGTCCTTAAAAAGCTAAACATAGAGCCATCACAGGGTCCTGCAGTCCCCCGACTGGGCATATACCCAGAGAAAAACATGGTTCAAAAGGATACATGCATCCCTATGTTCACTGCAGTGATGGTTACGTTAGCCAAGACACAGACACGACCTAAAATCCACTGACAAAGAAATGAATAAAGAAGATGGGTGTGTGTATATATACACACACACATATACTATATACATTATCTATATAATATGTATACATAATTAAGTACATCACAGAACATTATATAATGGAATATTACACAACGAAACATTACTCAGCCATAAAAAGAGTGAAGCAATGCCATTTGCAGCAACATGGAAGGGCTTGGAGATCACCACGCTAAGTGAACTGTCAGGCAAAGACAAACATTGCTTATATGTGGATATAATGATCTTGCTTATATGCAGAATCTTAAAATAAGATACAAATGAACTTATTTACAAAACAGAAACAGACTCACAGACGTAGGAAACTAAGTTGTGGTTACCAGGTGGAAAGGGTGGAGGGGGAGATGGATTGAGAGCTTGGGATGGACGTGTACACACTGCTGCATTTAAAATAGATAACCGGCAAGGACCTACTGTAGAGCACAAGGAACTCTGCTCAATACTCTATAATAACCTAAATGGGAAAAGAATTTGGAAAGAATAGATAAATGTATATCACTTTGTCGTACACCTGAAACTAACACATTGTTAATCAACTATATTCCAATACAAAATAAAAATTAAAAATAAATCAATTATCATATTTTAAAAAGGATAAAGACCTCAGCAGAGATATCACTTTACCAACAGATATCCATATAGTCATGAGGGCTTCCTTTGTAGCTCAGTAAGTAAAGAATCTGTCTGCAACATAGGAGACCAGGGTTCAATTCTTGGGTCGGGAAGATCCTCTGGAGAAGGAAATGGCAATCCACTCTAGTATTCTTGCCTGGAGAAGCCCATGACAGAGGAGCCTAGAAGGCTACAGTCCATGGGGTCACAGAGTCAGACACAAATTAGCGACTAAACCACATGGTTTTTCCAGTAGTCATGTATGGATGTGAGAGCTGACCATAAAGAAGGTTGAGCACCTAAGAATTGATGCTTTCAAACTGTGGTGCTGGAGAAGACTCTTGAGAGTCCCTTGGACAGCAAGGAGATCAAACAAATCAGTCTTAAAGGAAATCAACTCTGAAGGTTCATTGGAAAGACTGATGCTGAAGCTGAAGCTCCAATACTTTGTCCACCTGATGCCAAGAGCCAACTCATTGGAAAAGCCCTTGATGCTGGGAGAGATTGAAGGCAGGAGGAGGAGGAGGGGACAGAGGATGAGATGGTTGGATGACATCATCGACACAATGGACATGAGTTTGGGCAAACTCTGGGAGATAGTGGAGGACAGGGAAGCTTGGCTGCTGCAGTTCATGAGGTTGCAAAGAGTTGGACACAACTTAACCAGTGAACAACAACAATCTCCTCCTCAGCATCCAATGGACACTCAGTACAGCTTCTGCTCCTGAAGGTGATGCCTCCCAACGCAGCCATCTTGCTGAAGGAGCAACACAAGCCAAGGAACCTAAAGAAGCAAGGACCTCATCTTCCTGTGGATTTTCCCAGGATACTGAAATGAAAGGGGCGGGCAAATCAAGAGCACTCACAGATCAGTATCCATTTCCCGTCTTCTGTTTCCATTGTCAGATCAAAAGTGAGTCTCAAACTCAGCCTATTTCACTTGGAGAGCTAAGAACATGTTGTAATTATTTTCATATAAAGGCGACTTATTTTGTAAATATGATCATTAGCATGATTTGCATTTGCTGTATTTAACTCGGCACATTAATGGATAGTTACATATTCATTTGCTTCAAGGGAAAAGTTGTGCAGTTGCAAATGGCTATTGTTTTATGAAGCTATGAATCGGTCAGAATTCACCAAAGCCTAGATTTCACATTTGTCTTCATCTTTGCTTCCTCACAGATAATAAGAATTCAATTGAAGAGTAAAGGTGGAAACCACTTACAGTTTGTAAGCTCTCTTTGCTGGAAGCCAATGATCTTCCATAGCCTAACTGAGGCACTCCAGACATTTTCACGGGGACAAGTAGTCAATTCTAATAAATAACTGCTTGGCTGGTACCCTGGCCCCATCTCTTCATTTCTGGTTTGGATTACTGTTGGGTCAAATCCATGGAGGGACAGCTCATGTTGGCAGCAGCCACAGCTCCAAGTGGGACCAGTCTTCGAGACCTGGTGTCCTCAATGCATGCAGACCTGAATCTCAGACCAACCTCAGACACCTGCAACACAACTTTGATGGTGGGGAGGAGCCCACAGGGAGGAGCCCGCAGGGCTTCTGCACAGGACTTTGGCCTGGATTCCAAGCATTCTCCCTCGATGGAGAGATCTGGAGGCCCTGGGCCAAGCAGCAGTAAGAAAACAAAATGCTAAAGTAAGAGCGGTCAGGACCCAGTGATGGCATCAAGGAGTCTTAGCCGTGTGTGGAGGAGGGAGGCACCAGACAAATTAATAATAATAATAAAAAATAGCCAGAGGAATTAGGAAAACAAAACGAATGGGGCCATTTTGTGCGGGGACAAATGGCCCTCCACACACGAGCACCTCCTGAGGGCACCCTGTAAACCAGGGCTCAGTCCCGTAATTGATGGTGCTAATTATGGCCTTGTCATTAGGGGAAGTTAAATGACGTTCAGACTCCACTTAATTATGCTGTTCTTTGTAGGGGCGCATATGCTACCTTTTTTAAAGTTTTCCAAACAAATGGCTATGATTTTTTTAAGTTCCCGATGTTATCCGGAAACCTCAGTTACCCAGAAAACCAATTTCTCTGTTCTGCCTCAGTCCCCAAGGAAGACACACGAAGGAGACATCTTTGGAGCTCAATTCATCAGCTCGACAGATAAATGAGAAGAATCCAGCAAAGGGTAGAGATGATTTCTAGAAAAGCCCTTACTCACATGGGCAGGCTAGGGAGCAGAGAACAGACCACCCAAGTCTCTGGTCGGTTTCAAAACAGCTGGACCTTGGAGATCCACTGGAAGATTCGCCCTCTGCCCTGGAAAGAAGACGAGAGATGTCAGTTTTCCAGAAAGCGGAATGGTGAAGCAGGAAGAAGATGGTTGTCAGGAATAGCAGAACTGGGAGTGCTCTGGGTCTTCTTACTCCAGGGACTGGAAGCGGCTTAAACTCTTGGGCCCAGTTTTCTCCTGCACGAAAGGGAGCATTGACTCTGCCCTGAGGGTAAAGGGTTGTCTGGAAGCCTCTTGCGATAACAAGTGTGAAATGAAATATCTTCTGCTCTATGCTACCTTTAAACAAGTCTTTTCCAAACGCCAATTTCTGAGCCCAGGTGAAACAAAGCCAGCTATTTGGATGCCATCAGTTACTTCCTGCCAGGTAGCACAGACGAGCTGGGAGTGGGAGAAGTGGCCGTCACATCCACCATCTCTTATGGGAAACAAAAAATTAGTACCTGAACAATAAAGAGAGCAGGATTGGCCCCACATAGTCAGATTCATAAGAAAGAAATGATTCCAGCAAGCCCAGACACTTGCATCTTCTCACACATAGAAGATTGCTAAATCTCTTCATGTGAGAGATTTAGCTTTCCTTAATTAACAGTAATCCTTTAATAGATTACCTGCCCCTGGCTGCAAACTTGTATACAGCCCGGCTCCTCCCCTGCCTCCTTGGAGTCCGATCTCTTGGGGTCACCTGAGATACTGTCTCCCAGGCTTCCAGTCCTAACATTCCCACCCAACAAAACCTAACTCTCCACTTTTAGGTTGCATGTATTTTTTCAGCAGACACAAGTGAAAGTTCTTGGTTTGTGCTGGCCTTTGTGGGGCTCAAGACAAGTCAGGGGACTTTCTTCCTCCTCTCCTGGTGGCACAGGCTGTGGGCGAGGGGTGCTTGCAGCTGGACAGTCATGCCGTGGGCTGTGCTAGCAGAGCCAGGTCAGTGTCTTCCATGGAACATGGAGATGTGGGCACTGAGGCCCTGTCATGCAGAAGGCACCAGCTTGGGCTTTGGAGTCAGAGGAACTCCGGTTGACTGTATTACTCTGTATTCACTTATTAAATCCACTTATTTGGTGTGATCTTGGGAAAATGTTTCAGAGGTTGCTAAATGCCATCCAGTATCAATTTGCCCTTCTTTCTTAGCAAGAGAACCCAGATTTCATTTAGGGCCGCAGTATGCCCTGGGAAAAGGATATTTTCTCAAATGATTTGTTGTTGTTGTTGTTCTAGTTAACGAAATGCAAGCAAAAGTATTAGTATTGTTGACTTGGGGAAAAAAAAGGGATTGTTGACCTAATCGGGAAATGGATCTGTGTCTTCCTTTTCTCCTTTTCCTCTTGCTGCTCATTGGAATGTAGACATAAAGGTTAACGCTCTGGCAGCCATTTTGGGGCCATGAGGTGAATTTGACGTTGGAAGCCAGGTGCTGAGGATGACAACGGAAAGATAAAAAGAACTTAGGGCCCTGATGGCTTTATGAAGCTGTCAAACCAGCCTTGGATTGCTTTCCTTTAAACTTAAATGAGACTAAAATTTCATGTGTTTCAGCCACCAATACTATGGGTTTTCATTGAAGTTGAATCCAGTCCTAGCTAATACAACAAGTCACTGAATTTGTCGGCCTCTCTGCTTCTGGGTAAAGGTAGAGGGGGCCACAGGGAGCACTGCTAGATGCTGGTGGTCTCTGCAGGTGTGCCCAGCCAGTGGCAGGAATGACAGCCTGACAGCTGTGCAAAGAGATCAGGAGCCCAGATCAGGAGGCCGGAGATCAGAAACCTGGACGGCAGGACCAGAAAAACACAGTTAGGCAGGGATGGGAAAGAGCATGCAGTGTCCTCTCTGAGTGGGTTAGTGGCTCCCTGGGGACATAAATCCGGGGCTCTGGGTTGTCCACTCATGGGAGGAGGAGACCCAAAGCAGGATGCCTGCCCAATATTTGCATTCATGTTCAATACGAAGGTATTTTTCTTTCCTTTCTCATTTATTCAAAGCAGCCACATGCACTTGAGTTCACTTGAGCTCATGGCCACCCTGTTAGAGTGAAGTGGGACTCAGAGGGTCAAGTGTTTAGTTAAAGGTCATGGAGTTAGTGAGCAGAGACATGCGTCTTCTGCTCTCAGCCGGGTGCCCTTTCCTCTCTATCGTCACTGCCTCATTAATCCAGGAGGGCTCAGCTCTGCAGGGACTTCTCACCAGGAGAGCTGGCCAGAGCTCATGAGAAATGATCTCTCCACGAAGCAAAAGGGGTGGGCTGGGCTCATGGGACTTCAGACCCAAAGAAAGCACAGGCTTCTGGAGTCTGCAAGAACTTCCACCCAGAAGCGAAAGCGCTGCTGTGCTTGGGGAATGCCCAGTAAGGAGGAGGGATGACCCCCCTCCCTCTGCTCTTCTGCTATTCCAGGGTGAGATCCTGGTGACCTGCAGGCGTCACCAGTGATAAGGCCAGGGTAAGGTGATGAGGGGGCCTGGGACCTTGGCACTGCCCTCTCCACAGCTGGGAGGCCTGGTGGCAGGGAGGGAGGCAGAAGAGACAGTCCTGGGCACAGAAGGGCCCTGTGTCAGTGACCCTGGGTTCAGGAAGATGACCTAGTGTCCACGGGTGGAGTTGCAGGGCACAAGTCTGGAGGTCAGTATGCAGCTGGGGTCTCTCCTAGGAGGAGGATGTGGGGAAAGAAGCATTTGCTAACAAACTGATATGTGAGTCTATTTATGCATTCATCACTTTACTTACTGAGCACCCCTCATCATCGAGGTGCAGGGGACCCTGGGAAGAGAACTCTGGCCTGTCACCTACCCACCAGACAGCCTGGATGTCCCTCCTCTGGGATCCTCAGTCTGCCCTTCTTCCAGCCTTAATTTCCTGCAAATGCATGGCATAAACACTCTCCTTCCAAATACAGGTGAGTGCTTAGACACTGTCTCTGGGGCTCTGTAACTGGCCACAGGGACACTGGGCTTCAGCTCGGCTCCCCTGGGGAGCCCCTGCTGCCGCACCACCCTGAGAAGGTAGAGGAGCTGTGGCAAGCATGTGCTACCCTCTGCTCTCCCTGGCCTGGCCCAGAGAGGTCCCAGAGAGGAGGAGGCCTTGGAGAGGGACCGTGACGCTGGTCTCGCCCTTCCCGGGCCCGGGTGTGTGGGGAGGACCACACCGGGCTGATTTAGGGGAGTTAGTCCTCCCGGGCTGCAGGCGCGATGAAGTGCTGGCTGGTGGGTGGGCCCCCGGGACATGGCCATGGGGCATGACCACCTGCACAGTGGCGCCAGTAGTACCTCTGAGCTCAGGGGTTCTGACACTGACACTCTTAATGGATTAAGGAATGGAAACCAGACCTGTTTTAGAGACAGCCTAGATGCAACAGAAAGAGTGTGTGAGTGTGAGTGGAGACTGAGAGCAGGGGCTGAGAGCAGGGGCTGAGAGCAGAGGCTGGAAGTGGTTCCAGCTACTTCGCTTCCCTGGGCCTACCTGTGAGCCTAGGATGACAGTATTGTCGTAATAAGAATAATAGCTGTTTTTCAGTCACTAGGTCATGTCTGACTCTTCGTGATCCAACAGACCTCAGCACGCCAGGCTCCCCTGTCCTTCACTATCTTTCAGAGTCTGCTCAGCCTCATGTCCACTGAGTCAGTGATCCCATCCAAACATCTCATCTTCTGCCTTCTTCTTGCCTTCATATTTTCCCCAGCATCAGGGTCTTTTCCAAGGAGTTGGCTCTTTGCACCAGGTGGTCCAAGTATTGGAGCTTCAGCATCAGTCCTTCCAATGAACACGCAAGGTAGAGATTCTTTAGGATTGACTGGTTTGAGAGCTCAAAGGACTCTCAAGGGTCTTCTCCAACACCACAATCGAACGCCTCAGTTCTTTGGTGCTCAGCCTTCCTGATGATCCAACTCTCACATTTGTACATGACTACTAGAAAGACCATAGCTTTGACTACACGGACAGCCTTGTTTGGACAGATCAGGAGGGTAATGAAAGCAAAGCATTTAGGACACAGTCCCAGCATGGTGTCAGCATGCATCGGTCATTGTCAGCATCCTCCTCCTCTTCCTCCTCATCACGGTCATAGTCTTTGGTGAGGCGGCTCTGAGGAGAGGCGGGTCTTTGAATTTGGAAGGACGAGGCCTCGCCCTGGTGGTAGACTTTAGGCTCAGATCCTGGCTTTGGTCCCGGGTGCTCTGGAACTCCTGAGCTGGCATCCGGGCGCTGGGGTGTGTGGGGCCCAGACTGAACTGCTTTTCTCCCCGAGTTCTCCTGCTCCTTGTCTCTCCCTCTGGGATCATGTCCTCTTCTGCCACTCACCGCCCTCCGCGTCCAGCTTGCCTGGCACCCTGACACTGTGCTGTACCTGGGGGCGCCAGGGTGGGGCTGGTCACACACAAACAGGTGGAACTGGGAGTCCAGGTGCCCCCTCCCAAGGTGCCTGGGCTGCCCCCCAAGGTGCTGCCCACACTCCCTGCCCTGGCCAGAAGATGCTGCCCCAGGACCACACCGCAGCCAGGGAGGCGGCTGGGGCTAAGTGGGGACAATTAGGCTCCATGCCACTGGGCTCAGACTAGCTCTCAGGACCAGGTGTGCCATCGAATCACATCACAGGGACGGCAAACGTCACGAAGATGGGGATGCGGCCGAGGCTGCTATTGGGCACTACCGAGAGACAGGGATAAAGTCTTCCAGGCCTGGGTGGCCCTCGCCGGCTGTCTTCTGTCGCTTCAGGCCGGGAACCACTCCTCTGTGTGGCTGCCACCCTCCCAACCAGTCCCTGGGGGCTTTGGAGCCTACCGCAGGCCTAAAGGCTTGCTGTTTTCCTTTTCTACAAAGTTGGCGATTTCAGGGCCTATTTGTGTCTATTATGCAGAAAGGCATTCCTGCCAGCGCAGAGGCCTGGGACTGTGGGCTTAGAAGTGGAAATTTCCGCTTCTCCTCCGGCTCCACCAGGCCACCACATCCCTGAGGGGGTGTTGGAGCAGGAGGGCCCCGAGACGGGAAGTCTTGCAAAGCGCAGAGCAGCATGTTCTCAGAGTGGTGATGATGTAGCAGGACCAGAAATGCTGGTGGCACGGTTTTGGGGGTGCTGACGGCTGTGGGGAGAGGGACCCCGGCCCCTCGGGCCGGAGCACCGGGGGCAGGGCATCCGTGGCGGGTCCCTGCTCCCTCCAGTACCCAGCCCGATCCCCCAGAGGAGCTGCTGCAATGGTAGCGC
The DNA here is from genome assembly GCF_002263795.3 of Bos taurus. Taxonomy (NCBI): domain Eukaryota; kingdom Metazoa; phylum Chordata; class Mammalia; order Artiodactyla; family Bovidae; genus Bos; species Bos taurus. Next base: position 47,841,929 of record NC_037353.1, read on the forward strand.
CGCCCCCTCCCAGGAGCAACTGGGGGGCGGGCTGCCAGCCGACCCGTGGGTTCTGCCCTCGTTCTCTGGGCACACCGCCCTTCCTCCCCTTTCTGGGTCCTGTAAATCTTCCAGGTCGATGATGTTACAAACGTGGGGCTTCCCTGGTGACTCAGAGGGTAAGGAGTCTGCCTGCAATGCGGGAGACCCGGGTTCGATGCCTGGCTCAGGAAGGTCCCCTGGAGAAGGGAATGGCAACCCACTCCAGTATTCTTGCCTGGAAAATCCTGTGGACAGACCATGGGGTCGCAAAGAGTTGGACGCAACTGAGTGACTAACACACACACACATTGCAAAAATGGTGTGTGTATGTGAGTGTGTGTGTGTGCATGCTTGTGTGTGTGTGTAAGACAGACAACCAGGAGAAAAAAGAACCCGATGCTGGGCCTGCTGTTCAAACTGTGGTTCAGATTTCGCATTTGAGGGCTGCTTCCTTCTCAACTGGGCTCCTGCCCTCGTGAGTCTGAGTCAGACCTTCCTGGCAATTTGGCGGAGCTATTACTGCGTTAATTGAGATGAACACCCTGTCGTGCTGCCACGTTTGGGAGGCTTATTAAGAACTGGAAAGTGTGTGTGGCAGCCCGAGTCTTCCCAAAGTGAGCAGAGTCCTTCTTCCCTGACGGAGAGGATGCCGGAAACTTGATTAAATTATCCAAAACCCTCATCAAAGAACCAGAAGCTTTCAGTCAGAGGCGGGATGCTGGGCAGGCAGGTGCTTAAAAGGGACGTGGAACAGGAGGTCGTCAGCTGATTCAAAGTGGTGCAGACCCTGGCAGGCTTTAATGACTGGAACGGCCCGGCACCCCCATGGCTCAGCTGGACAAAGTGACCAATTAACTCTGGAGAGCCTGGCGAAGGGGCCGTCCCACGCAGCCGCCTCGACTGTCAGCTCAGGGCTCAGCCCTGCACTCACGTATCCAAATATTGTGATATATGGATCCATTTGAGGTTTGCTGTGGGATAAAACAATGTTTGATGCTTTCGAAGGCTGGGAAAATATTAACAGCAGGAACCCTCTGATTTTAAAATTTCATTATAGAGGTTTCAGCTCTCTTTTCTTTTCCCCTAATCTTTTCTCTCCTTCTGCTGTGAAAAGCTGCACAAAATAATAATTAGGCAGGAATGTGGGAGCGGGGCTCCTCGGGAGGGTTGGGGGGCGCCTGGAAATGGGTGAGCAGAGGCTCAGGGGAACCCGGCCTCGTCAGATGCAGATGGCAGGGTCTTGGCTGGACTCAATGACCCAGCCTGCCTCCTGACCTCATTCTAGGTCCAGGGCGAGCCGGGCAGAAAGGGCTGGCCCTTGCGGAAGCTCAGCCTGTCCAATTGGGGCAGGGACCAGGCACCTGGGCAGTGGAGGGTCCCTGTGCTCCAGCCGTGCTCACCACCAGGCCATGCTCACCACCAGGACCAAGGAATGAACTCTTAGTCTCTGCTCTCATGAAGTCAGGACCTGGGAAAGCTGGAGCCAGGATGTCAAGGTCTCAGCAAGTGAACTCACAGGGGCCAAGGTCTGCGCTGTCCTCTGTCCAGCCCCTAAGAGCCCACGGGAGACCGTGGCAACAGTTCAATTTCTAGTTCATTTCCCGAGGCCGTCCTCAGCTGTACACAGCAGCTCGGCTGTGGGCTGTTTGGAGTGGGAGCAGAGGGAAGCTGTCTTTCCATCCAGCAGACATGCCCCCGCCTGTCCTTCAGTGACCCTCCTGACTCTTCTGGCCTCCTCTCCTGTGCCCTCGTCTGCTCCTCTTCTCCTCCCTCCTCATTAGAACCTGCGTCCTGACTTGGCGTGACCTAATTGGTACCTCCTGGAAGACTCCACTCGAGTGGAATGAAAGGAAACCTTCTGCCATGATGTGCTGGCGATGTGAAATGAGTCCTTTCCTATTAATTAACAAAGAGCATGGAGTTATGCCACCATGGAGAAGGGTGGGGAGGTATGGGGGGTGCGTGTGGTGGGAACAGCAATTAGGAACAAGCGACTGTAGTGGTTTCCGGGGCCAAGGCTCCTGCCTGGGAGGGCTCTGCCCATTCTGAGCAGTAAATCTCATTAACGGGGGGCGGGGGGGGGTGTCTCCTTCCTTCTCTGGGGGACTTGCCGCTAAGTGGGCGACACTCCAGTATACTGGTGTATGTGACTGTGTTGATATGGCAGACCCTTCTGAGGCTGCAACCCCGGGGAGGCTGTGGATGTGTTATCTGAGGTCCAAGCTCAGCCCAGGGTTCATGGACGGAAGACCTGCCTGAATTGATCCTTGGCTTATGGAAGTTGCTCCGGGCTCACTTGGCTTGTCTGAAAGCATAGATTCTTCTCAACCCCTGATGAATGAAACCCACTTTTCCCACACAGAGAGAGTAGGGTTGGAAAAGAACTTGTATAACCGAGAGATGGAGAGAAGTATTCAAGCGGGGCTCACCTGGCTCATGGGCCTCTGCCTCCCAGACTGGATGGTGGAGGGACCAAGATCAGGCTTCCCGTGAAACCAAGGCTGATGGAAATTTTCTCCTTGAGCAACTTAGCTTGGTCTGGACACACGCTTACTGGGGCAGCAGCTCCTGAGGCTGCTCCTTTGCAGGGCTTTTCGAGATTGTAAGGACCAGAGGGCCAGGGCTGTCTGTCTTCTCCATATACACCCAGTGCTAAAAACAGTGCTGTCCACGCGGCCAGCAGCTGATGGCCAAACGCAGGCCAGCAAGCAGTGAGTGGACTGGATTCTCAACACCATTCATGCTTCGGATAGCTGTGTCCTAAAGAAAAGTGAAAGTGAAGTCGCTCCATCGTGTCCGACTCTTTGAGACCCCATGAATTGTAGCCTGCTAGGCTCCCCCGTCCGTGGGATTCTCCAGGCAAGAACACTGGAGTGGGTTGCCAGTTCCTTCTCCAGGGGATCTTCCCCACACAGGGATTGAACCCAGGTCTCCCACGCTGCAGGCAGATTCTTTACTGTCGAGCCACCAGGGGCTCCTAAGAGGAAGTCAAAGTCCAGTCAAGAGTTTGAATGAAAATGACACACGTGTTTATCTTAATCAGAAAGGAAAATAACTGTCTATAGGTGAGCAAAGCACATTTGGACCAAGTCACTGTGGATTATACGATGGTGGCACTGACACGGATGGGCATCTCTGTGACCCTCTCCTGCCAGTGGCCTTCACCACAGTCCTGCAAAGTCATGCGTGGTATGGGACCTGTTTTGCAGATGAGGACTTGTAAGAGATAAAGGGACTTGCCCAAGGCCACAAAGCCAGCCCACGGTGGGGCTGGTCCTTCAAATAACCTGCCTTTGTTCCACGTTCATTTCTCCACAAGGCACTGGGCTGAGGACCCACAAGCGGGAAGCAGAGATGGTATCTCCTTGCTGCCTTTCTGCTCCCTCCTCATCATGAATTCTACAGCCCCCAGCAATGGACAAGTGCCCCCTGACCTGGCAGGTCACCCCCCACAAGGGGTAGGTTTCTTCCAGGGCCTCTCTGATCCCGGGGGCGCCTCACTGGGCACAGGACGTCTGGTCCATTGGCTGCGTCCAGCCTCGGGGAGTCCATGCTGTGAGCACGGCAACGTGCCGGTTCCTCTCCTTCCCCAGGGAGGCTTCCCTGGGCTGCGGGCGCCCAGGTCCAAGTCCAGCTCTGGCAGCGTCGCTGACGCAAGTGCGAAGCACCACCTATACTGAAAACTATTTTATGAGAATCTTTTTTGTTCTTCAGGGTGTTTATTATTTAGTCATCTTCATGGACGATGGGGGCTCTCAGCTCTACTTTATTTTCTCTTCCACTTCTTTAGAGACAGCAAGCTAACTAGAGAACCGCCCTCCTGTCCATCGAACTAACGAAACTGTCATTTTCAGCTTGCAATGACTTGTTTTCTCCACTCACGTGCTAGACTCCCAGCTTCTCAAGGGGAAGGTCCCGTTCGTCATCTTCGTCCCTGCGGCCCATACTGCAGGGGCACTCTGTCGGTGAGGTTAGTGCCCTCCACGCCCAATCGAGCATCCAGGGCCACCCCGATGGCCTGTCTTCAGAGGCGACTGTAGGTGGACAGAGGGGCCGCCCTAGCTGTGTTGGGATCCAGGTGGCTCCTGCATTAGGGGAGGACTCCAGGGCCGGAGTCCACAGCTGGAATAATCTTGTCACCACTGGGTGATCACTTGGCCTGGATCCAGGGTAGCTGTTGAGGGTGCAGGCTGGAGAACTAGACCAGAAAGAACGAAGAGCCAACTCTGCCATGAAGGCCCCCTGACCTTGGCAAACTCACCTGCCTCTGAACTCAGCATCCTCCCCCTTAAAATGGGGTGATTTTGTTGACCCCACAAGATGCTTGCAAAGATGAATGGGCAGTGCCCAGGGCCCCCGTGGCTGTGGTGAGAGTAATTGCCATACACTGTGCAGGGCAAGAATGGGGTAGGGGATGGGGGGATGCTGGTAACCCTCCAAAGAGAGGCCCCCGTTCAGCCAGCTGCCATCCCTGTGAAAGTTTGTTATTGAATCAAGCGAAGACACCGGAATTCTTGGCCCCTGGAGGAGAAGAATTCAATCCGGGGCCAGAGATGAGGCTTGATCGCTCAGAGCTTTTGTGTAATAAAGTTTTATTAAAGTATAAAGGAGATAGAGAAAGCTTCTGACATAGGCATCAGAAGGGGACAGAAAGAGTACCCGCTTGCTAGTATTAGCAATGAAGTTATATACTCTCCAATGAATCCAAAGAATGTCTGGAGGTTGTAAAGACCTCACCAGACCTACTCCCATAATTTACATTTTAAGATAACAGAATTAGCCAGTAGGTTTAATCCAGAGACTGTCCTCAGGCAGGATACATTATTGTTATATAATCCTAAGGAATGTAGAGAAGGAAAAAATTTTGTCCTTTCTTCCTCCTTGAGAATTCCAGATCCCTCTCTCCTTGGGCACCCCTAGACTCACTATCAACCTGCCCAGGAAATGACTCTCTCACCTGGCAGAGTGGGGGTGGGAGCAGGCATGGGCCATGGGCACCTTTCCCTCTGCCTGTGTGTTCATGTCACTTCTCTCCCCTGGAGATGGATGTGCCTGAGCTGAGAATTAAAGACCGACTAATCCTTGCTCCAGGGGTGACCCCATTTCTAGGCTGAGCACTGGAGCGGGAAGGGGTCGCACACTCAGGCTCAGGCCAGCGGCATCCCAGCAGAGACCTCCTTTGCGGCCCCCTTTCCCTTGGACTGGAGGACCCCCAGTCAATCGAGAGTCAAGGATGACACCAGCCAGGGTGCAGCCAGACTCCCCGGGATCTGACAATCGGCTCCAGGAAGAGCTTGGCAAGTGTTAAGTGGTTAAGTCTACGTATGTGCTCACGCGAGCGCTCAGTCACTTCAGTCGTGTCCAACTCTGCAATCCTATGGACTGTAGCCTGCCAGGCTCCTGTGTCCATGGGATTCTCCAGGCAAGAATACTGGAGTGGGTTGCCGTGCCCTCCTTCAGGGGAATCTTCTCCAACCAGGAATCAAACCCATGTCTCTTATGTCTCTTGCCTTGGCAGGCGGGTTCTTTATAGGGCTTTATAAGGAAGCCCTATATACAGTTCTAAGGGCTTCACTGGTGGCTCAGATGGTAAAGAACCCGCCTGCAACTCAGAGACCTGGGTTCAATCCCTGGATTGGGAAGATCCCCTGGAAAAGGGAATGGCTACCCACTCCATTATTCTTGCCTGGAGAATTCCATGGACAGAGGAATCTGGCGGGCTATAGTCCATGGGGTTGCAAAGAGTCAGACACGACTGAGTGACTAAGCACAGCACACATTTAATCATACTCTTGCTTTGAGTCAACAGAATGCTGTACTTTTTATATAAAAAAGGCTGTAAAACAACCACAGTAATAATAACTCTGCTTGTTTGACGAAAAGAGGCGGACAGGTGTATTTTTCTGTTTGGAGTTTTGTGGTTTAAACGCCGCCATCTTTATTTCTCCTGTCACCTAACTTCTGCTGTAATAACGCAGTTCCCTTAGAGATGCTCCATAAACCACCCCTTCCCGCTCGCCACGTCAGTCACAGAGCTCCCAGCATGGAACACCCAGACCCCAGATTAGAGGAGGAGGGGCATATTTTACGGCCGGTTTGAAAATGTGGTTGCTGCAGCTATAAATTAAGAAGTGAAATTGCTCCCATATCGAGTATTGATATACTATGCACGGCAGAAGCCCTCATCTGAAATGCATTTCTCGGCAGGTGGAGTGGTCTCAGGCCTGGGGGCCACAGTGGAGGGATGGTTAAGGGGAGAGAGCCGGCTGGGGGAGCCCTGGACTTGGAGCCTGGAGAAGACAGGAGATGGCAGGATGTGGTGTGGTCTTCACAGAGGATGGGCTTCCGGTCACCTGGCTTCTCAGTGTCTTGTGGCTGCACCAGGGTGGGAAGCATGACTCTGGCTGGGGTTCCCTGGGCACCCGGCTCTGGACACCATCTTGGCTCCAAGGAGGAGGGTTGGGCCATGGTGGCTCTGGACCCCTGAGCCCATTTCCAGCCCACTGTCCACTTCCAAGCTGTCTGATTGGTTTTCTGGCTGAACTTCAACACGCTTTAAACCTCACTTTTCCTAAGCTTCCAACCTCTCCATCAATGTATCTGTGGTTTAGAAGCAGGAACTTGTACATAAGAGAGGGCTGCTTTCCTAAGGAATCTAGAAAGTGAATCTTTTCGGAAAATCAACTATTCTTTCCCAGGGCACGTGACTAGTCAGCAGCCTAGTGAGGGCTTCCACCGCGGAGACTGGTTTCTAAGGCAGGTCAAATTACCCCGCACACAGTCGGAGGGCTGAATCTCACGTAACTCATCCGACTGTCAGGAAACCAGCATACTGTCCTGCAGAAAGGTTGGACTGCAGCTCTCTGCTCCCTCTCAAGGCAGCTTCACATAAAATAGTAATGAACTTGGGATGCTCGGAACCCCCTTGCTCAGCTTCCTGGGCTGGGGAACCCAATGGCACTGAGCATCGGAAGGGGCTTGTTTGCTGGGGGCTGGGGTGAGAGGCCCCTCCCCTGACTGGTCAGCACATGGACACCCTGGTGTGCTGAGCATTCCAGGCTTGACTGCAGTCTCTGTGAGGCCGGGTCCCTGCTGCCTTTTGGAGGGAGCACGGCTGGTCCCCACGCACACTTTTGTGGAGACTCTCCTTCGGGAAGCCTTTGGACCTCTCGAGTCTCGACCGAAGCTCCTGACGCTGCTCGCCTCCTTCGGGGCCCTGAGCACCCGAGGGGCCACATGACCACCTCCATCCTTGACAAGGTATTTCCCTATTGTATCTGCATGGCCTGACTCCCAGCAGCACGACAGTGATTACAATGGTTTCTTATGTTGGTACCGTATTGACATCTATCAATCAATGTTCCCTCGTAGCTCAGTCAACAAAGAATCTGCTTGCAAGGCAGGAGACCTGGGTTCGATTCCTGGGTTGGGAAGATCCCATGGAGAAGGAAATGGCAACCCACTCTTGCCTGGAGAATCCCATGGACAGAGGAGCTTGGCAGGTTAGAGTCCATGGGGTCACAAGAGTTGGACACGACTCAGTGACTAAACCACCACCTATCACAGACATGCCAGGCACTGTGCTGAGAATTTTATACCCGACACTTCATTTATCCCCACTCCCTACAATAACTTCAGCATCCTGACATCCCCACAGTCCTTCCTGTTATGGTGAGGAAGCAGAGACCCACAGAGCTCCAGAACCATACAGAAGAGGCAGAACGAAGGAGGAATGGAAGTGGAGTTTGAATCCTGGAATTTGACTGCCAGCCAGGTGCCTCCTAAATCAATGGGAGTGCCCAGGAGCTGTGGAGGAGCCCGTAGCACAGGAAAGAGTGGACAGAGGGTGCTGACCTCCAGGGATGCGGCAAGAGGAACACCCTCTTTGAGGCAGAGGACTGCCCTGCCCAGTGGGGCTTCCTGAGGGCGGAGTGGGCAGCTGGCTGTGTGTCCTTCTGTGTTATTAAATCTGTAGCCCTGGTGAGTTTGGAAGAGACTTGGAGACTGGCACCCTGCTTCCTCTGTGAGCCCCGGGCACGGGGACTGCAGGGACAGCCCGCCAGACCCTGGAGGACCCCAGCATCCCAGCTGCCTGTGTGAGGTCTGCCTGCGTGCTCCCAGCTGGACTGCCGTGTGCCATGCCAAATGGGCTGGCCGAGTGGCCCACATCCGTTATCATTAGCGCCCCTCTGCACGCAGGTACGCACGGCGTGGCCAGGTGCCGGGGCGGGCGGCCAGCCGAGCGGGGCCCACGCTCCTCTGTGGACGAGGACGAGGGACACCTGCTCGGGGGCTGGGGGCCGCCGCCATCATCCCTCACATCTCACGCGCCGCTTGCTCTGCCGGAGCGCGGAGCTGGCGCGGGCAGGATCTGCCTGCTGCCGGCTTGGCCGGCACCCCTGCCCTGCCCGTGGTCCTCTGTTCAAGCTCAGCTTTGAATGGCTTTTCAAAGAAGCCTTTTAAAAATGCGTCCGTTGCTCATTAAGCATTCAGTCACTAGGTTAAGGGCTTGGAAAGGAAGACTAGCTCAGAAACTTTGCCTTGGAAGTAAACATTTTTGCAATGAAGATGGAGTCAGGAAATATTCATTGCCCACGAACGGCATCCAGCCTCCTTGCGGATCCGGGTTTGCTCAGGATCTGGGAGGATAGGTCATGGATGCACAGGAATCCTTTCTCTTCCGGGGCACAAATGTGTCCCTAGATCTGGGAGGAGGCTCCCATTTTCAAGGCCAAGGCCAGCAAGCTGAGATGGTTTCTGGATCTACCCCAGCCTTGGCCCTGACTCCCAGGAAGGGAGGTGGCCTTGGCAAGTGGTCACTGGCTTCACACACCACCGATACCACCGCCAGGGAGGCTTCTTAGGCATTTCTGCCCATTTGTGGAAACCTCAACCACACACACACGCGCGTTTACTTTTTCTTGGAGTCTGTGTCTTTGTACCTGTGAGCTGGAAAACTCCAGACTCCCGTGAAGTTTATTGTCTTACCTGGATTCTGACCTTGGCCTTGACTGGCATGTGGGGACTGGGGCCTTTCTGATTGCTCTGAAAACAGTCGCTTAGTTTCCCCCAAAAGGCCTGAGAAGGGAAAGAGGGCTGCTTCCCTCGGGGAGTGGGTTGTGGCAAGATCTTGGGATCCAGAAAGAATGTTCAGGTCAAGGGCAACTGAGCTCCCTGAGGCTGAAGCCACTGTTTTCCCTTCCTCCCTTCTGCCAACACCTCCTGGGAGGGTCACCCACCCCGACCTCCACGGCTGGCCCTGAATGTCCCCTCCCTGCCTGGCTGTCTCCCAGCTGACAGAGCCACCTGGGCTGTGGTTGCCGTTTTGGGCACTTCCGTCTGCTCCCTCTTAGTCCCCAGACACACCCCTGCCCCTGTGGATCTGGACCGTATCTGGCAGAGTGGGATTCCCAGCCCCTTCAGACACACTCAAGGGCTTGGTGGTGGTAAATGCAATTTTGCCATGGGGGCTTTGGACCGGGCAGAGGACCGAGCCCAGGTTCGGCTGTCAGCAGACCTCAGCTGACTTGCAGTTCTGACTGTGTCTTCTTGGTTCTGTGCCCGAGGGAATGTTGGGAGGAGGCAGCAAAGTTTCCAGGGACACTCTCATCCTAAGACAAAGAACGTGATGTCCGTGGGTTTTCCATGAGATGGAGTCTCGCCTTCAGCACGAAGCTCAGTGTGGAGACAAGGAAGGTAATGGGCAAAAGAGAACCTGATTCACCATAAACTTTTGGGTATTCAGACATGTGGCTGCTTCTTGGAAGTCTTGGCTTTGTAAGGAAGGTCCCAGCTCCTCCTGATGTGCGGCGTGAACGTCATACACAAGCGTGTATCATACACAGGCCTTGGCCTGGCTTGTGCATCTCAGGAGCATCTGCGTACCCATGCCTTGCTCCTCGAGCAACAGCTGGGTGCGCCCCCCTGCCCTGAGCACTGTGTGCAGTTCCTAGAGGGGGTCAAGGAAGGTGGAAAGATGTAGCAAGGAGGGAGCAGAACCTGCTGGCTTAAGCTTTTCAAGGCCGAACTTGAATGTATCTGATTGAGTAACGGTCCCTTTGACCTCAGGGCAAGACGCACCTGAGGGTGGGGATTTGTCCGGCTTTCCCAGGCTGCGTCCACAGAAGTCCGCTTGCGTCGCCGGGTCTCATCAATAGGTCTGTGATGACGCCAGTGCTGACACCACTAGCTTTCGTGTATTGGATGATGAAGGCAGGGAATTTTCGTCTAAACTCAGGATTTTGTCTGTTAGTATTTCCTCTATTATTAGCTGTTTTCCTGCTGTACCATCTTGTTGTGAGTGTGTGTGTGTGAGTGTGAGCCTGTTCACGTGTGCAGTAGAGATTCCTAGAGTGGTAGTAAGATATACACACTGTTATTGTTCAGTCACTAAGTCATGTCCGACTCTTTGCTTCCCACGGACTGTGGCCCCCGCCAGGCTCCTCTGTCTATGGGATTTCCCAGGCAAGAACACTGGAGTGGGTTGCCATTCCCTTCTCCGGGGGATCTTCCCAACCCAGGGATTGAACCTGCGTCTCCTGCATTGTAGGCAGATTCTTCACTACTGAGACACCTGGGAAGCCCAAGATATCCTTAAAACAGGTAATCCACAATGACCTGCCACAGGGGGGACTCTGCTCAATATTCTGTACTAACCTGAACAGGAAAAGAATTTGCAAAACATAGATACGTGTGTATGTTTAACTGAATCACATTGTTGTATACTTGAAACCAACATGACATTGCAAATCAGTTATACTCCAATATAAAATTAAAGTGTAAACATTCTGTGTAGAAGCATAAATAAAAGACTGCGAAAAGAAAAAAAGAAAGAAAATGCCGCCCCTTGGTGAGAGAAGGCAGGGAAGCAAGCAGCCCCGGACCCACAGCGGGCCTCCCTTCTGGCGTCTGCCCTCTGCATGTCCAACAGGTACGCTGTCCTCTGCAGGGCCTCGCGTGTGCTCCCCTCCAGGACACCGGTGGGGAGGGGTTCTGCTGAGATCCAACCTGTAGATGACGGACCAGAGCCTCAGAGGCAGGGTCAAGACCCAGGCCCTGGTCTCCCTACTTTTCATCAAGCTTCCTGTTGGACGGTATTGTAGCCGGTTTACTACCAGTAACAGCGGCCCCGGGGGCTTCTCACTGGTGCTGCCCAGGCTGGAGCTGACCTGGTGATGAGCTGCAAGCCCTGTAGGAGTGGAGCCCCCTCCTCTTGCCCAGTCAGACCTCCCCCTACCCGAACCCAGCGTGGGCAGCTGTGTCTCTGAGGGAGGTCCGGACACTTCCAGCAGGAAATTGTTGCCCCAGTGACAACAGCCGCTGACTCATTGCATACCACCCTGCACACCAGCATCCCCTGTGACCCACACCACAGTCGTGGAAGCTGGCTCCACATTCACTCCCATTTGCTAGATGGGTAAATGGAGGCAGGTGAGGAGCAGGAGCTGGCCTGAGGCGGCGCAGCTGGGTGACCCTGGGGGATGGGCTCTGGGCCCCCCGTCACCATTCGGGGGGCTGTCACAGAAGGAGGGAGCCCAGGGTCTCAGCAATTACCTCCCAGGCCGCACTGTTTCAGACGCATTTTCATTTAGCTGGGCATCTGCCTTCTTTTAAAGAAGATGCATTTCTAAAGCCACGGTTTGGGAACCATGAGAAACCCTCTGCTCTTTGGAAGCCAAAACTCTTCTGCTGAGCAAACCGCCTCACGAGTCGTCCAGCCTCCCAGAGGAGGGCCATCAGTCAGGTGGTCTGAGCGCGGACGGGGCCGGGGTGCTGTTGTCACACGGCCCATGTGGTGCCACGCCCGTCTGCACACTCACCCTGGAAACCTGCCTTCCTGCCCCCGCCCCCGCCGGCCCGCTTTCTCCAGCCTGGCTTCTTACAACGAAGACGAAGACGAGAAGGAAGACGATGCAGAAGCAGGAAAGACTCACTCCTCACTCCCCTGAGTGTTTCCACAGTGGGGACCCGGAGGGCCGTCTGGCAGACCAGTCCACGGTAGGGACTGAACTTTCTGGGAATTTATTTAAGGGTGGGGGACAGGGATAGGCATGATGGACACAAACTGGGCTTGTTTTGACCTGTTGCTAAGGAAAGGGGGGGCCCAGGTGGAGAATCACCCGACTACCTTTGAACTCAAGCATTCCTCCTCTTGTCTGGGAGCTGAGGGCACGTGGTCCCTTTGTGCAGCCAGCCAGTTGCTTCCAGAATTCCTTGTGAGCCTGCTGACCAGCTCAGGGGAAGTGGGCAGCTCATTTCTCAGTCCCAGACACTCAGCATCATCTCCCTGGAGAAGCCGAGTCAACGGTGAGCCTTCTCTGCGGCGTATGGGGGGATTAATGTCCCCGGCGTGGAGGGTCAGTGCAGTGGGCAAAGGCCAGTATTAATCGACAAATTAAAGCCAACGCCAACCTGGGCAGGTGAGAGGAAGTCTCTGAGCTTGATCAGAAACATGTTTCTGTTTCAGGTCTAAATAATGGGCTACAGGGAGGCACATCTGTAAATTATACAGGAAGCCTTCCTCAACAACTGATTCACCCTGACAGTTTTACTGGAGTCTATGAAAATGAGTATTAAAGATGTGATCTGTAGGCTTCCTTCCAGGAATTCCAATCTGGTTTCAATAAAATGGGGACACTGATTGGAAGTGAAGTTGCCTTCCGGTTTTGCCTTTGGCTATTACGTGCTCATTCGTGAAATGACTGAATTCCACAACTCCTTTTAATATTCACCTTTTGAGTTCATCTCCAGCACTGGACACATTGGAATGATTAAAATAGCACTGGCTTCCCATGCTGGGTGCTTTCTAATTTAAAACAGCCCAGGTGCTGAAGACAAATGAGTCCTCCTGGTAAGTCCATTCTTTTCTTTGCATGAAGTTGCTTGGTGCAAACACCGAGGGTGGAATATTAATAGTAAAAAAAAAAAAATTAAATACAATAATGCTCCTTGAGTAGATGCCTGGGGGAAGAGATTAAAGTTTGGTGCAAGGCAGGATGTGTACTTGGTGTGGGATTGTTCTGGTGTCATTGGCTTCTGAGCTTTTCACTCTCATCCTGTGTTTATAATCCCCGTGGGGCTCCAGGCTCTGCTTCCTTCCTCCCCAGGGAGGCCCCCTCTAGGTCAGCCGTGTACTGTGAGCTGACCTTGGGCTGGGCTCTCCCACAGGCGGTGGGATTGCACCCAGAGAGCTGTGGCTCCCTCTCCCCTGCCCCCCAGCTCCCCAGGGCATGGTCTTGAGAGGGCTCCCGGAGATAAAGCAGCTCCAAGTGCCACCAAGAAGAGGAACGTTAATGAGCTGATTCTTCCAACACACCCTCAACGAAACTCCCTTACCCCCTTGTTCTAACCACTGGGCTGATGTACCACAGGTGCTGTTTGTATCCGGCCTCCCTGAGGTTTACTGTTCAAGGCGGATGAGTACTTTCCCTTCCACTTCTGCTCCAGAATTCTCTCAGCCTTTGATGACAGGGAGAAAAAGTTGGGAGGGGGGGTTCTCACCCTACCCTCCACCAATATTTTTTCATCCAAAACTATTATTGGATATTCAGTGGGAGAAAATGGACCTAAACCCTTGGGAGACTGGGTTGGCACACATTCATTTGGAAATGTTGTTGTAGGACTGCAAATGTTGCCTTTTTTATATGCAAAATTCACATTTAATTTCCCCTGGTCTTATTGAAAATCATGAAAATAGGTTTCATGCATTTAATCTGGGATGAAATTTTGTTGCGTTTGCTGCTTTTCCTCTGAGGAAAGCTCAGTGGCCTGTGCTTTGGTGTCAGATGTCTGAGGATATGGAATGCACACTGCTGAGTGTGTCTAAGAGAAATGTCATTTCTTCACGTGATGGGCAAGAGACGCTCATGGGTTGAAATTAAAGACGTTTTCCTTCTCATCAGCTGTCTCCTCTTGGGCCAACCAAAATGAAGTCATGTCAGTGGATAGTGGCAGCAACGTCGGCCCTTGCAGGAAGCTGCCTATGACGGTGACCACCTGGCTAAAGGGACACTGTGCCTTCATTGACAACCTTGACTCACCACGTGTTCTTTTGCATTTAACTCTGATCACCATTTCTAATGTGGATTGTGGTGATATTAGTGCGATACTGCAGCCACGTGCAGCTCTTTAAATTCAAATTCATAAAAAGTAAATTAACAGTGCAATTCCTCAGTCACACCAGCCACATTTCAAGCGTTCAGTAGACGGCGACTGACAACCATGTTGAGGAGCTCAGTTACAACCTCTTTCCATTACTGCAGAAGTTTCTGTTAGGGATAGAGTTTACCACGATCCTAAGAAAATCTCGAGGAAGACGGGCTCTCCTTCCAGGCCACATTTAATTGAAGACCTGCCATGTGAGTGGGGACCTATGAGCAGCAGACAAACTTTGATGAAAAGTGGAAATTTCCCATGTGGCACCAAAGACTAAATCTGACCCAGAGTATTTTGAAGATGAGCTTGGTTAACGATGGTTCTGCCAAAATACTGGTGACGGATAGTAACAGGATGGAATTCTGAGCAGTTGCAATATCCCAGGTCTTCAAGCACTCTCAGGTCACTGACATTAATGACACGGGAGAAATGCTTCTTGTTTTCTGCAACATTATTTTTATTTAGTAACTCTTAGACATCTGGGGAACTGTCCCGCTGCAGGTTCTGAGTGCCCTGGCATGGAGGCTGGGAGAAGGCCCCCCCATACTCACCCTACTGATAGCACTCCATCCTTGTTCTTAGCCGGAGGATGCTTTATTTCCAGAGGTCAACACTTTCAGGACACGGGCTTGTGCTGAGAGATCGCTTTTTTTTATACACTGCAAATGACACAGAGAGGCAATGCCAGCCTCCCTGCATTTCATTCAAAGGCCAACAAGCCTCATGAAGGTCTATTATAAGCCAGATGCAGTGTCTAAATTGTCTCTGGGTGGTGATTTTGTGGCTCAGACATCTGGGGACCTCTCTTCTGTGGTCTCCTCCTGGAGCAGATCACACTGTCCATGCCCATCCAGCCCAGCCAAGACAAGTGACTGTGGCCTGGGATGCGCCAGCCGCGTGGTCCACGGTAGCATCCAGGAGAATGAGGTTCTGAGGAGGCTGATTCAGGACGGGAGGGTGGAAACGATAGGAAAGACCTGGGTTGAGCCTTGGCCAGTGGTTGTCTTGTTAGCTAGTAGTGAGCACTTGTCAGGTTCCTGGAATTGTCCTAGAACCTCCTGACACTTGTTTCTTCCAGCTGGTGCCAAAAACCTTGGTATCAGTGCTGCCATCTCCAACATGTGGATGAGGTCCTGGGTCATGGAGCTCAAGACCTACCAAACTCAGCTGCAAAGCCCAGACTCCTTAAGCCCAAAGCCAGGTTTGCACAGTGGTGACATGCCATCTCTGACCATGCGTGTGATTGCCCAGGCAACCCCCAGAGGACCAAGCTCTCCCAGACCTGGGATGAATGATGAGGACCATCCCATGTATGAGCCGGGGGCCCCATGGCAACAGTAGGATTCCACTGAGTTTCTCTGAAAACAGCCAGCGATCCTGGGCCCACCTCAGTGCTAAAAAGGGGCTGCTTCTCCCTGGGTGGGAGGGCCAGTCTTCATAGCCGAGGCTGATGAGTGCTCAGACAGCCTCTGTGACCCTCCCATCCAATTTCCTGGCCCAAGACCAGCCAGAGCACATAAGGCTAGATTCACACAAGAGCTACAAGTAAACTCCAGGTTTCCTGGGCCTTCCCTGGTGGTCCAGGGGTTAAGACTTCATCTTCCAATGAAGAGAGTGAGGGTTTGATCCCTGGTCAGGGAACAAAGATCCCACATGCCTCATAACCAAAGAGCCAAAACATAAAACAGAAACAGTATTACAAAAAAAATTCTATAAAGACTTTAGAAATGATCCACATCCAAAAAAAAAAAAATCTTAAAAAATCCAAGTTTCCTGCTATTGCTCCACCCAAGAACCCTCAGGAGGCTCTACCCCGGGGCCGAGACCCTGTGCTTCTCTGTCTGCGGCCAGCACCTCAGGTCCTGGGAGCCACTGCCAGCCAGCAAGGTGGACTTGTCATGGTGGAGCAGAAACCTGAGCGCCTGCCTCACCCGGAGGTGACCTCAGTGGGGAGGGAGTGGCCGGGACAGGCCTGGACCGGCACGTGTGAGGTTCCCCCAGAACCCGGTGAGATCTGAGGGCCCCGAGCCCCGGCTCACCTGCTGCGAGGCTCTGCACACGTGCTTGGGGGCTTTGCTCTTCCCCTCCAGAAAACCCAGAGATGAGCCCCGGGCAGCTTGGTCTGTGCTCTCCCTGCAGCTGGACTTGAAGTACAGATGGAGAGGAGATCCCAGTCTGCTTAGGCCTCTGGGGTTCTCAGTGCAGTCCAAGAGGCTGGTGTATTTAAGGCACAGCATGGTGGACAATCTGCAAGAACTGCAGGTATAAAGTGAATGCTTCCTTCCCAAAAGTTTGCTGGAGAACTCAGGCACCCCTGCAGAATCAGTGCAGACCTGCACACGTGTGTCCACGTGGCCAGAACCTGCCCTGCTCTCAGCGCAGCTGAGGATGCAGTCTTGCAGCTAGTTAGCTGTCGGCTTCTGCGGGACTGTATTGTCGTCAGGCCTGGGGTCTGGCTTGCTCGTCTCTCCACTTTCCATGCCTGGACAGAGCCCTCTGCACGGGAGTCTCCCAAGGGGCAAGTGAAGATGGTGGTTTGGTTGCTCCGTCGTGTCCGACTCTGTGTGACCCCATGGACTGTAGCCTGCCAGGCTCCTCTGTTCATGGGATTCTCCAGGCAAGAATGCTGGAGTGGGTTGCCATTTCCTTCTCCAGGGGATCTTCAAGGGTACCAGGCAAATCCAAGCTCCAGGCCTTCATGCATCCTGGGCTCGTTCTTCCTGTTCCTCAGACGTGGCTGCCAGGTTGGACGAGGGCACCCCTGGCCCCTGTGCCGAGCTCCTCAGCCAACTCTTACCTCCTGCCTGAATCCTGTGCTCCGTCAGCCTCCGCATCGCTTCCCAGGCTCTGAAAGGCTCCCAGATGCCCAGTGCACAGTCACGCGGGGTTGACTCAAGCGGAGAAGGCGGCCACAAAGGCCCCTGGTTACTTCGAAAGAGCCTCCTCTCTTCTCTCCAAATCGCTCCTGGTGTCTCTGAGATGCCGGCGCGGGAGGAGGGCGAGAGAGGCCGGATGCGGCTGCCGCCTGCCTCCGCGCGGGGCCCGCCACCTCCCAGCTGCTCGAGTCTCCGGGTGCCAGAGGGGGGCTTTTGGGGGGGTGGAGTGACAGCATCTTCTCCAAAATCTTCATCGACAGTAAACACTGCTAACTACCAACTCATAAAACATATCAGCTGGGTTTATGACTTTTAACCATCTTTCCAATTGTGCTATAAAATAAAGGCAGATGCCTTTTTAAGATCTTATTATTGTCAAGGGCCGGCTTCTCCAGCAGCACCTGCTTAGCAGCCGTCTGCTTGTTTATGACCCTTTTTTTTATAGGTGACAGTTTAAGGTGGCTCTTCTCCGGTTACAAAGAGTTCCTCCTGATGGCGCGGACGCGGCGCGCACCGTCGGGGGCCCCCGCTCCTGCCAGTGCTGAGGCCGGGTCGCAGTTTCACCTGGGTTTTCAGTTGACAGCCTCGCCACACACATCAGGCTCCGCCAAATGCTCCGCCATTAATTTATGATTTAAAGTAATTAACTTTTGCTGATTAAAGTAATTATTTCGAGTGCATTGCACTCGGGCCCAAATGATGCGCTCAGCCCCTCTCCAGTTTGAGCGAGCAGCATGCCAAGTGCTTAAAAGCTGCACCGGGGCCGGGAGAGAGACTCTAGCCTGGCTCTCGGATCTGCCACGTTTATGACTGACTTGTACTAACTGCTCATTTTAATGCCGGGTTCTGGCAGCACGTTGACACAGCGTGAAACCTTCATCCGGTAAACAAGACAAGCTTCAAGCCTGGTGACACCGGTGACAGTGGAAGCAGTTTAAATGAATCTTGCCTCCAGCCTTCCAGAGGTATCATGTTTTCACGCTCTCTCACTTACCCAGATTGGCCCTTAAACAGCCTACAGCTTCATCTGGCCTCGGCCAAGAGGGCGGGACACACGCCCCCCAAGAACCCAGGCCCATATGCCCCCAAAATCTGCAGCTGCCCAGCACTGACCCCCGATGACCCTCAGGGGCCCAGACAGGGCAGGGCTGGCTGGTCTCTTTGCAGGAGGAGCCCGCTTGGTCTGGGGAAGCTTCTAGGAGGGGATGGAGAGACACAGAGGGATGAGGGCTTGCTCGCTATTTCACATCTGCATCGAGCACTTGCCCTTCCTCATCGTGGCATCACCTGCCAGCAAGGCAGAGAGTCAATGGCCTGCTGTTTTCCTGGCTGGGAGGCTGCTGCAGCCAGGAGCAGAGGAGCCCTGAGCTGGAATCTCAAGGCTGGAAAGCCCTTCCAAATCTCAACCTCCCTCTAATTTCAAGGAAGGAGGTGTGAGCTGAAGTCCAGCACCCATGGGTAGAGCAGGCGGGGTTGGGGGGTGGTGGGTGCTGTCCATCGAGACACACGTGTGCGGGCATCCAGCCTTCAGGCAGGCCCAGGAGCCCTTCTCTCCCGGAAAATCCTGCAAAAGTGGTCACCACCACTGTTCCCGTTGCGTGTCTCCCTGTTGGGTGCCAGGCGCTGAGCCTTGGGCCCCAGAGGTGGTCCCTGGAAACTTCTCAGCGATGGGAGGAGGTGCGTCATGTCACTGATGAGTCACCCGGGAGTTGGTGGTTAAGTGCCACACCCAGAGCCCCTTAGCCACTGGACCACGGCAACAGCCACGCCCTTCTATATCCGAAATTCCAGAAATATGGTCTCTGCTTAATCTCTGTTTTTGTTGTTCAGTCATTCAGTCGTGTTCAACTCTTTGCGACCCCATGGACTGCAGCACGCCAGGCTTCCCTGACCTTCACTGTCTCCCGGAGTTTGCTCAAACTCATGTCCATCCAGTCAATGATGCCATCCAACCATCTCCTCCTCTGTCGTCCCCTTCTTCTCCTTCCCTCAATCTTTCCCAGCATCAGTGAGTCAGCTCTTCCCACCAGGTGGCCAAAGTATTAGAGTTTCAGCTTCATCATCAGTCTTTCCAATGAATATTTAGGTTTTATTTCCTTTAAGATGAACTGGTTTACCCATTCAAAAAAAATTCAGGGAGGCACAATGGCCTCTTAGAGACTCTTGCCTCCTCCTGCCCCAGCAAGGAGCCACCAGGCTGGCTTTTGAGAAGAGTCACGACTCCTCAGGGCCCAGGAGCCTTCTCACCTGGGAGAGCCAAGGCAAGTGGCCAACCGAAGTCCAATAAAAGCCTGGACTTTGGAAAAGACAGACATTGAGGAGGGGTCACTTCATGCTCCTGCTCATTGCTGTTTGTGGGGACTGTTTGAGGGGCTCCAACTTGCATTTTTATCTTTTCTCTTACTAATGATCCCAACACCCTGGGCTTTCAGTGAAACCACAAGGAAATCTAATTTCGTATGTAATTAAGTGCCTGATGGGCAGCGATCCCCCGGCAAACGATATTTCAGCTTAATGCTGTTGAACAAACATCACCGACAAAAGACAGTGCCAGAGCAGTCATCTGTGTGCTGGCACGCTCGCTGCCGCACGACGGCCACGGATCGTAAATAACCCACTTCACTTTTGGGGTGAATTAAGTGCTCTTAAAGGGTTTGATGAAAAGACCATCAAAGGGAAACATTCCTCCTCCATCCAGGAGTCAGGGCTGCGCCAGGCTGGTTGGGCAGATGCTCTGTCCTGCTTGGCACGCGCCTGTGAAGGCGACACTCCACTCACTGCCCTCGCAAGCGTCGGCACAGCTGCCAACTGGCAGAGTCTGGAACGGGACCAGGCAGGGGTGGGCTGGGAGGACGGGGCCTCTGCAGCGGAAGAAGGAAGTCCCCACCGCCCAGCCTGCGCAGGGAGCAGATGCTGGTGCTGTCTTTGCCCCCACCGGGGATTCTCAGAGTCCGGAGAAACGCTGCAACTGAGGAACTTGCATCCAAGTCAAGAAGAAGCTTAAAGTCAATCAAGAATCACGGGGGGCTTCCCAGGTGATGCTAGTGGTAAAGAACCTGCCTGCCAATGCAGGAGACGTAAGAGACGTGGCTTCAGTCCCTGAGTCGGGAAGATCCCCTGGAGGAAGGCATGGCAACCCACTCCAAGATTCTTGCCTGGAGAATCCCGTGGGCAGAAGATCCTGGCCGGCCACAGTCCACGTGGTCGTGGACATGACTGAGCAACTCAAAACGTGCACATGAAGCATTTGAAGATGGGCAGCCCTGCCATGGGGCGGGGAGGGGAGCGTGGCTGGCACTGCTGGAGCTTTGTCAGCTAAACATCTGAAAAAGCCAGCATCCAGCAGGGTAAACTGTCTGTTCTGTGGGCTAGGGCTGTTCTAAACAAGTTTTCTTTCTTTTCTTTTCTTTTTTCCTTCCTCTGGATTGATTGTTTTAGATAAAAAGAATGAACACAAAACTTTGAGAAAATGTGACTCACAGCCCACTTCAGCCAGTCCTCTCAGGATATGCCTTGTGCTCCACTTTTCTGGAAAACTCCAGGTTTTGAAGTCTCACAGGCCCAGGTTCAGATCCCAGCCGGGCCACTTACCAGCTGAGTGACCCAGGGCCAGTCACTGGGTTCCACAAGCCTCAGTTTCCTCCATGGCACTGCAGAAGGGGTGCAAAAGCTGATGTGAGCGTTAGAAACCTGGGGATACGAGCTGACTCATGGTCCACACGTAACAGGCAGCAGCTGCTGCTGTGCGTGTGGCTTTGCTGGGATCGTCATTATTCCTGCAGACACAGGGGCACCCTGGGCGCCTGAGCTGTGGTGGCTGAGCTCGGAACATGACTCAGTGGCAGCACCTGCCTAAACGGTGCCTGGGGATAGGAACACGGGTGCAGAATGAAGTGGCAGTCCCCTAATCCACCAGGGGTGGCCGAGGGAGCTGAACAAGTGGGTCAGCACGCAGCCAGGACGCCCAGGACCAAACCAGCAAGCTGCAAACCGGTTTTGGTTACTGTTTACGACACGTCATTCCCTCCCGACCGCCAAGATGCGTTCAGTCGACACTCGTGCGGGCACCTGCTCTGGGCCAGGCCTCGGTGTGGGTGCTGGACAAACGGTGAGCAGAGCACCACAGACAGACAGACACCGACATGATGCCCTCTGGTGATGCCCTCTCCGAGTGGACATTTGGAAAATATGGGAAAGAACAAGCTGGAAAATAAAGACATCTATTATTCTAGCACCCAGGGGTGTTTCCAGTTCAGGCAGCAGTAAGTTTATCTTGACACAGAGAGATGTCTCTTGCTAGCTGCCCTGGATCTTAAGGACCAGGAAAACACAAAACATAATTTTCAAACACATCATCCTGGTAGATGCATCCTATCCCGTTAGCTGTAGCACAATAAACTGACCCTACAATACTGGGTATCGAGTGGATGGAGTAATGGCCCCCAGCGACATCATCTCCATTTCTGGAACACAGGCACTGCCTTACATGGTAAAGACACTGTAGATGCAACTAAATTAAGGATCTCCAGGAAGGGAGATTTTCTGGATTATCCAGGTGGGCCCTAAATGCTATCACAGGTGTCCTCGTAAGAGGGGCAGAGGAGGAGGAGGAGGCCGTGTGGACAAGCAGGCAGAGGCTGGAGTGATGCGGCCACAAGCCCAGGAATGCCAGCCACTCCAGAAGCTGGAAGGGGCGAGGAGCAGAGCCCTCCACCAGCCTCCCAGGAAGCAGGGTCCCGCCTGCACCTTGACTTCAGCCCAGTGAAACAGATTCCAGACCTGAGTCCCCCAGACTGGGGAGGGATGCATTTCGGTTGTGTGAAGCCAGCACAGCCGCAGGAAATGAATCCACCCTTGAAAGAGGTACAGCATGGGGCATCTGCCTGGTAGGCAACATGGGAGGTGAATGAGAGGGTGACTGCACCGTAATTAAATCAGGACTAAGGAAGGTTCCAATTTTTATTTTCATTTGCATGATACAAAAAATAGTCACCCTTGGCAATTATATTACAAATCCTCAGTTTTTCTTTTTTTTTTTACATTGAAACAGGTGAACCTGAGCAGTCAGGTAAACACCCTTTTGGCCCGCTCCTCACCACCAATTCCAGTCCAGTCTGAGCTGGAGCTAAGTGACAGTTCAGGCTTCTTGCTGACGTGGCCAGCTGACGAGGGTCCTCCCACCTCTACTGCACCCTCCAGCCACACCTCCCCAGGCCTACTTGCAAACAGGTGCCTCCCGCTCACCGTGGAGACAGGTCTACATGCCGTTGCTCACTGGACGATGTGAGGTGCTGACCAGAACTTCCAACAGGGACATCTGAGCATCTTTTATGTGGACATGACTTTGTCCTGAACATTCTTTTCTGGAACAAGGAGAAGAGTCCATCTTTTATGTGGACATGACTTTGTCCTGAACATTCTTTTCTGGAACAAGGAGAAGAGTCCCGGTAGGTAGTCCTTGGAACAAATTTCCAAGAATGGCTTGGACACACTGTCCAGATGGCATGATGAAGGTTAGGGTAACTGGTGGAAAGTTGCCTCTGCCTCTGGGCTCACTTCAAGTCCTGATCACTTGCTCCTTGAAAGGAAAGCTATGACAAACCTAGATAGCGTATTAAAAAGCAGAGGCATCACTTTGCCAACAAATGTCCATACAGTCCGAGTTAATGGCTTTTCCAGTAGTCATGTGCGGATGTGAGAGTTGGACCATAAAGAAGACATATACAGTGCCAAAGAACTGACGGTTTTGAACTGTGATACCGGAGAAGACTCTTGAGAGTCACTTGGACTGCAAGGAAATCAAACTAGTCAATCCTAAAGGAAATCAACCCTGAATATTTATTGGAAGGACTGATGCTGAAGCTGAAGTTCCAATACTTTGGCCATCTGATGAGAAAAGCCAACTCACTGGGAAAGACCCTGATGCTGGGAAAGACTGAGGACAGGAGGAGAAGGGGGTGGTAGAGGATAAGATGGTTGAATGGCATCACCGACTCAAAGGACATGAATTTGAGAAAGCTCCAGGAGATAGTGGACGACAGAGGAGCCTGGTGTGCTGCAGACCATGGGGTCAAAGAGCCGGACACAACTTACTCACTGCACTATAAGTCCCGTTGACTTCCTCACCGTTTTCCCTGAATACGACTTTTGGTTTGCAGTCCACCATTCTCCTATGTGGCCCTCTGCCCAGTTTCTGAACTCATCAGCTGGGGGAGGCGGAACACAGTCCAGAAGCCACCCCTGCCACAGGGACAGAGCTGCATAGCGATGAAAGGCTTGGGGATCGGCGCCAGGCCATCTGAGTTCAGATTGGGCTCTACTGTGCTCTCCTTAGATGTGACCCTGAGAACACTGGGCCTTTCCGAATCCAATTCTTTGCAGCCAAAATGGAATTTTAAAAAGTACCACCTGCCCTACAGGTGCACGGCCTAATTAGGCGTTCCCATACGCCCTGGCATGGCTGACGTCTGGGACCTGATGCCTGGCTATAGCTATTAGAAGTATGATGACTTGCCCGGTGCTGGGTCCCTTGAAGGCCACACAGAGGCAGGCCCTGGGGACCAGCAGGGAGCAGGCGGGGGGCTCCTCTGCTTAGGGTTTGCTGCTTCCCTTGCACCAGCCTCACAGCTTGTGCTCTGGCTGGGGCCTGCAGGCACCAAAAGCCATTAGGAAGAATTTGTTGTCACCAGGCAGCCCTGCTCTCCCTGAACTGTTATCAATGAGCTTGTCAACCCAAGGCCTAACCTCCTTTGTTCTTCTCATCTGTTCTCCCCTCGGAGGTCTCTCCGAGCCCCCAGCTCCTCCGAGGGCTGTTGACAGGCTGCGTGCACCTGTTTGGCTGGAGGCTGAGCCTGGGGGTCCGGGCGTGGTGGAGAGACAGTAGGGGCTTCCCCCGCCGCCTGGCTCCCAGCGCTGGTCCGAGACAGGATGTCAGATGACAGTTGTCATGGCTGCAGCTGGTACGGCAGCCTGTGCCAGGGGCAGGGCGCATGGCCACATGCCTGGATGCACTGGGCTGTCCCTGGGGCCAGGCGACTCACCTCCACGTGGCCGCAGGTGGGGCAAGCCGGCCTGGCTGGCTGTGTTGAGGGCCGACAGCAAGAAGCAGGGTCACAGAGCCATGACCCCGCAGTGGTGCCTCCTGAAAACCCAGGGTGGAGAGGGTGCCCGCATGGGCCTCGTGCGGGTGGACCCACCAGAGCTGCCCAGGCTCGAATAAGCCGCAACCGCTAAAGAACTCGGGGTCAGACCTGGCTCTGTCTGCTCTCAGGACCAGGCTGACCAGCTAACAGACAAGAAGGGAGATGCAGCGGACTGAGTAGCCACATAGCAGGTGTCCCAGCAATAGCCTGGCCTTAGCGCAGGCACCACAGCCCAGTACAATGGACTAGGGGGCTTTACCAGTAGACTTGTGTGTCTCACTGTACTGGGGGCTGATACCCAAGATCAGGGTTCTGGCAAAGTAACTGTCACTCTGAGGCCCCTTCTTCTGGCTTGTAGTAGCCACACTTCTCTGTGTCCTTATGTGGGGGAAGGAGGGGAGAGAGAGATGAATAGAGAGTTGGTGTCTCTCACAAGGGCACCAATCCTATCATACCAGGGTCCCACCCTCACGACATCATCTAATCTTGCTGTTATTGTTCAGTGGCTAAGTTGTGTCTGACTATTTGTGACCCCATGCACTGCAGCACGCCAGGATCCCCTGTCCTTCACTATCTCCTGGAGCTTGCTCAAACTCATGTCCATTGAGTTGGTGATGCCATCCAACCATCTCATCTTCTGTCGTCCCCTTCTCCTCCTGCCCAGGGTCTTTTCCAATGAGCCAGCTCTTCACATCAGGCAGCCAAAGTATTGGAGTTTCAGCGGTGACAGCGCCATCCTCCTCTGAACTGCGGCCTCTGCGTGCACAGGCTGGTCCTGGGAGGTTGGCTCCTCTGGCAGCTGGAACAGGAGCTGGCATGTGGTTCCCAGCGGAGGCTGGCCCCATAGCGAGTTTGGGTTCTAGGCTGGGACTTTCCTCCCGGTTCAGAGGATGTCACTGTCCCCCACTGAAGAGGGAAAGGCAGCCAATCCTGTTCATGGGGGCTCCACCCTCTCAATCTAAGCCCCTTCCAAAGACCCCACCTCCAACACTTTGACCACCTGATGGGAAGAGCTGACTCACTGGGAAAGACCCTGATGCTGGGAAAGGTTGAGGGCAGGAGAAAGGGATGACAGATGGTGAGATGGTTGGAGGGCATCACTGACTCAGTGGGCATGAGTGTCATAAAAATCCAGGAGATGGTCCTGCCACTCTGGTTGAAACCTCTCAGCTTCACTGGCTGGGCTCTAGAAAAATCAACAGCAGGCTTCCAATGGGAGGCAGACAGGAGGAGGATGGAAGATGCCAGAGGGCTGGGGATGGCAGAAGGGAGAGAGCGACTCCTGCACCAAAGACGTTGGGGAGGACGCACCCATGGCCTCCCCGACCCAAAACACTGCGCGTGGTCCTCAAAGCCCAGAAGCCGCCTGGCCACGGTGTCACCTGGCCTGGTATCGTTCAGGTGACTCAAGTTGAACTTTAAAGGCATGCTTTCCCCTCTGTGGTGGCTTTCCCAGTGGAGGTGCCCACACTTCTCCCAGCCAAATCACTCTTGGCTTTAGGATGATGGCTGTAAGATCAGAGCTAAAAGCTCTTCATCCTGAGAATGGCCATTCACTCATCCCACTGGGCCAAACCTCACTGTGCAAGTCCACCCTCCCAGAGCTGTGCCTGGCCGGCACACTGCTGGCCCAGCAGGCAGGTGACCAGGGTGCTCAAGCCTGAAGCTGTAGGGCTCCATCTACCAGTATCTCCCAGCATAGAGCTGGGTCTTTGAGAGATGATGCTCCACCAAGAACTGGGGCCTCATGGGTGGCCTCAGCGGCCTGGGGCCTTCATTGACAGGGGTCTGATCCCATGCAGAGGGAAGTGGCCTGGTGCCAGCTGTCTGGAGAGCAGTCCTGGACCAAGGAGCCCTGATCAGTCTGGCCACTGCTCCTTGCCCCAATGTCCCCATACACACACAGGGACCTTAGCTGTTCAATGTCCCATTGATGGCCTGGAGGGGCACGCCAAGACAGAGCTCCAGAACTTTGGAGTGATGGCAAGGCCAGTGGGCGGGCAGCTGTGATGCACACAGACCCCAAGGGCTGCAGCGTGACAGAGCCGCTTCCTGGGGAAACACACCCAGCACGTGTCCTGGACACAGCTGCTGTGACCCCCGAAGGGACCCAGAGCCGCCACGTGTGAGAGGGAGCCTTTTAGCAGGCGTCGTTCACACGAGGGCAGCGTGGGGCGGCCGCTCACTCCCTCCCGGCTTCGGTGGGAGCCGGGCAGCCCGAGGGCCAGGAGGCCCACCCGGGGCCTCTGCAGACGTGGGGGCAGCCTGCTGGGGCCGGCCCGTCAAGGGCACGGCGGCGAGCGACTTCGAAAGCCTTGACATTTACACAATTTAGGCCTGTTCTGTGTATTCAAGGGCTTTCCCTCACAGGGTGCAGGGCCCTCAGCGGCCGGATCTGTTAATGCCTCATGCTTTTTGTGTTTCATGCGCCACTTCCAATGACTGTCAATGTTGACCTAAGCGAGAAACATCCAAACACGTTTATAAAGGAGACCATGGGACCTTGCACCACGCGACTCCTGTCCTGTGGAGCAAAAGGAAGAAAGATAACACCAGACTTGGTTTGTTTCTTTTTATTTTCAAGTGGTGGCCTGTTTAGCGAGCCTTGTCGTGCACATGGCTGTCGTCTTCCTGGGAGACTCAGGTTTTCCGTTCGGAAAACATCAAAGGAAAGGCCTTCAGACAGATGATTAAGTCGGGGCTCTTGGCATCTGCATGTGGAATTAGTGGCTGTAATGTGAACATTTATTCACCGATTGGAGAAATAGTTTCTAGTGTTTTCCATGGGGCAGCACACGTCACAAGCTGGAGGAGAGTCCTGGCCTCGTGGAACTGAACATCTGCTGAGGATGGTGATGAAAAAACAAGGACCCAGGTCGTGAGTTCCCTAAAAGGGGACAGGGGAGTGATGCGAGCCCAGAGTCGGGGCTGCAGAGCTGGGCACAGGAGGCCCACGGGCAGGGCACTATCAGGGACAGTGGGGCCTGCAGAGAGCGGGAAAGGGGCTGGCAGATTCTGGGTGAAGGCGGAGACATTCTGAAGCAACAAAAGAAGGTCAGGCATCTGATTAATTCTTCCACTCACTCCAGACATCACACTCCACACAAAACACGGAAGATGGGGGGGAAACTGTGACCCCAGAAGACGGACAGGGCTAGGCGATGAGGACTCTAAGCATGGAAGCCAGGTGTTCGCATGAGTGAAAAACCAACACTCTCTGGCAAAGTAGGTCTTTAAGCTGCCCCAAGAAAGGGCATGCATGTGATGTCAAAAGAAGCCATTGGTTTCCGCCTCTTTTGGGGCCTTGGGCTTGTCTACCAGGGACATTAAATCAGCTGAAACTTTGGCTGTGTCTACAGGAACCCACCTGCTCCATCTCTCCGCAGTGGGGTTTGCTGGTGGCCTCAGGCTAACATGTGCATCAGCCTCCATGTTGTGCTGAGATAGCTCGCCAAGCGGCCAGCTGAAGTGGGTTGCGCTTGGTGTATGACACCTCTGCCGCAGATGTCCGGATCAAGTGAGAGGCAAACAGACATGCACTGAAAGGAGGAGGGGCTGAAGCAGCGGTAGACTTGGTTGAGTAACGGATAATACAGCAAGGCTGTCAGTCAATCAGTCATCAGCAAGGCGATCAGTGAATCAGTCATCGCTGCGGTCCACTGCGTGCCAAGCTCTGCTCCGCACCACAGGAGAGTCCAGGGGAACTGGGCAAGGACTTAAACTTGAAGGACAGAGATACCTGTGTATCTACTAATGCTTGAGGAATGGAGATACCTAGGTAGCCTTCCAGCAAGGATAATCTGAGCAGAGGCCTGGAAGTGGGGGAGCCAGGAGGTAGGAGCCTAACAAAGCAGACAAACAGCTTCAGGACTGAAAGAGAGGACAAGAGAGGAGCAAAGGGAGGGAGAGCCCTGTTCCAGAAGTCCGAAAATAAGATTAGCAGCTGCAACACTGGACCTGGTCGCTGAGGACTCTTGGGAACATGTCTGTTGTGGTCCAAATATTTGTGATTCCCCCCTCCCAGATTCATATGTGACACCATAGTTCTCAAGGTGATGGAGTTGTTGTTTACTTGCTCAGTCTTTGACTCTTTGTGACCCCATGTACAGCAGCATGACAGACCTCCCTGTCCATCACCAACTCCTGGAGCTTGCTCAAACTCGTGTCCATTGAAACAGAGATGCCATCCCCAGCCATAACATCCTCTGTTGTCCCCTTCTCCATCTGCCCTCAATCTTTCCCAGCATCAGGGTCTCTCCCAGTGAGTCAGCTGTTCACATCAGATGGCCAAAATGTTGAAGGTAGGGCCTTTGGAAGGGGCTTAGGTCGAGAGGGTGGAGCCCTCATGAACAGGATCGGCTGCCTGTTCCTCTTCAGTGGAGGGACAGTGACATCCTCTGAACCGGGAGGAAAGCCCCAGCTTCATGCCCAGCCTGGAACCCAAACTTGCTATGGGGCCAGCCTCCTCTGGGAACCACGTGCCATCTCCTGCTCCAGCTGCCAGAGAAGCCAACCTCCCAGGACCAGCCTGTGCATGCAGAGGCCGCAATTCAGAGGAGGATGGCGCTGTTACTGCTGAAGCGCCAGGTGGAATCCCTCTGGGGGTCACGGATGGAGGAGCCCTGAGCAGGCCGCTGCCTATCTGGGATGCGCTTTGCTGCGTGAAGGGAAGCCAGGAGCAGGGGTGCTGGGGCAGACTGAGAAGGTCAGAGCTGGGTTTGAAGTTCAGGGTTGAGGATTCCTGACTTCAGGGTGGTCTCGTCATCCCTGCAGGTTTCCGGCTGTGCAAGCAGGTCCCGGAGGGATGAGTTTTTGGAAGACCGAAGTTTCTTCCTGAATGAGGGCTTGGGCTCAATACATCCACCTCTGGGATTCTTTATTCCAGAAAACCCAGGCCTGTGGCTGGGAGGTGCTGTGGTTTCTCAGTGCTCTCAGACGCAATGGCTCTCCCTTGGCTGCCTCGAGTGCATCAAATCTAAACACTTCCTTCTGTATGGATAAACAGAATTCCCTCTGTATCCTTGACTTAATTAGGGCCTGGAAAGATGGCTGAGCGCTATGTCAGTAAGTAAATTTCCCCCATTAACCTGCACATTTGTCATAGCTGCCTTTGTAAACCGACAGTGACTGCAGAGTCTAAAGTAACTCTAGGTGAAAAGATCAAGTTCAGACCAACAAAGCATTCATGCCTGATCACAGGAAAGAATTGTCTTAGAATGGTCAGCTCCTGGAGGTAAGGCCCTGTCCAACTCCATCTGGATGCTGGTTCAGGCCATCCTGCTGACATGCCTATTATGCCTGTCCTTTCTGAGTGAGCTGGGCCTCCCACCTCCTTTAGTGAAATTTATTTTTTTCCATAGCACTTAACATTACCTGACATGCTGAATGTTTGTTTATTTAAATTTCGTCTGTCCCCCTTTCTCTGTCATGGCTCCCTCAGGCTGCTAATAGCAAAATATCCCAGCCTGATTGGTTTAAACAATGGAAATTAATTTTCACACAGAGCGAGGGAGCCAGCAAGTCCAAGATCTGATGTCTGATGAAGTGATCTCCTAGCTCCTGGCCAGGTCTTCACGTGGTGGAGAGAGATTCCTGGTTGCTTCTTTTTTCATAAGAACATCATTTCTATAGGATCAAGGCTCCACCCATATAACCCCATGCAAACCTAATACTTCCTTAAAGGGCGCATCTCCAGTAAAGCATGTGCAGGGTTAGGACTTCAATATATGAATTACAGGAGAGAGGGTTGGGGGAAGGATGCAGTTCAGTACAAGCTCCTTCGGGGGCAGGACTGTGTCTGTTTATCCATTGTGTAGTCCCATCACTTAAAGCATGTTTGGGTACATTTGGATGCCCTAGAAATTTATGTTGAATGAATGAACAAATAAGGAGTATGTTTTTGGGGGGAGAACAACCCTCTATTGTATCCAGAGCCATGCCGGGCAGTGGTATCAAGGTGTGTAAGGGCATCTCATCCTACAACTGGCCCTTGGGGGTTTTGGTGGCCTTGATGCCAAGCTTTCCTGCCCACCTGGCCTCCAGCCACAAGCTTTCCATCACCCATGAAGCCTGGGGGTAGTACCTGCTGAGAGATCCACCCATTCCTTCCCGCCAGCTTTGGGTCAGCACCCTCTACCTCCTGGCGCACAGGGCTTTACCACTTGTGTTTCCTTTCATGTCCTTGAGCCTATTTAATCTTTACAGCAGCCTCCGAGGTCGCCTCTTGATCAGCCCTAGGTAGTAGACAGGGGTGGGGGCAGGAGAGGTTTGGGGAGGATGCTGAGCTGGAGGGAACCTCCAGGTGGGGGAGCATGGTTCAGACTCAGTCCTTCAGACGTGGCCCCCAGACGGGCGGCTATTACAGAGGATGCCCTGGACTGCGGGCAGGAAATCCTCCCACCCAGAGCTGCTCTGCCTCTCAGTACCAGGCCCCTTCAGCCCATCTGGCCTGGGGAGGGGAGAGAATGAGTTCAGGCCCCAGGCAGCTTGGGCCAGCGTGGGGTAGCTGGCCCTCCAGCATCTTGGCCTATCCTGGGCCACCCAGGGATCCAGGGGCGCCCTCCAGCCCACCCCCAGGACCCCGGTGGGGCACTTTGTGTCTGGGCTCGGGACGTCTAGAAGGAAAATAAGAAGACATGAGGCAGGAATGGGGGTGGATCAGATAGACACAGCAGGCTACTCAGGATATTTTGGAATCAGGGGTCTCCCCAGAGCCCCTCAAATGCAGAGAACTGCCAGCGTTCTCTGCCACAAGGAACCCAAGGGAGAGTCCGGCCAGTCTCCTGAGCTCTTGAGGTTGGCGCCTGGGGTCTACAGGACCCCCAAGGCCTGACTGGACTCTCGTCTAGGCCTGGCTGCCCAGCTGAGCTGGTCCCACCGCAGGATGAGTCTGTCTCCGCCCTGCTGTGTTCAGTGGAAAGTTTCCTCCTTTGTGTGTACACCAGGCGTTCTTGCTTCATTATTCAGAAAGTCTTTAAGCTGATGCGCAACCTAGTTAGCCTCATTAACATATTTAAATCACAATTAATTGGAAAATTACAGTAAGGTGTGAAGTGGGAATCGTTGCTTTCAAATGAGCATCTACGATTGCTGATGAAACCCAGTCGTTAGTGTCTTTCCAGGAAGTCTTCGGATCCCCAGCGGGGCTCGCCCGGACCCGGCACGTGTCAGCTGCACCTCCCAAAGTGTGGCTCTGCACCCCCACACCCTGCTTTGCCAGAGGCAGGAGTCACCCACCTGAGGGGCCTAGGCTGCCCCACAGTGAGGTAGGTGGGGCAGGGAGCCCTCGGGAGGGGAGGCGGGCAGGGGTCCGTTCCAGAGCAGTGGGCGTCCCTGCCTTTTCCCAGGAGAGGTGCGGCCCTGGGGTCTGAGCCTTGCTCTGCGGGGTCTCGTCACCATAAGGTGGTTTCAGGACACGAGACATGGCCCCCAGGCCTCCCCAGGGGGAGCTTTCTTGTTTCCACTGGAGTTCCAGGCCAGAGGGGATGAACATGCCGGCAGTAACAGTAACAACAGAGAACTTGGCAGAGGGCATCTCAGCCGCACTGTGGGCGGAGAGCTCCCACGTGACCTTGTCGACTCCCCCCGGTGACCTCCATCAAAGTCACCAGACCTGAGGCTCAGAGAGGTCACCGTGCTGGTAAGATCAGATGGCTGGGGTGTGGACCCACGCAGGCTGGCTCTCAGATCCAGGCATTCAAGCTCTGGGTTCTACTGCTTCCTGCAAAGTGGCTCCATCTCTCTCCAGCCCAGGGGAGAACCCGGGTGAGTGAGCCTCTGCTTGGTCCAGGGACCTGTGTGGAGAGAGGATGCTCTGAGCACAGACAGCGAGCCCTGGATGTGGTCCTGCCACAGCCACACGCCCGACGGGTGGCCGGACTCTGGTCCAGAGCCCTTGGACTCACTGTGCAACACCTCTCGGGCTGCCCAGGAACAAGAAGCCTCCTTCAGGATGGAAGGGGCCTGGGAAGGTGCAAAGGGGCTCGTGGGGCACCCGAGACAGGGGGCTGGAGCGGCGAAGATACAGGACTTGCTCCTCAGGCTTTGTGTGAACAGGCCTCAGACAGTGCAGTGTTGTAAGACGCCCGGAGGTTTCTAAATGAAGGCAGAGCGGGACCTACAACCAGGAGCAGGGCCTGCTGTGGGGTGGGGCAGCTCGGGGATGAGGGCACTAGGCCCAGTGAGATGGGGTCTTGGCCCCAAGCAGCCCCTCCTTCCACCAGGACCCTGTGGATCTGAGATCCTAGACTTCCCAACTGCTGCATAGGCATGTGCCCCCCGTAGGGTTGGGGAAGGGACCCACCCCCCACCGCATCACGGGGTGCTGTGGTCCTGCCTATGACGGAGCAGCAGATACCTGGACAAGCGGTGATCAGAGCATGGTGCAGGGGGATGCCACCTGGGGGAGCATGGGGATTTACTTCCCTTCCCACAGATGGGATAGGGAGGTGGAAACATTTGTTTTCCCAGATTCCCCGATTCGCCCCGAGGGTTCATTTCCGTCTGCGGCTGCCCTGCTCATGGCAAAGCTGAAGGTCCACCGGCATTTCTAGATATTTAACGCCTGCGCAATTAACCGATCGTGTTACGTAATGTGTTCTTTAATGCTCCATTTATCTCGTAATTGAACATTTGTGCTTTCTGTTAGAGTGCATTGATTTTTCACTTTTAAAAATTCCATTTGGAAGTGTGAGCAACCTTGCAGATTCAAAGCGGGAGCGGCAGGGCGGGAGGCGGTCTGGAAGGGCCAGGCCGGCTGCAGGCGGGTTCAGCGGCCTCCCTGGTCTCCTCCCAGCCTCCAGGGCCGCGTGGGCACCGCTCCCCCATTCTCTGCAGCCCTACTGCTGTCCTCTTTGCAGAGGGAGGCTGGTGAGCAGCCACAGGAAGGGCACACGGCTGCTCTGAGTGGGAAAACAGAGCAGGATTCAAACCAGGTAGTGGGAGTCTGGAGACCAGCCTGTGACCTCCCCACAGCAGGATGCTAACTTGGAAGCCAGGGTCCCATCCAGCGGTCCAGCGGCTTCTCCTTCCTGTCCACGCACAGCCCCGTCCTCCTGCCTCCCCCCACCAAGGAGGGCTGGATTCTGGCTGGAGGGGTGTCTGCTTCTCTCCACAGCCACTCGTGTGGAGCCGCCTCTGCTCTCTCTGCTCCAGACGGCAGGCTCCAGGCTGCCCGCATGGGACCGCCTACAGACCGCACAGGCTCCCTCTCTGATGAGCCTGTCCGGATGCCGAGTGAAAGGCAGAAATCAATAGCGAACTCGGGGCTCCCTGTGCCCCCGAGGCCCAGAAGCCGCCTCCTCAGTCGACTGTCTTCCAGGCAGAGCCACCTGTGGGGAGAGGTGAAGGATACATGAATTAATGAAAGCTCCCGTGGTTTTCACCTGCCCGCGCCCGCGTGTGTGTGCGTGTGTGCACCGTCCCTGGATGTCTGCACAGCCCGTTTCTGCATCTGTGCGCCAGCCCGTCCACACAAGAGCAGACAGGACGTCTGTGTGCTGCGGTGCACATACATTTCCTGTCTCCCGAGAGGGCTGTCGTGGGCAGATCTATAGATCTGAGTGCGTGCATCTGGGGTGGCTGTGGGTCTGTGCAGGAAATGAGGGTCTATGGCAACAGGTGTGTGTGTGTGTGTGTGTGTGTGTGTGTGTAGGAGTGCACGTGTATGCCATGTGGGTCTGTGGGTCTGAGCGTAGCTGGGTATAGATGCACGAGCACTCGTGTAGAGTGTGTGCTGTGTGCGTGTCTACACGCACCGGTTGTATGGATGTATATATACATATACACATATGTGTATATATATGTGTCTGCCGACTCAGGAAATGTGATTTACTCCGTGCGCAGCAGGCTGAGGAGTGGACTCATTCTAATCCCACATCTGCATTAGCCATAGACATGCCTGTCGCCCTCACCCCTCCAAGCAGCCGTGACCACGCCGTGGGGCCCCGTCACGCTGCCTATCACTGATTTTCTGGGCATGGACACTTGACCCAGAGATGTCCAGGTTTCCTGCCCGTCAGAGACCTCTGGTGCAACAAGATGAACGGGGATAACGGGCTTGTTCTCCATGTGGCTGCAGCCTGTCCTTCAGTCACTGGCCTCTTTTCTTATCATCTCTGCCTCAGGTTAGTGACGGTGACCCAAAGCAGGGGCTGCAACTCCTGCTGTGGTGACTTAGAAACCCCTGAGACCCAGAAGCCCAGCGGGCTCCAGCCCTTGTCAGCTCTGTCTGTCCTGGGATGTCCACGTCATCCCCTCGCTGCCTCTCCTTGTGCTCCTGAAGAGAGCCAGGGCTTCCCCCGGGTGCAGGACACCCAGGCTGGGTTCTCCCCGGCCTGCCCAGCCGCAGGGATTGCAGGAGCTCAGCCATCCAGGGAAGGGCCTGCCGCTCACCGCTCTGACCCCTTCCGCCTCGTCCCGAGAGTGCTTCGGTCGTCAAGAAGTCGTCAAGTGCATATATCACGGTGGATGGGGCTGAGCGGGGAGGAACTGTTGGGTTCCCCAAAAGACACACAGACAGCTGCCTGGGGGACCTACATCCAGGTCTGGTCTAACCATCACCTCCACCTTCACTCTCTCCTGTTTAGTAATTTCTTTCATATAATTCATTTCTTCAAAAAGAGTAACTGGACCCTGTGCAAACACCTGAAAAGACAAAGGCACACACAGACACGTATACACTCACACACATACTCACACACACACACTCACACACACACACACTCACACACACACACACTCACACACTCACACACACACACTCACACACTCACACACACACACACTCACATTCCACACACACACTCACACACACACTCACACACACACACACTCACACACACACACACAGTAAATGCAATACCCAGACCCAAGATGGCCAGCCAGCAGGATCATCATCTTGGGAGCAATGTCATTACCTCTAAATCTGACAGGTGGATTGAGGTGCCCCGCCACCCCCCATGCTTGGACTTTTCACCCCGATTAGGCCCACCTGCCCAAGGCATTCAGCGAGGAATCGTGTGCTCCTCACTGTGGGGCCCGACTCACAGGAAATGGGCAGCCGGCTTCTCTAGTGCAAGTGCTGACTTTGCACTCATTAGGGTGCTTCACTGACCTTGTCTGGCTGGATCTAGAGTTAGTGGTAGGCCGTGTCAGTGTCCTAGGACCGCCATAGCACAGTACCAGCAAGATGGCTTTAAACAATAAGATTTGTTCTCTAAATCCTGTTAGAGAATCCTCGTCCATTAGAGGGGCCCAAAGTCTGAAAGCGAAGAATAGGCAGGGCCACGCGCTTCCTGATGGCTCTAGAGAGGGTCTTTGCTTGCGTCATCCTAGCCAGTGGCTGCCACCGACCCTGGGCCTCCTGTGCATTTTCAATGCCTTATCCCAGTCTCAGCCTCCATCTTCACGTGGCATCATTCCTGTATGCATCTGTGTGTGCACATCGCCTCTCCTTACAGGGGCCCCAGTCATCCTGGGTCAGGGCCCGCCCTAATTCTAAGATATCCTCACCTCAAGTTGATTACACTTGCAAACACCCTATTTCCAAGTCAGGTCACATTGGCAGACTCCTGGTGAATGCATTTGTGGGGGACATTCCTCAATATAGTACCTGGGCTATGTAAGGTTTGAAAATGAGACCCTAAGGCAACCAGTTGGAAGACAGGCAGGATTCCATGGGGACTCAAGAGCTTCTGAAGACTGATAGATTGTATGAAAAGCAAAGTGGGGAGGGGCTTCCCACAGTGAGGTGACAGGTGGTCTTCAGGCCGCTGTGCCCAGGCCATCTCCTACTTTGTCTGCAGTGAGAAAGGAAGACTGCACTCTTGGGCTCCTTTCTTCTGGACACACCAGGGCCATCGCCTCCCAGGCTTTTCTGCCCAGAAGCTGAAACATGGTAGCCTTGCAGGGTCAGTCCTGAAAGAAGCAGCAAGTCTTAGCGTAGGTGAGCAGTGAGTTAGATGCCTGTGAGGAGACTCTTCTAGGCCGGTCAGGTGAGAAGACCCTGCAGAGGAGAGGCCACAGAAAGCCAGGAAGTGTGGCAGAAAGTTCCAGGGGTCAGACAAGTACGTGTGGACATTGCACTCAAGAGCTGATCGAAGAAGCACGCTTTCTGCCCCGTTCTGAGCTTGGCCGTTCCTTTCCCGAGCACACCTCTCCAGGGTGGGTTTGAAGCCATCGTTTGGACATATGTTTTCTTGCACTGTTGTAATGAGTATGGGTTGCCTAGTGTTAGCTGAAGAAATGCCAAATATTTTAAACTCTACTTTCTCACTCTGTATGGTACTAAATTTTCTTGTTCCTCTCAATTACTTCTGACAGAGAGAGTAATTCACTCCAGATGTCCAAATCAGAACAGGTGACCACGATCTCGGAGAAATCTAGCATTAGATGTGCTGTAGATGCTCCCTTAACTTATTCAAACCTTACACATTATTTTTGGAAATAATGCTCAATAATGAATACTCATGGTATGCCCATGTGAAGATAAATGAGTAAATCATGTGACAGGAACTTCCATGAAATCATGTTACTAGAACACTCTAAGGGCAAATCAGAGTACGAAATGTATATTCCATCATAATCCAGCCCTCATGTTTATGGAGTTGAAGCAAAAATTTGGGAAGACAATGCTTATATGAAATGCATTTTGATTCTTATCTGCTCTGTTGTCTCCCTCTTTTTAAAATGCTGTTCCCTGGTGGCTCAGCAGTGAAGAATCTGCCTGCAGTGAAAGAGACACAGGTTTGATCCCTGGATCAGGAAGATCCCCTGGAGAAGGAAATGGCAACCCACTCCAATATTCTTGCCCGGGAAATCCCATGGACAGAGGAGCCTGGCGGGCTACAGTCCGTGGGGTCACTAAACAACGACAACATGACCCTCTAAAGTGATTTCATAGCCCACTAATAGTTCACATATACTTGAAAAATATTGTTCTAGGGTCAACACATTGACCATTTTGGCAAGTTTCATTTTGCAAATATTTCTCAAAGGTCACCATTGAGATTAAGGGATGTGGAGAAAAGGAATGTTCCAGCATACTTTGTATGCGTTCAATGTATAGTTGAACACACCTTGAGTACTACTGTTCTTCAGTGGGTATTTGCAAGGTAAATGGAAACCGATTAGACGGCAATCTTCTTTTTTTTCCCAGAGTAACAAAAACTGAGCACCCAAAGGCCCCTGGGTGCGTGATGCCTTGCTGAGCCCCCCACCACCGCTGCTTTGGCGCTGGTCGAACTCTCTGGGAAGGATGATACATCACCTGCCCCACGACTAGTGATGTGTGCCATGGCAGCAGGGTTTTTATCTGTGACTTGATACCATATTTTGGTTAATATGGGCTGATGGACAAAGTGGGCACGTGAAATGAAGGGTATCATCCAGGGCTGTTCCAGTCATCATCCAGTCATCCATCCATCACAATGGCATCGTATTTTATTGAGAAAACTTTCAAATACACCTGTTATTAAGTCTAAGATTGTACTGCTCATCACACAAGAGGCCAATAAATTAAGAGACCAGTCTTGGGGACAAGGAATAACGACTTTATCTGGAAAGCCAGCAGACTTAAAAGATGGTGGACTCACATTGCAAAGAACCACTTTGAGTTAGAGATCAGGATTCTTCTATAGTAAAAGATGAAGGAGTAAAGTCAAACATTTCCTGGGGTTCTAGTCAGCCTCTGGAGCGAATGTGTTAATTTCTTCCTTCCTGCAGCCATTCACAGACAGGCCTGTTCAGGATGTTTCCAGGGAGCTAAACAAAGGTATTTTAGCTTGAAATACCTGTAGTTCATTACTTGGGTGGCAGGGATCCCAGAGATGGACCATTATGTATAATTTAAACTTATAGGTAACATCCCTTCAGTGATTAACTTAGAACAAAGTTCTTCCCTATTGCATACCCACAAATGGAGAAAATTGTATGATGAATTTCAAAATATTCATCAGCAAGGCTCAATATTTATTAGGATTTTGTCTTCCTTGATTTTTGGGGGGGGGCTGAAATATTTAAAAACAAATTCCAGATACTATGTCATTTTGCTTCTGCATGTCTCATCATGAAACACCGAAAGACACAGACACTTTCTCATTTCAGCGCAAGGTCATTGTCAGAAAACAAAGAGGAAAATGTATCTGGAAATATCCAGTGCCCAACTCTGAGTCAAATGGCCTCTAAAAAAGAACAATTATACAAATCCAGGTTCAAACAAGGCCCAGGCTGTATGTTTGGCCTCTTTAAATTTAAAGGGCCCTCCCCTGTTGTTTTCAGAGAAGGTGATGGCACCCCACTCCAATACTCTTGCCTGGAAAACCCCATGGACGGAGGAGCCTGGTGGGCTGCAGTCCATGGGGTCGCTGAGGGTTGGACACGACTGAGCGACTTCACTTTCACTTTTCAGTTTCATGCATTGGAGAAGGAAATGGCAACCCACTCCAGTGATCTTGCCTGGAGAATCCCAGGGACGGCGGAGCCTGGTGGGCTGCCGTCTATGGGGTCGCACAGAGTCGGACACGACTGAAGCGACTTAGCAGCAGCAGCAGCCCCTGTTGTTTTACTTGGAGACTGTGATGTGTTGAGGAAATCAGCTCCTCTGTCCTTTAGAAGGCATCTCTCTCTTGTTTCCTCACCATGTCCTTTAGCACCTTAGGCTGTTCTCATGTTTCTGTAAACCAGAAGCTACTTCTTAAGGCTTAATTAGATGTAGGTTCATTGTTTCAGGCAAAGATCCTTCAGTGCTACACCGAGTGTCCCACTATGAGACCCATATTGTCTGGTCGTCCACTTTTCATGATGCTCAAATTGATCAGGGGCTTCATAGGGCTACGTGACACCCTATTGCAAAGTTCCTCATCAGCCTTTCATTCAGCGGTTTCATGGACCGACCATCACTTCCTGAATCATGAGTTTCCTTGATGTTTGCAAAATGGTGATCACTAATTCTATCATCCTTTTCCTTTCATCAGCTGAAATTCTTCCATAAAGGAGACTTTACCTCCTCAACGAGATTTTATTTGTCTTCAGAAAAACATGGCTCATATAAGAGCAATTACACACTATGCGATTTCACCTGTTTTGGATTTCTCTGCTCAGTGAACAGATATAAGTATTGATATACTTATTATGTAGATATCCATGTTATAAGCCTGGAATGATTCCTCCTAAGGCGCCTGCCGTCTATGGGTCTCACTGCATCGTAGGGTCAAAAGGGAGACTTCAGGATTTGTTGGACTACTTCGGGCTAAAAGAATTGCCTCCTCTCATTAGAGGCGAGAGTGCCAGTGCCCTGCTCACTCGTGTGGCCTTCTCCGGGCAGGCCAGGAGACTTGGGTGTTTCTGAACCCAGTCTTGGTGACAGTCCAGGGCCACCTCCTGTCCTACAGGAAGTCTCATCGGAGGACTTGGTATCACCAGGAGGGAGGACTTGCCAGGTAAGGTCTCCAACCCTGTTAGAATTTGCAGAATGATGGAGCAGGGAGAGGAAGCCACGGTCAGACACAGATAGGGGCGGGATCAGCCACAGAAGCAGACATTTACATTGAGCTCTTCAGCGATTGTATGAAGGAGCCTTTGATCTAATCAGTGCAGGGCTAGTTCCCGCTTCCCTGTTACTCCTCTGACTGTATAAGGGATTTTTTTCATCCTAGTCAACCCAGTCACACACAAAGCCATGGTTTACGTAGCATGTCAACCTTCCCATGATTCCTTTGTAAGACACAGAATCTGAAAACTGATCATGTATTGGTGGTGGTGGTGTTTAGTTGCTCAGTCGTGTCTGGCTCTTTGTGACCCCGTGCCCATCAGGCTCGTCTGTCCATGGGACTCTCCAGGCAAGAGTACTGGAGCGTGTTGCTATTCCCTTCTCCAGATCATGTATTAATAGCCGAGAAAATGAGATGTTGGCTTTAAAACAGGAAAGCATCTTGACTATCAATTGGTCCCAAACTCTTGATACTCACACATACATGGGATTAGGCTAAGTAAGAAGGGAAGAGTCTAGGGACGTCCCTGGTGGTCTAGTGGTTAAGACCTCACTTTCCAATGCAGGGGAGTTGGGTTCAATCCCTGGGTGGGAGAGCTAAGACCCCACATTCCTTGTGGGCCAAAACGTAAAGCAATATTATAACAAATACAATAAAGACTTTAAAAATGATCCACATTAAAAAAAATTTTTTAAAGAAGGAAACAGTCTAGAGGTTCATAATTGCCCTCCATCCCGACACCAACATGCCCCTCTGCTCCAGAAAGGTGGTAACACGTTCATCCATAGAGACACCGATGACCCAGCCCAACCAAATTTAACCCAGGGAGAAAAGCAAACTGTCTGGCTTACCCTATGAGGGTGCCACTGGTTAAACTGGAGTTAAAGGTGAAGGTTATAGGCTTTAACCGCAAGTCACTGCAGACTGTTATGTCAGAGAAGGTCTGAGCAGGCAATCAATAACTCATGTATTACCAGCCAGTTGTTTGACGAATCCAACCCACCATTGACAGCAACACAGGTGACTTGACTGAAGCTTCCTGTCCAGCTCTTCTGTGTGTGTGTGAGCAACCTGAGGGCCTGGGAGTATATCTCCAAGCATTTTTCTTCTGGAACCAACAGGCTCCAGACTTTGAATTGAGTACACAGACCCAGGCAGGTATCCTGGAACACATAATGGTTGCGGGGAAGCCAGTTGGGCCTGGTTATTGCAGATCACACGTAACAGTGTGTAAAATCTCCCGCTGTTTGGAGATTCTTGTGCTAAGCAGGTTAATTAAACCTTAATTTGAATCTCCCAGCTTATATGGGTCTGGCCTTAAAATTATCCCACCTAATTCTCTGGCTATGTCTGCGTTAGTGGAAGAGGGAGAGGGAAGGTAAGGCGTTTTATATGCCTGAGTCATTAAATTGGCTTAATCTAATTAGTAGGTTGTGAAACAGTTGATGGAATTTGATGGACATGACACCTTAGGAAAGCCAATATATTTTAAAATATTATTTTTCTTTGCAAAACACTGGCTGTAATGTTTTTGGTATGATAACAGTTCATGGTCAAATTAAATTAGCTGGTGTTACCTCGGCGTCCCAGGTGGAGGCATGCGTCTCAGGCACCTACAGCTCTGGCTGGGGTCCCAGGACCCCGACTTCTGGAGACAGTGGCCCACTGCAGGGGCGGTCTGGCTTTGGGGCAGTCGGCCTGTTTTATGACTCACAACATCTGGATATTTGTCAACTTCCAAATGCTCGGAGAAAACAGCCCACAGTCTTCATCCCAGCCCCATGGTTGCCTGTGACACAGTCTCCACCACATACACACTCACACCATCCCCAAGGACTCTGGGTGCTGGACCTGGACATGAGTGTCTAACCTCCTCTTCACCTTTACAATTGCAAATATAAATCAATCTCTTGTCACTGATGAGCCCTCTGGGAAATTCCCTGCCTCGGCTCAGGACACTAAAGGATGTTTGTGAGAATTTTCCAAACCCAACCATACATTTGTCCTCGCCGATTGCCAGCCATCAGGCCACAAGGACTGCTTTCATAAGAGGCAAAAGCAAGTAAAATTCCTCCGGTTCCAGGTCCCTATTTTTGAACAGGTAGAAGTTCACCCTGTATGTTAGAAGCGCTGAGCTCACACTGCTATCTGGACACCTCTGCCCACCATAGAAAAACATCAACACACACACTGATGTGTATTCTCTTCTCCCGACTTGCAGAATTCTCTAGAAAGAAGTAAAACAAAGCTAAGAACATCCTCTACGTCTTGTAACCTAGAAATGTTTTTGTGGTTGAACTTGAGAAAAGGGTGCCCTTTACTAGTGCAACTCCATTCTCAACTCACTACAGGAGGCTGTGTGAGAAAACGGGCTAAAAACAGACAATCAATAATGTGTATCACAAACGCAGTGTGCTCTTAAATGCTCCAGTCTTCAGCTGTCTTTGAAGAGAAAGGGAAGGTGCAGGAATAACTAAGCCAGAAGTAAGCAGTTGAAATACTTATCTCCGTGAACAAAGGTCTCTGAAGGACGTTACAGCATGTTTGCTGGCTGGCTGACACCCCACGGAGATAAATGCCAGGGAATCACTTTTAGAAGGAAATGTGCCAGCCTCAGCCCAGGGTCCCCATGCTCCAAGCAGACACTCGGGCAGAACCAGGCCCATGACCAGTGCAGAGAATCTCAGATGCCGGCCGTGAACTGGAAAGAGGAGGAAGCACCCACCTGATCCTCTCCTGGCCCCATGAGGACCCATGCCCTGGACTGGGCAGGGCCCATGCCTGAAATATCACCTTGGAACAACAGCCCTGGTGCCATGGAGGTAGGAAGGCCACCCCGCCAATGAGAACACAGAGTCTCGGAAAGCAAAGGGCCCGTCTGCCTCTTGCCGGATGGCAGGGCATCTGAGCTACTTATCACCATTAATGGGGGGGCTTTGAAGTCAGGCTCCCTGGGTCTGAATCCAGATCACCGTGTACGAGCTGCATGACCTGGGACAGGCCATCCCACCTCTCTGTGTCCTTAGGTAAATCATGGATGATCGCAGTTCTGACTTCACGGGGTAAACTCAAGACCAAAAATGTGCCTTAAGTAGGAAGGACGTGGTCAGCATGAACTGTTGTGATGGGTGAGAAGGTTTGCCGCAGCCAGACCAGGCAGAACGCTCACCACTGTCCTCCTGATGGTGATTCTGTCCACGCTGCTGCTTTGGTGGAGGCGCTGGCATCACCTTTGCAGACATCTTCCGTGACTGGTGACCACGTGGCAAGCCAGAGGCAGTCAGACATTCATTAGGGGAGCCACAGGTGTGGTTTCAGAGATGCCACAGCCCCCCTGGCCACCACCCATCTTGCTGGCCAGGAAATCTGGTCTCTGCCTCCTGCTAGGCCAGCACCGGCCGAGGACGCCAGGTCTCCTGCAGGGCCCTCCTCGTCTGGCCTCTCTCGTTCCATATGTGTCTTTCTCTTGCACGTCTTTGCAGAGTTCGGGATGACCGTGCAGGCAGCCTCTGGCTCTAAAGCACATATGAACCTTCAAGGGGCGAATATTCAAAGACGTGAGTGTGCGTTCCATCAAAGTCAGGTCTAAGTGAAGCGGTGCCTGGCCCTCTGTCTCCTACTGTTGACGACCCTTCAGCTCCACCATCTCCCACCTCCTCTCCTTCCTCCAGTCAGCAACCCTTCCTGCCTGTTCACTGGACGCCAGCCCCTGTATGCCAGCTGTACTACTCTACTGTACTTTTCAAGGTACTCTACTGTAAGATTAAAAATGTTTTCTTTATTTGTTGCTTATTTTTTCCCATGTTATTTGTGAGAAAAGTATTATAAACCTATTACATTACTGTATTAGTAGTATATAGCCAATTGGGTTAGTTGGGTACCTAGGCTAATTTTGGGGCCTCCCTGATAGCACAGTTGGTAAAGAATCTGCCTGCAATGCAGGAGATCCTGGTTCGATTCCTGGGTTGGGAAGATCCGCTGGAGAAGGGATAGACTACCCACTCCAGTATTCTTGGGCTTCCATTGTGTGGCTCAGCTGGTAAAGAATCCGCCTGCAATGTGGGAGACCTGGGTTCAATCCCTGGGTGGGGAAGATCCCCGGGAGAAGGGAAAGGCTACCCACTCCAGTATCCTGGCCTAGAGAAGTCCATGGACAGTCCACGGGATCACAAAGAGTCTGACACAACTGGGCGGCTTTCACTTTCACTTAGGCTCGCTTGTTGGACTCTGTTGGACATGAACAACGTGCTCTTGGAACGGGACTTGTCCGTATGGACAGGACTTACTGTACTGGTCCTCTCGCCAGTCTGCATACCCTGGGGGTCCAGGGAAGCAGTAACACGGCCAGCGTTCCCTTTGCAGAAGAGAGTGTGGATATTTATCAAACAGGAAATTCAGTTTTAGTCAACTTCTGTATATTGGGAGGAGGTAGTTATTGTCTTTTTGTTTCTTTTTGTTGGGTTTTCTGAGGCCAATCTAGTAAAGTGTCCCACAATGTTTTCTGTGCAACGTGCAAAGCTCTCTCCTCTTTCACCTCTAGCACCCACGATGCCTCTCTGAGAGGAGACAACAGGTTCTCGGCCGGAAAAGTAAAGACTTAAAAGCAGGTAGAGGTATCCACCTCTCTCCATGAACCAGGGCTTCTAACCCTCAGCACTACAGACACGGGGGCTGGGACAGGGTCCGTGTGGTGGGGCTGGCTGTGTACTGGGAGATGTTTAGCAGCATCCGTGGCCTTGACCCACTAGATGCCAGCAGGACCCCTCCAAGTCGTGCTCCCTCATAACCACGCGTCCTCTGATGCCTGGAGGGGACTCTGATGTCCCTCCTGCAGACGTTCACATGGAAAGAGCTGGCTTGACCTGCAGCATCCTTGCAAATCTGGCTCTCACAGCAGATGCCCGGCCTGCTTCTAGGACCTACCTGGGTGGGACTGGTTTTCTGCACTGAGAGGAAGAGTCAGGAAGAACACTTGTGTTGGTGGTGAGCCAGGGGCAGAGGCCAAGGATGTTGCAGTCTGCCTTGCACAGAGAGAGAAGGAAATGCTCTTGTGTTGATGGGGGAGCAGGCCATGTGTGACTCAAGTCCAGGGGATGCCGGGCTCAGGGGCGCAGTGCGTCACTTGGGGCGGCTGCCGCAGCAGGCAGCAAATCCTCACCTACCTGGCGGGAAACCAGGCAGGTCGCTTTCGTCCTCCTTTGGGAACTGCCTGACGGTCTGGTCCACTCTGGGGAGCAAAGACCCCCAAGATGTCCTTTCTGTTGAGC
Organism: Bos taurus; assembly: GCF_002263795.3. NCBI lineage: Eukaryota > Metazoa > Chordata > Mammalia > Artiodactyla > Bovidae > Bos > Bos taurus. Next base: position 47,886,877 of record NC_037353.1, read on the forward strand.
TGCCCTGTCCCTCAAAGCCCTTCTGCCCTAAGCTTGCTGAGGTCCCAAAGGTCAAGGACATGGGCTGCTGACACCCTGGACTCTCACACGGATGAGGGTGCAGGACGGACTCTCACAAGGTTTGCTTTTATGTAAACTGAGAGATTCAGCTGCCATTCAGCTGAGCCTCGGTGGGTTCTTTGGTCGCCCCTGGTGCCAGGCTGGGTGTGTATGAGTCGATTTAGAGGTTCCCTCTCCACAGAGCTCTGGCTGGTGTGGCCTCACAGGGCCTCTGAGGGGTCAGCAGTGGCCAGGCCTCCTCCACTCCTTCTGGGTCTCCGGCTCAGCCTCTCTACCTCTGGGTCTGGTGCTGGTTCGGACTCTGCTTCTCCTGCAGGTCACACCCAGCAGCTTGGGGGCCCAAAGGTGGGGAGGGGATACTGAGGTTCCAGTCCACCTGTGGGTCCAGCTCAGCTGCCCGGGCCCACTAGGCCGGACCCTCCCCGACGCCATGATGACCGTTCCCTGCACCCCAGGATGGCGGGTACTGGGGGCTTCTGACTCCAGCATCAGACACAGAAGTGTCAACCCCGCATGGACAGAATATCTATCCCCACAAAGTCTTACGGACAAATGACTCCAGGGCACCTTTGCTATTTATACCCCTACATCAGACTCATACGGGCAAGAACGCACGTCAGCAGGCATCATTTTTAGGCCAGGAAAGGCTCTACTTCAGGCTCCTGAGCAGAACGGGGCCCCTCTTGCCCTGGAGGCTCCAGCCTGGGGTGGGAGGCAGCGCCACCAGTCAAATCAAGAACATCCCCACAGGTTTGGCCCAGCTCTGGTCCTCTGTCTCAGATACTGCAGAGTCAAGGTTTGTGAGGTTTTGGCATTTCAAGGTCACTTGTCCAGTGACCATGAGTATACACATCTAGTTGGTTTTCTGCTCTTTGTTGAATTCTTATGTCCCAGAAACTAGGCTAGTAGCATTGTATGGGACCACTTGATTGAACTTCATGAAACCTGTGAAGTAGTTCTGCCCCGTCCCCATTTTTGAGATGGGAACGTGGAGGCTTAAGGAGGATAACCCACTGGCCACACACCGTCTGCTCCGTGAAGGGAGAGCTCAGAACTTCTGCCTCCCTGGCGTGCAGATCAGACTGATTCGCTTATCTGTTTCTATTTCCCTCTGGCCTTCACGTATTTTTTTAGTTTCGATGCCATGACCCCACTGAAAATAGACAAAGAGAATGAAAGTAAATGTATTTAATTAAAAATATCAGGGAGAGAGAGGAATTTGCTGAAAATTCGTTTCAGGTGGCCAGATATCATGGGCGCCTCACGGGCGTAGCATCTCCTAGTTTGAACTGTTTCAGGAGAGGTAAAGTGCCGTTATTTGCAAAAATCAGTAAAGTGGCAGATTGTCATGTTTCTCGAGCCACTGTCCCAGTTAATTGAGACATCTAAAGACCACACAGGGAGCAGCCGAAGGGGTCACCCTGGAAATCTGACTCCCCAGGCTGGCACAGCACACGCGGGCCGGGCTGGGTTTGGTAGGAGGAGCCAAGAATGTCCTGTGTTCCTAGTGCCAGTTGGTTAACAGAGCGGCATCATTGTGGTTCTCCAAGGACAGGACTGTGGGGCCCAGCTCCCCGCAGAAGGAATCTGCTCCCCTTGCTGGGGACGGAGGTGGGGCCGCGAGCGGTGACAGATGACATGAGCCATCCCCACCCAGGGAGGCGCCGCTTGCCAGTTCTCCGGTGAAGCGCTAGAGGGGAGCATGCCAGAAAACCAAACGAGATTTTCAAAGAAGTGCTTTCAAGCTCGATAATGAATTTCCACTAAATTAAATGTTTGTTCCTTGTGGTTAAAAAAACCTAATGGACATATTACCACAATTAGTTCGTGCCTGCCACTTGGAAACCAGAATTAATGGCTCCAAAGTGTCTCTGCTCAGAGAATTTACAGAGAGCCTGGGTGGGTAAAACATATCTGTTTTTCTGTATCAAACACAACCCCCAGATAACCTAATAACTCACACGCTCCCCACAGCAGCTGCATTGACTCCTTTTGCCCTGAAATGTAAAAAGCTCATAAGATGATCAGCTCTTTGAGAAAGTATAAGAGGTTGTCAAATTTAAGTCTAACATCAAAATGGTGAGGGTGTGAGAAGGTTGAAATGGATATCTGAAGTGGAGCTATGGGTTTGCTCTCAGAGACCGAATGCTGAAGAATGGAAAACTCGAACAGGGTAATTCGCTTTGTGGAGGGGGGTGGTCCTCCAAGGGCTGGGAAAGATGGCCAGGCTCACTCTGCCTGGCTTTATTAACTCATCCTTAATTAGCCCGTAGCTTCGATACAATTTAGCTCGTGCCATATGGGCTAATATAGTGCTGAATGGCACCCCCCGTGCAGGTGACAGTCTGTGACACCGAAGGCAGATCAGCAGAAACCCGCAACAGCACAGCCTTAACAGCCACGGCGCCATTTGCCATGGCAGAGTTATGGTTGTGTAAGCACTTCCATTAGAAACTCTTATTTTCAAAGATTTTATAAATTACTTATTAAAAAAAAAAAAAAAATCACTCTGGGGTGGAATGAAACCCAGCCAGTCAGCTCGCCGCCAGGAAGGTTTATGGTCAACAACACTTGGAAAAAACATGTGGCCAGCGACTCAAGTTTGGGAAGCTCACTTCCCCTGCTCGGATCCCCCAAATCAGACCCAAATGCAGTTTTACGCTGAGTGACAGGTAGAGATCCGTGGTCGTTCTCCAGGATTAGACTTACCTGGCGGCACAGGTTACCACTCATCGCTCCTGGCGCTCCCGAGTTTGTGCTGCTTGTCTGAGTCGATTGGAGGAGGGGGTCCCCTGCAGCGACTGGGGGTGGACATGTCTTTCACCCCAGGAAGAGGGACTCTGGGCCCCATTCCAGGAAGGAGGTTTCAGAGGGAGGAGGGACTTACTCAAACATCTGTGAGTGTTCTCTTGGGCATGAAATCTGAGCACAAACCTGTAGGGAGGGACCTGATGGTATCTGCATTTTTTCATTCAGGGACCCCAACTGTGAAATTCTTGAGATTCTTTTTTTTTAAATTATTTCATTATTATTATACTTCTTGTTATTTTATTATTATTTTTATTGAAGTTAAAAGGATCTTGATGCTGGGAAAGACTGAGGGCAGGAGAAGAGGGTGACAGAGGATGAGATGGTTGGATGGCGTCACTGACTCAATGGACACGAGTTTGAGCAAACTGCAGGAGATAGTGAAAGACAGGGAAGCCTGGCGTGCTGCAGTCCATGGGGTCACAAAGAGTGGGACACGACTTAGCAACTGAACAACAACAACAACACATTTGCTTTACAATTTTGTGTTGATTTCTGCTGCAGCGCAAAGTGAATCAGCCATACACATGCATATACCCCCTCTTCCTTGCATTTCCTTTCTATTGTTGATTCTTGCCTACACCGTGTCAAGCTCTGGACCAGGTGACCATGGCTTGGCCACCCTTCTTGAGCCTCGGTCCCCATGGCCCTGATGTCTTGGACCCTCATGGTCCCCGTGATAGCCACATGCTACACTTGGGAGGCTACATTGGACCAAGGCCCTTCAGGGGGTCAGATCCATCCAAAGCCACTCTGTCTCCTAGTAGCCTTGTCTGTGGTTTTCTCAGGATAGTTCACTTCCTTTTACGAGGGCTGACATGCCTTCCTTCAGGATTTGGATTCTGCTTTTTTCTGCTCTATCGGTGCATTGCAGGTGCCCCGGGAGAACCCGAAGCCCTGATGTCCGGCTGCTGAGCGGTTCCACACGGCCCCTCCAGATGCAAGAAGGGTGGAAAGAGCCTCAGAGCAGGCCTGGGGGCTAGAGAGCAGACCGAAGGGCCTGCGAGGCTTGTTCTAATCTGTTGCCCCCAACATCTAAGCTGTTGGAGTTGAGCAATTTGAGCTTGGATAACCTACATAATCACATCTCTGAGCTTTTTCCTTGAGGAGTGGGCAGAATCTATCTAAACTTTGGCAGTACGCTGTCCACCACACAACTGAGCCAGAGGTCTCACCTGGGAGCTGCAACTGTCATCTGTAAGGGGATAGTCAGGAAAACAGTGGTTTCATGGGGTTTGGATGTTTTCATTCAGCTTGCGCGTGCTCCATCTCCTAAGAAGGAGGAAGAAGGCGTGGGAGAGGGGCTGAAGTGTCTCTCCCCTAAGCACTGACCTTGCTGATGGGTGCCGAATCTTAAGGAAGGAAACCGCCAGCTGGAGTCAGCCCTCCGGCTGCGTTTATCCCTTCCTGAGAGTCTGGTAGGAAATGAGGATGCTTTGGGCTATGGGGACACCCAAGTCCTGGGTGGCTTTTGATGCAAATGTGACTGTACACATGCGCCCCTGTCCTGCTTGCCCATCGGGGGTCTGCATGTGGGCTGTGCTGGGGAGAAGGGATCCCCTCCGGGGCTGGTCAGCCTTGCTCTGCTCAAGGATGTATATCTAGCGGCTTTTAATAATGTTCAAGTCATGACACAGCGCTGGGTGGGAAAATACCATTTCTTTATTAAAACTGCTTTATGAAGTCTGTTTTTCACCAACGCATGGTGCTGCTATGTGTGTGTGTGTGTTTGGTGTGTGTTTCCTCTATGGCTAAAGACGAGACTGTCTGCAAGTTTTGCAGACTTTTCTTTTGAAAGGCAGCTCCGCTGATTCGCATCCTGGACTGAAACGGCTTGTGCTGCGCAGACAGGCGCGCAATTTCCCCAGCTCTCATTGGCTGTTTATGGGGCTCCGCGATTTTCAGATGGTGCGAGCCGAGAGGATGCCAAATGTCTTGCCAGTTCATAACCAACAGCAGACAGGGCTCGTTTCAAAATGCCACTGCTCAGAGCATCTGTCGTTACTAAGGAAGATGCTCCAGCGCTGCAGAGGACTTCAATTCTGCTTTCCTCGTCACTCACCAATAGAATAATATGCAGTTTGTGGACGAAACAAACGTGTTGGGGCCATGGTGCCAACGGCTGCATTTTTTGTGTTCCCTTTATTACTGACCGTAAAATAAACTTTGGCCTTTTTAATAAATATAATAAAACCGCTCTGTGAATCAGGAGAGGGTGACCCATCACGTCCATTTAACATCTTCATAATGAAAAATGCAACCCCGACACGTTCAGCACCGAGGTTCATAACGACCACATCACCAGGCGGAGAAACTGCCCTGCTACCTGACGGCCCCGTGCTAGGAGGGGACCGAAGCAGGCCTCCACGTGGGCGTGAGCACGCACAGACACACACACACACAGGCACACACATGGCCCTCTTCTGCCCCAGGGTCTCTGGAACTCCCTGGCTAATTCGATAGCATCTCCAAAGGAATGCTTTTAGCTGCCTCACACTTTTCTCTCAAGGAGAATTTGAATAATAACGAAACGCAGGCAGAGGCTGCCCCAGACAAGATGGTTTCGTTTCAGTGAAAGAGTCACAAGAGAGGGAACCTCGGGGCGGGAGCCATCTGGGGAGTGTCGGCCAGGCGGGAGGCTGTCTCCCTGCTCCGTAAGCCTGTGGCCGCTTTTGATATTTGAAAGTGATGTAAACCAGAGGGCCCGGAGCGCGGTGAGCTGGGAGCTCGACCTTGGAAGAGGGATTGGCGTGCCTCCGTTCCAACCTTTCGGGCTCTGTCTTCAGAATCTGGGTCTCCGCTTCTTCCAGGGGGCTTCCTGTGTGGGGTGCCTCCGCCAGGGAGAGGCCGGCCCAGATTAACCAGGTGCCAGAGTGTCCCGCTGTGCCACCCCCCTCAGTTTAAGATACAGGTTTGATTCAAGAAGGATCAGCCCATCAGTGTGTCAGGAGCTGCTCCAGAGACTCCGAGCTGATGGTGGTCGTGGAGGGGCGGGGGTGGAGGGGCGGGGGTGGGGCGGAAGTTTGGCATTTGGAATCTGTGCAGGAATGATCCAGAACATTGACTAAGAAAAGAGGTACATAGAACCCACATCATCAAATTTTCAGCTTTATTTTCAAGGGATTTCTCTCCACAGTCGCTTTCACTGAGGTTTCATTTAAGCACTGAATGAAAACTCGTTATTTCGCCAATGGTCATTTGACCAAGAAAAATATTCTAAAAAGAGGGCGGGGGTAACAGTAATGGATGGTTTTCTCTGCCATGGGAAAGGGAAGTGAACGATGCATGCCAGACACACTGACCAGAATGCACTTTAAAGGCACAGCTTTGTCCTTTGATTCTCATGAAAATGACAAAAGCCACTGAGCGACAGGCTGTTTACAAGTGCTGTTGCCAGAGTCCCTGATCTCTAGGTGACAGGAGCAAGCTCTTTCTTGAAGTTTCTCTGGCTTCATCACAACCTGTCTCCTCTGTCTTCCGTCTCACTTCATTCTCTTTTGGTTTCTCAGCCAACCAGAGGGCCGACCCCTAGTGTACACCCATCCTGCCCATGCTCATCTCTCCTACCACCACCCCTAGCCCCCAGGGCACCTCCCCTACCCCATCCATCCAGAGTAGATTCAGGAAGCCAGGGGGTCTCCTTTCCCCAGCTGAATTAAGAAACTTTAAGCGACATCACAGGGAAGCTGAAGGATGTGCCTGATACGGTGTTGCTTCTAAGTCAAGGTTCAAAGACCACTGACGTGTGCACAGCCTGGCATCCTCATCCTAGAAGGGCCAGTGGCCTGAGACACCTGAGTCATCTCTGAGCATCACCCAGTGATTCATTCACTGCCTGGTTGGCCTACTGCGGGCCCCAGCCTTCTCGGGAGAGACCCTTTAAACTGACCTGTGCCCCGGAACCTCTCCACGTCCTCAGTGTCACCAACCCAGAGCATGTCTGCAGCTGCAGAAGCAGTGCCCCCCCGTCATAGACCCGGCAGGGCGGGCTGCCCCACGCCATGCTGTTTCCTGAGCTGCGTGGACACAGACTGTGGCTTCCTCATGTCAGAATTCAGTTCAGTACCCAGGGTGTGCACACCGCGGCCCTGTGCTACCTACCTTCACTCATTTGCGTCCCTATTTTAGCCTTGTTGATCTATTCACTGACCCTCATGGTCCCTCCTATCTGCTAAACCCTTGCATGCCGTCTTTTTCTAATTGGCGAAAGAGTGCTTTACTACGTTGTGCTGGTTTCTGCCATACAGTGCGAATTGTCATAAATATATATATATATATATCGGGGAAGGCAATGGCACCCCACTCCAGTACTCTTGCCTGGAAACTCCCATGGACGGAGGAGCCTGGTGGGCTGCAGTCCATGGGGTCGCTAAGAGTCGGACACGACTGAGCGACTTCACTTTCACTTTTCACTTTCCTGCATTGGAGAAGGAAATGGCAACCCACTCCAGTGTTCTTGCCTGGAGAATCCCAGGGACGGGGGAACCTGGTGGGCTGTCGTCTGTGGGGTCACACAGAGTCGGACACGACTGAAGCAACTTAGCAACTTAGCATATATATCTCCCCTCCCTCTTGAGTCTCCTTCCCTTCCTCCCATCCCACCCCTCCAGGTCATCCCAGAGGGCCAGGCTCTGCTCCCTGTGTTATTTAGCAGCTTCCCACTAACAGGCTTCCCAGGTAGTGTTAGTGGTAAAGAATCCACCTGCCAATGCAGGAGACATAAGAGACACACGTTCAATCCCTGGGTCAGGAAGATCCCCCTCGAGGAAAGTATGGCAACCCAATTCAGTATTCTTGCCTGGGAAATCCCATGGACTGAGGAGCCTGGTGGGCTACAGTCCATGGGGTCACACAGAGTTGGACATGACTGAAGTGATTTAGCATGCAGACACTATTTTACACAAGATATATATCAATGTATATATATCAATGCTACATTTTCAACTCGTCCCACCCTCTCCTTCCTCCACTGTGTCTGCAAGTCTATTCTCTGCTGGACTTATAAATTCCATCTTTCTAGACTCCATGTATATATGTATTAATATATGATACTTGTCTTTCTCTTTCTGACTTACTTCCCTCTGCATAAGAGGTTTTAGGCACCGTATAGTCTTATACAAGGTGTCTGTATCCTCAAAACCCCTCCCACCCGCCCGGCATTAGTTCTTCCCTGAGGTGTTGATCAGCCCAGAGGCTTCCTAGTTGCTTAAGTCCAGCTGGGGTGCTTCCTCGAACACACCTCCTACCTTGCACTTCCCCATCACCACCCCTAGAACCCTGGACTGTAACTTCCTATTTGCTTGCCGGCCAGCCTCTCAGCAAACGTCACACAGTAGGGCAGCATCTGCCTCAGGCAGCTTCCTAACTGCAACGCCCCACAGGCTGCTCTTGATGAGAAAGTGGTGGGTGGAGACCTCTTGCTGGAGGCGTTTCCCATTATTACCCCAGGCCGCCACCCTCACTGGATCCTGCAAGAACTCATTAGGCTTCATTGGTCCCCTTGTGTAGCTCTTCTCGGTAGCATCCTTGTACCATAACATTCCCAGCAATGCCTGCCATTGTAATATTCACAGAAAACCTTTCAAAGCAGCCTGCTGTCCAGCCTTCCATGGGCTTCTCCAGGTGCTGGGGATCAAGTCAGGACAGGCTTCATACCAGAGAGGGCACATGCTTCTTGAGGCAGCTTATGGCCCGGGAGGGCCTGCAGCCTAGTGGGGTTGTTCTTTTTCAGTTGCTAAGGTCATGTCCAACTAATTGTGACCCCACAGACTGCAGCACACCAGGTTTCCCCATCCTTCACTATGTCCCAGAGTTTGCTTGAACTCATATCCATTGATTCAGTGATGCCATCCAACCATCTCATCCTCTGCTGCCCCCTTCTCCTCCTGCCCTCAATCTCTCTAAGCATCAGGTATTTTCCAAAGAGTTGGCTCTTCACATCAGGTGACCAAAGTATTGGGGCTTCAGCTTCAACATCAGTCTTTCCAATGAATATTCAGGGTTGATTTCCTTTAGGATGGACTGGCTGGATCTCTTTGCAAGGAGCTCTCAAGAGTCTTTTCCAACACCACAGTTCAAAAGCATCAATTCTTTGGCATTCAGCTTTCTTTATGGTCCAAATCTCTCATCTGTACACGGCTACTGGAAAATCCACAACTTTGACTAAATGGATTGGTATATTGTCTGTAATGGTTTGCATGCAGGGAAATTTGGGGGTGAGGGAGGGGGCAAGGGGTCCCAAGAAGTGAATCAGAATAGGAAGGATGAATAAGTAACCGTGTCAAAGCATGCAGGCAGGAAGGCATGGAGGTAGGGCGGGTGAATGAAGGGGATAGGGACAGGTCCCCAGCACCTCCTGTCCACCTCCCCCACCTAAGGGCTCTCATGGAAGAAGGAGTCACCTCACTGCTTCCTCTTCTTGCTGCTAATTGGGGATGGTGATGGAAGGAAAACTCTGACCAACTCTCCAACTCGAGTTCCTTTCTATTTCTTCAGAGTAGAAGTGACGGTTCCATTTCAAATAATGTTAAATGACTCTTTCAATGGCCCACTCCAAAGAACATAGGTTTTGTTTTTCCAAAAGCCATTTCCAGATGGAACACCACGTCCCTTTGTCTGTCTGACCATCTGGTTCATTCCCTCCCGGACACACCTTCTCTGTCTCCCTCCTCCCCACGCCAGGTCACCTGCAGACGTAGAGCGAGACCCCCAGAGCTGGCTGGGGACAGCACCTGGCCAGGGTCACACGGCTAGAGTGGGACGTGTCACAAAGCCCTCAGCACAGTCCCTGCATTTTCACTTTTTCATCTGAAGTGGAAAATGTAGCTGCTTGCAGTTTGGGGCTTCTCTTGAGTTTTACGTTTGACTTTGTTATTTCGGGACTATGATTTTATAAAAATGCCTGGCTTGGAACAGCCTGGGGGTGACTGCCTGGGCGGGGCTCCCGTTGTCTCAGTAAGAGAGCTCTGATCAGGCCATTTGTGTGACATGTTTGTGACTCCTACATGTGTGCAAAGACCTGCCTCTCTCTGCTGGTTACTCTATAAGTGTTGTGTTCCTCTGTGTCAACTTGGAGGGAGCAGGGGGCCCTGCTTGAGGAAGGGGGCTGGAAATGAGGGAGATGTCAGAATGTGAGAAAGAGGTGCCTGACTCCTGCGCATCCCAGGACTCCCTTGATCTGTGGGCCTTGAGCTGGGAGTGGTAGACCTCCCAGGCTCTGGCTCTAGCCAGCCCCTCTCCAAGGAACCTGGGTGGTCTTCGTTCCCTGGGGCCAGAGCACAGGGTCTCCCCTGCGGAAAACACCGCCTTCTAGGCTCCTTTCTTGGATGCAGCAAAGCCCAGCCCAGGGAAACGCGGCTCCAGTGGCTGGAGAAACCAGAGGGGCCACTGATGGGAAGCGGGGAGTCCCAGGAGAGCATCTTCCACACAAAGCCCACAGAACCGGGGTGTATGGGAGCTTGTCCCCAGGTGTGGGTCCTGTGTTCTGTGCCTAGTCCTTAGCCGTGTCTGATCTTTGGGACTCCGTGAACTGTAGCTCACCAGGCTCCTCTGTCCACGCAGGTCTCAGGGCTCCAGGAGTTTCCTGTGTCACAGTATGTGAGTGGGGGACTCACTGAACCATGGCTTAAAATCAATAAGACAACTCATTTTGAAAGAGGAAGGAGAGACAAACCCAGGCAAACAGAGCTCAGAAAGGAAACTGGAAGGAAAATGAAGACGGATTCATCTGCATGGTTTTAACGTTCTCTAAGAAGAGACTCGGGATAAGAAGCCAATGGGACTCACAATCCTTCTATTTGCCACGGCAGTGACCACATGGCCTTCAAGCCCTCATGTGGCCCCTCTAGACAAAGAGGCTCCAGTCACCAAGCTCTTCTGTGCTGTCTTCACCCTGTCTAGAGTCTCCTCTTCCCTTTGAGAGTCAATTCCTCGCGAGGTTGATAAGAAGTCCAGGGTCCCCGAGGAGGAGAAAGGGGTCTGGGGCTCTCGAAACCAAGACAGAGGTCTGGAATTCTCAAGGAGGAGGAAAAGACAAACTTTTTTTTTTCCTTTCGTCTACATTCCTTAGTCTTAGTCACATAAAAGGGTTTTTTTCCTTTAAGCCTGGAACTGATGATTATACAACTCAGTTTCAACTCTGTACTAGGGATTATATAACAACAATGTATCCTGCTTGAGGACAGTTTCTCCTTCTGAAAACCTTCTGACTAATCCTGATATTTTAGAATGTATATTATGAGAGCCAGTCTAGTAGGATCTTTCTATTGTTAAGTTCTAATCCTGTTATCCCAAAATGTAAATTGTGGGAGTGGGCCTGGTAAAATTTTCACAAACTTGAGACATTCTCTTGATTTATTGTAATAACTAATTAAAAAGGTATACAACTCCCTTGCTAACATTGGCAAGGAGGGGGGGCACTCTCCATCCCCCTTCTGATGTCTGTGTCAGAAGCTTTCTTTGTCCCTTTTCTTACTTTAATAAAACTCTGCTACACAAAAGCTCTTGAGTGATCAATCTGGTCCCTGATCCCGAAGCTAAATCTTCTTCTTCGGAGATCACGAATCCAACATTGCTCACCATAAGCTCTCAGCTCCACATGGGTCTTTGTTGAGCCACAGACACTAGGGAGCTCTGGGTTCAAATCCTGTCCTTTCCTTTGGCCAAACACCAAACAGCTGCTGAGATCTACAGTGTGGGGCCCTGGGCCAGTTTCCAGGCTTTCCTATACCCCTGCTTTCTTACAAGTAAAGGATAAAAATAAAGCCATCTTAGAACAAGTGAGAGGATCAACATAAAGCACAGAGCATAGTACTTGATGCAAAGGAAGGGACAGATAAACACTTACACTCATTATAGAGGGGTTGGCTCTCTGAGCTGAATTTTGAAGGTCAGGGAGACTTGGGAGCTGAAGTGGGAGGGACAGTGCTGGAGGTGACACTCGATGGCCCTCCAATCACGGGCAGGGAGTCGCTCATCTCCTGACCAAAACTGAAGCTTTTTGAAGACATGTAACAGTTCACACGTCTTCTGAGGATCTTCTGAGCAGTGCTGGTAAATGCGTGCTCTTTTTTCTGATGGACCCATGGTCAGGGTGGAATGGTCAGCCCACTTCCCTTAATAAAAAACCCGCAATAAGACCCAGCAGGGAGCCTTTGTGCCACTGGGAAGAGTGACCCTGTGGAAACTTAATACACGACGAGAATGTCCACTGTGCTGTCATTACTATTATGGTCGTGAGAGCACGTGTTCAGTCACGCACTGTGGACTGGAGCAGTCTTGTGACCCTAGGGACTGTAGCCTGCCAGGCTCCATGGGATTCTCCAGGCAAGAATACTGGAGCAGGTTGCTATTTCCTCCTCCACAGGATCTTCCTGACCCAGGGATCTGATCAGGGTATCCTGCATTGGTAGGTGGAGTCTTTACCATGGACCCACCTGTTAGTTATTATTTTAATTATCTCCTATGCTCAACACCACTCAGCTTGCCCAACACCTTTCTCATAAGTAGGAAAAAATGTTCAGGTAGGTGGGGTATTCACCCAAGCTGGATTCACAGGGGTCTCCAACCCACCATGGTGTCTTTGGGTCCATCTGGCCAACCGAACCGTGACCAACCAGAAGCAGCATCGTGTAGCCTGTGCGTCTTGAGACCATTCTTGTCACATCATGGAGTCAGAAAAAAGGGAGAAAATGGAGTTTAAAAAGGAAAAAAACAATGCACACATTTCCACCTTTAGGTAATCGAAATGTGTGAAAAGATGGTCTTAGAGATCACCTGCGGGTCTGTGGAATGCTTTCTTTTCTGCTCTTTTTTCCTTCTTCTCAGAATGTTCTATCACAGTGGAAGAAAATAACAGGTCACCTCTATGCCTTTGGCTACTGGAAACTTTCCAAGGTGAACTAAAAATAAGTGATGGATGAGAATGTGTCCTTCTGATACCAGTGAGAGAACTGGGTTGGGTGAGAACGACCCCGTTCTCTTTGAAGGAAAGAGGCAGACTGCATGGAGAGGGCGACGGTGGGTGGTCAGGGAGACCAGGCTCTGCTTTGGTCTCCATCAGTCACGAGTCAGGGCCTGCAGGCTCTCTGTTCTCAAGCGTAAGTCGAGGGGCTGGGCCAACGGCTGAATGCTAAGAGCCTTCCCCTCTCTGAAGTGCACCCCGTTTCCTACAGCTAGGGACTGGCAGCTCTCAGGATCCTGCCTGCCTGGGCACGGTGGTCCTCAGGGCACCTGGTAACAGAGCCAAAGACACAGCCAAAGCCACGAGCAACTTAGCTGTTGTTGTTCAGTTGCTAAGTCGTGTCTGACTAATTGCAGTCCCAAGCACTGCAGCACGCCAGGCTTCCCTGTCCTTCAGTACCTCCCAGAGCTTGCTCAAACTCATGTCCATCGAGTCAGTGATGCCATCCAACCATCTCATCCTCTGTTGTCCCCTTCTCCTCCTACCCTCAATCTTTCCCAGATCAGGGTCTTTTCCAATGAGTCGGCTGTTCACATCAGGTGACCAAAGTATTGGAGTTTCAGCTTCAGCATCAGTCTTTCCGATGACTATTCAGGGTTGATTTCCTTTAGGACTGACTGGTTTGATCTTCTTGCAGTCCAAGGGACTCTCAAGAGTCTTCTCTAACACCACAGTTCAAAAACATCAATTTTTCGGCGCTCAGCCTTCTTAATGGGCTAATTCTCTCATCCGTCCATGACCACTGGAAAAACCATAGCTTTGACTAAACAGAGCTTTGTCAGGAACGGAGCAGCACACAGTCCCCAGGTGTGGGACCTGTAATGACAGTCAGGAGCAGAGACAGAAGAAGGTGTGGAGATGGTCCCCCACCTGTGGGGCTCCAACTCTGCCAAAGTGGGGTGATGCTCCCGCCAGTGAGGGGAGGGGAAGTCTCCTGGCAACTAACTTTTAACAAACTGCTTCCAAAGCTGCTTTAAATCACTTACCTGCTTCAATATCCTAACTGCCTGTGTATTTTTCATCTGTTCCCATCCCTACAGGCTATCTCCCCAATTCCGTAAATCCAATCTGTCATCACTCAGATATGTTTTCAGGCTCCGAGCAACCATTTTTTATACAAACCCAACGGGATTAACCTCCATCAATTGTTTAACTGCAATCAAGACAAGTTCATAAACAATGTAAATATATTTACTATACTCCTTTACAAGACCAGTGAGTGTATAACCGGCCAAGGAAGCAAGATCAGAGGGAATGCATCCCGATGCTTTATGGGACTATTCATGAGTATGGATTGCTATGTCTCTTTAATTTTACCTTGGCTGGAGGGAGCCTTATTTTCTTAGGGATTTAGGTTAGCTCCCAGATGTAAAAATCAGGATCAATCTTCTTTTCGAGTTAAAAAAGTCTCTCTCACATTCAGTCTTGCCATTTTTCCTCCAGGCCCTCATTTCCCGCTCCCTCTCTAAAAATAACCGCCAGCCGTTGGTGGAATTTGTTTGCTAATTCCCCAGGTTCTCAAAGGTACTTGCTGGTGACACACAATAAACTCGACCGGCTCGAATTCCCTAAGTTATCTCGAGTCATCTCTGGATGTTTCTGGGTGGATATGAATGTTTCTGAGCTCTCTCAAGTTCACATGTTCTGTTTTTCTTGTGAAATGAAAGCAGGGCAGCATTTTCAAGGATTAGGTTAGTGAAACACCCCCACGTGTTCACTTCTTTCATCTATTCCTTGAGCATTTCATGGTTATATTTCAAGAGTGTCTCCCAGTTAGCAAACACTATTCTAGGCACCAGTCAGCCCTAAAGGAAATCAACCCTGAGTATACATTGGAAGGATTGCTGCTGAAGCTGAAGCTCCAATGATTTGGCCACCTGATGCAAAGAACCAACTCTTTGGAAAAGACCCCAATGCTGAGAAAGATTTAAGGCAAAAGGAGAAAATGGTGGCAGAGGATGAGATGGCTAGATAGCATCACCGACTCAATGGGCATGGGATTGAGCAAACTCCAGGAGATCGTGAAGGACAGAGAAGCCTGGCATACTCAGTTCATGGGGTTGCAAAGTCAGACACAACTTAGTAACTGAACAACTACAGCAGTTCTCGGCACTAGGGACCCACCAATGGACAGACAGACAGACAGACAGACAGAACTTCCTGCCCTTGCGGTGCCTCCCTTCTAGTGCAGTGGGATGGACCAAACAGAGTACACAGGACGGACAGGTGAAGCACGTGGCTTGCTAGAAGGGAATAAATGTGAATGGGAGCGTGGACACAAAGAGAGGGTGGTGGTGTCTGAGTGGGTCCCTTGCTGGTTTCCTGACATAGAACTGGGAATCGCTGGGCTGACATTTAGCTCTGGCAAAGAGCATCAGCCCCTGGGCACCCTGCCTGCCCTCCTCTGGTCCCAACCTGTCTGCCTCCTGCATCTTTTCACCTGTGCACACTGCACCTCGCTTTCCTCTCTCTCTGAGCTAGTCCTGTCCCCCACCCTCCCAGGCCCCCACCGCTCCGGCTCTGCCCTGGTTCCTCCTCTTTTGTTCTCTGGTCTCCGGATACACACTGAGGTTTCTTTCGTGACTGTCCTTTGCTCACTGGCCTCTTGCATTTTAGTCTCTCTCTCTCTCTCTTTTTTTTTTGTCCAACAAGCAGAAGAATTCAGGCGTGTCCTGAGTAAGCCCAACAGGGAAGTGCTACTGTACTTCTGTTATGATAAAAAGTCTATTTTTACTGAAGAAAGGGAGTAGAAATTGGAATCAAACATTGGGGAAAAAATCAGAAATAATTTGCTTTAGAAACACAGTTATACATTTTTATGTGAGTCAGAAATCTGAACAGTTTTTGTTAAAATGCATTCCACAGAATTTGTACGGAGAATCTCCCTTTTGGTCAAGGTAGTTGTGCCTTCATGTAGAGATTTTCCTAGACCGAGTGTGAAAAGGATAGAAACACTCACCGTTTTGCACAGAAAGATGCATTTGCCTCTGGAAACAATCAGGATTGTGCAATTTCTGATTGAATGTGTGTTCCTAGATTTTTGCAGACACTTTAGCGCCAGAGTGAGAAGCGTGTTTTGGTGGGGAGTCCATTCCTCCTCACCTGTCTTTCCGGGCCACCGTCTGGGGGTGCATCGCAGTTTGCTCCGTGTTTCTCCAGCCTCCTTCCTGCCTCCCCACAATCCTTCAGTGCTCTGTCGCCCCCCCTTTCATGCCCCATGAATCCCGGGCACTCTGCCATCCCATTACAGCCTCCTTCCACATGCCCCCCTCCCCCTGACCTCTCAGGCAGTTCCTGGCACCCCTCCAGGACCCCCTACCTTTGGCTGTTAGAGTTTTGGAGCACAGCAGCTGTGACCGGCTTCTCTGCTGGGCCCTGACTCTGGGCTGGATGGAAACCTCTGCCGTTCCAGCTTGCACAGCCCTGGGGATGCCCCTGTGCATGCGGCAGGCTGTGTAGGCTCTCGGGTCAGAGCCAGGGCTCCGATGCCCAGCTGCCTTCCTTAAAGGGGACACAGGAAGCCTCCTTCGATGCCTGCTCACCAAAGTCACCACCGTCCGCAAAGTCCAAGCCAGTGAAGCTGAAGATTAAGTGTATTTCCGGTTGCTTGTCTCCCTCTGGTTAACTTTTTCAAAGTGTAACCTTCAAGGGACCTCAAACTCATGGCTCTGGGATGCGCACTGGCCTCATCCAGGCTGAGGGTCCTTGTGCCCAGAGGAAGGTGAAGGAGCAATGACCATTACTTGCTTGCTCTGGCTCCATTTTCAAATGCAATCACGCTCAGTTGCTAAGTCCTGTTCAACTCTTTACGACCCCGTGGACCATAGCCCGCCAGGCTCCCCTGTCCATGGGATTCTCCAGGCAAGAGTACTGGAGTGGGTTGCCATTTCCTCCTCCAGGGGATCTTCTCCACAGAGGGATGGAACCCACATCTCCTGTGTCTCCCTCCATGACAGGTGAATTCCTTACCACTGAGTCACCTGGGAAGCCCCTCCATATTTAAATAGAAGAGGCTAAATCAGAAGACTGCCTGCCCTTTGTAACAATCAAGTGATCACGCGGATGCTGTGAGGAAAATTAGCTGAGTGCAAAGCATCTTTACACGGAAACTGGGGGATGGCTTCATGCCCCACCCTGGTGGGTCCTGGAGGCGTGGATGGACTAGGGACCCACTGCCTCTGAAGCCCCCAGACTCAATCCTCTGGGTCATCTTGCTCCTGCAATCTAAGGACTGTTATGGGGCTTCAGACTTTTTCTAATTTCCACTCAGTAATAATCCTCCTTCCATTTTTAAAAAACTAGAGCCAAACTGGAGAGAGGGCCGAGCCATGCGATCCTTCCGCGGTAGGAGGCAGGGACACAAGCTCTCTTTGTTTCCATCCGTGAAGCCCTCGGACTGATGTCAACGCCAGAAGGCCATGCCGACAGCCATGCAGTCATTCTTCTGCCTCATTTGCATTCCAGCCCGTCTGCGTTCTGACCTGTGTAGAGGAATGCATCTCATGTAGAAAATGCGCGAGCAGAAAAACAAATGCGAGATGCCGTCAGACAACAGATGCGCTCCGCAGCGCCGCGCTGCACTCCACGCTCACGGTTCCCAGCTACATCTGCGTAGCTTCGGAGCCTCTGTTCGTGGTCTCTGCAACCTGGGTCACCACCTGTGTTCTGTTTCTTTCTCCTCCCCACTTAGCAAGTCAACATACACACTGAAAAAAAAAAAAGTACTGACTTCCAGCTCCTTCAGGAAACGGGGTCTGAGAAGCTTCAACTTGGGTATCAAGTCCTGCTGTAGATGTTGGAGGGTTGTCTGGTGCCTTCTCGGTGATTTTTGACTCCAGTATCTGGCTAAGACCATTGCCAGATCATTCTTCTTCAAGCTGGAATCACCCTCCATGATAGAATCGATAAAAAGACTTTGCAAATAAAGACACTGCCAGTCCCTTCCAGCTAGTTAACTGCTAGGTGGAGAAGTATCAACGATTCTGACTTTTGGGCTTCTTACTCCTGAACTTCAGTTTATATCTTTAAGAACTAATGCTTGCCTAGAGTTATTTTGCAGAAAAATTGGGGAGATTTTTTTCTCATTTTTATTGTAAACATCTTGTTACTTTAAATATTATTTTAGCTGTTTTATATAATTTTCTTATTTTGTGGCATCCTAGTTGTTTTTGCGTTGGTTTTCCCTGGATTGGCTCAGATCGTAAAGCGTCTGCTTCCAATGTGGGAGACCGAGGTTCAATCCCTGGGTCAGGAAGATCTCCTGGAGAAGGAAATGGCAACTCACTCCAGTATTCTTGCCTGGAAAATCCCATGGATGGAGAAGCCTGGTAGGCTACAGCCCATGGGGTCGCAAAGAGTCGGACACCACTGAGCTACTTCACTTTTACTTCACTTTTCCTTCACTTTTCCCCCTTGAGAATATAGCATACAATTTTGTATTTAACAGAGGGAAAACAGACCACGTTTTATGGAGGTCCAAGTTACATAAAATGTCAGAAATGAATGAGCGTCTTAGCATCCTGGCATCTGACCCCAGATGTACTCATAGAGGGAGATAAAAGTTAAAATCAGTTTCTGAAAAGACCTTTCTGAGGGACTCCTAGGGGTGCTGCTTTCCACGCACAGAGTTGCTACCCACCAGGAAGTGATGAAATGGTCCAAGCTGTTGTGTGAGGCCAGCCTGGGCCTTGGAGGATGGCTCCTGTCCCCAGAAGTGGCAGCAATGCTTCCCAAAGAGGGGGCGTGATGAACGCCCAGCTTGGCCACAGTGGGAGACAGAGCAAAAAAAAAAAAAAAAAAATCACTCTATACAACTTATTCAAGTGTGACCTAGCAGACACTCGGAGCACCTGAGCTGGTAAAGATACTCAGTCGAGTTAAAACCTGAACAATGAGATGAGCGGGTCGGGGATGGTCACCATCCAGGCCAGGTCTCCTTGAAGCCGCTTTTTCCAGGAATCGTCCTGCTTCGCTTCGTCCCCCGTGGGAAGGGTTGGGTCTTGAACTCTTTGTGAAGTCTTGGAACACATCACAAGGATTAATCACCATTAGCTCTTTATTTTAACAGCTGCCTGCTACCTCCAAAGCCCACGGCAGCTGCGGCTCCCTCCCTCTGCTGATATCCCAGGTCCGTTACAGCTGGAAACTTGCACACATAAAATGCAGATTTAAGCTGATTTTGAAATGTCTTATACTTGTTAATTGCCCCAATCTATATCACAAGCATAACATCGCCGCTTTCACTTGGCAGCCGGCTCCTCCTCGCCAGAGGCAGGAGCCTGTTTCTGTCTTCCTCTGGGTGAAGAGTGGACCTCCATGCACAGCCCTGTCTGGCCGCTTTCAGATCCCTGACACATTTGTGGACCGAATCTGTCCAGAAGTGACAGCGGTCTGTCTGCTCCATGCTCATCTCTCTCCCTGGATGGACGTGGCTGGCAGCTGAGAAAACGTCTTGAAGCCAGGTGAGCCTCCGGCAGCAGGGATGCTCTGAGTCCTAGAAATCTGGGGCTGTTTGCTGGACTTGCTGAGGCAGGAGGGAGACCTTGCTTTCCTGGTGCCATCGCTGCCCTTTGCCAACAAGACACTCACCTGACTGGTTCCACTCTAGCTTTGCATTTTTGCCTTGTTTTCACATGTTTGTGAATGGTCCGCATTGACACGTGAATTTCTTCAGCCTCTGATGGTGTGGACTATGAAATCTAGTGAGAAATGAGTATTTGAAGAATTTGCGAGCGTGAATGTGTGCCAGCCTGCAGTGCTCGTGGACACAGAAATATGTTTTATCCCGGTTCCGAGATATGTGGGTAAGATGGGGTCACTGCAATTTAATTATAGACTTTTTTTTTTGGTCTTGTAGCAAATTGTATTCTAACATAAAGAAACACAGGAGGAGGAATTCAAAATCTACCCTGTTGAAAAGTAAGTTAATTGTAACATGTGAGGCTATCTGGGATACTCTGTAGAAGTTTCAACAGGAATAGATTCACTGACATTTTAAATCACAAAGAAAAGCCTTATTTATACTTTGAAATGGTTCTGAGCGGTTTGGTTTTTAGGTTAAAAGGGTCTTTTCTTTCCCCCATGTCTTTAATTGCGTGATTTTTGTGGCCCCATCTGCTGTTCATCAGTGGAATTGTTAAGGATCATGAAAAGCCTGACATTTTTTTCTTTCTTTATTCCAATAGCATTTTTTTTTCCACAGAAATTCAAACCCGAGAAATCATTGACTATGTTTTTTTGATGACTAGTTAAAAATATGCAGATATTATGGCAAATAGAACAGGAGAACTGCTTTTAAAAAGAAGGAACTTCGAAGTCACCCAAGCCTGTAAAATATTTGGTATCACTCAACAAGAATTAGAGCCCTTTTCAATTTCAGGCTCCTTTGCGACCCCATGGACTGTAGGTCACCGGGCTCCTCTGCCCATGGAATTCTCCAGGCAAGAACACTGCAGTGGGCTGTCACGCCCTTTTTCAAGGGACCTTCCCGACCCAAGGACAGAACCTGGGTCTCCTGTACTGCAGGCAGATTCTTTACCATCTGAGCCAGCAGGGAAGCCACCGCAGATCCAGGGGCAGGCAGTTCTTGTTCCCAGAGGCTGTGATGTCAGGTTAAGTTCCTGAGTCTAACAAGGTGTCCTGATTCTTGGTTCATCTTAGGGGTCATTTAGACAGAAAACAATGCCTCTTCTTCCATGCAAAGGTAGGCTTTGGCAGGCTTGCCTCAGTGGCCCTCACAGGGGGAGTCAGGCTCTGAGTAATTATACCCTCCCTAAGGCTGGGGAGCTCTCAAGGTGAGCCCCAGAAAGCTCTGGAGCCCTTCCACACCACCTGCTGTTGTCATGTAGGAGTTCTTCCAAAAGCATGATGAATTGCTGGCCCGTCATGCCTCTGACCAAAGAACACAGTGCCCCAGTTGGACTAACAACCAAGTAAAGATTATTCAGCCTGAATTGCCAGGCATCTCTTCCTCTGGCAAGATCTGATAGACTTGGATTTAGGTATCTTTTGGACAGCTTTCCTCTGGGCCCCCATGTTTCCTCCCACCTCGTTCTGTTTTCCCCGCGGAGTCACACTTTAGCAAGTAGATGGCTTTCCTTGTCCATCACAGAACTTGGTCATTTCACGCTCGTACTGCAGAGCTGTGACCTTGCTTTTTAAAATCACTTGGAGTGTAGTAGCAATTCCTGAGCTGGAAGGTAGCTGATCTATCCTTCAATATATGCATAAACATTGGGTCGCCCTCATGAAGAGGAAACCCAGCACTCAATGTGCTCGTTCCTAGTCCAATAAACACCATTATCGTAAGGACTAATGCCAGTTCAGAAGAAACCGTAGCTGAAACTCTGCCCTGAGTTTCATATCTTAAGGAGGGTTCATAAGGATTCATACTCTATATGCTTAAAGTGGGGGTCTCTTGTGGAGAAGGGGTCCAGAACTAGAAATGCTCATTGCTGAAACACAGCTCTGGGAGAAGTTATTTCATTATATCTGTGTCAACTGATTGCTAAAGAGTGATACACTTAACCTTCACACACAGAAAATGCATGTTTATCAAGCCTTCCTGGACATGTTCTAAATGAACCAACTGCGTAACTCCCAAAGCTTACTTCACTGTTTGGACAGTTGTGAAACCTAATAATGAATTTGTTTTCTTAATTAAATATCATATTGCATATCCAGCCTGACATTTCATTTGAAATGCAGCTTTGTTTATGAATTTGGGGGCTTCCCTCACAACTCAGTTAGCAGAGAATCTGCCTGCAGCACAGGAGACCTGGGTTCGATTCCTGGGTCAGGAAGATCTATTGGAGAAGGGATAGGCTACTTGCTCCAGTATTCTTGGGCTTCCCTGGTGGCTCAGCTGGTAAAGAATCCACCTGCAATGTGGGAGAGCTGGGTTTGATCCTTGGGTTGGGAAGATCACCTGGAGCAGGGAAAGGCTACCCACCCCAGTATTCTGGCCTGGAGAACTCCATGGACTTTATAGTCCATGGGGTTGCAAAGAGTCGGACATGACTGAGTGACTTTCACTTTCAGCCTTTCACTTTATGAATTTGGGGTCAAAGCGACCTCTCCCTCATCTCGTCCCGGGTGGGGTGGACTGGGAGAGTACAGGTGTAGCTGTTGGCAGTGGGTCTGCTGGTCATTCCCTTTGGTTGGAGCCAAGAGCCACTCTGGACAAAGAGCCAAGGTGCCTGCACTATAGCTTTGCCCTGTTCCTCTGCAGTTTTCTGGAGATGAAAGAAAAGCTGGTATGAAAGAAACAAAGGTAATTGTATCCTTGGAACCCACGTGCCCGGACCATTTGCGGCGGTTTGTATTCCACGTGTGCCCATCAGGTTTCCCAGGTCCCTCCCGGTCCTGTGTTGCTAACCCTGCAGCGTGCTCTCTCATCCAGTCAGTAAACAAGCAGTCCCTCTGGCTCTTGCAGAAATGCCAGTGCACGGATTGGCCATTAAGAGAGCCTGTGCTGGGAGCTGTCGCCGGTCCTTCCGGGAAGGAAACACGTCCCCGCGATGTTGTCCCGTGCTCCCCCACCCCAGGGCTGGGACTCTCGCGTCCCCGAGAAGCAGGGTTTTTGATTTTAGTGGCGTGTGCTATGGCTTCATCCGTTGTGTTCAGTGATCTGTCTTTCAGTCTCCATTGATGCTTCTGATTTCATTTCACACTCAACCAAACTGGAACCCTTCGTGGACCCATGAAAGAAGGGGGTGTGCTTTAGGACTGTCGCACTTTGGTAACTGGAGCGGCCTTGAAGGCGAGACCAGGCTGGTGACGGGCAGGTCATGTCTACCTGAGCCGCAGACCTAGAGGCTCTGCACACAGAGGACTCACGGCCTACAGGGCCTGTCTAGCGGGGAGATGGGCGACTCGGCAGCTGCTGTGATGCATGGACTGTCTGGCCCTGCGGTGACCTTGGGGGACCACGAATATGACACTGAAGTTTCCAGAAAACAGTTGTCTGGTCCTATATTTTCCAAGCAGAAGAATGGAGTCAGATAGAAAGGAAGCAAGCAGGAGCAACCTCACAGCTCGCTCTGAGAATTAGAAAGGAAAGAAGCGGGGGAAGAAAGAAACAGAAATAGGAAGGAAAGAAGGAAGAGATGGGAAAAAAGGAAAGGAGGGAGGAGGAAAGAAAATAGCAATGAGGGAGAGGAAATGAACTAAAAGAACTCACTGGCGCTAAATTAGTAATTTGATATATGATATAGCATAATATAAATATTATAACAAGTGTCACACCATTTTTAATAATAGCCACTACTACTTTTAGATTTCTGCCTTAATTAAACTTGCAATTAACAGGAATAAGCTGGGGTGAGCCTGACATGACTTCCCTTGCCTGAATTACACAGCCCTAAAGTCACATGGGCTTCCCTGGTGACTCAGACGGCAAAGAATCTGTCTGCAATGTGGGAGACCAGACCTGGGTTCGTTTCCTGGGTGGGGAAGATCACCCGGAGAAGGGAACAGCAACTCACTCCAGTATTCTTGCCTGGAGAATTCCATGGACAGAGGAGCCTGCCGAACTACAATCCATGGGGTCACAAAGAGTCGGACACGATTAGTGACTAACACAGACACACACACGCACGCGTATGAGGGTATCTAAATACATTTGATGCAAAGGGGACAATGATGGATGCTTTTCAAATCGTAAGACTCAAAGATTTCTCTGTCGGAGGACCCAGTACCAAATGCATGCTACCAGCACTCTTCAGGTGAAGACCCCCAGCACCCGGACCACCTCCAGCATCAGTGGAGAGGCTCCCTAGCAGCTGACTCAGCCCCTCAGCCTCTGATGCCCTCTTCATTTTGCCTCTTCTGAGAATCCTCTAGAAGTGAAACTGACTTGAATAAGTCACTGGAACTCTCTGAACTTTTTTTTTTTCCAATCTGCAAATGACATGGTAAAAAATGCTCAATAAACAGAATCTGTTTCGCTGGCCATAATCATGTACTGATGACCTGCTCTTAAATATCACCCTGGTTTATTCACAGGTGGTTTTCACTTAGTTTTAACTGGTTTTATTTTTTGTATAGGATGCAATTAAGAAGCCTTAAAATAATATGGCATTTCTAATAATTTCCAAACAAGCTGAAGTTCAGTGATATTCTAGAAAAGCCCCAGATAATTAAAATATTTTTAAGGATTTATCTATGCAGTTGATTCAAGAGTATATAAACAAATGCCTGAGTTCTTTCTGGTATAAATTTTTGTGAAACAATGAAGGTAATGTAAAGTATGACTGGTCAAAAATTTAGTTAACATTCTGAGGATACTCCAACAAGGCAAAATGAATCACTAGCAAGGACAAAAGTCTCTAACATAGCAAGAGAAAAAATTGTTTTACAGTAAGAGAATCTGTGGCATTATCTATAATTCATGTTTTTAGGTGAATGTGTTGCTAATCCTCAGAAACATCTTGATGATAAAACACCCAGCAGACAGTATCAGAAATGAAGACTGAGTCTCCACACGTTGATTTAGGAGCCAATGACACCGGGATGGTTGAGGGTCAGTTCTAGGGACTTTCCTGGTGGCCCAGTGGCCAAGACCCTGTGCTTTCACTGCAGGCAGCATTGTTTCAATCCCTGTTGGGAGAACTAAGATTCTGCATGCCCTGCATGCAGCAAAATAAAATAAAATAAACAGGATGTAAAAAAAAAAAAAAAAAAGACCGGTTCTAACCCCAGGATACCACCTACACTTGGCTTTTGCAATTTTCATTTTTTTAAAATTTAGATGTGATTGAGTATACATCATGTAAGTTTAAGGTGTACAATGTGTTGATTTGATCAGTTCAGTTCAGTGACTTAGTCATGTCCGACTCTTTGTGACTCCATGGACTGCAGCATGCCAGGCTTCCCTGTCCATCACCATCTCCTGGAGCTTGCTCAAACTCATATCCACTGAGTCAGTGATGCTATCCAACCATCTCATCCTCTGTTGTTCCCTTCTACTGCCTTCAATCTTTCCCAGCATCAGGGTCTTTTCTAATGAGCCATTTCTTCGCATCAGGTGGTCAAAGCATTGGAGTTTCAGCTTCATCATCTGTCCTTCCAAAGAATATTCAGGACTGATCTCCTTTAGGACTGACTGGGTGGGTCTCCTTGCAGTACAAGGGACTCTCAGGAGTCTTCTCCAACACCACAGTTGAAAAGCATCAATTCTTCGGTGCTCAGCTTTCTTTATAGTCCAACTTTCCCATCCATACATGACTACTGGAAAAACCATAGCTTTGACTAGACGGACCTTTGTCAGCAAAGTAATGTCTCTGCTTTTTAGTATGCTGTCTAGGTTGGTCATACCTTTTCTTCTAAGGAGCAAGCATCTTTTAATTTCATGGCTGCAGACACCATCTGCAGTAATTTTGGAACCCAAGAGAATAAAGTCTGTCACTGTTTCCATCGTTTCCCCATCTGTTTGCCATGAAGTGATGTGAGCACCTCAGCATCAGCAACACTGTTATCACCTTCCGTATTTGTGTTATCTGTGTGTGTGTGTTGAGACAATTTAAGCTCTACCTTCACGACTTTGAGGTCTATATTAAAGTCTGCCGACTGTGGTCACCGTGCTGTGTGTTAGCTTTCTGGGACTTACTCATCTTCTCGCTCTGTAATTTTATCTTGGTGGCGACTTTTCGGTACATGGTGCAGAACGATGCCTTTCCATGGTTATGTTGAAAAGCACCGAGGACACAGTGCCTCTCGAGGTTTGGACTGGATCTGAGGGGACGAAGAAGCTCCCTGCTCACAGAGGAGACCTCAGCCCTGCACCCTCCACTCCCCTGGGTTTTACTCCATGCATGTTGTGGGCTGGCACAGGGCCAGGAGCTGGGACTAGCAAAGTGGGCCCAAAAATACCTGACTTTCCCTCGTGGAGCTTCAAGTCAAAGTTTCCTTCCCCTGAATGCTAAAGAAGGGTGAAAATTAGTGTACTTTACACAACCTCCCTTATTCCTTCTAAAAATAAATAGAGAAATGATTGATAATAAAATTGTGTAAAACATCATGAAGGTATCATAAATCCCATCATGAAGGATTCAGTCCACTCAACAAGGCTGTCATACCTTCTGTTAAAGGGGTAACAATAAGTAATGAGAGCTGCTCAGTGTACGCGAAGGAGTGTATCAATAAGTAAAATTCAATGCAAATTCAGAATAACCAGACTGCACGTCGTATTAGCAAACAGACAGGCTTTGCTTATGGAGTTTGTATAGAAGCTGGCCAAAGGTCTGACCTTGCATTCTTCAGATTCTAGTTGGTTTCTGGAACAAATAAAAATATAGATACTATCATGCTCAACAGAGGTTATCAGGGCATACCAGGTTTCATCTTTTGTTCTTGAGGTTAATTAAAAAATGGTATTGCTCAGCTTCACAGGTAGACAGAGTTGAGCTGGTTTTCAGTCACTGTGCTGAGTCGATGGTCACCCACGGATGTCCATCAGACACTTGTCACGGAAAGTCCCCGACTCCCACGGGCTCCCAGAAATCCTCCCAGATTCAATATGAAATCTGGTCTCGGTTACCCTCTTTCTAAAGGGGGTTTGTTCAAGACGTTTTGGATTTTGTTGTATTTTACATTCTCTGTCACTCTTACTTACCAAGTTGAGATGGACCATCATTTGGGGCTCAGAAACTCGGAGATCTGAGCGGAAGTCTTCTAGTAAACAACACAGACAGACAGGATGCTCATGTGTTCAGAAATCTATTTCCCATTTATTATCGGTGACTTAAAATAGTAGCACCACGCAAAGTTGCTGCCGTGTGTTGGACGGTGTACATCAGAGGATAACCAGGTGACTGTCAACTGAGTCCCTTATTCAGCAGTGACTTTTAATATTTATCTGTTGATCAAATACACTCTTTGGGGGATCTTCTTTGTCTTTTCCCAAACTGAGGTGTTTAAGGATTTCTGCCTTCACTTCGCTTCAGAGGACGAGTAACTGCAAGTTTCTTCCCAATGGCCCTCATCATCGCAAATGAAATATTTCCTGAGCAGACACAAGCTACGCTTACATCTGCATACCTTTATCTCTCTATCTCTCTATCTATACATATATGGGTACACACACATATATGTTCACGCACACATATAAATAAATTATATATGTGACACCGGAATAGCCCATTGAAAAGAATTAACTTTCTTTTTAATATTTTTGAAGAGTGCTTTATGGTCCTGTTGACCTGCTATTAGTGAAAGCTTAGCTCTCAGCAAAGGTAATTAAATTATAAAATCACTGCTGCAATCATCAAACTACTCATAAAATAAGAAATGAAAAAAAAAAGCGAATAAAAATCTTGCAGGCTTTTCTTCCTATAATATTGCTCCCTGATGTTAATTACATTTAAATGGGTGAGTACTATTTTGGTATCATTCATACGCCTCCAAAAGAACTTTCCAGTTTATCATACCTGTCAACGTCGGCGCATCACAGGCTAATACTTTATTAAGAAAAAAATCATTAGGGAGCCGCTGATCCCATTTAAGTACATTGGGCAGAATGTAAGACTAATTAAAAAGCATATTTTTACATTATTAATTTCTGAGTTTCACACTTAATGAATGTGAAATGACAGGGCTACTATTTTTACATTCAGGCACTCTGGGCTTTCCAGTCGGGGGAATTAAATTCTGGGGATTTTTGCAAAGATGTTGCTTGAGAGATATGTTTTCAAGAAAAGCTAAGCTTTTTAGCTCTGCCTTTTCCTGGGAAATTATACTAAAGCATATAACAGCCACTTAAAAAGAGTAGTTAAATAGATGTTATTTTTTTTTCATCCTACTGCTATAAAAGTATTTTAGATGAGGTATAAAATATGGTTTTTAAATGATATTATGATTTGCAAACACTAAAAAATAATTGCAGCGCAGTTGAGAGAGAGAAAACATCTAATCTTTATTGTGTAAGACAATGTGATAAAATATTTTACAGCCAAAAGCTCATTTTGCATCTGGAAAATTGTGTAAACTGATGGGGAAAATCTCATTAAAATGAAAGGTTATTTTTTTAATATTCTCAGAACAAAGCAGCACATTACCACTGCATTTTTCCTTTTTTCCTATTTATTAAACCAGACAGTCAAGCAAGTGTCTAACGTACGAAATAAATAAAAGCAAAAAATGACAAGACCAGCCATGTAGATGGACAAAGATGAATTATGTCAGGACGCAAAAGATCCACGTTAAGAACAACGGTGGGTGTTCTAGGAGCTCATTAGCTGTAGAAAGACGTTGGGTATTAGGTGTTACGTTACTTAAAACTCTGCTGGCTGAACTGGCTTCTCTTTCTAAGCATCTGTACACACAGCCCATTTTTATAGGGCAGGGGAGGAGAAGGAGAGAGAAAAATCCTTTCTTTTTTTCCTTTCTCTTTCAAATGTGCTTACAATTACCTCTCTGTATTTTTATTGTCTTTTTACAAACCACAAAACTCACACTGGAGGCAAAGCTTAACTGCTGAGGCTTTCCTCATGTAAATATTAGGAAATTACATTTGTACAAACTGCGGGGCTTTGTGAATGGGGGCTGGAGAACCTCCAACACAAATTAATCAGGATAAAGTTGCTCTGTGTTGAACACGACCAGAGTTTATTTTCTTAAAGTATTAATTTGTCAACAGCTTTCCCGCCTCGGCTCGGCTCATTTGGAGGGCAGAGAAAGGAAGGCACACTGCGGTCTTCCTGCTTTTTTCACCTTGTGGTTTGAGGAACCGATTGCAGTCAATCAAAACAAGAGGGGGGCTTAATTTTTCAGTATTAATTTTCATATAAACATCTGATAACACACAACAGAAAAGTGAATAGACACGTAGGTGCTTCAAAAAGGCTTGCTTTCAGGGCGGAAAAAAATGAAACCGATTTAGTGTGATGCTGAATCATTGACATTATGTTGTGTGTTTGAAAGGATTTCCAAAAGAAATGTTTTCTGTCTTCATCCCTAATTTTCTGTTCCTTGTAAAAGCCACTCCGTGGGCCCGGGATCACTGCAGGGGGAGAGTCACACTGGCCGCCTCTCCTGCCTTATAGGTTCAGAAGACATGGTGGTATTTTTAATTATATCTTGATTTTCTTAAAATATTTGTTCCTCGTTATGTGTCTGGAATGGAGGAGTGTGTGTAATGACCTCTATTTTTCAGAGTTGCCAAAACAAATTAAGGACAAGGCTCAGCTCTCCCCTCGCCAAATGTTTTAATGCTTTTCCATGAAAACAAATCTTATTTGTAATGTATATTAAACCTGAAGTAAATAATGCATCCTGTCAGAGGCAAATGCTATGGTGCAACAGTTACCAATTCCGCCTCTGATAAAAACAGATCAGATGAAGGATCGTGCCATTTAGAGAGCCCATGCAGGAATCCAGCACGCCTATAGAATGTCCCACCCAAGTGTAGCGAATTAATAACCTCTCTCTGAAGCACCTACTTATCCGCTATATCTTTTTAAAAGAAGCCTCGGTATTAGATTGACCAGGTCTCAAAGCTAATGCAAATGAACTCTCAAAAATCCCACTTTAATTTTTCCCACCTAGGATTAAGGGATGATAGTGATGGACTAATTTCATGGTCATTTCACTTTTTCTTTCCCACCCTCTGCTCCACACACAAGTGCAGAAGCAACAAGGCCCAAGTTAGAGCTGCCCAGATTGAGGTGAGGGGCATAGGTCTCCTCCCCGGAACTCAGAACTCAGCCAAGGACCCGGCAGGACCAAATGGCTTATTTTCCACAGGTCACTACGTCTGTTTTGAAAGAAGATCACCCTTAAGAACAGTTAATAAGACACGATCCTGTACATCAGGATTAACTGGCTTCCACCACCCCTTAGGTCTTCCTGGGTTGTTTATGT
Source organism: Bos taurus (assembly GCF_002263795.3). Classification (NCBI taxonomy): domain Eukaryota; kingdom Metazoa; phylum Chordata; class Mammalia; order Artiodactyla; family Bovidae; genus Bos; species Bos taurus. The sequence goes on from NC_037353.1 coordinate 47,916,563, forward strand.
TAACAAACATCTTCAAATATTATTGACACACTCTGTGTTTTATTAGTCTGCATTTACCTTGTTCACCATTTTATTATTCAAGGTTTCCGCTGTTGCCAAGCATTAATCAATGTATTACGCTGCTCTGTCGGGCGAGCCGTACAGAACAGGGTGCCCCTAGGGTTAACACAGTCAAGAACGAGAAAAGTGTTTTAGACATGGACACAACATGTGGTTTACTATTATCATGAAATGAGGTGAACTGGGACTCTATACATATGGATTTTGAATTGCATAAATTTTGATTGATATCATTTGAAGACCGAGGCTCTGAAAGGCTAGATTTTGTGAAAGACGATACACAGACCAGCTATTACCACATACAATCATACCAGGAAAAGCATCTGAAATGAGCAAGGCAGCTGGCTTTTAAATAGCTAAAACATAACATCAATACTTATTTTGAATAATGGAAAAAAGAGGTAAAAGATGCTGACCCCGGCCTGACAGAAACATGTACCAAAAGTAGAACCGGCCCCTTGGGGGCAGCCCCTGCTCCACGGTAGCTGCCAAGACCGCTCTTTCTTTCTCCCTCTTTCTGCCCCTTTCCCAGTCCCCTCCCCCATCGCCATCCTCTTTTCTTTTTTGCCCTCAAAAAAAAAAAAAAAATTGAAAAAAGGTAAATTTTTTTTTTTTTTTTTTTTTTGAGCATGAATCCACTATGGACAAGCGGCTAGGAAAAGAATTTTCACAAATTCAGGAAACACTTGAGAGGTAAAACCAACATCCTGAGACAGAAGACAGGCCAGCTTCTGACACCAGGTTGGACCTGGGGGGCCTGAAACCTCCAGCCAGGAAGCGCTGGCCACTGGGCCAGGGCTCCAGAGGCCCCGGTCTGGGGGCTGGGGGTGGGGGGGCGCAGAACTCTCCATGCACCATCGAAACCAACAGGCCTTTTCATGGGAAATTGGCTGAAAATGTGCTGACCGGCATAAAAACTTTTATTAGAATTCAAGGACCAGGGAGGCTGAACTTCCAGGGAATGATGGTTTGGGGAGGACACTGCCGGGATGGGGCGTCCCGTCTTTGGGGTTCGGTGCCAGGGTCCCCGCTGATCCGCTTTCTACCCCCACCCCCGCAGCCCCCGCGCCCCCTTTGAAGCATTGCTGCCTGGCAGGAATGGGGGCGCTGAGCCCCAGATCCCCAAATTGGGCAGCCCTGGGGACTTGGGGCTGGGGGTGCGGGAACTCCTCCTTTAAGCCGAGCTCCCCCACAGGGGCAGCAGGGGTGGGGGCATGGGGATTGTGCAGACTTTCTGGAGGGGGGAAGGGACATAAATCAGGAAATAAAAAAAAAAAGTTTCTGCACATTTTCAAAACCCACGTTGCGCTCTCTGAGGTCCTTTTCATTTTAACCAAATCAGGGGGAAGTTGTCCTCACAGCGGCGAGGCAGATGGAACAATAAATCACAGGCGCCGTTGACTGCCTGCAGCGCGGTCTCCACAGCTGTCACTTTTCTGTCTCTTTGGTTTTAGCTGACACGGTTTGAGGTCCACGGTGAACCAATCTGGACTTTTTTTTACAGTCATATCCATCAAAACGACCAGTGGCCATCAGCCCGCTGCAGCCATCGATCGGGGGCCCCTGCCTCTCCGCGTGCCCTGCGCCACCCGGCTCCTAGGTGAGGCTGGGGAGCAGCACCTCGTTTTAGCAGATTTTTTCCCCCTCTTTTTTTTTTTTTCTTTGCCTCCAGCTACAGCTGTGATTTTCTGAGCAGCCTCGGCTAACGTTATTAAAGTTGCATCAGGATAGATGCAGAGCAAAGCCGATCCGGGCTCCGCGCTGGAGCTGGCAAGACCGGCTGCCTCGCTTCGAGTTGTTTTTTAAGTGCGAGGAGGCGGCCAGCGATGCTCGGAGTTTCCAACTCGTTGCTTATTTTGCAAAGTAAACAAGCAAACGTTATGTGCATAACCTTGGCTGTCTCGCTAAAGGTCAGCGCGCCCCTGCGCACATCCCGGGCTGCCTTTGGGGGGCAGTCTGATGCCGAGGATTTCGGCTGTTGGGGAAACAAGACGTGCTCGCCTAACAAAGACTCAATCTACAAAGGCTGCATAAACAAAACAGTGATTACATTTGAACTGGAGTGCCGCAAGTTTACTTCGGTGTATAAAATATCACCCCGGTGAGCGCTAAATAGCGAGCGGGCTGGGCTGGGGGCCAGGGTGTCTTGTGTACCCAGGGCGCAGTCCCTAGACTTTTCTTGGACAGGGAGATGCCTCCTGGCAGGCTCCTACAATAGTTGCCCAGGACAGAATTCCACTGAAAATTCAGGAGATTGCAGGCGAGGTTAAAATACTCCTGCAAAGTTTCTTTTTGAATTGCATTTTCTTCCAAAATGGCATCTCCCTTTAAAATCTTTCAAAGCGTTTTCCTTTAAGCAGAGATAATGTCACATAGGTACACAAGTTTCAAGAAAGAACCAGACCAAAAAAAAAAAAAATTATATGTGGGCATAGGGAGCTCACAGATACACAATTAAAAAAAATTGGCTGCTTAAAAATCTCCAGTTAGGTCAGGTTAAATTTATTATATTCTTTTATAGCTGAACTCTATGGTTTTGACTTGAGGTGACAGCTGAAATGCACCAGAAACCTTTGGAATTTCAGTACTATATATTACTATAAGGAAGAAAATAAAGTTCTGCCATTAGAAGGTAGGTGCTTGCCTTAAAATGTTCAAGGGGAAGAAATGTTAATTTTTTCCTGCAGTTCTTTTTTTTTTTTTTTTGAAAGTATGAAGTGAGTTACATGATCACAACAGTCAGCTAAGCATAATATAAACATAGCCAAGAAACATTGCTCTTGCCCTCCATTAGAAATACTCAGGTTGCTGTAATGCAAAAGGGAAGGATTGCTCATATTTTTAAGTGAAAACACCTAATTTGCTGAATGTGTATTTTTAACCTTATGAAAAGCATGTTCTGGGCAGGACTTTCAGCAGCTGTATCTATGCTCTGAGCACACTGACCGATGATATTGTCCACGAGGACAAAACACGATTCTTTTTATACGAAGCTGCCAATGGCTGTCCACAGTTCAATTCCAAATGAAATACAGAAAAGCCTCTGCGTTCTAAGAGGCACCCATTCATACAGTTATAGGTCTTTTCCTGTTGAAATCATTTCTGACTTAGGAAGAGAGATTAAATATGAAATCCGTTCTTGAAATAGTTTCAGTGTCTGGTGGCAAATACTTTGCTCCATGTCAGGTGTCTGCAGTGGATTTTGTAAGTCTTCGTATCTTCTAGGCCATCACAATTTGAGCCCCCCTTAAATATCAGGAAAGCCATCAGCAGACGCCCGGGAGAAATCACCCGACTGCTCTCTTATGAATGGAAGTAACAAGTCGCAAACTGCACGGTCCTAATGACATTGACATAGGCGGTGTTGCTGCAGACGGCTGCACGTCAAAGGTACTGCTCCCTGTACCATTGCAGGGGGTTTGCCTTCCCAGGGTATAGCCAGCCTCTGGCTAAACTTTGTAGCTGCAGCAGAAAGCAGTTTTATTTGGACAACAGTGGAGAAAAAGATGGACAAAACTAAAAAAAAAAAAAAAAAAAACAACAAGAAGACAAAAAACTTAACACAAGTCCTAATAAACTAAAGACACATTTCCTTGTACTTCCTAATTTGTATTTGATGGAAATCTGGCAGAAAAAGCCAGTTACCAAAATCCAGAAGCAGCATCATGAAGGGCCAGTGTCCAGAGCTGCAATTTGTATGTGTATAAATGCAAGACATTAATTTCCTATTCCTGGGAAAGGCATGAGGGCACAGTCTGTATTTTTCAGTCTCGGAGTGCATTTGGCACAGAGTTGAAGACATTCTCCAATTCTGCCCTAACCACAGAGTCACAGAGCTTTCCGGCTGCACTCCCAATAGACAGGGGTGTGCTTGGTGGCAATTAAGGAATCTTCTTGGTTTGCACAACATATTTTTCAAATCATACAAACTGTTAAAAAAAAAAATAAACAAAACACCTTTGCCATCAGTGTTGTCTGTTGCTCGGTTTTCAGCTCCATCCTTAAATCTGCATTCTAAGAGCTAAATGACTGAGCTGTCCGCTCAGGATGAGATTGTATTTTTCACTGTGGCCTGAAACGCTCCCAGATGACATGGCCGAGGGATAAAGCCTCCCTGAGGTTGTGCTATTGTTTTATTTCTATTTTTCACTTGACTCCAACCTCTAGTGCAAAAGTGCTGGGAAACCAGTCACAGGGGTTGGATTTTTCTTGCATTTGTCATCTGGAGGAGAGGATTCTACTTGCTTCTTTAACCAAACAGCGCAGTGCCTTATAGGGCTGCTGAAAAACTCCTCAAAGGGAATTCTGTTTATCGACAACACACTTTTAGATATTCAATTGAATTCTGCAGGATCCCTTTTTTAAACGGCTTTTTTTTTTTTTTTGCATTCCTTTTATGTGCTAAATTCACAACAGGAAAAAAAAAGACATTATTTAAATGTCTGCACCTCTGTCTGTCAAGATATAAGAAGGACATATTTTTCTTATTTTAGGTCTTCAAAGGGGCAAGAAGAAAAAAAATAACTTGGATACTATATTTCCTCAAGCTTTTTTCTCATGTCACCTAAATCACTCACTATTTATTAAGTATAAATCCTGCCATGGGCCTCTAAGAAAAGTACCCAGGAGTCGGGGAAGAAAAGGGAATTTACAAATAAGTATTACCCAGGACGGGAGATTAAGGTTAACCGCAGTACACCGGCCGGATTACAAGGATGTGTTGTGGGGGACGTGCCCAGGTGACCCCTGACCTGAGCCGTCTATTCCCTTTGAGGAATCGAGGCCTGGCTCAGCCAGCCTGAAGGGTGGTTGGTGGTGGCCTTTTTAAGTTATTCACACTGTATTCTCTATTTCTTTTAACATGGTATGACCAGTCATGGTCAGTGATCGCCTACCTTTGCTCTAGAGCAGCAGGCTCCAACCTTTTGGGCACCAGGCACTGGTTTAATGGAAGACGATTTTTCCACGGATAACCGGGGGGGATGACTCAAGCACCTTACAGTTATTACGCATTTTATTCCTACTATTATGGCATCCACTCCACCTCAGATCGTTGGGCATGAAGTCCCCGAGATGGGGGACCCCTGATCGTCAGATCATCTACAGAGCCCGGCGATAGATAAACATCCATTTGCAGGGTCGTCCAGCCTCAACAGGGGAGCGGCTCGGTGGGCTGAGCCTCTCCCCCGCCAGCCTCGCACCTGTAGCTAGCGGAGGAGCTGCAGTTGCGGGAGGACTGCCCCAGGTGCAGAGCTGGTCCTCCCCGCGCCATTTGAATATCTTAAGTACAGAGGGGGCTGTGAGCAAAACACAAGCATGTCATGTGCCCAGTGACACTTTGTAGCAAACAAGCGGAGCACAATCCAGGAAGTGTTGCATTTTATGCCAACAACAGCCTGACAGTTTTCTCTGTAAAGAAAACATGACACTTTTCCAAATATCAGAAAGGCGTCCTCCGCTCCAGGGATTACTGTCCTGTCACGGGGCTGGAAGGTCGCGGGCTGGCCTCAGGATTGCTGTGGCTTCGCGAGGCGGTGGTGGAGGGCTTGTGCGCTAAATGCTGTAGGCTAAGGGGAATCTTTCTCTTCATCTCTGAAAGCAGTGACAGGAGGAAAAAGGTCTTTGGTTGACAGCAGTAACCTCTGGGTGGAGAGGTTCTGCCCTAAGCAAGGGGAAGTGAAATCGCCTGTGTTAATGCGTGGCCGGAGATGCCCGCCATATGCAAGGGACACAGATGCTGTGAGAGCCCCTCCCCGACCCAGGTGCTGCTGTGGACCTGGGCAGGAGGAATTTCTAATATGTGCAAGCAAAACGCACCCGAACGAGAAAGCCTGTTTCCATCACAGCCTGGGAAGCCTGTTGTTTCCACCTGCACTCTCTGCTGGAGATGACCACACAGACTCCTTCCAGCCTGTGTCCTGCTCGTGGGGGGCTCCCCAGCAAGGGGTCCCACACTGACATTCAGGGAGCTTGCTTTCAGGACACCTCCTCTGTTGAACAGCTTTGAGGTGTCTGCATGTGCTTATGGTCATTCTGTCATTTTCAAAAGGTGCGCCCCCCCCCCCCGGCCCAGAGATTGCCTCCGTGGGCATGGGTCCCAGGCAGGTGCGCGACGCGGCAGAAGCCGCAAGAAGGACCAAGGGACCAGGGGAGGCGGCGTTAATAAGAACACAAGGCTGACGTCGAAGACGCAGCTTGCTCCCTTTCACAGCCAGAAGACTCGACTTTGAACCCTGATAAACGCTGATGCCCTGTTTTTATCTGGTCTCAGCTGTGCTGAGGAAATAAAAAATTCTTTCAAGCAATTTCTTTTAAGAGTGGGGTTCCATTTTAATTAGCAGAAAGGCAAAATGTCGCTTTCCATGTCAATACGTAATTCTTTGAGTTAAAGTCAAACAGGCTCTGCCGACAATGAGGAAGGAAAAAAAAATCAAATCCAAATTTCAGGCTCGAAAGCAGAGAACAGAATGGAAACCGATGTGTTCCCTGCCCGATTCCCCCCACCGGCGCACCCTCTTCGAGGGCTCCCGCCCCCTCCCCGTCCTCCCCACACCTTCCACTGGTGGTTATATACTTCCTGTTGCCCCTTTTATAAGCAATAAGAATTTAATAACTGAGGGCAACTCTATAGCAATATTTATATGGGTGAAGTGGCTTAAAAGTATGCAATAAATGTAGAGTTATGAACCACATTGCCCCTTTTTAAATAATGCAATGAGCATGGAGATATTATGTTTCATATTCTGGAAAAAAGGTGTTTCGGGCTAAGCTCCTGGCATACAGCAGACATGAAAAGTTATACAGAACCCGTAACAAAGTCACTGCCTCCTTCACACGGCATATTATGTCAGCTCCCATCCCTCTCTCAGCCCACAGCAAGAAGGTCCCAGATGGTAGCAACGAAACCTCAGCTTTTCTCATTAGCAATCAGCAAATTCTCTCGGTGTCTGTGAGTTTCAAATCGAGGCAAGTGCTTCTACCCTGAGTGTGAAGCCCAGTAGGATCATAGAAATAATGTTGCCTGATCAGTGGGTCCTATTTTCATAACAGGCTGGAAGAAAATTGGTGGATGTGCACTGAGCAGCCTTCACACGTTCTGGGGGCCCCAGCATCTCGCAGGGCGCCCTGGGCGGGGGCGCAGCTGAGAACACACAGCCCCTGCCACGGGACCTGGGTGGCCCAGTCACCGGTCACACCCTCCCAGGCAGTTGTGGGAGGGCAGCTTCACGGTTCAGAAGTTTGCAGAAGTTAGATTTTCTGAGATGCTGTCTCTGTAAGCAGGAGTGAAGCTGGCGCTCTGGGCCCGGGTCCATGTATTAGTAGATTCGCAGGGATGGAGGCAGTGATGACTTTGTAATTGGCTCTTCCTGGACCTGGAATTCTGCCCTGATGCCTGGGTCTGACTGGGTCTGCTCCAGAAGGAACTTCACAGATGCCAGCCAAGCAACGGTTGAGCGTGACGTCCTCTTCGTTCAGGTCGGGGCACGCCCTGTACCCTGAGCTTTGCCTCAAGGTCTGTGCCCCTGTGCCCAGGTTCCCACAGCCGCCCCTGGCTCCAGGAAGGCAGTGTCTGCAGTGATGAGACCTTTTCTTTCAGTGAAAAGCAAAAAGTCAAATCCAACCACCGGCTTCACCAGGCCAGGTCTCATGTGGACAGGCTTCAGGAGGGACAAATGTTTCCAGAGCTGGACAGGAAGACACCCCTGCCGGCAGCCTGCACTCTCCCAGAACCTACCCAGATCTGCGGCTACCAGGTCGGGACGCGAGTCAGTGGAGCAGCTCAGGAGACAGGCAAAGCTCTTCAAGGAGGGCCCTTCCCACCAGTCCACCCCCGGGGCCAGCAGGCAGGTCAGTGCAGAGCGGGTGAGGTGCCCTGTATACCTCAATGGGGGGCGGTGCTGGAGCTCTGCTTGTTTGCCAGCCTCCCAGTCTTGCTGGCAAGGTGACCTCCCAGGATCCCTGCCTCTGTTTTGAGAATGGGCATCTGTGTGTCTGCACCGCTGGGTGCCTTCTCCATGGTCAACATAGGGATGCTCCATGCACGGGTTAGACACGCGGTAGATTATCAGCTACACCACTCTTCATTCCCAACCAGCCCTCGCTAATTCAACCCTCAGGTGAGTTATTCCAGCCTCTGCATTAACAGAAAGAAAGCTCATCTGAGGGAGTCTGAGTCTGACAAAATTAGGAAGATGATGCTGGTGACAAAAAAGCCGTGGACTCAATGCCCAAGTCTAGCGTCTCTGCCATGCTGTTATTCACCAGGCCAGGACTGCGGGGTGGCGGGCGGGGACAAAGCTTCTCTCATGCAAATAGATGACTCCCACGCTTGGGTGCGTCACACACGATTTATGACTCCTAACTTCTTCATAGCCTGAAGAAAGGAAGGGGTTGGATGGACAGAAGCAAGGAAAGAGGGAGAGGAAGGAGGGAAGTTACATCAGGTGCTTACAACAGGACTCCTTACTAATGTTGCCTTTCTTCATGCAGTTTGAAATGACTTCTCTTTGTTCCAGTCCTACAGCTCTGTCCCAGCCTTTTTTTTAAAACAATGAGTTTGCCATACAGAACAAAAATCACAGTTTGGTTTTTTGGAAAAAAAAAAAAAAAAGAGTTCCATATTTTCTTTCAGTGGGCAAAGTTAGGCAGCTCCATGAGAGACTTCCAGGGCTGGAAGATGCTCTTTCTGCAGTACCTCCCTCACCATCTCCTCTCCTGCAAATTATGATCATCAAGCTTCTGAGAGCATCTGCACTGGGATGAAGCCGGAACTTCTAGAAACATCTTCATCCTTCAAAGAGAAAGGCTTAGCTCGAGTCCTGCTCATGACGCAGCATCTTTGGCATCCTATGAGGCATTTTTAGACGTGCCTGAGCGTGAATCAGTGGACACCAAAGATGCAGTTTTTACTCTACAGGTGTAGATTGTCAGGGCGCCAGGAAGGTCACTTTGAGCTCTGCTTTTGTCTTGTGGAAACCCTAAGACTTGATTTCCTCTGTGCAATGATTGACTGCAATGCTCACAGCTCGGAGGAGGTGAGTTGGAAATTGCAGAAGAAATTTCCACTCTGCAGGAGACAAGCGAGGCCCCTCCAGGAGGGAGCAGCGTATGCTCTCAGTGTTCAAGGCTGAACTGGACCCAGGGGGCTCGCTGCTCAGTGAGGGCTTCAGATGCACGTGGCCTGGATCCAGTCTGTATGCCTGCTGGTAGCTCACCGTTGGAACTTGGGCAGGTCACATTCTTCTACAGAACCTCAGTTTCTTCTCCTGGAAGCTGTAGACACTAGTAATCCTACATTAGGGGTTCTTAGAAGAGTCAGTTGAGCAAAGGCTTGCAGAGGACTCAGTATAATTCCCGCACTTAGAAAGTCCCCTCTACACGCACACTCTTACTTTACTGATTTAGCACCAGGGCCACACATTTTTTTTTGTAAAGGATCAGGTAGTAAATAGTTTCAGCTTCCTGAGCTGTGGTCTCTGTCGCAGCTACTTAACTCTGCCGTGATAGGGCAAAAGCAGCTGCAGACATCAGGCAGCTAAGCCTTTCTCTCTTTAGGATGCGGGTGTTTCTAGAAGTTCAGTCTTCATCCCAGTGCAGATGCTCTCAGAAGCTCAGTGATCTTAATTTGCAGGGGAAGAAAGAGGGGGGAGGTACTACAGACAATGACCGGTGTGACTGTGTTTTAATAAAACTTTATTTACAAAAACAGGCAGCAGGCTGGATTTGCTTGCAGGCTGTGCTTTGCTGACCTCTGTGTTGTATATTGTTACTTCTATCACCACCGCTGCCTCCTCGATAGAGACTTGGGCACTGTTTTCCAGTGGTCCCAGGCTGCTCTTGGTCAGCCAAAATCCTACTGCCTGGAGAATTTCCGTTGTCCCTGGAAATCAGTGTCCCACTGATCATCAACACGTTCATTCTGTGTCATACTCAACTCAGCCTTAAAAGCATCATTGTGAAAGGAGAGAGTTTTGTTACTACTAACAATACTGGTAGTGATACAGTGACGTCACTGCCACTCAGGGTGCAGGCCCAGCTCTCTGCCTGCAGGGTCCCACTGAAGCTTGTATTGAGCCCCTGGTTGTCATGCACGGAATGAAGGAAAAAGCCACGTTTCACAGTTGGAGGAAGAACTGATACAGCTGATAATTTTCAGGTCATTTTAGGAATGTAATCTGCCTAAAACAGTCATCACTTTTTGGTCATTGGCTTGTTCATTTAAAATACTCTTCAAAAATTAATCCGTGTGCCTTCACAAACCAAATCCCTAGGCTTTGAGCCAATGTGAATCCTTCCACTGAACTGAAATGTTCTTGTACAGCTATTTCCGATGGGTTTTCCAGTGAACTAGCTTGTGCTTGCTTTATTTTGAGGCAAAGCCAACCATCTGCCCCAACCCAAGTGTTGGACAGTGGATGGGCTTGAGAAGTTCCATGTTCAGGTCAGCAGTAGTCTTTGAGGCCACTGCTCTGCAGCTTTGAGTGGAAAAAAGTACAGAAAACACGGTCCTGTCCTCCAGGGAAGGACCAGTGCAGAATGATGTTCGATAGGACAAGGCCAGGATGCAGGCAGCTCCCTGTTTCCCAGCAGAGAAGTCAATCAGAAGGCTCCAGATTACCGCAAACTATGGGCACTGAGGTCCTCCGTTCTGGGCTGTCAGCCCCTCCTCCTCCTCTCCTTGCATCTTTGCATCTGTGAGCAACATTCATCTGTCAACTCAGGATGGAGAGTCTGCCATGCTTAGGCAGCCCCCAGAACTTTTCTTCTTCCTGAAGAGGAAGGGATGATCTGCGAAGATGGAAAATCATTTTCCTGCCTGTGTTGACTCAGACGAGGGAGTCTGGTGTTGGGGAGGATGGGTGTCTGCCTTCCACTCTCCTGGTGTGAGCATTGGCTCATCAAGGGTCAGTGGGGCTGAGGACAGCCCTCAGCCACCCATGAGCTGCGGGGCTGCCCTCCCTGAGCTGGCCTGTGAATGCCTGGACAGCAGAGCAGGCTTGGCTCTATCTTTGGATCTGCTGTGTGTATGGAGTGCCTGGACTGTCCGGGATGGTCTCGGGATCATCCATGTGGCCAGGCTGAACATCTTTTTGCATCAGGTAATGAGGGTACAGAGGGGAACCCAGCAACCAAGTGCCACCCGGGGAAGCCTCCACACAAGAAACCTGCATTGACCGGCAGATGGCCTTGTTCCTGAGAGGCTTTGGATATAGGCAACTGCATGTTTGAATCATCCAACCCTCCATCCAGGCCTGATTCCATGCAGCAGGGGCTGGTGTGATCCCTCACTCTTAGACACTCCTAGAACTGGGTGTGCAGGAAAGTTAGGTGCCCAGTCTAGGGTCACCTTGAAGCTGACTTGGGGTTTAAACCCAGCATACTAACTTTAGAATTCACTCCTGTAACTTCAGTGATAAACACATTGCCTGAAATTGTGGGATCATCTTGCTTTTGCTCACAGTACTCTCTTGCTTATGGGAAGAAAAGTTATGACCAACCTAGATAGAGCATTAAAAAACAGAGACATTACTTTGCTGACAAAGGTCCATCTAGTCAAAGCTATGGTTTGTCCAGTGGTCATGTATGGATGGGAAAGTTGGACCATAAAGAAAGCTGAGCACCGAAGAAATGATGCTTTTGAACTGTCGTGTTGGAGAAGACTCCTGAGAGTCCCTTGGACAGCAAGGAGATCCAACCAGTCCATCCTAAGGAAATCAGTCCTGAATATTCTTTGGAAGGACTGATGCTGAAGCTGAAACTCTAATACTTTGGCCACCTGTTGAAAAGAACTGACTCATTGGAAAAGACCCTGATGCTGGGAAATATCGAAAGCAGGAGGAGAAGGGGACGACAAAGGATGAGATGGTTAGATGGCATCACTGCTTCAATGCACATTAGTTTGAGTAAACTCTGGGAGCTGGTGATGGACAGGAAGGCCTGGCGTGCTGCAGTCCATGGGGCTGCAAAGAGTCAGACACAACTGAGCGACTGAACTGAAATAAACTGAACTTCTCTTGAAAGCCGCCTTCCCATTAAGTTGTGTGTGGTGTCTTCTGGAGCTGTGGCCAGACTTCCTCAGTGAGGTAGGTCAGCTCGGCCTGGAGAAACCCCATCTGGCTCTCTGTCCATCCAGTCAGAAATGGTGCCGAATGGGGGGGATTCAAAGTTCCCCACCAGGACTAGCCAGACATGTGCAGGAGATGCAGGAGATGCTGCCAGAGGATGAGACAGAGCAGTGCTTTCATTATCTCCCCCTCGAGGCTTCTTTAGTCCATGACCACCTTGAACAACCACCTTGGGGATCTCCTTGTGGACCAAGGGATGGACAACAGTTTTGAGGTTGTGTTGGCGGAGTTCAGCCCAGCCCTGGAACTCCAAGAATTAGCTTTGTCTTGAAGAGCTCACTGTCAGAAGCAAGTAGAGCAGACTTTGGTGCACCCAACCTCCTCTGAGGACCAGATGCACACGCTCTCAAACAGTCATTATCTTAATATCATGGAAAACACACAGATTTAAATGTTACTGAGCTCTCTTCTTGACTCTTCATCTGTCCCTTCCTTACACACCTATAGTTACTGGATTTTTTGTGTGTGTGGTGGCATAGCAATGGATCATACCGTGGGCTGATGGCCTCTAAGAACAGTTTGGCTCTGGGCTGTGTGTGGAACCTGAACCTGTGTGAGCTCAGACCTTTCTTTTCAAGGTGACGAAGAGGACGAAGGTACCTAAGGCAAGGAGACCTGGTTTCCAATCATTCCCTGCCATCGCCAGGCAGGCAACCTTGGGCACAACGCTGGAAGAGTTTACTTATCCCATTGCATCTCCCTGGGCCTTGTTTCTGTCTGCTGGCAGATGGAAAATCCCACCTGCACGAGGACAGGAGTTGGGATCTGAAGATCCTCAGAGGTTTTTACCAGCATGTGATTTCACCAAAGAGATGCATGTACAATATCTCAGCCGACCTTCCCTTAATTAAATCTAGGGAACTCTTTCAACTCTCTCTCTTCAAAAGTAGGGTTATCATTCTGACACAAAACAGACACGGGAGAAAATGGTGCACTCAGTCCCTTGCACAGAACTCCACCGATGCCAGAGAAAGCTGAGAGCAAGTCTCGAAGAAGAGAATTTGGTCTGTTGAGGATCTGTGCCCAGGAGAGATGGGGAGAGATTAATGACAAAGAATTAGAGGGCTCATTTTGACAAAAGAGGGAAGCGATTATACGTGTGGCTGGCGGGGCTCAGCCCCAGACAGACGGAACGGTGTGTTTTGAAATAGTGAGTCAACCGCTGAGAGGAGATGGCTGGGAACAGCGGGCCTGAGAAGCCGAGGTGATCCTCAGCCCTGGCGTGGGAGACGAGAAACTGTTCCTGAAGGGAAGTGCAGGAGCTGGATGTTGGAGAGAAACATTCATCACCAACTGGAGGTGTGGGGAAGGCCTTTGCTGCTCCGGAGACTGAGAGGAGTGTGTGTGTGTGTGTGAGTCACTCAGTTGTGGCCGAGTCTTTGCGACCCCAGGGACTGTAGCCTTCTAAGCTCCTCTGCCCACGGAATTCTTTAGGCAGGAATACTGGAGTAGGTAGTCATGAGCTTCTCCAAGGGATCTTCCTGACCCCAAAAGAGGCATTTGGGGGGAATAAAAAGAGCTTTACAATCAGGAAAAAGATCTAGATTAGAACCTGTTGATGGTTCAAGTTTCTCAGCTTCTTGTTTAAGGACAATTTAACAAAATAGTACATGCAACTCAGAGCTTTCAAGAAATCAAAGTCATGTTCTTAAAGAGTAGGATTTTGTCTGAAAAAGGCACTTCTAACAGCTGAGCCTGAGATGCCTGGGCTGGCCCGAGAGCACGCTGCATGTTCCACAAAAAGATACAGCCTTTGAGCTGAAAACCTTCTGAGCTGCGCCTTTATTTTATTTTATTTTATTCATCAAGCCTAAAGTGTGATCATTAGTAACAGACCGATGTGTCCCTAAATTTGTTTCACTTCACAAGATTCCTTCCCAACTAATTTAGAACAAAATGTGTCCAACATTTGCTTTTTCCTTGATTTCACAAAATGTCATTTTTGTCCACAGGAGCCTGCAAAACACCGAAAGGAGAGATTGAAGCAAACTCAATTTGCATAAATGCTTTTCCAGTTAATCAACAGGCACCTCTGAGAGCAGGGCTGATGGAGAATGAGCTTAAGACCCACGGGCGGACGGCCAGCAGTGCCGTGGGAATGGGGCTGTCTTAAGCCAAAGAGAATTGCTCTGACACCCTGGAGAGCTACTGGGAGCCTTGTCCTGTCCTAGGTCCTGGGTGTGGACCCTCAGCTAGAAGAGACAGTGGAGGGCTCAGGAACTTCGAGGAAACAGATCTAGAAAAATCCCGCACAGGTGATTGGGTTGGACTGCTCTGTCTCGACCGACATGAAATAGCCTCAGGAGAGACAGAAAAGTCCCTCACACCAGGCAGACTTTGTAAGGACGCTGGTCCTTGGTTCTGATGGGGGCTGTCACAGCATTTGTTGGAGGAAAAGGGAGGTCCAGTGGGATCTGCATGTCCCAGTAACTTCAGATGGTGACACTATACACATGGCCTTTGAAGCCCGGGGTCTATAACATTTTAATCCTTAGGAAGCACTGGAGAGCTGGAGCAAAGCCGTGGGGCTCTCTCCTGCAGGAGCCGTAGGGCAGTGGTGGCCTGGCGGAGGCTTCTGTCCTGCGTGCTGTGTATTTGAATCATCAGAGGGCAGGCTGGCGGGAATGCTCCTGACTAGACACAGGTCCCAGAGAAGGAAGCCATCAGGCAGGGGACACCTAGCCTGGGATGGGCCTCCTTCCCCCGAACCTCTGCCCTCCAATTTGAGTCAGCAATTGGACTAATGAATGACTCTTGGGCAATTGGAGTTCTGAAGGGGACAAAGCAAAGTGTAATGATATGATTAGAAAGGTCCCCCAATAAAGACGCACAAGCCCCTCGTTACATGGGCCTGTGAGTGCCAGCTGTCTCTCTGCACCCAGCCTGCCTTCTGAAGACGAGCCTTTCCGTCACCTCCGCTTGGCTCTGTCCCTGTCCTATTACACCGAATGGCGCTGAGTCATTGTTGCAAGCCGGGGGTGACACGGTAATAGCTTAATAATAGTATAATCTCACAAATAATAATATGCTGTCACCCTGTCTGGAGCACGATGTTTACAGGGGACGTGGTAATGTATGATGACAGTAATTTGAATAAAAATGAATTTATGGCTCTTGTCTCATTTGCAGTAAATTTTTGCATCTTTCATGCACAACTGGTGCTCCCTGACCCCGCTTGTCACTGTGCTGGCGACGGTGGTGGCGGCTGGCTTTCAAGCGAGAGGCGGGCAGGGGAGTCAGAAGCCTGCAGCTCCTAATGGGCTTCCGGAAAGGAGTTCACATTGGCGTCTCAAAAATCTTTCTTCACTTGTTTCCCGAGATGAGGTGGTTTCATTAATACAAAGCTGATCGGGTAGCAGGCATGGATGAACACGATTTTGGGTTTATGGAATTACTGGAGGGGGTTTCCTGGAAAACGGAGGAGCCCTCAGTGGTGGCCCAGACTTGGTCCATTTGAAGGAGAGGTCATCAGTTAGATCACTCAGAGCCCCTCCCTGGGGACCCCTCCCCTGCTGTTGCTGCAGCTTCATACATACACCCTCCAGGAGGCTGCCCCCCGCCCTGCCCACCGACCCACAAAACTTACTGAGCACAAACTGGACTGTTCTCTCAAACGCAGACACCAGCCCGTGGTCACTCAGATGCGCCCTCCTGGAGACCCTTAGCAAAGACTTGCCACGGGAGGTCCCTGGGCAGCCTGGGATTACCGCCTTCTCTATGGAGGAAAATTAATGTGTGATGAATGGGTCTCCAATGAAGTTGTGAGTAAGTGATGTTGAGTCTAGGGAAAAGAGTCTTGCCACCCAGCTCACAGACTGACTTGAATGAGGGCAACAAATGGGAATTTGTTGGGGCTTAAAGAGAGACAAGGAAGTGTTTCCAGAAACTTTTCAAGCTTTAGGCCAGCACAGCAGGCGTGTCAACAAATAGAAGGGAGTGAGGGCCAGGGGTGAACGTGGACTGGCGGGGGGAGACCCCCTGGAACGGCAGCTGACCTGCTTCCTGGCAATCCTGCCCCTCAGGTAAGGTCATCTAAATTAACTTCGCCTATTCCCATCCGTTTTAGTTCATTGATTTCTGAGACGTCAATGTTCACTCTTGGCTATCTCCTATGTGACCATGTCCAATTTACCTTGATTCATTACCTAACATTCCAGGTTCCTATGCAATACTGTTCTTTACAGGACTGGAGTTTACTTTCACAGCCAGATGCATCCGACTGAACGTCGTTTCCACTTCGTTCCAGCCATTTCATTCTTAGACCTGTTAGTAATTGCCCTCCACTCTTACCCAGTAGCATATGGGACACCTTCTGACCTGAGGGACTCATCTTCTGGTGTCATATCTTTCTGCCTTTTCATACCGTTCATGGGTTCTCTTGGCAAGAAGACTTGAGTGGTTTGCCGTTCCCTCCTCCAGAGGACCCATTTTGTCAGAACTCTGACCTTGACCCGTCCATGTTGGGTGGCCCTGCACGGCGTGGCTCCTGACTTCATTGAGTTATGCAAGCCCCTTCCTCACTACACGGCTGTGATTCATGCAGGTGGGGAGCCGATGACCATGCTTCTGAACTGGAGGCTCTGCAAGAGGGATTTACCTACATGATCAAGGAGCATATCAAAGGCTTATGCTAGGGACTCAGACAGTACAGAATCTGCTTGCAATGCAGGAGGCCTGGGTTTGGTCCCTGGGTCAGGAAGATCCCCTGGAGAAGGGAGTGATAACCCAGTCCAGTAATCTTGCCTGGAGAATCCCATGGACAGAGGAACCTGATGGGCTGCAGTCCATGGGGTCCCAAGGAGTTGGACACAAGGGAACAACTAGAATTTTCTGGGAGGATGTCGAAGGTTCATGCTCTGTAAGGGAAAAGGGGCTGGAGTGGAGCGGGGAGTAATCTGTGAGCCCTGGAAAGGCTGTCTGGTCCAGGCACAGGGCCACTCAAGACCTTTGCAGTGTCCTACCAGACAACGCCGAGTCATTCTGTAAATGCGTGAAGAGAAGCTTGCTCTTAAATTGGGGTGAGTGGAGAGACAATTTCTTAACAAATTAACCTTTAAGGAGATTGGAAGCCTTTCAAAAATTGCCTCGACATGCAGCTTGGCCATATCCTACCCCTGGGATTACTTCAAAGCCAGGTAACCAAGCAGAGATTTTTCCAGAGTGCTCTCCTCAAAGAATCTTACTATCACCTCCCCGCATCCCCTACTCCAGATTGTGCTATTTCTTTAAGAACAAATGCTGTTACTGACTATCAGACACATAGGAATGTCCCTTCTAGTATACATAGGATCTGTATTGGTGTTGTGTTCTGAGTGGTAGCAGTCGCTGACATGGGGCGTGGAGCGGGGGCGGGGGCAAATATCTGTCAAAAAATGTTCAGTTTTGCTGAACATGTCACATTAATGTCATTTAGCCACAAATACCCAGGACTCCAGTTGTCAGTAGTGTCCAGTTCTTTATTTTTCATTATCCGTTTCTACTAGGAAGTTTCATAGATGCTACTACTGTTTCAATCATGATAGTACGTCAGCTGATCATCATGTCAGTGCTGCTGCTGCTGCTGCTAAGTCGCTCCAGTCGTGTCCGACTCTGTGCGAGCCCATTGACGGCAGCCCACCAGGCTCCCCGGTCCCTGGGATTCTCCAGGCAAGAACACTGGAGTGGGTTGCCAATTCCTTCTCCAATGCACGAAAGTGAAAAGTGAAAGTGAAGTCGCTCAGTTGTGTCCGACTCTTAGTGATGCCATGGACTGCAGCCTACCAGGCTCCTCTGTCCATGGGATTTTCCAGGCAAGAGTACTGGAGTGGGGTGCCATTGCCTTCTCCAAGTCATGTCAATACTCACTTACAAAAAAGAGAAGAAAAGATGACTGTCTGATTAAAAGTGGTGTCTGTCCCCCAAATGCTGTAGGCAAAGTTGAGGCTCCCATCACATAATTTTGTTCACCCCAGGCTAAAATAAACCTTGTGATCTGACTTCTTAAATCATTCCCTTAAAGACCAAATGCCTAGGAAAACGCCAGATGTGGGGGTCCCTGTCTTCCCTCAGGTGGGAGGTTCCAATCTCTCGTTCTCCAGGGACCTGTTTCCTTGTTACCCTTTGCCGCCTCTTCCCAGCTCACCCTGGGTTCCTGGTTCTACTGCCTCCAGCCCCGCATCCCTGCCCCCCTACCCACTCTAGGGATTTCACCCCTCCCCACCACTCATCGTGATGGAGGACCATCAAGTTAATCACCCCCAAAATTGCATAATTTCTTTTAGTCTCCAGGCCAATGGAAGCCTTTGAGAACTTTTGAGAGGACTTTTGGGAAGGACTAGACTGTTGCTTTTGAACTGTAGTGCTGGAGAAGACTCTTGAGAGTCTCTTGGACTACAAGGAGATCAAACCAGTTAATCCTAAAGGAGATCAGTCCTGAATATTCAGTGGAAGAACTGATGCTGTAGCTGAAACTCCAATACTTTGGCCACCTGATGCGAACAACTGACTCGTTGGAAAAGCCCCTGATGCTGGGAAAGATTGAAGGCAGGAGAAGAAGGGGACAACAGAGGATGAGATGGTTGGATGGCATCACCGACACGAAGGACCTGAGTTTGAGCAAGCTCCGGGAATTGGTGATGGACAGGGAAGCCTGATGTGCTGCCGTCCATGGGGCTGCAAAGAGTCAGACACCACGGAGCGACTGAACTGAACTGACTGAGACTGTTGGAGGCATCCAGGCAGATGAGAGTTTTCTTCTCTTCTGTCTTCATATTGACCTCCTGTCTACTGTCATCCGTGCACACATTGGTGCCCACTGCTCTACCTTGAAAAGCACCATGCTCTCACGCTGCCTCGTGCATCCTCAGTGGGCATTCTCACCCCTGACTCTCCTTTCCCAAAACTGGAACCCTCGGCCAATTGTCACCCTCTCTCAAGCTACCGCTATTTGATTTTTTGGGGGTACTTTTCAGTATTTAAAAGTTTGATACCTCAATTCCTTAACAACAGAGATAACAAAAAACATATTTTCCAAATATAAAAGCAAAATGTATATATGATCTAGTTTTGGGAAAGTACAAAAAAATAAGAGAAAAAAATCACTTATAGTTTTACCCACAGATGAGCTCTGGTTATTTTTTCCTGTAGTCTTTAAGGGTTAGAGTTAAAAAATATGAATTTTTATATACAGTATGGTTTCAATCATTTCTATCAAAGGTTGTGTTTCTTTTCCTTTTTAACAATTATTAGAATTTTCCCACATCATTAACTCCTTATAAATATTGCTTTTAGTGGCTTCCTATCATTCCACTGGGTAGATATTCCAAATTTATGAATCCATTCCCCTATAGTTGAATGGTTAGACTGATTCCAAAGTTTTGCTTTTATACGTAACTCTGCGATGAATAAATTTGAACACAAACCTTTTGCTGAATTTCATATTATTTCTATAGGACAGATTCCCAGAAATGGAATTGTGAAGGACAAAAGAAGAAATATTCTAAGTCTACAGACAAATATTGCCAAAATGTTTTTGTAAAAAGACATATGTGTGTGTGTGTGTGAGTTTTGGAATATGGAATATGACTTTATATTCATTTTATCCAAAATGTTTACTTTCCCTAACCCTCTGTGTCCTGGTAGTTAGAACATTCTTTTTCACTGCCACACCATTTTTAGAAATTACTTAGATGCTAAAGAACTTTATTTTGACAGATGTATACACACACACACACACACATACATTCTTTTTTATTTTTTAAGACATTTTCAAACACAGAAAGGTTTTCAGAACAGCGCCAATAGCTCCCTCCTATCCCCTCATTCACCTTTCTCCTTGAACTGAGTCTTTTCGGGCCAAATGGTCTGGGCTACATCCTGGGGTCGTGCCTGTGTGGCCTCTTTCAATCTTGAACAGTTGCTTGGTCTTCGACCTTTGTGACCCTCACACTTCAGGAGATTATGCCAGTCATTCTGAGCGTGTCCTTCAGTGTGTTTACTTAACGTTTCTCGCGCTTAGCCCCACGCTTTGTTTTGCTTTGCCAGAATATCACCGCGGCCCTGCTGCTTCCTTGTCAGCCTGGTGCACGGTGTTGGTTTGTGTCATTCCTAACCGTTTCACTTTGGTGACCCCATTGAGGTGGCGTCTGCTAGGTCTGCTCTGTGTCCAGTTCCTCTCTCCCTTTCTCATGGATAAGTACTGTGACCGGAGATGTCTCAGACTTTGTGAAGCGCATTCCTTATCCTATTTTTACTTACGTTGTCTCCATGCATACTTCTTGCCTGTGTGAATTACTGCTACGATGTTTTTTAAGTGATGACTTTCTATTTCCATCTTTCTTTCTACATTTATCTGTTGACATTCAAATGTGAGGAGCCATTTTCTTTTTTCCCAATATATTTGTTTATGTCAGGGTGGTTTCATTGATCTCCATTTTATTCTATGGGTTATAATTCATTACTATTTACTTTTCTACTCAATCTGTCCCAGATTTGACCATTAGGAGCCCTTGAAGTTGCTCCTTTGACCTTCAGATATGCCCTCCTCTTTCTTAAGTTCTTCTTTACTTTCTGGCATTTAAAAGGAATTTCAAGATAACCTAATTCTTTTCCCAATCTAGCCATTTCTCCAAGAAGAAACAAGACCTGGCTTTTTTTTTTTTTTTTTTAAGCCAAGAAGGGCATTTAGAAACCAAGATCTGGCACTAACTGTGCTCATTGTTAGCAGAGCATTGCTGCTTCCAGCCCTCTCAGTGGGCAGAGCTAGGAAATGTGTGTGTCTGTACATGTGGGTGCATCTTTATCTATATTTATTTTTATGCCTATCTATGAAAACAGAGTGTTTATACCAACACTTCTGATTCCAATCCAGCCACAGGGTGCACGTTAGCTTCTCTATTTTTCATGATTGCCTCTCTCTTTTTAGACAGTGAAAACCTGGCTCCCGTTAGCCTTAATATGTTTTCTTATTTGCTCAGTTCTCTCTACTGAAGCTAATTCATTTCCCTTGCCAGGTTGCAGTCCCTCTTGGATCCCCTCCGAGATTGGCCCCTGTTTGGCACTGGTTTCTACCTTCTCCCTCCCAGCTCACCTGGGACACCTCCTCTCAGTCCTCCTATCTACAGCTCCAGGAGTCAGTAAGCGGCCCTCTGGCTATCTGGACCACAAGGGGGGTGGCCTCCTGCTAGGAACACTAAACTCCTGCCCAGACCATGCTTCCAAATCCCACCTCCCTTCTCTCTACCCCATCACAACAGGGAAGAACTAATTGAATTGTGAGTGGCTACAGGAAATCAACTCTGAATATTGATTGGAAAGACTGATGCTGAAGCTGAAGCTTCAAGACTTTGGCCAGCTGATGCAAAGAGCTGACTAACTGGGAGAGACCCTGATGCTGGGAAAAATCAAGGGCAGGAGGAGAAGGGAACGACAGAGGATGAGATGAGATGGTTGGATGGCATCATCAACTCAATGGATGTGAGTCTGAGCAAACTCTGGGACATAGTCAAGGACAGGGAAGTCTGGAGTTCTGCAGTCCATGGGGTCATAAAAAGTTGAAGATGACTTAGCAGTTGAACCACCACCACAACAGCTGGGACTTTGCCTGCAAGACACATGTGTTTATAAATGCTTACCAGCCAAGGTAAGAATAGCTGGTCTTTGCCAGAGACCTTTTGAGTTTGGGGCCTTCTGGGCATCTTTCAAATTACAGGATAGAGGAGACAAGCAAAAGATTGCGCGGGCGGGGGGCGGCGCTGATATGCTAGAGTTGTCACTTGTTACAGATAGAATTGTGTCCACCACGCTCCCCTCTGCAAAATTCATCTGCTGCAGCCCCCACGTCAGAATTAGTCTGTATTTTGAGGTAGGGTCTTTGAGTTAGTGAGTGAGTGAGTTAAAGGTGCTCAGTCGTGTCCGACTCTTTGCAACCCCATGGACTATACAGTCCGTGGAATTCTCCAAGCCAGAATCCTGGAGTGGGTAGCCTTTCCCTTCTCCAGGGGATCTTCCCAACCTAGGGATTGAACCCAGGTCTCCCGCATTGCAGGTGGATTCTTCAAGGGAGGCCCAAGAATCCTGGAGTGGGGAGCCTGTCCCTTCTCCAGTGTATCCTCCCAACCCAGGAGTCGAACTGGGGTCTCCTGTATTGCAGGCAGATTCATTACCAACTGAGCTATGAGGGAAGCCCAGGGTCTTTGAAGACCTTTCAAAAGCTAACTAAGGCTAAGTGAGAGGAGCCTGGCATGCTACAGTCCACGGGTTCACAAAGAGTAGGATGCAACTTAGCAAATGAACAACAATAAGGCTAAATGAGGCCTTTAGGAGAAGCTCTAATCTTTAACACTGAAAGAAAAGAGGAGGCAAGGATCAGACACACACGGAAGAAAGACCATGGGAGTTCACAGGGAGAAGGTGGCCGTCTACAAGGCAAGGAGACAGACATCAGAAGGAGAAACCAACCTGGAGGGCACCTTGATCTCGGACTTCAGTCTCCAAACTATGAAGAAGTGAACTTCTGTTGTTTAAGCTGACCTATCTCTGGCTCTTTGTCAAGGCAGCTCAATCAAACCGATGTGCTAACGAACTTCTCTGTGACCTTGGGCGACTCATTCAGTATCTTTGAGGCTCAGAGAAGCTCTGTGGTCAAAGAGGAGTTTATATTCCTCTGGCTCTCATTTCTTACACTTCTGAGGGTCTACTCTATGGAGCCTGTAGCTAATTTTATAACAGGAATTCCGGGAAATGAGCTAGTCATTGTCATTGGACAAAAGGGACCAGGAGATTATAGTGTCTAAATTCAAGTCTGCAGTGACTCCATGGAGCAGTGGAAGAAGTTAACCACTATACAAAGATGCGTTTTATTACCTTATTTCTTAACTTCTAGTTCTGATATTCTGACACGTTCACAATTGTCATCTCTCCTTTTGTTTACTTTTAAGCAGTAATTGCTGGCATGTATGTTACACATATGTTTAGCAACCAGTTTTCACAACACAGACTGTCAACACAGAAATGTCACGTGGGGGTGCTGTTTCGGTGGCTGGGGGGGACTGGGTATTTCGGGGGCTAGTTAGTGCTCATTCTAATCCCGTTGTTCTCTAAAGGAAATAGATACTAAACAGGAACCATCTGGTAATGCATTCTGTACCTCTTAATTACAGTGTTTTGAGTGGCACCTAAATAAATTTCATTTACAAGCACATGACTGCTTGTCAAAACTCTGTTGATAATTTTATTATTGTAATATACTTTCTTTCTTAATTATTTAGTTCCAGTAAAGTCAGGAATATTAATTTTTATGGAAATTACCTGCACAAACAAACCTGAGCCCCAAACCTGTTTTTATTTATGTCTCTATATTTAGAAATGCGTTTTAATTCATCTGTCCATAACCATCACAGATGGATGGTTCATCATATGGATTCCTATGGGTCATTCAAGACTTGTGATCATCCTGACTTTTTAGTTGAAAACTAGGATGGAGTTCCTAAAGATCTGGGAAGTTGCCAGTAAGTCCTTGGAGGTAGAGCCTTGCTCTTCTGCTCCGTCATCACAAGAGACCCCTGGAGTCAGCTCGCCAGCTCAGCCCAGGCCCCAGACGCATCTCCTTGGGGACCTTGAGGTTTTCCCATGAACCCTTCGAGGCACGGAAGAGCCTTGCCAACGCAGACCCGGGTCCAGCGTTGAGTGTTCGTTTGTGCTTGGTTGCGGCAGGAAAGGCAGGCGGCTCCTGTGGTGAATGACGCATCCGTGAACTGGTTTGCTGGTTTCTCTCTGTGTCTGCTCTTTGCCTTGAACCTTCCTGTTCATTCGCTCTGATCATAAACAAGCGTGAGCACTGTGTCTGGAGTCTGGCCTTTGGGGAGGATCCATGCATACTATAAAATGCCACAAAATTAACAGCACTTTCCTCCCCGGGGCGGTGCCCTGGGCAGCCTGTAACAGCAGCTGCCTCTGCCGCACCTGTGGCATCAATCAGCGACCAAGCAAAAGCAAAGTGAATCTCGGCTCCGTCGGGCACCAGGGAGGTTTCTTCCTCTCTCGGTGGTAGCTTTTTGCTGCAGAAGCCTAATGGAGTGGGGCTCGTATGTATGCAAAGTAGAGCATGTCTTCCGGGCTCCACCAGAACCCAGGGCTGGGAACACGTGCGGATGCACACACACACACACACAGAAGGCACATGCGATCCTACAGTTCTCGTACCCTGGCAGGCACCCCAGCGGAGTCCTTGAAACTGAAACTGAGGCCAGACTCTTGTCTCCACTATGAGGTGCCCTGCATGGTTCTGGGTCCCACTGGCGCCCTGTGGCAGGAGGAGGAAGCAAAGGAGGGAAAGAGAGGGGCAGTCACTGGAGAAGAAAGAAAGGCAAACTTGGAGGGGAGGCCCGCTCTGCCGCAGGGACCTTGTTCATCACCCGCCAGCACGTGAGCTCTGCCGTCGCCCCAGGCCCCTGGACCCGAGCAGCAAGCAGCCCCTCGGCTGTTGCCTGCTCTCCAATACGGCAGCTTCAAGAATAATGCCCCCATTTATTCTTTGGGCTGTTGGAGGACCAGGGAAGGGGGTGGGTCCAGGGCGTGAGGCATGCAGGGGCTTGTACTGGCTCATGCCCAGATGCTCTGTGGTGCCTGCCCCACCCCAGTGGCCCCCGGCCGCCCGCTGGGTGCCAGGCCAACAGCCCAGGGACCTCGGGCCTGAGATGACAAAGCCCCTTGGAGTTGCACCCTTGCAGCTGAGACTCACTCAGGGCCTCGGAGATTAAAGGCGAATTCCTACTTTAAAAATAAAGCCACGCTGTGCTTTGCACCTTTTGACACTTATTAACTTAGGTCATTAAAAAGGAGGCTAATTAAAAATGGAGTAAAACAAAAGAGTCATTTGTCGTGTGTGAAGCCTGCTCTTCCTGCGCCCCCAGCCCTGGGGACAGGAGGCCCCTGCCTCCCTCCCTGCTGGGCAGGGGGCCCCGGGCCCTGCAGAGGTGGTGGGCTGCCTCGTCACGCACCTCCTTGTAAAGGACAGAAACTGTCTCCCAGATGAGTGGAAGCTGAAGTGAACGCTCCCTGGAAATTTCGGTTTCCTCGTCCTTGGAGACAGGACAACCAGCTGCAGATAAAGGAAGCGAAGTTGGATACGTGCTCAGAACTTCACTTTCAGAGCAAACTCAGACCCCGCCGGGCGACGTGTGACAGTCTCGCAGGAAGGCGGTTTGGTCCTGGGAGGGCAGACCTGTCCTGCAGAAGGGCCACAGGGCGACTTGCCTTTAAAGATCAGAAAACGCTGACTAAGCACTCACAAAGGCGCTGGTGTCCCGCTGTTCCTCTCTCCCGAGGAAAGTGCGATTTTGTTGAGGGACCTCGAACGTGATGCCCCTGAGCCACCCTTGGCAGTGGGGGTGTTTTTTGGAGACAGGGAGGGATGGCATTTCAGAGGACCCTTGGAGATCCTGAAATCCCCTGTTTGCCATCCTGCCAATGACTGCATCCCAGTGGTTGCCATGGTCACCCTCTCCATCTCCCGGCTCAGAGGGATGGTCCTGCCCTCTGTGGACAGTGGCGTTCCCACTCTAGCACTCTGGCCTCTCCTTAGCAAGCCTGGCCTGAGTTGCGGAGGATTCCTGTGCCTGGCGGGTCTCTCCCCCACACTCCAATTTGGGGTGTGTCTGCTATCAGTTTGGAGGCTCTGGGGAAGCCACCTCTCAGCCTGGGGAGGAAGCCACGCTGGGCACTTTGCTAGTTGTACCCAGGGCCTCACCAGGGAGGCAGGGCTGTGAGTAATTACTGACAGAGACTCTCTGGGAAATAAAATATTCAGATGCCGTTATGAAACCCCTTGGAAGCACGTGTTGTCACATTAAAAATAAACCAGCGGCAGGGCCAGAGAGGGATGCTGCAGGTGGGTGAGGGACCAGGGAGGACGCTGCCCCATGGCCGGGCACTGGGGCCTCCGTGCCAGCATCAGAGGCTCCAGGCTCCTGGAGGCAAGAGGGGCACAGAGCAGCTAAGCCAGCCCCAGACCCGCAAGCAGGAGAGCGTGGCGAGCTTTGGACAAAGGAGTTTCCATCTTGGCCACAGACAAAGCAACTGTTGCTGGTGACTCTGTTTCAAGCTGGCCCTGGCCGCCACCTCCGTACCCTGCAGGAAGCAGCCACTTACAACAAATCCTTCCTGGGTTTGTGGATGTAATGAACACATCAGCTCAGGCTGTGTGCCTTCTGCCAGGGGCGTGTTTCTCACATTTTCTACCCCAAGAAGGTTCCCCCGTGTCCAGGAGGCCAGTTCCTGTAACTTCTCTGCCAAAGAAGCCCCTGGAAACAGGGGCATTTTATACCTGCTTGCGAATATTCATGTTGATGGAACATAGTAACAGTTGGATTGCTGTTGAAACCTTTGCAGACTGGAGCTGCCCTGGGAGCCACGATTTAGAGAGGACTCCACATCACCAATCCTTCTGGAGACCTCCGAGACCCGCAGAAGTGGGGGATCCGAGTTTTGTTCCCCCCAGCCCTGCCCGTGTGTTTGCTCTCAAGCCATAAACGGCGCGACAATGAAATTTCCTTGCAGAGACCCCGCGGTGCCTCGTGCCCTTAAGCTGCCGAGACGACACCACCTCTTACAGGTGGCAGAGAGAGAGAGCGTGCGGCGAAGCCCCCAAGTCTCAAGTCACAGCCGTCAGCTTCAACTCCCAAATTGTCCTGGAAGGAGAAAGGCATCGGATTTGTCTTCGGCTGTTTGGCCAAACTGGGGCACAGATGGGATAATGACTTTTACAAACAGCATTTTGATGAGAGGAGGGGAGAAGGAATCATATGTAAAATGCACAAAGGCTGCATAAACACACTGATGCCTGCAGCTGGAACAAACTAAAAAGATGTTTAATAATTTAGAACCAAGCAGGCAGGGCGTGTGCAGCTGTTGTGTGCAAGGGACCATGAAAGTCTTCCATTTGACAGCTGGCCCCATCTTTCCCTCGTCGCTACGTGGAGGAGAGAATGCAGATCTGGGATTAGCCAATCCCTGTTACCCCTGCCCATCTGCCACCAAGACCCCCAGCTCCGCCGCCCCTCGCCGAGAGGCGCGCACATAAAGAAGGCCAGGCTCCCCAGCATATGCATGCGTCGCTATTAGCCGTCAGGGCCGCCCGCTCCCAGGGTCTGTTGACATGCCGCCAGTACATGGCTGCTGTCGTTTTTTGCTGGAGGGCACATTTTGCATTTCACACATTTGCAGAAATACAAAATGCTGTTGGATGCAAACAATTCAGGGCCTAATTGGCTGAATTACTTCAATGTTACCTTGTGTCCCCCACCTGATTAACATAGCTCAGGGGGGAGGGGCGGGGAGAAGGAGGAGGAGAGAGGATTTGGAGGGCAGGTGAAGCTGTGTTTGCCCAGGAAAGCGAGAGATCCTTAGCGGAGTCCCAGCTGAGCGCAGCCCATGCCAGGCTCTAGCGGAGCCATGGGCGGGAGGGGCACACCGGCTGCATTCTTCCACAGGAAGACAGAGGACGGGGCCCTGGTGGGCACAGAAAAAGTCTTGGGGCACCACAGAGGCCGCTGTCCTTTTGGGGAGAATGGGAGGAGCAGTGTCCCTTCCCCAAGCTGTCCAAGGTGGTGCCTCCTCTCTGCCCACGCCCCCCAGGTGAGCACTGTGCAAGGCAGCCACCCAGGCCAGCCAGAGCCAGTGCCCAGAGCCTGTCGCAAACACAAAGACAGGCCTGCCAAGATGCCTGCCCGCTTGCTGCCCACCCCCTTGCCCTGCGCACCTCCCCGCCCTGCCCATCTCCCCTTGTTGTCCCTGTGATGGTGGGTAGGCTTACTCAGATTAAAACAATTTTTTTCTTTTTTCAAATTTGCTTGGCTTATTTAAAAATGATAAAGCCCCAGTAATCCCAATCCCACATTCATATCAGAGTGACAAAAACAGCAGAGGAGCTAATGATCATTATGAGAGAATATTCTGTGATTTCAGCCTATTATTCTGAATGAGGCAGATTAGCATTTTTTTGTTTGTTTGTTTTTGTATTTAAAAGAACTCGGGGAGCTGGGGAAGGATGTAAAAATGACGAAACCAAAATAGATTTTTTTTTTGTCTTCCCAAAGACAAACACGCTACGGTGAATACAAGTGTTTGCGTTCCTTTCAATACATTATTTTATATTGTGGAACTTTCCCATCTCACCACTTGCAGGGAAATACTGATGCTGATCAAACCCTCCATTAACTGTTTGTTCTCAGGGAGGCAAGCTTTCTTTAGAGTGGAGGGAATTCTAATGCTGAGGCCTCCTTTCACTTAACATGAACATTTCAGACAAAATCTCATCTACGCTCTAAGCACTGCTGCCCAGGGAGGTTGGCTGAGTCCTTGCTGGATTTTACCCTTGTCGCCGCCTCTGTGGGCTGTTCCCTCCCACCATCCCCCCTGCCACCCGACCCCCTGAACCCACCAGGATGCCTCTGGGCAGCGGGGGAGGGGTGTGCATTAGCCAGAAGTCTAGACAAACCTCATGAATTTGTCACCTGCAAAAGACCCCGTAACGACCCATGCTCTGAACGCCTTCCTCAGTCTTTATAGAGGAATTCTTTCTTCACAGCTACAGCCTCAGACCATCTGGAGGCGAGCGGCCGAGGGCCCAGAGCAGAACAGAACTGCCGCCTCCAGGAAAATCCTGTACCGTCCAGAGGACATGCTGAGCCCAGCAGAGGAAAAGGTGCTTCCTGACGGCACAGGCTCAGCGTTCCAGAATGGGGGTGCCCGTGACGCCCAGCTGGGTCCTCTCCCTACCTCCCGGGGAACAGAGTTAGCTGAGCCGTGGGCTGTGCACCTGGAGGGCAGGGATGTGGGGCGGCTGGTGGAGGAGGCTCGGGAGATGTCAGAGTTGAGTCCGCTCTCATCTCTGACGTTCAGAGTGCCTAGGAGAAGGGAGAACAGGGACACACACTGGCCTTACCTCATGGTCGTGTTAATGTTAGTCACTCAGTCGAGTCTGATTCTCTGCAAAACCGTGGACTGTAGCCCGCCAGGCTCCTCTGTCCATGGGATTCTCTCCAGCCAAGACCCTGAAGTGGGTAGCCATGCCCTTCTCCAGGGGATCTTCTTGACTGAGGGATCGAACCTGGGTTTTCTATATCACAAGCAGATTCTTTACCATCTGAGCCACCAGGAAAGCCCTACCTTGTGGTTAGAAACTTTATCAGCACTCTGTGCTTCAAGGATCTCGGAGCTGGACATCTGACCTGCTGGAATGAACAACAAAGAATGATCTAGAAGGCTGGGGCAAGGCTCCATTTTTCCTGGGCACACGGGAACACAGGATGGTTCTGGTTCTGATTCTACTCACATTCTGATCTCTGTCTCCATTACACCTCCTGGCCACGTCCACGTGCAACTAAGTCTTACCGTCCTCATGTGAAATGTGTGATATTCTTGCAATCGGACACCAGCATGACGGGCACCCCAGGAAGCGCTGGGGGTCCTTGGGCCTCTCCTCTCTTGGGAGAGTGTGGCGGGCTTCTGCTTTTCAGTCAGAGCAGGACTGCTCTGAGTCAGTCTTCTGTCTCATCTTGGGGAGCATCCACTTTGTTTGTAGCATTAAGAGACATTTCCACCAGCAGGGTGGGGGTGGATTTCTGCTTTCAGGATGGAAATGTTCTGCTACAACTATGAAGATCCTCTGGCTGACCCTGAATTTGTGTGATGATGTCCCTTAGGGGCTGGACAGCTACTGCCAGGGGTGGGGGACTCCAGGATCCCTTCATGTAGGTTTCAGACCAGCCTCTTTCCAAGAATGCCTCTGAGCTAACTCTAGTTTTTAGCCCATCCTCAGCACTCCTCCATGGATTCACAATTAAGCTCCAGAAGCAAAGCTGAGGTCGTGGCATAGACAAAAATCAAGGGTGTCTGAAGTGGAGGTGGGGTCCACCCTGCGCTTACTCTGCTGCTGTCTCTCCCAGGTGAAGGGTTGCTGCATCAGCGATTGGGGAGGGGGGTGGACCTGCTCCCTCCTGGGTCTCCGCACCCCAGCAGGCAGAGCCTCGCTCTGGGAAGAACCCAGCCTGGCCCTGCCTTCATTCCATGAAAATGTCATGAACTTATAAAACAAAACACATCAGTGAGTTCCAAAGAGACTTTCAGGAGAACAGAAGGAGAAGGAAAAGGAGCAAATGACTATTTGTGTTTGTCATGCAAGTAGGAAAATTAACATAAAGGAGTGAAGCCATGGCATTAAATCCAGTCTGACAGCTTTACAGGCAGCTGTTCATTCCCTTTTATTCATTCATTCAAGAAACATTTATTTAGCATTTAGCATGTTCCATATATAGGTATATATATGCTTATGTATTTATTAATAATACACACAACGGCAACTCCCATCTGCATGGCGGTTTTTGAGTTTTTCCAATTAACATATGTCAAGTTCAGGTATAGATGCAGCCCATGTCCCCACATCAAGCGTTTTCGTGTGTGAATAAATCTATCTCTAAGATACTGCATATGTGGGATTATTGCGACTGCTTCAGCTTTCTTTTAGAAAGTTCCAAAAGTTTCATTCCTAACAATGATCTTTCACTCGACCTTCTAATTGCCTCAAATCTTGGGACCTGCCTTCCTAAAGCTGTCGGTTTCTCTCCCCTGGGCACGGAGCTTCCCAGAAGGTGGAGCCGCAGGCACACCGACCTTCCCTTTAGCCACGTCCTCAGAGGGGGACTGCTGGCGCTGCGTGGAGTCTGCTCTCGGTGGGTCTGGGGTGCTCTGCGAGGTAGCTCAGGCACTCTGCAGCCCCAGGAGGTGTCCAGGGTGTCTGCTCTGAGACGGGGTTTGGAGCAGCAGCAACTTGGTCTGTGCAGGGTGGGCCTGGGGGCACCTCCAGGCCATTGAGGTGACCTTACTGTCCTGCCCCCTCCCCAGGCCTGGCTGAGGGCCCCATGAAACATTACATCTCCCCACTTGTAGGTCTGTGCTGCTTGATTCTGGAAGGGGCAGCTTACACATGTTGGCCAGGAATGGGTTTCCAGAGAGAGGACCACTGGCCCAGGCCTGGCCAGGGCCTGGCCGCTGACTCGGCTTCCCGGCCTCCCATCCGGGCCTGTGCCCACCCCCTCATCTGCCCCCTGGGCCCACAGGCCAAGCGTCTCTTCTCCTCCTTCTGATTACCGTCACAGCATCTCCACCGAGAGCCAGGCTGGCGCAGGAGTGGTCCCTGCCCTCGGGAGCTCTCTCTGAAGATGTCACTGGGCTCACCATCTGTCTCCCTAACAGGCAGGGAGTGGGGGCTGGGAGGGGCTCCCCACAGCCAGAGCGATGGCCCCCGCTCCGGGGCGGCTGCCCACCTTCCCTGCAGCTGCCGGGCCGTGCTGTTGGCTGCCCGCCGGGGCTCTGCTGGGGTCCCTCCTGGCCCCCACCTGCCCCTCTCAGCAGAGGAAGCCCGTGTGCAGAGGGAAGGTCAGGGGCAGCAGTGTGGGGGTGCCCGGCCCCCTGTCCATGTCCCAGGTGGGCCAGCTCCCAGGTCCTGGGCCCCCCAGCACCTCTGGGTTCTGAGATCCTGTGGGCCCACCCAGGACAGTACATGTCCTGAGACGGACAGGTATTTCAGGCTGGGGTGCAAGAGAGACTGAGGAGAACAGAGACATTCCGAGCAAGTATGAAATGAGATGGGGAGTTAATGAGGTGGAGACACAGCGAGGCGATTCCAGATGGCAGGAGAGGCGTCTGCGCCCCGAGATGCGAGGCGGCAGAGCCAGGCAGTGGCCGGGATGGGGGCTGGCAGGGCTGCGCCGGGGCCCGAGAAGCCGTCTCCAGGTCCTGCAGGACGAGGGGCCGGAGCCCAGGCAGCCAGGACATCACTTGTTGCTGCCTGGGACCTTCTTTACTATGCTTTCTAACCAGAGAGAAGCCCCTCCAGCTGTGGGGTGTGAACACCCTGCAGACCCCGGCACCCAGGCATTGGTTCCCGGCATCTCTGGAGCCACGCACTCGACCCCCCATGGAAGGGCTACACAGCTCAGAAAACGGTGACCTCGACCCCGTCTTCCTCCAGCACTGCGTTCACAGCTGGGCCCAGGGCCTGGCTGCTGTGTAGATGCCCTTTGACCTGTGTTGATGGTGACCACATCCCTACCTGGTTGGATCCCACTCGCCCTGCCTGGGCTCACGTGAGAAATATTAAAATGCAAACTGGAGCCGCAGATGTCCCGGTGCGGGCGATTTGGCGCCCTTATCTCAGCCTGGCTGGGTCCCTCTGAGGCCACCTGCGGCTTGGCTGGTGGGGGCCAGACCTCCAGAGTCCCCTCCATGCTCAAGGAGTAGAGACCAGCCTTCCCAGCCGTCCCTGTGGTCCTGACCACATTCCGAGTTCAGCCAGAGTTCCACCTGTACCAGTGAACCTCCCTTCTGGGGAAACGTTTTCTAAAATTGCCAAGTGGACGTTCAATAAAGACAGGGGACCGGCCTTTCCATGAGGAATGTTGGTTTCAGGATCCTCCCATTTGCCGTCACAAGGAGCATGGAAAGGCCCAAGACGCGGGACTCAAGGGTTTCCCACCTTCCCCTGCTACTGTTAATTGTTTATTGATGCTAATCATTTTCTCAACAATAGGAATTCCCCTGATCTTCATAAATCTGAATAAAATGCATAAAGAGAAGCCAGTGCGAGAGAGAAACAGTCCATGTTTTAGTTATCCAAGTGAAGTGAGTGATGAATCTTTTTCTTCTGCTCTAGGAGGTTAGAAAAAGAAGAGACAGTCCTCTAAATTTTCACAAGTCTCTTGCTTCTGTGAAATTACATTTACTTTGAAATGAAAGAACAGGATTGTGAGTCTGTGGGTATTTATATACTATACTCAAACATGTTTTCTATGCATGGGTATAAATATATATAAAGAGCGAAGGAATGAGCGAGTGCTAGGGATGCATTAAAAAAATTCCCAAATGCTTCCTGCATCTCATATATAATAGTTAAATTTTTTCCCAGGGTTTGGAGGGGGGAAAAAAAGCGAGAGAGAAAATGAAATCCAGATTTGTAATTCCTAACAGGAGAAATGTGATCCTTTTCAATGTTTAAGTAATATTTCCTGTAAAACCTACGAGGCCATCTGCAAAGCCGTTTCCAGACACATTCTGGAGTGCCAAGGGCAGCTAAAGGAGACAGTCGGCCACAGCCCACCTCAGAAAGGCAGCCGGCAGCGGCTTCGGGGAGCTGGCACTCCAATTTGGCAAAGTGTTTTGACTCCTGCCTAGTTCATAATCGGTTTAATTTACCTCCATTTTACAAACTGGGAGGGGGCCTGAGAGAGCCAGCATCAAAACGAAGATAGTTGTGAGAGGGCAGGGACCTTATCTCCTCCATCAAGAATGCCACATGATCTCAGGCCACCTGAAGGATGGATGGCATCTCATCTTAAAAGGGCCCTGGATCCAAGACCATCCAGGGAGCCATCCCCGCCAAGCTTCGAGGAAGCTATTTGGCTAGACGACGTGGCCGCTGAAGCTTTCTGCCTATTTCAGCCCATTCTAAAATTGTGTTTTATTGTTGATCTCCGGGGTCACCTTATGAATTCATGTTAGTAAAAACGTCACAGCCCTGGCATAATAATCACTTAGTGAGAGGTCCTGTTTTTAAAAAAAACAAAAACAACAACAAAAAAAACCCTATCGCATCTGAAGAATCAGGAAATAGGAATCTCTCTGCTAGGAATTTCTGTTTAGTTTTGATTATTTTTGAGAGTATTAATCTATATCTCCTACATCGAACTCTCATTTTAATACCAGCATTGATTCATTCCCTTCCGAGACAGTTAAATTTTCATGTTGGTACAGATGGCTTTAAGTGAGTGTTATATATTCTACAGATCATATCAATGCACGAGGAGGTTTTTTATTTTTTTCCCGAGGTCTCATGTAAAGTTTTGCCGGGCCTGATATGGGTGCCGGTCAGCAGCTGGCTGTGATTTGTTTTTTAATGAACAGCAGGGTGTTATTTGGATTGTGTATTCACATTTTTAAAATAGAACCTTAGACGGAGAGCTGTTGAAAATATCTCCCAAGTGGACGCAGCTAGGAAAAAAAAAAAACTTTGATTCCTAGATTGGGCTCCTTATTTGAAAATGAGAGTGTAAATAACATAACTTTCACTTAAAAGCTAGCACAGAGCTGTCTTCCTGGGGCACCCAGCTTCCCTTGTTTAGGTATTTTTCCGTTTATCGCTCGTCCCTCCTTTTGGCCTCTTCTCTGAATCTTGATGATGTTTTTCTGCTCCGCTCCCATAGTTAGTAAGAGGGTGAGTCACTAAGTCGAATATAAGCACGGCTTGGAGTAATTTATTCCAGGATCATGAAGACACGCTTCTCGGCAAGAGAATCTCTGCTGAACCCAGCGCCCCGATGAACACAGAGGCTTCCTCAGCCGCTGCGATCGCATTTTGGAGTATCGATATCATGTTTTAACGCCTGCCCCAGAGCGCATCTTTAAATGCCGAGATGTGTGAACATGAGAAGGCTCAGAGCTGGTGGAAACCAAGTGCAAATTTAGTGGCGGCCTCACTCACTACAGAGACAGTTTAACACTCTCCGGCAATGAAAACGGTGACCCCTGCTGCTCAAAGAAGTGCCCCCCACATGCTTGCGGCAGTGGACACCCCGATTTCAGAAGGTGCAGAGGCTTCTCCCCGAGGGTCCGTGCTGTTCGGGGTGTGCGGTCTGAGCACGTTGCCCTGGTGGATGCTCACCCAGCTCTCTCTCCCAGACTGACGAGGCACAGGGGTGCCAGGGAGCCCTGGGAAGTCCTAGGAAGAGACTGGGAACTTCCCTTGCATCCTGAAGTTTCCGAATTCATGGGCCAACTGGTTCTCTTTTTGGAAAGAGGGAGGGGTAGTTCAGCTTTTCCTGAATGAGATAATCCAGCTCAAGGAGGCTCCTGACATCGGACCACTGACTCATACTGTCAGTGGGGATGGTAGATGGCCATTTTCAGTGAGAGGCATGTTGCAATTATGAAAAATAAAAGTACACCCCGTGATGGCTCATCTTTTTACCCGAGAGGACAGAGGCTTGTAATCTACTGCCAACACCCAGGGTCACCCCTCTGCCGCTCCGTGAGCCGTGGCTCATAGCTGGCTGGCCTCCTGTGTCTCTCCCTTCAGAATAAGATTCTAAATGTATGCATGCTCAGTCACTTCAGTCCTGTCCAAGTCTTTGCGACCCCATGGACTGTAGCTTGCCAGGCTCCTCTGTCCATGGCATTCTCCAGGCAAGAATACAGGAGAAGGTTGCCATGCCTTCCTCCAGGGGATCTTCGCGACCCAGGAAGAGAACCCAGGTCTCCTGCATCTCCTGCATTGCAGGTAGATTCTTTATCCGCTGTACCACTTGGGAAACTCAAGGAATATTCAAATGAAAGATAATCCTAAAATGACTAATAAAATCCAAGGAGAGAGGGGTCTGGAATTCCCAAGGAGGAAGGACAAACTTTTTTTCTTTCTCCACATTCCTTAGGATTATATAACAATAATGTATCCTGCCTAAGGACAGTCTTTGGATTCAACCTTCTGTTATCTTAAAATGTTAATTATGGGAGTAGACCTGGTCTTTACAAGGATGTATCTTGCCTGAGGACAGTGTTATCTTAAAATGTAAATTATGGGAGTAGGTCTGATGAGGTCTTTACAACCTCCAGACATTCTTTGGATTATATAACCTCATTGTTAACACTAGCAAGCGGGTACTCTTTCTACCCCCTTCTGATGCCTATGTCAGAAGCTTTCTCTATCTCCTTTATACTTTAATAAAACTTTATCACACACACACACACACACACACACACAAAATAGCTTTCCTTAGACCAGAACTCTGAAGTCCAAGAGTCATTTTGTTTTCATGTCATATTCAGGGAACCCTCCATTCAAGACAGGAGAGGGATGTTCTTCACACTGATGGTACGTGTACCTACACTGTGGGGAGACTGCTGGGGAGCTGCCCCCGAGGGCCTGGCCTGCAGGGCCCCCCAAGGCCATCTCCTGGCAGAGCGTTGCCCTCTAGGGGCAGTCTCCCTGTTTCGGGAACAGACTCCCGAGCAACCTTCTCCCACAACCCCCTCCCCAGTGGAGGTAGGCCCGCCAACAGCGTCAATAGCATGCCCACAGGATACGGCTCAGAAAATCATCTACACCCCTCGAGAAGGAACGGAAGTGTCTTCACTTTGCTTAATGACTACATTATTATTATTTGGTCTCCTTTGACTGTTTTCCTTTATTTTCACATGTTCTCATTTTTCTAATTAAACTTATTCTTCAAAGTATTTTACAGACAAAAGGCAGGCTGAGGATGGGGGGAGGGGGAGGAAAGGACCATAGGTTCCCACTCCATTGCAGCACCATGAGCAAAGCAAATTGCTACCAGCATTAACGTCCCTTCCTCTCTTTCAGAGGCAATCCTGCTGTGTTGCCACATATGAAGGGTTGTCTTCAGCAAAACCATCCCAGAGAATGACAGCTCAAGAGGTATCCCCCCCTTTCCGAACGTCTGTGGACAAGCTGGGAATGCTCCTTCTTATTTGCTTGTGTCAAGTCCCTGGCTTCAGGCTGGCGGTCAGAAACTCGAACCGGCCATCTGGCTGTGGTCCTTGGACTTGGTTCCGTCCGTCCTTGGGGAAGGAGCCCACGTAGCCGTGGGTCTGAGTTTTGCTAGGAGAGTCCATTCTTGCTTCCCCAGTCAGACTGGGGAGGGGGTCTCCCGGGTAGGGGGCGGGGACAGTTGGCTGCTGACCTGAGTGTCACTAAGTAAACCCTGGCCCTCTCGGCTCATGACAGACCAGGTCAGCCAACAGTTTTAAGTCAGGTGCCGAGGAAACAAACGTAACTGTGAAATGCGGTGATTTACGGCTGACTCTCATTAAGTTCTTCCTTAGGAGGCGAGCGTTTTATGGGGCGCCGGGGACACACGGAGTGGGTCAGAGGTAGTTCTGAAACAAGACCTGTTACAGCCGTTTTCTCACACATCAGCTCCACGACACAGAGTGCAACAGAAAAGTCTACTTGGCTTGAAATGCGCCAGTTTCATGGGTGGCACTTCCCC
Source organism: Bos taurus (assembly GCF_002263795.3). Lineage (NCBI taxonomy): Eukaryota > Metazoa > Chordata > Mammalia > Artiodactyla > Bovidae > Bos > Bos taurus. The sequence goes on from NC_037353.1 coordinate 47,953,785, forward strand.
GGGCAGGAAGGGGTCAGGTGCTTCTAAGGCGGCGAGGGGTCACCCAGGTGCTGACTGGACATGGACCCAGTGGCCTCTTGTGCTTGCCTGCCTGGACTCTAAATGCGAACTTAATGGAAATGCATTCATTTATTCCATCTGCATCTGGAAACTTCCCTCATTTGCTTTCAGAACCCGTAGGCTCCTAAGGAGCGTTAAACTGATTGTCCGTGACACCCACTAACGATTCACCTGCAGAACTCTGGCCCGACCCCCAGAAACGGTTTTCTCCAGTGGGAAGCTGGAAGGCTGGCGTGGGGCAGACCTTGCTGCGGGCGGCCTTCTGCAGACTTGAGCGTCGGCTCAGCTGCCTGGGTGCTGCACGGATGTCTAACGGAAAGCTCTCCCTTCTGTGGTCCTAACGAGATGGACACATCAGAGAATCACTTCTTCATCCATCCCTTTAGACACCCAGCCTGGGGACTTCCCAGCCTGGCCTTGAGCCCGGGAATCTCTGCCTGTCATTTGGCCGCTGTTGGCCTGGGCAGCCCCTTCTGCCTCCGGCAGCCTCGAGTGCTCCTGGATTCTGGGTCTCCCTCCCTCCTTCTCCTTCCTTCTCTCCCTGGCCCACTTCCTTCATGACAGGCACCCTCTCAGCCGCCTTCCCTCCTTCTCCTTGACAAGAAAACTCCAGAAGAGGAAACTTGAGGCATCAAAAGGCTGTGCCCGGCATTCCTGGAGACCTGGGTCTGGGGGTGGGGTGGGGTGGTAGAATTTGGAGTTATTCTTCGGTGACAATTTCTGTCTGGGGTGATGGAGAAGTGTTGGAAATAGATAGTACTGACGGTTACACAGATTGTGAATCCAATTAATGCCATGCGTTTTGCATTTAAAATGGCTAATTTGGCCAATGTGATATTTTATATGTATATACTTTTACTACAGGCTTCCCAGATGGTGCTAGTGGTAAAGAATCCACTTGCCAATGCAGGAGACATAAAAGACACAGGTTTGATCCCTGGGTTGGGAAGATCCCCTGGAGAAGGAAATGGCAACCCACTCCAGTCTTCTTGCCTAGAGAATCCCATGGACAGAGGAGCCTGGCGGGCTACAGTCCGTGGGGTGGCAGGAGAGTCAGACACAACTGAACGACTAAGCAACAACAACAAATTTACCTATTACTCATTGTCATTGAGGACAGGGAAGCCTGGCACGCTGCAGTCCCACCGGGTTGCAAAGAATCGGACACAACTGAGTGATTGAACAACAACAAAAATTAGGTAAAATGTTGAGAATAAGGCAACCCGGGAAAGGGCTGAGGCCTGGAGTCCCCGTGAAGTATTCATGTGCAGTATGGTGGATCAGACCCTGAGTGAGGGTGAGACCTGGGGATCACTGCGCTCTGCTCACAGGAGGTCTCCACTCTTTTTTTTTTTTCTGGCCAAGCGGCTTATGGCTTATTTCCTGCTTACCCGCTACACACTTGCTAACAACATCCAGGGTGGGGCTCCGGGCAGAAGTAGTCCCACGTAGGCAATTGCAAAACCCTAAGAAATATAAATTTTCCCTTCCATTTTTCATCAAGGAGTAAAATAGGAAAAAAAACCCCAAAGAGTATGTTTGAATAAAGCAACCTGGACTTAACCCAGTAACCAAGCAGCCCAAAAACGCAGCAAGAGATTAGGTGGCCCTAATTAAAATGACTAATAGGTGCTGAAAATGAGTGAAAATTTTGCAATACCTTTTTTTTTTTTTTTAATAGTTTGCCTTCCGGATTCCTGGTCCAAAAGCTTGTTTTAGGAATTGTTTTTGGTCCCAGAAGTCAGCTAACCTCTCAAATGAGATTAAAATCTTCGGGTTTGGTAAAGTTTGCATAAATATTTTACATGGATCCATCTTTAATTAGGTTATAACATTATAAAGTGCCATGCAGTGTTCTCTTGCCTCAAATTAGACCTGAGCCTCACAAACAAATTAATTTCTGTCTCAGGGTTTTGACTGGGCCTCTTGGCTACACTCGCTTTCTCACAAGGACTCCTGACCCTCTGGATTTCAAATGCCTGAGGGTAAAAAGCAATTATAAAAGCATGACTCCCCCAGATCAGCTTTCGCCTCTGCCTTGTCTGTGTTTTATTGATGGGAGATTGAAGGAAGATTCAAATTGGCCATCCTTCAATTCCTCACCAGCAGCAAAATGCGGAAATCATTAGCTTTTCCAGTGTAAAAGACTTTGTCCTGCCTTATTATTCAAAACTGCTTGCTAGTATGACTCAAAAAGGGCATGTTGAATATTTATTTCTAATTTTCAGCACTGGTAAATATTATATCGCTTTGTTCCCAGTGTTCTTTTTATTTTGCAAATTTTATAGCAATTAATTAATGCAGCGCTGTTATTAGCAATATCACCCCAGTTTTCAGTGCCTGCATTTAAGATGATATCGCTCATAAGGACTTTGCTGGCAAGATTTCACAGCCAGAGTGTGTTTGAATTATAAGATCAGTTCTAGGTGAATAGAAACTTGTTCTCAGTGGAGAAATCCTTTATTGCTACTGGAATACTATATTGCAAAGCTCGCCTTGTACCATCACAGCTAATTTTCTTTAATTATAGCTCCCTCCCACCCCAACCCATTCCCCACCCCCCACAAATAAAAAGAAAAGAAACTTGGTATAGAGATAGCCAGCTGTCTGATTTCAAACAAAGAATGAGGAGTAAGGATTTCGGGGCTGCCAGATTAAAGGACGGCAGAGGCTACTCTCTGTCACTAGGGCCACTAAAGGAGAGCAGAAGAGAAAAATTAACTCTCATTGTCTGGCAGCATGCTTCTACGAGGCTAATTTTAAATGTTGCTCTTCTGATTTTACTAGTGAAATGCTTTTCTATCTCATAGAAACCTGAATTCTATTGATCCATCAAAAATAACGAATACGTTGTGAGTAGGATGAACGTAGTGTTCATTTGGCCCATGACTCGGATCAATATCTATAGCTAAACTCTACACTTGAGGCAAAATATATTTCTTGTTAAAAATGCATCTTAAAATGGTCTTCCTTTCCCTTGATTAATTCAGAGGGAAAAGGATGAATTCAGAGACTTCCGAGAGCAGAGCAGAGGGTGGGCAGGTGGGATCCAGGGCATCTGGAGGTGGTGGGTTGTGGGGGTACCAGAGGGGAAAGAGCCTTCCAGGGGTTTGGTGATGAAGGGAAGTCCAGAGCCCAGATGGGAGCCTACTGGAGAGGCTATCTGAGCCGGGGGAGCCGTGTGTCAAAACAGGGATAGAACAGAGGGGAGGGAGAAGCAGATAACAGACAGGAGGCAGCACTCAGGGGCAATCGATGGAGCATCTCCTGAGATGCAGGAGGAAAGGAGGGAGTCAGGGAGCTCCCCTGAAGCCCGGGCTCTCGCCCTTCTTTGTGCAGGATCGGGGTCCTCTCCGGCTCCTAGAGTGGCGTAGGATAATCCCGGTACCCACTGCGGTCCCCTTGTCCTGGGCTGGGCAAGGGCACTGAGACTGAGCTCACAGCGGTCCTGGGAGGCATGGACGGTTCCAAGGACCACTGCTTGGGGCAGGAGGGCTCAGCGCTGACAGCATCCTACAGCCTCGTCTGCCTCTGGAGCTCACCCCGACCCACACCCCAGGCAGGGGCTGCCCAAGGGCAGATCCCCAAGGGGCAGTGTAGGCCATGCTGGAAGGTTGCCTGCCTTAGGCTCAAGGACACTCCGCTTACTCGTTCCTCAGTGAGAGGTTTAGGACAGAGTCCTGAGGGCTGGTGCATCCGGGGGGCTGGGGGGACCCCGCCAGCCCCACCCAGGATGAACCTGACTAGCCCCTGTGGCTGCCAGCTGTTCCCCCAGGGTCGGGGGAGGACGGAGCCTGCAGGGTCCACTCGAGCCCAGCAGAGGGGAGGGGGCAGCCCTGCACGCACTCCGGCCCTGGTCTCCAGGGCTTGATTCCGAGCCATTTCGTCAAGCTGCAGCTTTAAATAGCCAGTGCTGTATTTTTGGAATCCCAGAATGTGAGCCGGGTTTAATGAACCCAAAGCTATAATGTTTTACTTCTCCTTTGATAAAAATTTGTATTTCATATTTTAAAAATTGCACTCATTCTGCCAGTTGGTGTTACCAGCCAAGCATGACCCATCCGTGCAGCATTCACAAACTGTACTTTTTCTTGGTCACAATGTCTTTGAATAGTTTCGCCATATGCTGAAAAATCAGAGTGAGGTTGGATTAATGACCAGGTGGCACTCCCGTGAATTAGAGGGGTATGTTGCTCTGGATTTCCTGAGTACACCCCTATCTTTCCTGCTCCTTGCAAACTCACCCATGTGTTCAGCATGATGACTGCAAAGACCCAACACCTCAGTGGGATAGGGGAACAGAGGCTGCTTTGCAACTCAGAGCTGTTTTCTTTACCAGTGTCGAGGCTTTGACACTTACAACTATTGTAAGGAGAAAACATTTGGTGCTCACTGAAGCAAGATAAACTTATACTGTGCTTTTCCATGCAAATGCACTTTTTGATTTTAAAACAGGAGATATGTGACATAACTGCCTTGTAACACTGGTCTCGTAATGTATTGTGAAGCTCTCTCTCCGTGTCATTATTGAAGCAATTTCTGTGTTATTGATCATTTAGGCTTTTCCTTAACCGGTACATTTTTGTTCTCCTAAATATCCCTTTGAGGACTATCGTTTTAAGCTAAATCTGTGTGCCCGTGATTATTTGCTTGGAGTAAATTGACAGAAGTGGAATTGCTGTTTTATTTTTCTCGCCAAAATGTCTTCCAGAAAAATCGTAGCAGCTCCGCCTGGCAGTGGCAGCGTCTCAGCGTGTGCCTCCACTGCACCTGTGAGCACGTCTTTCTACCTCGAATCTTTGCTACTCTATGGGTGACCATCGCGGATGTTTTATTGTGCTGAATTTTGCATCTTTGAGTGTTATGTGTTTATTAGGAATCAGTATTTCATCTTGGTGAATGCCCTGGTCCTGTGCACATTTCTCCACTAAGGCTTTTAATTTTGGGTATCAATTTGTACAAGCTCTGCTTTTATATTTTAGCATCTACATTTTCTCAACTTACTGTTAGCGCTTTAATTTTTCTCTGTTATTTTTCTGACCACCTGTAATGTAACATTTTTTACAGTTAAATGTACCACTATTCTCCTTTACAGGTTTGCTTTTGGTATTCTCCTCAGATGAGTGTCCTGAATCTCATAAGGTACAGATATTTTTAAAATGTATTTTCTTTTATTTTGCGATTTTATGACACATTTAAATCCCTTTGGAATTTATCTGAGGCCTGAATCTCATATTTTTCCTAAATGAATAGTCATTTCCTCTAATACCATTTATTTCATCTTGATTTGAAATGTCACTGCCGAATTCTTGGGTCTGTTTCAAGATGCTCTATTCTGTTTTATGTATGTGTCTGTCTCTGCCACAGTGAAACATTGGCTTTTAATGCACACTGATGTTTTCGTAGGCAGGCTCCCCTCATCTATCTTTTAACGTTAACATGATTATTTTTTCAAATGAACTTTAAGATTATTTTATTATTAAAAAAACTCCTGTTGGGAATTTTATTGAAATTGCCTTAAATCTGTAGATTAATTTGGTGGAAGGATTGAGTTCTTTAGCATTCTAGGTCTTCTGATAGAAACACGGTTTGCCCAGGTCTTTAGAGCTTTCTTACTGATTCTTCGTTATTTTATATCTTTGGTGGCTAAAGGCACCTTTTGACATTTCTCCCCAACCCATGGGATAAAAAATTCACATCTCTTTAATTCTCTCCTTTTTTCTACCCACCTCTCAGTTTTTGTTAAAATTACTGGATTTTTCATGTAAATAATTATTTCTATTACTGTTTTTATATTACTTTACACTTTTTTTAACCTCTCAGAATTCTTTGATATTTGAGATTATTTTTATTATCATGTTAAAACTGTTTAGGTCTTAACATTTGAATTTTTGTAACTTTTTTCTTCTGTCTTCCATTTTTTACACTCCAATTCCCCTTTCCCTGAAATAATTATTTTGATTTATTTTTCAGCTTCCTGAAGTTCATCTTTAAGTGATTTTCCTTTGGCATTGTCATAGGGAGACAATTATAAATCATAAAAATGATGGTTTTGGTTCTCGTATAATTTCCCTCTAAACTTTGTAGACGAGCTTCTTTTGTGCTCCAGCATTTGAGGACAAGATTGGTTTATTATTAGATGCTACAGAAGTATAAGTAATTTTTTTTTTGCCTCTGCCTATAAGACAGAAATATTTGAAATTTTTACAACAGTATGTCTAGATAGAACAGGCATTATTATTATAATTATTATTTTGATAATGGGGTGCTCATTATCTGCAAAAACATACATTTAAGGAGAAGAACAGTTTCTTTAGCAAAAAAAAAAAAATTGTCTTTTTACATGTAGTTTTCCTCTGCACTCTTTTTATAAGATCCCTAACGCTCGTGTGCTGAATTTCCTGGAACTTCCTCCCTCCATGTGCATTTACTTTGCTTTGACCGTGTGATCCTCTTTATTATTTAGCTTTCAAATCTGGGGAAATGAATACAGTGACTACATCATAGACATGTTTTTAGATTTTCAAGTATGTTTTGCTAGTTCCTTTATTAGAAAACAGCAGCACACGTAGAGATCTGGTTTCTTTTTATTCCCTTTCATAGGTATATGCTCCCTCTAGTATTGCGAGAGGGTATTAGACAGTCTGTGCTGGCCAGACTCTAGAAAGGACCCATGTTCATGACCTGTGTAACCCGCTCACCTTGAATGTGGGCAGAAACTAAGACTTGCTTGTAATTGCGTTATGTGGTAAATGCGAGGGATGTCATTCCTGAGACTGTGTGTGTGTGTGTGTGTGTGTGTGTGAATCTGAGTTGTATGTACATATTTGTCTTGCTGGCATGCACTTGAGTGATGCTCACAGCTGGTCTTGAAGGAGCAGGCTGCCAGGTTATGAAGAGCTTACAGAGGGAACTACAAAGCCAGGGGCAGTGGGCAGCCCCAGGACCCCAGGATGGCCTTGGACCCAGAGCTAGAAATGGAAGCCTTCAATTCAGACACAAGGAAATGATTTCTGTCAACACTGCAGGGGAGCGTGGAAGCAGATTCTGTACCAGTCAAACCTCTGGATGAGAGCATACCCTGCTCCGCACAGTGTCTGCAGCCTTCTGAGACCAGGGGCAGAGGACCCAGCCAAGTGTGCGCAGATTCCTAACTCAGAGAAACTGAGATATAATAAATGTGCACTTGTTAAAGCCACTCAATTTGTGCTGATCTGTAACACAGCAAGAGAAAAGGAATACTCTCTAAATTTACCTGCTATATCTTGATCAGCTCCGTTTTCCAGGTAAACATTGGCTATGATTTTTCACGTCGTCTGTCTCTTGTGAAATTCTCAATCTTTTCATAAACCCAGCGATTACTAATTGCATATTAATCTATAGGAGGCATCTGGGAGTGGTGACCTCTGTTAGGGCATTCTAGGCTCAGATAAGCAGTAGCGGGAATGTCTTAGATTCATTGTAGCTCAGCATTGCCGGATGGAAGGACCAAATGGCTGATCCTTCAAGTTGGAGGCTTTCGGTCCAGAACCATTTCCTCTCACTCCTCCTAAGGACCTCTTTTTATCATGTTACTAGGGTACCCTGGAGTTAGACAAGAGGGGTGTTGCCCAGGTAACAAGCACAACTTCCATCATTGGGAATGCAGCAGAGGTGTTCTACACTGGAAGATAAAGCCTCCCCAGATTCTGTTGTCATCCTGGTACTCTGGATCCTGAAAGCCTGGAGTCTACGCGCATCTCAAGTTTCCATTTGCCTGAAACCTGAGCGAGCCCAGAGCATCACAGAGGGTGCAGCTGGAGGAGTGGTACCCTCTGCTCTCTCCTCAGATGCTCAGCCACATCTCACAGAAATTCCTCAAAGCCTCTCATGTGTTGATGATGCCCTTGCCTATTTCTGCCATGTCCTCCCACTTTTGCATCCCTTTGCACATCTGAACATTAAATGCGTGGGAGCTGGATCAATCACTCAGGAGATGGTCTTTAAACACTAGAACCCGGATAACCACCTTGCATGTTAATTACCTACAACTCTGGCGGGCTATAGCACATGGAAATACCTTCTCTTTCATGATTTGAGATGAATGTGTGAGCATGAAATGCACTCAACTTTCAGTTTTGGCACGTTAATTTTTTCCTTAATGTAAATAATAAGTCCTGCTTAAATCTCATCTATGATTTTAATGGAGAATCTGGTCATTGCTTCTATCACCTTCTTTGACAGTGGGCTCTGTTAGAACAATCCACAAAAAAGCAGGGAGCAACTGCTCATTGATGCTGGCCAATCTGATGTCCTCCTGAGAGCCCTCACTACTGTTGAGCTTGAAGCCTCTGCTATTACTGGGCTCTCTGGGGTCCTGATGGGCAGCAGGAATGCCCTTGGTGAGAGTCTTTCTGATATACAGACCTTTCCCCTTCTCTCCCCTTTCCCTGTGCTTTTTCCTGGGTTTTCTTCCCTCAGGCAAGGTTCTAGCCCTCATCATACACGATTCCAGCCCTGCTCTCCACTTTGCAGCTCTAGAAAGCCAAGTTAGGGTGGAGGCTTTGTTAAGCCTCCACCTAAGCAGGGAAGTCAGCCCTCATCTTTCCCTGCAAATTACCTCTGATTATTTCCATCAGTGGCCTTGGCTTCTATGAGGGCTGTCTTCAGTGTGGCCCTGAGATACAGAGACGCTTCTGGTCATTACCTCCTAGGGGGCCCAATCTTCTAGAACAGTGATGAGAACAGGGGGAAACCCATTAACTATTTGTCTGAGGTTCACAGAGAGGAAAGTGCAGCAACTTAGAAGCAGTCCTTGGAAAAGCTCATGACTTTTTACTGAGTACTACTGGTTTGTTGACTTTAAAGCTGATTTACTTATACCTTTGGTTTTAAAATTTTTTTCTAGTAAGTCATTTTTATTTTGGAGAAGGAGGTGGCAACCCACTCCAGTATTCTTGCCTAGAGAATCCCTTGGACAGAGGAGCCTGGTGGGCTGCTGTCCATAGGGTCGCACAGAGTCAGACACAACTGAGGTGACTTAGCATGCATGCGTGTATTGGAGAAGGAAATGGCAACCCACTCTAGTGTTCTTGCCTGGAGAATCCCAGGGATGGGGGAGCCTGGAAGGCTGCAGTCCATGGGGTCGCTGAGGGTCGGACTCGACTGAGCGACTTCACTTTCACTTTTCACTTTCATGCATTGGAGAAGGAAATGGCAACCCAGTCCAGTGTTCTTGTCTGGAGAATCCCAGGGACCGGGGCTGCCGTCTATGGGGTCGCACAGAGTCGGACATGACTGAAGTGACTTAGCAGCAACAGCAGCAGCATTTTTATTTTAGTCTACAAGAGTTTCTTCACCACTTTGAGTTTGAGAACGGTGTGCAGAAAACAAAACCTGTCTGCTCTCCCTGAGGAGCTGGAGGGTAAACCAAATTCCATTTAATTCTTCCTGAGTCTACACTGCGCTCGTTTGTGTCGGACTCTTTGCAACTCTTTGGATTGTAGTCTGCCAGGTTCCTCTGTCCATGGAATTCTCCAGGCAAGGATACTAGAGTGGGTTGCCGTTTTCTTCTCCGGGGGATCTTCCCCACCCAGGGATTAAACCCACGCTTCTTGTGTCTCCTGCATTGGCGGGCGGATTCTTTACCATGGCACCACCTGGGAAGCGCCTTCCTGAGCCTAGAGCATGAGAACTAACCGCAGCTGAAAGCACCAGCATCTCAAGATTAAGGCGTTCTATTGGCCAATTGCCCATTGTCAGAATTGAAAGGAACAGGTATGGGGAAAACTACCAGGAGCAAGAACATCTCAACATGACATTTCCATTTCTGAAAGGGGAAGCAAATGAAGCTCTGTACAACCTGATGTCTTTTTCTCGAATATGCCCTCAGCTGAACAAAATGAATCATGTTTCCATAACATTTCTTTTTTGCATCTTTGTATATGAAACAGAGTTAAAAAAATATATGTATTGGTAACGCATAGATCTAGGCTAAATCAGGTGTTTCTTATACCTTTCATTTCCAAAAACCAAGACTAGTATTTCTTAGGAGGTAAGCTGGAGAAGGCAATGGCACCCCACTCCAGTACTCTTGCCTGGAAAATCCCATGGGCAGAGGAGCCTGGTAGGCTGCAGTCCATGCAGTCGTGAAGAGTCAGACACGACTGAGTGACTTCACTTTCACTTTTCACTTTCATGATTGGAGAAGGAAGTGGCAACCCACTCCAGTGTTCTTGCCTGAAGAATCCCAGGGACGGGGGAGCCTGGAGGGCTGCGGTTTATGGGGTCGCACAGAGTCGGACACGACTGAAGCGACTTAGAAGCAGCAGCAAGTTATAAAATAGTTTCTTAAATTGTTAATCAAGAAAAAATTTAATAAAAATTCTGCCCATCATTACTATTTAGACTGTACTACTGGCAATTTTCAAGAGAGCCACTTGAACTTTTTTTTGTCAAAATCTAACTATTCATATTCTTAAAATTGTGTTTTTGGTATTCCAGCTTGGAGCATAAATGTAATTAGGATGATTTGAAATATATTAAAGTTTTCTAAAATACCAAAAACCTGAAAACAAGTGGATATAAATAGTATATTTTATATAAGTGATAGTTGCATACATGGTGCTTCAAGACAACAAATTACTTAGGCAGATCTTAAATGTTTTCATGTTTAGCAAATGATAGCTGATAATTTGAAAAAGATCTATGCCCTAGTTTTAGGGGGAAAAATCCTATTTTCTATTTGTTTTTCTAACTTTATGCTTTCTGCTCACATGGCTCCTGGTTGGGCCACATTGATACCAAAAGGATTCCGTGGTTCCAGGCGGCCTCTTGCTGGTCACAGCACTTTCTTCCTAGGCAAGGGGGTGCTTGAGCTTCTCCTTAAGGATGGTCTTGCCTGACTCAGCCTTGACCACATAAGGTTTTGGGGAGGCTGTTTCTGCTCCCCCAGCACAATAGCTTAATGAAAGTGAGTTCTTCAGGGGACAGGCCACATCTCCCCCAGGTTTACCCTTTGCCTCCAGCACCCATCAGAGATCCCCCTGAGTCTCCTTTTGGTTCCATGGCTCCACTGCCTGACGCTTTCAATCAGGAACACATCAGCAAGTCTCTCTGGACAACACATGCGCACAGCCCTTTGGAGAAAACAAAAGAAAGCAAACTGCCACCAGGCTTCAGTTAAGGACTTTGAAATCAGTTCAAATCGAATGTTTCAATCTGGAGCTTCACCTGGAGGTACAAAGCTTAGCTTGTCATCACAAGAGAGTGTGGATAATCCTCAAGGGCTTCCCTAAACGTTCAGGATCATCAGGAGTCCATTCATCTAATTTCTTCCCTCCTGTTCATCAGAACAGATTTCTGAATTCTTTTTAGCCTAGTCCTTGAATCCCAAGGAGAAAAACTCAACGAGTGCCCTTTTTCCTTACCTGATAGCCACTGGAGGTGTCGGTCATGGTAAATTCACCCTCTTATGTAACAAAAATGGAAAATACATAGACATATATAGGCATTTCTTTAATTTGGAAAGTTTCCTTTTCTTTTGTCTGAAAATATCCAGTAATTCTAACAATAAGAGGTTTACTTGAATTGCATACAGTTGCACTGGCAATTGCCTTCTACCTGGCCTTAGGTATGTAGACTTGTAGGCTTGAACCAACACCAGATCCGCTCTGCTGAAGCCCAAGCTTTAAAGTCACATCACAAGGGTTAACAGTGGGCGACAACTGAAAGGGCCTCTGTGACAATGTATATCAGGACAAGGGGTTCAACCTTTGCCAGATAAAACGACGTTTTTATAGCATGGAAATTCTGACACATTTACAATGTTCTGTTGATTTCAAATCCACTGAAGTTTGTTTTTCCTTTCATGTCTACCCAAGCAGAAGAAACACTGAGCAGAAAGAAATCTTATCAGACTCCGAGTTAGTTACTTTCAGTTCCAATAATTGCAGATTTCAGAGTATCAATTTCTGGTGCTCTAAAGCATGTCCACCTTTTTGCTTCTACAAATTGATTAAGCTTTTTATTTGATATCACAGGAGCCTCTGGAGAGTTTTAACCTATATTTCAACCTTTGAAGAAATTCATACCCACAAGATATTTTTGCTGGACAATCTTCAAGGTCATTAATATAATGCTTAGAAATTTTCAGCTGAAAGTGGATTTAATCAGAATCTTTCTTGTGTCTCCTCAGAGCATGATTCAAAAAGTGTTTTGCCTTTTAAGTTCCCAAGAAAGTCAGCCTTTATTATATTTTTTTGCACCTTTAAACACAGAGAGCCAAAGGGATATTATGACAAAGTGTGATAAAATCGATACAGTAAAATAATAACATAGACTAAACCAAAAGGGTCAACATTGTAAATGTTGGTGGAAAAATGTGGAATAAACGTTTTTAAAGTGATTTAAACTAATTTAAATTTAAATTTAAATTAATATATGTAAATTAGGTGTGTATATATATATATATTATATGCATATATTATATATAGATGCTTCCCAGGTGGCACAATGGTAAAGAGTCCACCCACCAATGCAGGAGATGCAGGAGACACGGGTTTGATCCCTGGTTTTGGAAGATCCTCTGGAGGAGGAAATGGCAAATCACTTCAATATTTTCCCCTGGAAAGTCCCATGGACAGAGGAGCTTGGTGGGCTACAGCCCACAAGGTTGGAAAGAGTTGGAGACAATTGAGCAACTGAGCATGCACACATTATATACGGATATATTATACAATACATATCATGAGTAAATTATATATATATCTGTGTGCTTATGTATATATGGGCTTCCCTGGTGGCTCAGACGGTAAAGAAGGTGCCTGTAATGCAGGAGATCTGGGTTCAGTCCCCGGGTTGGGAAGATCCTCTGGAGAAGGGAATGGCTACTCACTTCAGTTTTCTTGTCTGGAGAGTCCCACGGACCGAGGAGCCTGGCTGGCTATAGTCCATGAGGTCGCACAGAGCTGGACATGACTGAGCAACTACACACACACACACGCACGCACACATGTATATGTGTGTATATATGTATATATACATATGTTTCATGCAGAAGCTCTTTGAGGATGAGGATGGTACCGATAAGCCTTTGAAAATGTCTGGGTCGCCTGTGTTATACCTTTTCATAGCACAGGGTACAGTAATAAATAAGTTTGTCTATGTTCTCTGGCTCAGTTTACCCTTCAAAGTGACCTGAGAAACAATGAAAGATAAAGAATTAAATGTGAATCTGGAAAACTAGAGGCCATATTTTAATTACTGTGACCATTCACATTTCAGAGAATAAAACCTTACAAAACAGCCCCATGACCAATCACTGGGCAAGACTGTGGAGGGGAGCCTGCTGAGAAGGGTGGTTATTTGCAGCTGCTTTGAGAAATGCGGTCATTCCACCACATACAGTGATTCAAGGCACTCCATTTATCATGAGGATGTCTTGCCCATTGTTCTTTAGACATATTCAGATGAAGACCAAGAATGGTTAGAGAAAAATTGCACATCAAAAGCTACTTTGCTAATTAAGATACTTAGATTTAAGCTCATTCAACGTGCTGAACTGGCAGGTTCTTCAAGTGACTTAACTATTATAAGATGGTATCTTTTGTGTCCAGAAATGTACATTACAAAGCAGTTTATGGCCTGAGTCCAAGAGTTAAGCCACCTGCCATGGCAAGTCCTATGGTCTTATTTGCAGACATTTCTTGAGGAAATACTTCAGGAAAAGGAGCTACAAGAAAATTTTAAGCAAGTAAATGCTGTAAAAACAAGAAAGGACACAAATAAAGTGACCCCTTAAAAGTGAAGATAGTCCATGGCTTGCTGCTAAGCTGCTAAGTCGCTTCAGTCGTGTCCAACTCTGTGCGACCCCATAGACAGCAGCCCACCAGGCTGCCCGTCCCTGGGATTCTCCAGGCAAGAACACTGGAGTGGGTTGCCATTTCCTTCTCCAGTGCATGAAAGTGAAAAGTGAAAAGTGAAAGTGAAGTCACTCAGTCGTGTCTGACTCTTCACGATTGCATGGACTGCAGCCCACCAGGCTCCTCTGTCCATGGGATTTTCCAGGCAAGAGTACTGGAGTGGGGTGCCATTGCCTTCTCCGAGTTCATGGCTTGGTTGTCTTTAAATGGTAGGAATTTAGTGACATGGAATCTCTGGTCATGAAAGTTTATTTCTCCCTTTAATTATCATTTTTATTCATAAAATTTGATGTTTTGTTATTAGTTGCAACGTATTTAGGATTGTTTTGTCTTTCAGGTGAAAAATGGAACTTTTATTTTTCATTATGTATTATCCCTTACAATAGTCTTTGCCTTGGAATCCACTTTGACCAACAGCCATGGCAGCCTCCTTATGCTTTCGTTCAGAATGCCATGCCTTTCACTTTCAACTGATGAGGTGTACATCTATATCTAAAATATATCCCTTTGTTGTATTGTTTTTTAATTTATTATTATTACTTTTGCCTTTTAATTAAGGCTTTTTAGTTCATTTAAGTTTAATGTAATTATGGATGTGATTTGAATTTTATCTTCTTGCTTTTTGTTGTTATTCTTCTTGAGCTTTTTCCCCGCCTTTTTGTGTGAACCAAGTGTTTTTATTGTTCTGCTTTATTTTTTTATTGGCTTCTTACCTATACATCTTTATTTTTAGTGTTATTAGCAATATACACACATATGAATGTATTCATCTGTTTAGAGTCTATTTACTACACTTCTTCACACATCACAGTCCATCCTTGACATCTGACATTTCCCATTTCTCACTTTATACTTTTATCTTACCGTGAGACACCTGACAGGCTTCCCTGGTAGCTCAGATGGTCAAGAATCCACCAGCAATGCGGGAGACCTGGGTTCAGTCCGTGGGTGGGGACGATCCCCCTGGAGAAGGGAATGGCAGCCCACTCCAGTGTTCTTGCCTGGAGAATCCCACGGATGGAGGGGCCATCCCTGGTGGGCTACAGTCCATGGGGTCGCTAAGAGTCGGACACGACTGAGTGACTTCACTTTCACTTTTCACTTTCACGCATTGGAGAAGGGAATGGCAACCCACTCCAGTGTTCTTGCCTGGAGAATCCCAGGGACGGCGGGGCCTGGTGGGCTGCCGTCTATGGGGTCGCACAGAGTTGGACACGACTGAGCGACAGGCACAGCGCACAGCACGGCACAGACACCCGACACTTGGCGCCAGCTGCTACAGGCGTCATACTTTGCAATTAAAAATGCAGCAACCGCACAAAAACTCAGCTCTACTCCAGCCTCATACTGTGTGACATCGGTGTTCTATCTTTTGTTTATACATATATTGTAAACCTCATCTTATAATGTTTTATTTTGGCTTTAAATATTTAGCTTTCTTTCAAGTAAATTTCAAGAAGTAAGAAAGCATAATGCTTACATGTTTACTCATCTATTTATCATTTTTGGTCTTCTCGTTTCTTTACCATGGATCTGACTTCCCATAAGGTTCCTTTAATCTAAAGAAGATCCTTCAGCATTAGTCACAGGAAAAATTGCTGATAGTGAGATCACTCAGCTTTTGCTTATCTAAAAACATCTTCGTCTTATTTACAGTTTTGAAATA
The DNA here is from genome assembly GCF_002263795.3 of Bos taurus. Lineage (NCBI taxonomy): Eukaryota > Metazoa > Chordata > Mammalia > Artiodactyla > Bovidae > Bos > Bos taurus. Next base: position 47,969,412 of record NC_037353.1, read on the forward strand.
TAGTTTTAGTGGATAAAGCCCAGATTAGCAGTGTTTTCCAGTCCTTGAAGCCATTTTATCTGATCGTCTTTGGCCTCCAATATTGCCTATGAGAAATCAGTAATTTTTCTTATCCTTGCTCTTCTCTGTATAATCTTTTTGTAAAAATCTGTGTTTTTTAAGTTTGTTTTTGTTTTCAGCAATATAGCTATGATTTGTCTACTATTTTTCTAGTATTTGTGTTGGGTATGTTGTCTAGTAACTTTCTCTATATTCTGATGCTTGAGGTTCACTTCTTAAATCTATGAATCAGTGTTTTTTTCATAAAATTGCTCACATTTCTGGATATTATTTATCTAAATAATTTTTTCTGCCCCAATCTTACTCGTTCCTTTACCAGTATACCAAGAACATCTACTACTGTTCCTACAGCTCTCCAAGAGTCTGATTATTTTTCTTTAATATGCTTTCTCTTCCTATTCTTCAGATTGGATAGCTTCCATTGGTTTGTCTACACACTCACTGGCTCTTTTCTCTGCTATCTCCAACCTGCTGTTAAGTCCAGCCAGTGAATTTTCAATTTTAGTATTTATTTTTCAGGTCTAGAATTTTCTTTTGGCTCCTTTGTATAGTTTGCATTAATCTTCTTGGAGTTCTTGTCTGTTAAATTACGAAGACAGTATTTTCTTTAATTATTTGACTTCTTTTCATTTGATTCTTTGAACATATCTATACTACGTGCTTTTAAAGACTTTGTCCCCTAAAATGAACATCTAGGCTGTCTCAAGTTTGGCTTTTACTGTCTGGACTCAAATTTTTCTACTATTCATTTTGATTTTTGATTAAATACTGGATATTGAAAATTATTTGTTATATAGCGACTCTAGACTCTGTTTTTTATCCCTGAAGAAAACTGATTCTTGCTCTGGCAAGCAGTTCAGTTACAGACTGATCGTGCTGACTTGCATGGGCTTGGTTTCATGCTTTGTTTGTGCAGGGTTGTGGAAAGCCTAAAGTGTGTGCTGAGCTGGTCTAACTCATTAGACTTCAGTGTGCAAATGCTGTCTTCCTACAGATAGTTCCCGAGTTTGACTTTATACCTTGTTGAAGTGATCGAGAATATCTTTTACTCCAGGATGCAGTTTTACTCCCTCCGAAAAGTCTTTGTGATTTCTCAGGTGTCTGCCTGTGGCATCAAAGAGGAGTCTATGAGGTCTCTCCACGCTGGCGGGACCAAAGCTCCAGTGTTTCCACTGAAGGTTCTCTTTGCTCACTACTTGACCCCTCGTGTCTCTGTGCTGTTCAGCCCTATTCCATTTGCCATCTAGTAAGCTTTAGGCAGTCTTGTGCTATAGATGCGTAACTCAGCCCTCAGGCTTGCTAGGGTTTCCAACATAGATTCTGGGGTTCTCTCTTTGTGTCTCTTCTCTCTGTCTGATGTCATCCCCTGTCCTAGGATTTGAACCATGTTAGCTGCCTGAACTCTGATGTCTGTCCCCAGACTTCTTGGGACCGTGGCTGGTAATTATGCCCTGGAAGTAAACCAGGAAAATTGTGGCGAACATTTCATGAGTTTCTCTTCTCTCGGAGATCCTGGTCTGACATGGCCACTTGTTCAACGCCTCAAAACAATTGCCTCATGTAATTTTGTCCAAGCTTATGCTATGGGTGCCAGATTAGTTTAGTCTCAGTCACTTCAACATGGCTGACAGCAAACTGGTTTCAATATCTTTTAATATGTTTCTTTAGTCATTTTATACACACTAAAATTGGGCAAATATAATTATATATAAACCATGAATGGCAATTAGAGTTATAGGACGGAGTGTAATTATTGAAATATTGACAATGAGTACAGAATTACTTAACAAAATTCATAGGTTAGGATAAAGAGAAATAGAAAAGAGTGAGTATATGTTAATTTCCTGATTTTTCTGCAATAGAGTTCAATAGATAGTATCTAAAGTTGAGCTTTCAGGATTTAGATATATTCTTAAAGTTATAAATGTCTCCTCTAAAGGAGCCAGTGGAAGGTAGAAAGGAAGGGAAGGTGGAAATAACAAAGGTAAGTTCAATGTATAATCTTACATAAAGTGAAGACAGTAGATACTACATGTAACAGGTAAATCTGGAAATAAGAGTATAACTTCCTATATTATAGGAAGTTGTAGTGGTAACATCCAGAACCAAGACCACTGAAAATATTAAAGTGGCTACTTCTGGGGAATGAGAATAAAGTGGGGGAAATTATCTTAATTTTTATTTTTTTCTATCATTTAAAATTTCACCAATGCAATATTTATTTACTTCCTTATTCATTTTACTATTGTAATTTTTTTTTTACTTCATTTGCTCTTTATTTACTATAGGTGCCTGTGTGTGTATTTTAATTTAAAAAATATAAAGTATAAAATCAAATATGGGCTGTGCTCAATTCTCAATATCAGTGACAGTACCTATGAATTCAAGCACTTCATTCAGAAATGGGCTCACTGCATGTCTCCCCAGTATATCCCTGGATTTCAAATTGTAGTGATGTTGCCATCACTTCAAAGATCTGGAGGAAACCCCACAAATCCGCCAAACTCCCAGACATTTTTTACTGTGGGATGTCAAATATTTAGATTTTGAGAAATATTAAAAAATTTAAAGGAATTCATCACTTCTCAGCTGGATGTCTGAAGACTCAGACAGTGTGTAAAGGCATAATTGTGCTCTCATAGCTTCTTTTCTTTCTTCTCTCCTGTGCATCACCTGATTCCTTGCTCTTCCTGGAGTCTCAGAAATAATAATAAAAAAGGGACAAAGAATCAATTAAAAATGCATTTTACTGTGCGTCTGTCCTTGGCAGGGGCAGCGCAGCACTGTGCTTAATCCAGAACTTTAGGACGGCTGTTCAGGTTTAGAGGCCAAATCAAACGTCGTGAACGGTTTATTCTCTGGCAATGTGTTTAAGCGACTTCGTATTTAAGATGACATCAATCGTTTATGGTTTGAAACTTGGGTTGGAAGTATAGGTTGTCATTGAAATAAAACAAGAGTCTTTGAAGGCTTTATCAGGGAGTTTTTTTAGGGTTTGCCTTTCTTTTCACCTTGACATTTATGCTAAAATTTAGAGTGCTCAATCTTTCCCACTCTAGTTCCTTTTTTGGTACTAAATGGAGAAGACGATAAAATCCTTGCACTATTTGTGAAGAGGAGAAACAGGGAAAAGCAGCTTTAGAGCTGCTTCTCAATAGCACAGGGAAGAGGAAATGCAATTTTTGGCAACTGCAAAGTCCTTTTGGAATAGGTAAGGATGACACTGGAGAACCCAAATCCCATAATTTTGGTAACGATGCTAAAAATAATTATTCTGCATATATTTCAAACTAAGCTTGTGCCTATAGTGACCTGTATTCTAACAAAGAAGATGTGCCAAGATTCTGTTGGTTTTGTTGGGAAAGAAACTGTGATCATAAATAGTCACAAATCCATCCATCATTTTATTATTTGGAGAGTGATTTTTATTTGACCGCCAGTGTTTGTCAATGACGGAATTCTTGGCTAGTGAGTTCTGAATTGTTCGTATGTCCCTAACCACACGTAAAGGCCCTGAAGATAAAGTGGGATGGACTGCTTACAGAAGAAGCTGCAGAATCACTTTGCAGAAGAATCAGAATGAAAATTGACTTTCGGGTGTTCTTTTTAAAAGGACTCCAAACAGAAACAAGCAGGACCAAGTAGTCTTCATAGGTGACAACCTCTTCTCCACTGTGGCCAAGCCTGATGAAAACTATCCATGCTCAATTTCTCGACGATCGGGATACAAAGTTCAAAACAAAAGCAATAGTAAAGCATAAAACACAAGACTTACATGTAGGCTGGCATATACTTAGCTTCTTTTTAGATTTTTGATTTGAGCGTTCTGGGGTAAATTCATTCAAGAGCTGTCTCTGTCTGTCTGTCTGCACATATTTGTCTGAGTCCAGGGTAAGCCAGCACCCATTGTGGGTTAATGTGAATAAACCGAGGGCAGAAATGGTAAGGTGAGATCAGACATTTCCCAGAGACAGTGTGTATCTGGAAACACTGATAAGCTCGCAAAGGCACAGAGGCTGGAGGCCAGAGCCATGCTGACTGTCCTGGCCCAGGCCTCCTCGCCTGGCGGCTTTCCGCTCCGCAGCTGGGGTCTCTATCTCAAGAGAATCAGGAAATGAAATATAATCTATTGCAGGGTGCTCAGAAGGAAGCATGCAGAATGTCCACTTCAAGGTAGAGAGAGATAAAGAAAGACAGTTGAAAATAAGAATCAGAGGCTAACAGGAAACGCTAAAGGGTTGGGAACACAAGCATGCTTTTAATTAAAGACACGGCGTTCCCAAGATCATTCTTTTCTTCGAGGCTTTCATAAATCTATCTTTTTAAAGTTCTGACTTCTAGTTTGAGAACTGACTCATTACTATTTTATATGATAAAAGTAATACACGGGCCTGGTTAAAAGTCAACACTAATCAAAAAAAAAAAGAAAGACTCCTTAGGTCTGGCAGCTCCAGTTCCACCCTGTACATTTACTCACTATTCATTATTTTACTTCTCAAGTAAACTCCCAGAAATTTTATTTTCTTAAACACACACACACACAGATTCTTTTTGGAGATATAAAAGCGTGTGATCAAGCCACAGTATCACTAGAAACTTGAATTTTTATCTGACATGAACTGGGGGTCTTTGCAGGCCAGTTAAAGCCTACTTCTCCTCCTCCTTAAAGGCGCTAAAGAAGCAAGTAGATACATTCAGCATAATGCATTCAGCTTTCAGGCTTTTTCAAATTTTTGCTGCCTGAACATCCATGTCTATATGTCTTTGTGAATTTTATCTGTAGAATAAATTCCCTGAAGTGGAACTGATGGGTTAATTTCATTTGAGAATAATAATCCTATTTTACGATCCCATTCTCATAATCCTATCAGTGAGGGCATTGTAGAGAGCCTAGTTCTCAGCCCCTGGCCTTGATAGGTTAATAACCGCTCTCTAAATACTGTTTCAATTTGCATTTCTTTAATTATAAATTGAGTCTTGTCAGATTTAGCTGGCCACGTGTATTTATTTACCTCTATATTTGTAGCCTATGCTCATTTTTCTAGTGAATTATCTCCCTTTTTTTCTGATAATTTGTATGGAACTCTACTACTCACATTACAAAGGATTTCCTAACTGAGTATCTTCTCTATAGATTTTTTACTTGATTGGTGATACAATGTTTGGAGTTTTATATTATTAAATATGTGGTTAAATAGATTGAACTTGCCTTCTTCGGCTTCTGGATTTTGTGTTTTGCCCGGAATCCCTGCCCACTTTAGAATAACAGGAACATGAAAACGCTCTCCATTCCTTTTCTTCTACTAGTTTTATGCATTCATGATCACATTCGAACCTGTGATTTATCTGGAAAGAATTCTGGTGAGAAAGAAGAGGTAGGAATTCTGAACGTCTGATCTTTGATCTTTTCCTTCTGGATTTAAAATGCCACCTTTATCACATTTAAAATCCCAGCTGTAGCTTGTTTACGCTTGGCCTTTCTAAAACCTCTCCTCCTAATTTCACTGCCTATTTCTCAGTCAGTACCTGGCTGCTTTAATTTTTTGCAGTTTTCAAATACATATTACTATCTGTGAAGGTTGGCACACAGAATTTTTTTTTTTTTTTTTTTTGAGGATTTCTCAAACTATTCCTGTGTTTGGTCTTTTTAAATGCACATGGTAATAATTCATTATCCTCTGCTCAAAAATCTCATTAATGTCTTGACCAGGGTTGCAATGTATTTATAGATTAAATCGGGGAGCACTGATAACCTTATAATATTGAATCTCTCTAGCAAAGTACAAAATACATGTTTAAACTTACTCAAGACTTTTTGGGTCTCTCAGTTGAAGTTTCTTTTGTTGCTAACTTTCTTACTGATATTGAGGAATATAATGTTTTCCTTCTCATTTGATTTCCTATCTGATAATTTTTCACATCTAGGGAAGCTACTGTTTTTATATGGCAGTTTCCATTCAGTTCAGTTCATTTCAGTTCAGTTGCTCAGTTGTGTTCGACTCTTTGTGACCCCATGAACCGCAGCACCCCAGGCCTCCCTGTCCATCACCAACTCCCAGAGCTTGCTCAAACTCAGGTCCATTGAGTCGGTGATGCCATCCAACCATCTCATCTTCTGTCGTCCCCTTCTCCTCCTGCCTTCAATCTTTCCCAGCATCAGGGTCTTTTCAAATGAGTCAGCTCTTTGCATCAGGTGGCCAAAGTATTGGAATTTCAGCTTCAACATCAGTCCTTCCAATGAACACCCAGGACTTGAATTAAATTCTCTTACTGCTTCTATTGGTATTAACAGTTGCTTTTCTTCGCTCTTTTGGGAACATCATCATTATTTGCCAATGACAGTAACTTTATCCCTTTCTTTCTGTTTTTCATTTTATCTCTCTATTGCATTGATATTTTCAGAACAGTTTGATATGACTCGTTATGTTTTTAGTAGTGGTAAATGGTTTATGAAAAACTGCAGCATCTCAAAACTTGTTACAGTGCCTGGCGCAGAGGAGGCACTCAGTTAGTGCACAATGAACAAATCAATGTCACCAGCCTCATCCTCTTTGGAAGGAACAAACGTCTCTGGTCACATGTTTGAACTGAGCACCTTCTCTGTACCTGGGAGTACTCTCAGTGCCAGGATCCAGCAGCAGCAAGACAGAATCTCCGTCCTGCCCACCATCATGTGGGCATTATCCATGCCACTGCAGGAGGGGTTACTGTTTGTTTTATACAGGAGGCGCTAGTGGTAAAGAGTCCGCCTGCCAATGCGGAACATGCAAGAGAAGAGGCTTCGATCCCTGGGTTGGGAAGATTCCTTGGAGTAGGAAATGGCAACCCACTCCAGTATTCCTTCCTGGAGAATCCCATGGACAGAGGAGCCTGGGGGCTACAGTCAATCAGGCCTCAGAGAGTTAGACATGACTGAGCCTGAGCACATTGATAAAGAAACTGGACAAGCCACTTAACCTCTTTTAGGATGTTGAACTTTAACTGCAAAAGAAGAATTTTCTATCAAATCAATGCCAAGACAAGATTGCAGAGTAACTGCTCAGGTCCGAGTATTAATTTTGGTGTCAAATTTTGGCTGACTATTTGGCATTTAGTTCTTAATTTATTATAAGTTTGCCCTTTTGAATCTGGAGTGGGTGTAGAATTTTGTTGAATTTTTTAGTCTGTTTCTAGTGAGATGGGTAGACAGATAGAGATACTCTCCTGTAACTTGTGAGGTGAATCGTATTTACAGTTTTGATAAAATTAAATCATCCTTATATGTCTGGTTAAATAAGATAATCCATGTTAAACTTGGGAGACGTGAAAGTGAATATTTTTGTTTTCTTTTGTTGGAAATATTTCATGCCTAAAGCAAAAATTCTAAACATGAACAGTAATAATACCTTGAGAATGATTTTCCATAAATCATATGTGATTATCTGAGAAATGTGAGAGATACACAAATGGTGATGAAGACAGCACACAGACACATGCAGCTCTGTTGTCTATTTACGTAATGAAGCTGGGATGACGCTCCGCGCGCAGCCAGTGCATTTCACGCTCGCTGTTATGTTGCGACCACAACGGTTGAAGCTAAGAGTGCCTGCGGAGCGTGGTTTTAGTGCTCGTGTAGTCTTCCATTCAGTAGAGTAACAGGTTGCTGACTGTAAGTTACTTCTGACTTTTCACTATTATAAATGATGCTGTTAAACCTTTATGCAACCTGGTCCATACTTTTTATTATTTCCCCAGGCAAGATCCCTAGAGATTAAACAAATTATTATGTCAAAAGATGAGACTGTTTCAGAGTTCCTGTTAGCTCTTGCCTAATTGCTTTTTAGAAAGGTTTTATCTACCAGAGCCTCTTCAGGTCTTGTTTTCTTTTTGTTTTTAGTCTTCAGCTCTAAGTCCTGAACGGCTCTCTGAGTCATCACAGAATGGTGCACTTAGGCTTAGGACCAGCTTACTGCAACATGCAATTAGCTGTCATAATTCACTAGGCTCTAATTCATGAGGGGCATATACTCATGTATATTATATGAGCTACATTATCTGATATTGTAGTAGCTCACAGCGTTAACTAGAAAGCTTAATACTCTTAACTTTCCCTTATTCACTAATGCTTGAAGCTAGTCAATACGTACAACTTTCTGGTTATTGGTCATTATTATCCTTTATTTTTTTTAATTCTAAACTATACTCCATGAAGGGCTTCCCTGGTAGCCCGGTGGTAAAGAACCCACCTGCCAATGCGGGAGGCTCAAGAGACGCGGGTTCGACCCTGGATGGGGAAGATCCCCCAGAGAAGGAAAATGGCAACCTGCTCCAGTATTCTTGTCTGGAAAATCCCACAGACAGAGGAGCCTGGCCAGGAGTTGAAAAGATCAGACACAACTAGGCTTGAAGTTGAAAAGAGTCAGATGCAACTGAGCGACTCGACAACAACAAATACTCCAGGAACCCAGGAAAAGACAGCTTACAGGTTGGTAATAACAATAACAAGGACAAGGCCGATGATGGTTTGCTTCTGAATGTAGGAGCATTCCGTTCAGGCCCCCTTGTGCTCTGAGACCCATGGTAGCTGGTGGGCAGTGATCCACTGAGTATTTGCAGACTTTGTCTCCAGCCTCTGCACTGTGTCCTTCATCCCCATCAGATTAAGAATTGGACTCACCATAGACACCTGCATGAATCTTGAAGGTTTTCACCACATCAACCAGTGTTTGACGTGGATCAAGAACTTGGCTTGTTGCCTTGAGAATGGGTGAGGGGGAATGGGAGGCCAGAGGGGCCTTGGGTCACGGTTCTGGCTTCTCCCCAGGTTCAGTCCCTGCCCCTTGGGTCACAAGTCCTAGGTCTGCCTGCAGCCTGCTCTGCGATTTAGTCCAGTGCATCTGGCCACAGACAGCCCAGCAGAACCTAAGCCAGTTGCCCCCCCCCATCAGCTGTGGTGAAGAGGGGAAAAACCAGAGGCGAAAATCTTCCACAGAGTAATCTGTGATTTCTGTACATTTACAGTCAGGCCTCTGCATCCCTGCTCCTTCTCCTTCGGGGAAGCTGCCAGCCCAACTCTGCTTCCTGCTTCCGAGCCTCTCACCTCATCCACAGCCCCCCAGACTCACCTCGAGGTCACCAACACCTTTCCAGAGAGGCTGCGCTGCCTGGAGGGTCGCCTGAAGCCATCGCGCCTGCCAGCCCCTGCAGGAAATTGGAGGAATAGGAGCCAATTTCCCTGTGCTTTTCCCATCCCTCTGCTCTCTGCACGCGCACCTCCGTCTGAGAGAAGGAAAGAGCTCGCCAAGTGGAGAAGCGCTCTGCCGGGAGACCGGCCATCAATCCACAATCAACTTCATGCAAATTTGCCAGAGCTGCAGGTGAGGCGGGCCCACATCCGCGGGGCTCCCTGTCCCTCCATGCACACGGAGGCAGGTTGCACGGACACAGGAAGCCGGGTCAGATCCGAAGGAGAAAATGCCCTCCGTCTATTTAGAGACCAGCACTCGGCCCCCCGAGGGCCTGGTGGGAGGCGCAGGTCTGCATCTTGAACTCGTGTTCACAGAACAGCCCTTCGTCTCGTTGGGTGAGATGCGCCTGCCTCTCACTAAGTGCACAATTTCATGATTAACCGTGTGAGTCTAGCGGGGTGAGGATCCGGCCTGCGCTCCATCCGCCCTGGTCTTAGGTAATTTCCCGCTCTTCCATGACATTCCAAATTCTCTTTGAAGCTTCTAATGGACCAGTGTTCAAAGGGTATTTTGATAATTTATGTCTAGCTTTCAGGCCATTGTGACAAGCCCAGAATCGAGATGAGTCTCATTGAGACATTTTCTGTTGGCAAAGGCGGCCCATGAGGTGGATTCAATATGGAAAGATGGCCTCGGGCGAGGAGACCCCTCCTCATTTCCTGCTCTGCAGTGGAGACCCTCCTTCCTTCCAAAGAAGCAAACCCCAAAGCCACACTTTTGTGTGTCTCCCCTTGACTTTGATTCTCAGTGGTCATTCTTGCTCAGAGAGCTTTCCTTGAAAACGTAAGCTCTCCGACGACTAAATCGTCCGCTCTAATCTTCCATTTGATTTTTGGCAGTTAAATTCACACCTCAAATGTAGACTTTTTTACCTTAGGCGACTCTTTTGATTTTTCTAGTCGACTGCAAGTTTAGCAAAATGCAGTATGCACATCCTCTTTCTGGTAATTACGGTTTATACATTCCTTCCTCTTCCCTTCAGGACCTTGCTGGCAAGTTTCCTGCTCTCCTGTGTTTCAAGGAGGCGAGAATTAAACTCCCTTCTGTGCTGAGCTGTTGGGTAAGACAATGTCCTCGGGGCTGTGGGGTTTGTTAACCGTCTCCCAGTTCCTCCTCTGGGTTTGGTTGGGCGCGGGCAAAGCTTCCATGCCTGTCCTGTCCTGCGTGGAGCTTCACTCCGAGCTTGCGTGTGGGCCAGACTTCTGGTCCCTTCTGTGCATCTTCTGCACAGGAGGCACAGCTCAGGGGCCCTGCTTCTTGCTCTCCCGTGTAAACAATGGTCTGACGTGGTGGTATTGTCTGTTTCAACCCCGCTCAGGTTGCTGAGTGTGTGTGCCAACCCAGGAATGCACACATACAAGCACACAGAGACACATGGCCAAGTTCACACAGACACAGATGCTGCATACACACACGTGTACTCACAAGCACACGTAGTCACATATACCTTGATGCATTTGCACACGTGGCCTTTGCACACAAACCCACACACGTGTCTGCACACACACACTGAAGTGTGGCCTCCGGTCTCCTGCTCGGACGTTTCTCATTAAATGCTCAGAGCTGTGTTTGCGGAGGGTCGAGGGGTTTCTTTCAGTGATCAGCCGAGAAGGTGAACCGTGACTTACATGACTTACTCTCGGAGGGCTAAACAGGGCTACCTTTCAACCCAAATATTTGGCTGTCGCTATAGAAACCCAGGCGCTGGCTCCACACAGCAAGATGGAGGAGCTGCCGTTCTCTGCACGTCCCCTCTTCCTTCCTCTGCAGCCAAGTTGTGCCCCGCCTGGATCCTCGTCCTTAAAGGGGAGAGGCCAGGATGGTGAGGGGGAGGGCGCTCTCCTGCACGCAGGTGTCGGGGAGGGCTGCTCCTGCCCATTCCCCGGGGCTCAGCCATGACGACCACCCTCCCTGGCTGGCCGGCCTGTGCCCAAGGCACTTCCTCTTGCTGTGTTCGCTGGGATCAATTTGTTCCCAGTTATGGAAAATCAGCCTATGCTGTTTTAACATCCAAACGGTGGCTCCAAACGAGCTTTCCCGGTTACATCTGAAAATGTAATAAAAATAATTCCTCGTGCTGACAGCCGCTGTGCAGGCCATTTGGAAAACATCAAAGGGTGAATGGTAAATGCTCCTTCCTATGCCCAGTGTGCGGAGCGGGCCCCACAGTGGATCCTTGCCTCCTGCAAAACTTGCTCTCAGCATCCCCCACGCTGGAGGAGAGGAATTGATAATGTCGTCAAATGAGCCTCTGCGACCAATCCGGAGCCAACAGCCGGCCTGCTGGGTCCCGGCTCTGTTCTTCTGGGGGGCCCACTGCTGATGCCTCCAAGGTGAGGCTGGTGGGTGCAGACTTCCTGCCCCGGAGTGCTGCAGGCATCTGAGCCGGGGAGCTGAAGGTGGCTGCTTCAGGCTCTCCTGCCCAAGGTCGTCTGGGGTGTGACCAAGGTCATTTCTCCTGACTCTTGATCCATGTGGGGCAGGAGGCTGCATACTTGCTGAGGTCGTGGTTTTACTCTGAGGATGAGCTGGGACAGACTGGAGACCAAACAGGCACATTTCATTTTCAATGCCAGCACCCTCTCTGTCCCCCACCCTCCCCTGGGGGGCCCCCCACTCGCTCTGTGTCTCCCCCTGTCTCGGTCACTGGATGCTGTTCCATGGAGCTGGGCTTTCCAGCTAGACCGCAACATGACTAGGGGCCCAGGCATGAAGCCATTGTGCCCCAACCCTCCCTGGGTCCCAGAGTAGGAAGCAAAACCCACGCTGTTGGCTGTGCTTCAGATAGATCGTGGAGGAAGAGGCAATCCCAGGTGCCTCCATCAGAAGAGCTGTGGGGAGAGCAGGCGTTGTGGAGGCCAACACCAAGAAACGGTCCAGAGGCTTGTGGGGAGAAAGAAGAGACAGTCCAATAGAGCGTGCAGGGTTGTTAGAGAGCCTCCCTGGTGGCTCAGAGGGTAAAGAATCCGCCTGCAATGCAGGAGACCCGGGTCAGTCTCTGGGTCGGGAAGATCCCCTGGAGAAGGGAATGGCAACCCACTCCAGTATTCTTGCCTGGAGGATCACATGGATGGAGGAGCCTGGTAGGCTACAGTTCATGGGATGGCAAAGAGTCAGACACAACTGAGCGACTAACACTTCACTTCCCTTCGAGGTGTCTCAGAACTGCTCTAACTGAGCAGAGCAACGGTGTGTGCACTGGATCCCAGAAACAACCAACAGCCTGTTCTCAGCCTTCTCCCCCGTCGGCTTCCAGCTCTCAGGTGGGAAGCGATGCCTGGGGGATGGAGCCGGCCGGCCTGTGTGCTGATCCCGACTCATGTCTTAAATTCATGAGTGGGCTCCCCGTGTGATGAACTTTATGAACTGACCCTTCCTCTCTTCCCTCCTGACGGGGGGTGGGGGCTGCAGATTTCCTCTGAAAACGTGGGCAGACAAGAGCCGGTTTGGCCTTGGTTGTGGAGAAGCCCACCCTGCTCAGAGATTCCACTTAGAAACATTTGAAAGATCTGAATTGGCCGTGGAATCCAGGCAGCCCCGGGCATCCGGACATTCCTGGGACCTGGACTCGCCTCTGTCACCGAGGGCGGTGGGACTTCCAAGCCCGTGCAGGGTGGAGAGAGGACGGGCTGGGTGCGCCTGCTGCAGCTGGGGTGATCCTCGGGGACGGGCGGGGGAGGGGACTGAGGAGCAGAGCTGAGTCCATCCCCCACTGTCCTCCAAGGCAAACCCTGAGATGTGTCTCCACCTGTGGGCTTTGGTTTTGATAACTGGGACCGGGTTTCTGTTGCTGGGCCTACTCTTGAATCAGTCTCTTATTCACGCGTATGTGTTTGCTTTCTCCAAGCCTAGCTGGGACGTTCCCTGGGCTTCTAGAATATTCTTTAATATCATCTACAGGCTTAAAGCAGCACACAAATACTCTCCTACCATTCTGAAGGTCAGAATTTTGAGATCAGTTTCACGGGGCTGAAGTCCAAGTGTGGGCTGGGCAACATTCCTTCCGGGAGCTTCCAGGCAGAGTCCTTCCCTGTGCCTTTTTCAGCTTCTAGAAGCTGCCCACGTTCCTTGGCAGGTGGCCCCACGTCAGTCCATCCTCTGCTTCAGTCCTCACGTCTCTTGCCCTGACCACTCCAGCCTCTTTCGCTCTGTGAGGACGCTTGTGATTACACTGGGCCCACTCAGGTCATCCAGAATTAACCCTCATCGCAACATCGGCCACTTCACTGCCTCTGCCAAGTCCTCTCCCCGCGTCCCGTAAAGCGGCAGGATTTCAGGGTAGGATGGTGACCCCTGGGTTGTCACTCTGCTCACCAAAAAGGCACAGAAAATATGAAGACAAAGCCAAGGGCAGGAGGGGAGAAGCCCCTTCCTGGGGCATCAGTGGCCGGAGGCAGTTAAAGGTCAGCACTTAGCCGTAGTGTGCCTGGACTTTCTCTTCAGAGGTGCTTCCTCTAGCCCTGACCGGTTGATGCCTTTTGTTTTTCATTCAGAAGTTTGAACTCTCTTCCTCTCTCTCTCTCTCTCACACAAGCACATGCTATTTCCTTCTTCCTCTTTTTTTTCTTCTCTTTTTAATTTGGCATTTATTGAAGCTGATGGAGTGAACTGGATAAGCGTACCCCAGAGTCACTGATGTGCCACTTAAAATATTGAACATCCATTTAGAAAAAAAATGTACAGAACATGCGGTCCCATCACAGCACGCGTGCCCCTGCCCCCCACACCCTGGGGTCTCGGCCAGAGAGCAAATTCCCCCAACTCCAGCCTCGGAGAGCCAGGCCTGTTTCTCTGCTGGAGAAATGTAAGTCCCAGAGAACAGGGCCATTAAGCAAAGTTAGTGACAACAGGAACAAAGGGGAAGTGACAGCAGCCCGTGGGGCCCAGGGTGAGGGTCGCCCCAAAAGCCTCCTCGGAACAGAGGCCTGGATGAGGCTGTGGGTGCGTCTGGGGTCGCAGCTCCCAATACGGGAATTCTTGTAACAGTTCCTGCCTTGTTTTCCTTTAAAATCTTATGGTCTTTTAACTGTGTTGTGTAACTTTGTGAGGGCAGAGAAGGTTACACAAGCCTATTCCTTTTGCATTTAGAGATTCAGCATTTCAGGAGAAATGGAACTGTTTCTCAGTCATCAGTGTGATCCACTCCTTCCTAAGATTGTGCTTTTATGCCTCTATTATCCATGTGCTGTAATAAAGGGTAAAATCAGTACCTGCAGCTCGATGGAAATGCCTGGTGAATGCAGCTGTCTGGGGGCAAGGCTGCCTTGGCATTTCAGGATTGACCCTGAGGTTACTAAGTGCCCACGGCTTTGATGCTGCTGGGGCAGGCATCTGATCGTGGAAGCCCAACTCTTGACTTGAATTTTGTGGTGCATGAAAACAGGCTTCTAGTGATTACCCCAGAATCTCCTCCTCTGGCCAGGCTGGGCGCGTTACCAAAGGCAAACTTCCAGAAGCTGGACGTTTGCTCAGGTTTCCGGCTCTAACCTAGAAATGCAGACACGTACTGGTGGATCCAGCCAACAAGAGCAGGATGATGTAGTCAGGTCTCGGAAGGATGGGGCTAGGGCTGGACTGCGGGTGGAGAATCAGGCCAGTGGCTCTCATTTCACTGGATGAATTTTCCTGTTGCTGCAGCAGATGAAAGAAGCATGTTGATGGGGAGTCTCAGAAATCAGTTCTCAGTGATGGCTTCTAGAATGGTGCTTGCGACACCCAGGAGGATGGGAAGACAGCAGAACCCGGCACTGGGAGACTTTGTGTTCTGTCCAGGAAACCTCCAGGCTTCTGGACTTGGCCATGCAGAGTACAGAACGGAGAGAGCTCACTGCATCTGATAGGGACGATTGGGCCACCTCTTCTGACCCTCAACTTGGCTGGGGATTGACGATGACTTTGGTTCTTAAGGAAGCTAGGCCTCAGGATTCAGGCTCTCTGTGTGGACTTGCTATAGGATCATCAGGTTCTCGGCTTCCCAGATGGCTCAGCGA
This sequence comes from Bos taurus, assembly GCF_002263795.3. Taxonomy (NCBI): domain Eukaryota; kingdom Metazoa; phylum Chordata; class Mammalia; order Artiodactyla; family Bovidae; genus Bos; species Bos taurus. Next base: position 47,984,689 of record NC_037353.1, read on the forward strand.
TAAAGAATCCGCCTGCAAAGCAGGAAACCTGGGTTTGATCCCTGGGTTAGGAAGATCCTCTGGAGAAAGGAACAGATACCCACTCCAGTATTCTCACCTGGAGAATCCCGTGGACATAGGAACCTGCTGGGCTACAGTCCATGGGGTCACAAAGAGGAGAATGCAACTGAGCGGTGACCAGTATGATTCGATATTTGGTCAGAGCTCAATAGTTCCTCACCAGCTCATTGCCTAGTAGGTGACTACATCCAGTGTCATCAGGTCATTTTAACGGATTTTCATCCTAATTAATAAATATAAATGCATGGTTTATTTAGTCACAGGTCCTGGGACATCCAAACTCCTTGTCTTCCCTGGTGACTTGTGTGATAGAGTCTACAGCAGGCAGAACCCCCCCTAAGGAAGAGTCCCCCGGAGGCAGGAAAGCGCAGTGGCAGATGGGGTCTCACCCGGGCTCTGCCTCACCCGCTGGGTCGCAGGGCAGGTGAGAGGAGGTGGGGCCACGCCTGCTCCCTCCTTGGTCAGGTCCTGCTCTGCGGGGGCCACACACCTTGGTTTCTGCCTACGCTGTCTGGAGACATTGTCTCCTGTCATCCAATTCCAGGCACCTGTTGGCTCCTAGCTGCTGTCTGTACTCAGAGCTTTGCCTAAGGATGTCTTTCAAGAGAAATCGTCCAATGTTTTAGAGGCAGACTTGCACTGCTTTTTTGTAGCAAACACACATGATCTCATTCTGGATGGTAGCTCTTCTCCTCCCTTTCATTTTTATAAATAGGGAAAAGTGAAGTCGCTCGGTCGCATTAGACTCTTTGCAACCCCATGGACTGTAGCCCACCAGGCTCCTCTGTCCATGGGATTTTCCAGGCAAGAGTACTGGAGTCGGTCGCCATTTCTTTCTCCAGGGGATCTTCCTGACCCAGGGATCGAACCCAGGTCTCCCGCATTGTAGGCAGACGCTTTACCATCTGGGCCACCAGGGAAGCCATAAATAAGGAAGGCTGTGCATCAAAAGGGCTTCCTAGGAGGCACTAGTGGTCAACGACATGGCTTTATTTTGATGATAGATGTAATATTTCTCTGGGCTTCCCAGATGACTCAGTGGTAAAGAATCTACTTGCCAATGCAGGAGAGGCAAGAGACACAGGTTCGATCCCTGGGTCAGGAAGATACCCTTGAGAAGAAAATGACAGTCCACTCTAGTATTCTTGCCTGGGAAATTCCATGGACAGAGGAGCCTGGCAGGCTACAGTCCACGGGGTCACAAAGAGTCGGATGTGACTGAGCACACACTTAGGTAATATTTCACCACTGTAACGTCTTCCAGTTTTCTGGGAGAAAACTTTGAGGAACTCATGTTCAAGTCATTTTGCCTTCAAGATTTTTAACTTACCAGGTAGACTTTTAATTTTATTTTCTGTCTTAAAAGCAGCTTTGGAATGCAGCTAATACTTGAAGGACAATTCTTTAAAACTGTGAGCACCTATTCACCATGGAGCAAACAGGCTTTATTTCTTGCATGTTCCTCTGGGATGCTTGAAGGTATGAGATTGGACTTGGGTATTTAATCCATGCCCAGACTTGGCCAGTCCTTGAAAAGGTGAAATGAACAAGAGAGACTATTCAGGGGGAATGAATCTTATACTATTTTAGCGAAAATATAAGGTGGGATTAGCAATTCTACTTGAGGGAGAATTTTAAGAGCACTGTTTATTTAGATAATCAGCTCAAATCCTTAAAAAACAATGAATAAGAAAAGGGTGCGATTTCCCACTCAGCCAGCTAATTAATAAATAAATACAGAAGAGAGGGCTGCTGCAGCTCATGCCCCCAAGAGAACTTCTGTAAAATAATAAGCTCTTTGAGGAGATGGAGAACTACATCAATGAAAGGGGCAGGGGGGTCTCTTCGTGTGTATGCGCAGCATGTCAAAACTAGGAGGCTGAAAATTGTGTGTTTGTAGCAAGAAATGAAAGTTAGATTTTGCAACCAGAGCTCAGAACTGTTGTTTGTTTTTTTTTTTTAACTTTGAGAATTAATTTTATTTTTTTAATTTTTTTTCTATGTTTTGATTTATTTTTAATTGGAGGATGATTGCTTTACAATATTGTATTGGTTTCTGCCATACATCTGGCTTTTAAAAATATGATGAATAAGGTGCGGGACGTAATTTCGGAGCCTAGAAACCAGAGGGCCCCGGGTGACGCGCTGCCTGATGCTGTGTTCTCAGAGCGTCTCTGGCTGCCCCCAGGGCCTGTTCACAGTTCATCTGCCTCTGGACCTTGCAAAGCTGTTGGGTCAGTATCCTTAACGGTCATTCATGGACGGGCATCCAAGATCAGAGCAGCCAAGAGACTTAGCTCAGGTCCCTGCCCCCAGTGGGTGACGTCTCCTAACTTTCCATCCTCTGCTTTTTCTGCCACAAACTCAGATCTTATTAGAGGTGAACCAAGTTCACTGTCAATTTCTCCATGGCAATTGGTCAGAGTCAATCTCATGCAAAAGATATAAAGACTGAAATTAGACAATAAAAATTAATGAACTACTGATACATGGTGTGTCCGAATCTAAAAATGTTGTGTTGAGGGGAGGAGCTGGACACAAGATGCTAAACACAGTATAATTCCATGAAGCCTAAACAGGCAAACGGAGCTAGGCTGCTGAAGTCAGAATAGTGGTTCCTTGGGGTGTAGGTATTGATTGAAAGGAGTGGGGATTTTCTTGGAGTTCTAGAATGTTCTGCATCTCGATCAAGTTTATGGTGATACAAAATCCACTGTGCTACCCTCAGGACTTGCTCGCTTTCTGTCAATTACATCCCAGCAACATAAAAATGACTGCATTCTGCTACTGGACTAATCAAAGCAAAATAATGTCACAGAACCAAAACTGTCATGTCCCATATTTTTGCAAAACGTCCTCACATGAATTGGCACTGAGGTGGAGATTTTTTAAAAGTACGCTTTAACACAAACATAAAATAACGAGATTCTGAACTCTCAGTTTTGAGTTGCACATTCTAAGAAGGATACAGCTATATATTTTTTAATGGAGTCAGTGAAGTTTCACAGAGAATGGATATTCACTGTAAATAAATCATTCTTCAATTCCTTCAATGAAATTAATTTCACATTCCTATTATTGCATGCAATTCGATAACTGCTAGTGTTAGTCCAGCAAATATCATTTTGTTAATGAATACGATCATTAGTGTTGTTTTCATTTTACAGTAAGCCATTATTATTACCTACTTTCATCTGAATGCATATAAAGTTGCAATAACTTGGTTCCTCTCCCTGTGGAATCCAACCACCAAATCGGCTTCTGACATTCAACTCACCCAGCCCAGTAGGGGCATCCTCAGAGAGAAACATCTGGGCAAAGTTATTCAGAAAAGCTCTTTTATTCTTCCCAGGCTGATCCCTGAGCAGAAAACTTTGGAAGTGATGCATCATCACTCCACTGCATTACAGTGACTATTGGGTGATTTCTGAAGGTCTAACACACAGTTGATTCTTTATGTGGGATTCCAGAAATAACCTTTACCCAGCTCCAATTGCTGCTGCTCCTAAGTTGCTTTAGTTGTGTCCGACTCTGTGCGACCCCAGAGACGGCAGCCCACCAGGCTCCCCCATCCCTGGGATTCTCCAGGCAAGAACACTGGAGTGGGTTGCCATTTCCTTCTCCAACCCAGCTCCAACAGTTTAGGGGAAAAAAGCTGTGTTTTCATTTTGTTGGAAACCAACTCTAGCTAGTTGGCTACTTGCTCTTGGCTTTCGTTGTAGCAGTGGGGCTGCCCACTGCCCTGTGGCCCTGGCACTTTGTCGGGATCTGTGTTGAGATTTCCATCTCACACACCAAACTTCCTGGAGCCATTGGAACCTGTGTGTCCACAGGCACCTTTAAACAAAGCCGCACGCAGCTCAGATAGGACCCCCGTCAGGCCAGCAGGCGCCGCCTAGCCTTGCTTGATTCAGGCTTGTCATCTGATGACGGTACCCCGGGATCAGGGCTACCATGGGACACGCAGGGACAGTTCCCCCAAAGCCAGCCACAAAGTCAGCCCTTGGCTTCTCTCCTGATTCTGGCCTCTTTGAGGTATTCCCTGACTTTTCCGGGACCCCAGTCCTGGCCGGATTGCGGTGGTTCCTCTTTAGGCCTCGTGACACACGATTGAGCAGAACCAGGGTCTGGGTCACTCACCCAGCGATGCCCCCAAGACCAAGACCCTTGTTTGTAGCAAAGCAGCTGACTAACCTCGGGGTGGGCGCCTGCCTCGGAAGCGCTCTGCGGAGCAAAGCAGGTGATTGCCTATAGGTCAGAACCGTCTTCGTCAAAGCCAACTAGAAAGTTCATCCCGGGGAAGGAGAGGCAGTGCTTTTGAAGGGAACATGAATGGCTGGGGGAGCCAGGCAGCCCGCAGAAACATGAGTCAGGTCACCCAGCGCCCTCTGGAAAGGTTTCTGTCATCTGGGGGCTCCAGATCAGACAGCCTCTGATTTTCCCAGTCGTTGACACAGAAGAAGAAAACTCATAAACCAAACCTGAAACGCGGGCTTTGCTTTTTGCCACGAACTGGTGGACTGATTAATTAGGCTTCCTGGGGAGGAGCGGCTCTGCGCCGACAGGGACCCTGGGGAGGAGACAGGAGGGAAGGGTGGACCGAAGAGCAACCCCAGGGGCAAGCGGAGGACACGAGATTTAATGCGACAGTAGCCGGGGCAGTTGGCATCTCCGGTGCCAGGTTTGGGTAAGACACAGGCACTGATCCCAGTCAGGGGGTGCCCAGAGGGTCTCAGAGTGGCTCCCATCACTAGGGGAAGCGTGGGTGGGAGACTGGAGGCAGAGCCAATGGGGACCATCTCAAGGGCCTGCTTAACATGGAAGAACCTTCCAGAAGGGGAGGAGATGGCAGAGAAGAGCGCAGAAGGACCATAAGCCAGTGGGGCCAGCATCCACCAGCATCCATCTGGCCCAAGCTCCCAGGACTTCACTGTCCCAGGAGGAAGTTCCACCGGCCTGGCCTCTAAAGACCCAGCTTTCCCACGGGAAAGGGAACGGCAGCAAGGGCAGGGGGTGTTGTTACGGAGCGGGCAGTAGAGACAGATGGGGCCGCACCCTCAGGTGCCCCACGGATCCAAGTCTGCTTCCCAGGCGGTCAGAGCCATGTCCTCCCTGCTCACAAGTGGCTGGTCTTGTTAACCAGAAGCTCACTCACATGTCCAACCAGGCTGGCGAAATCTGCAGAACCACAGACACCAGAAATGTCTTTTCCTTATTGACTCACTCCCACGACAACAATCCCGAACATAAGAGAAAAGGGAAAATAAAGAGCCCCGCTTTGGATATTGAGCAGACGAAGGATATTTTTAGTTTTAGCTTTCTAAATTCTGAGAATCAAAGAAACTGGCCGATGGTGCTTCTGCGTGAGGACGCACTGCTGGCAGCGAGCAGAGCTTGTAAGGGAGGCTGCAGATTACATTTGAGACCTCCGGGGTCCTGTGTTGTTGAAAGGGACAGGCGACTCTGTCTAGTTTAACCCCCTCTGGCTGAGAACTTTGCAAACGCCAAATCCTCTCTGGAAGACGCTGCATTTCCACTAACACGAGGCCACCAGTCCTTGGTAATATTTTAGAGAACTTAAAAACCCTCACTCAGAGAAGGCAGAACTGCTGCTCAGTGTCTTAAAATGACATCAAAATACCTTTATGACCCGAGTCAGTTCATTGCCAATTCCTGAAAAATCACGTAACCTCATTTATCGTGAGGACAATCAATGATATCATGAACAATTACATTATTCCACACTCTTCAGGTGTAAACATCACGAAGAATCATTTAAAGAACAAAGAGTAAATGAAGTAACACGCCAAATGATGTTTGCTGTCGCCAGGGGTTCTATATGCGAGGGCTGGCCTCCTCTAAGATAACTTTGCAGAGGCAGAGAGCTAGGGCAGGAACCTTTTCACGCTGCTCATCAAATTCAGAACCGACAGCCCAGTCACTTTTCGTGTGTATGTTAGTCACTCAGTTGTGTTTGACTCTTTGCGACCCCATGGACTGTAGCCCACAGCTCCTCTGTCCATGGGATTTTCCAGGCAAGAATACTGAAGTGAGTTGCCATTCCCTTCTCCAGGGGATCGTCCCGACCCAGGGATGGAACTTGGGTCTCCTGCATTGCAGGAATATTCTTCACCATCTGAGCCACCAACAAATGAGATCTCTGTTTTATAATTTTATAGATTTCTGGGCATTCTGGGGTCTCTTCTCTCTCTTTCTCTCCGTCTCCCTCATCTTCACTTTCTCTGGTTCCTCTTTGCCATGAGTCTTTTTGTGTTTCTAGATATTTCTGGGCTTTGAGGAGTTTCCTCTCTCTCTCTAGCTCACCCCACCCTTTTCCTGGTTCATCTTTGGCATGACCTTCCCTTTTGCTGGGTTGCAGTTACCAGACAAATACAGGCAAAGGGCGCAAAAGCAAAGCAACCTCAGGAATGAAAGCATCTTAAACTTTGCCTGACTCGGGAGACAGCCCCGGGCCTGCCTCACCAGCACCCGCTCCGTGGAACGGGGATAATATTTTAAAACATATTTTCAGATGTATTTTCATAACCTATAAATCCTGTTGTTCTCAGGCTCCTCGCCTATTGAAGCACTGGTTTTCGAGCTCCGAGGGAAGGCCAGGCACACCAGCTAGGCAAACAAAGTCATTTTTCAATCTTGACTGGCAAAGATTTGTGAGTCCCCAGCAAGTGATGGATCTGAAAGCCATGCATTGCTGGGAGAGGGAAAGGCTTACTAAATTCCTGAACTTACCATCCATAGGGCCAGAATGCTGGGGGAGGTCACGGAGTTTTACTGTAGCTCTGGGGTGGGGTCATCTTGGAATGTGGAGTCCAGGGAATCACTACCACCGGGCAAGACAGGGAAATGCTACCCTTCTGGGTTGGGACGAGAAGGGAGGAGAAGGTCAGAGACCTATGGTGTCCCTCGGGTTGTAGACACAGCACCCCAGTCTCTGCCTCTGTCTTCCGTGGTGTCTGTTAGCGAACACTTGACATTAGATTTAAGACTCACGTAACTCAGGATGAGTTCAGTGTTACTATTTACATCTGCAAAGACCCTATTTTTAGAAAAGTCACCTTCTAAGATTCCCTGTGGACATGAATTTGGGGATTCACTTTTCAACCTAGAGCTCCGTCCAGGTGCATCCCAGCTCGTGGGTGCATGTGTGCCCAGTCGTGTCTGACTCTTGCGACCCCATGGACTGTAGCCCGCCAGGCTCCTCTGTCCATAGGATTCTCCAGGCAAGAATACTGGAGCGGATTGCTGTTCCCCTTCCAGGGCATCTTCACGACCCAGGCGTCGAACCCATGTCTCCTGTGTCTCCTGCATCAGCAGGCAGGTTCTTTACCACTGCACCACCAGGGAAGCAGATGGCTCAGAAGCAGAATCTACGTTTGCTCGTGGGTGTGGGGCCTTGGTCATGGCTCCGAGGCAGTTCTGACTTAAGCAGTGAGAGTGGCCCCTCTGAGGTTAGGGGCTGTGCAGGGTTCAAGTGTGATTTGGGGTCTCCAGCTCACCTCCACTCCTGCAATGCCGAGGTCATGCCTTTCACCCCCTCTGCACATCCAGCACCTCTGGCACCTACTGATGATGTCCTGTCCATCTCTGTGTTCTCCGGCTCCTGCTAACTCTGGGCGGGACCAGAGGGAATCTAGAAGAGGGTGCACATCCCTCGGAGACTCTGAGCTTTAGTTTGTGTTAAGGCAGAGCCACAGTTTGGGCTACCAAATCCTTTTTCTTTTTTTTGAAAAAAATGACCCCCTCTGGGACTTCCTAGTCACTCAAAATGAAGCAACTGCTGCTTGGCAGATCTTCCTCTGTCAATCCCCTCAGCACAAATTCAAAACTAAATACAAGAGTGAGAAAAAAAAAAAGAGTGAGAGCCCACGTTCATCACAGTCACTTTGCCACTTTATGCCACACCTGGCCCCTTGTCTTTCTACCCAAGTGTCCAGGTAACGTGGTTTTGTTGTGTCTGTGTCCTGCAAATTCATCATGGAATTGGGCACTCTTTAAAAAATTCCCATCATTTATAAAGTTATTATTCTATTTTATACAATTCACCATCTCTTCTGAAAAGTTCAGAAAATAATAAATTTGCAAGTAGAAACAATGGGCAGGGTTCCATCCCAGCAGGAACCTGAGGTGTCTGGAAGGGGCTTGCCAGCCAGTCCTCACTCCCATACGTGCCTCCAGAACCATGCTTCCCCGTCGCCCCAGGCATAGCCCTGTGGTGACTGGGGACACTGGCTTCGCAGTGCTGAAAACAGACGCCTGATTCTGTGGGGTCTAATTTGGAAAGATCCCTGGGTCAGGAACATCTCCTGGAGGAGGAAATGGTTACAAATTCCAATATTCTTGTCTGGGAAATCCCAGGGACAGAAGAGCCTGGTGGGCTACAGTCCTTGACATTGCAAAGAGTCGGACATGAGTGAGTGATTAAACACCAAGATTGCCTGAGAACTCTTACCGCTTCAAGGCAGAAGCAGGCCACCTGCAGCCTGGCAGGAGGGTGCAACCCTCTCCCTGGCCAGAGTGCCCTGCAAGGTTGCAGGGCTTAGCTTCCCAGGTAGGCCTGGCACAGAAGGGACAGGAGACCTCCCACACGGCAGATGGAAGTCTTCCCAGTGGCTTCACCTGGCCAAGCGTACAGGTGACCCTTGGGGAGAGATGAGTGGCAGCTCCGGGAACCTGGGGAAACCTGATGGCCTCAGCGGGGCCTGGGTGGGAGGAGACGGGGATCACCGGGCCGCACACCTGAGCCTGTGCCAACACATGGATCCTGTAGATGTGCTCTGGCTGATGGAAACGCTCTGGACTTCAGTTCCCTTTATGATCCCGAGTCCTCGAAAATTCTGATTATCCTTGCTACTTCTTCCAGGCCTCGCACACAAACCTGATAACATTATTCCAACACTGAGCTCAGATGGGCACCACGGCAGACCTCAGGGACAGGAGGTCAAAGCTTTGGCCTGGTTTCCACCATCAGCGTTTCCCTCCTGCCTGCCCTGCCCCAGCCTTCCGAACAGGCGTCATGTCCTGTGAAACGCATGGAACGGGCCGCGCTCCGTGCTCATCGCTAGTTCTTAGGCTGTGGACCCAGCACACATTCCAGCTTTTCTTCCCATGGTAAATATGACTCTGGGGAACCACTGCTGCCTAAAACCCCACGTCGGGACTCCCCTGGCGGTCCAGAGGCTAAGACTCCGTGTCCCCAGCTGCAGCAGGCCTGGGTTTGACCCCTGGCCAGGGAAGTAGATTCCACATGCCGCAACTAAAGATCCCACATCCTACAACTGAAGACTTCACAAGCCAAAACTCCAAGACCCCTCATGCCTCAACTAAAGATCACACATGCTGCAACTAAGAAGTGGCACAGACAAAAAATAAATAAAATAATAAAATAAAGTCCCAAAGACAGGGCACCAAGGGCCCTTGTGTTGGGGCACCACGTCTCACACTCTCCAACCAGCATGGTTACCAGGGCTTCACTCCCACACTGGCCACTGGGCATCTTGTGTGCTTCTAGAGATGGAGACCACTGTTGTCTTGACATGTGCGGTCCTCCAGCAAAAAGTAAAAAATAAAATGATAATGAGAAGGAAATGGCAACCCATTCCAGTGTTCTTGCCTGGAGAATCCCAGCGATGGTGGAGTCTGATGGGCTGCCGTCTATGGGGCCGCACAGAGTCGGACACGACTGAAGTGACTCAGCAGCAGCAGCAGCAGAGATGGAGACCAGTGTCATCTTGACATGTGCGGCCCTACAGCAGACAGTAAGGAATAAAGTGATGATGAGTCCAGGAGGGAAGGCTCCCACTTTTGTTTTCATTTACAATGTTTACTGCACTTTTTACAAATCATAAATCCTATTCCTACAATACAACTGGCTCAGATTTAAAGGCTATCCCAGGAATCCACTTGAGCTTCCCAGGTGGTGCTAGTGGTAAAGAGCCCACCTGCTGATGCAGGAGACAGAAGAGACATAGGTTGGTTTCCTGGGCTGGGAAGATTCCCTAGAAGAGGGCATGGCAACCCGCTCCAGTATTGTTGCCGGGAAAATTCCATGGATAGAGGAGCCTGGAGGGCTACAATCCATAGGGTCTCAGAGAGTCAGACATGACTGAAGCGACTTAGCGTGCATGCAGCATGGGAATTGACTTACACCTCTCCTTTTGGAAAAGCTGAGCAGTGTGGTGTGAAGTAAAGCGGAGTGAGTTGTTAAAATCCTTACCGGTCATCACCTGTTTCCGAGGATGGATGCTCATGATACTGGAGACGGAGGGAAATCAAGGAGAATTCTCTCCTTGATCTGTTTCTGATTCATTAATAAACATTCTATGCTATTTGGGATGAAAGAGCTGTTTATGGACGATTTTTGTTCTTGTTGATCTTGTTAATTCTAGGAGAGGTGAAAAATAATCTAGAAGTGAGTTGACTAGGGATAAGCATCCTTAAACAAAGACGGTTGGAAATCTATGAAAATTTACAACAAAAATAATAACAATAGCAACCAAGTAACCTGGAGAGAAACTTCTCTCTAATATAACTTCTTTACCAAAAAGGCAGAATTTACGCCCAGACTGAGTAATAGCCACAACCAAGAGAAAATGCTCTGCTCACAGTAGGACGAGTCCCGAGTTGGAAAACCTGACTCCAGGTGCAGGGTGGTTCGGGACTTACAGGGAGAGCTTAAAGATCAAAGATTTTGACCTGGGTGCCCACAGTCATGGCTCCTGCCTCAGCTCTGTCTAGTAACTGAATGGCCATGATTGACAGAACCAGGGATGAAGGTCTGGACTTGATGGTCTATAAGGGATGGATTCAAACAATATCTAGGTGAATAGAAAGGGTGGCAAGGAATATTGGAACGTGGAATATGGGTAGGAATAAAACCAAAGAAAACTCTATCATTCCAGGAAGAATATACAGCCAAAATAACACAGAACCCCTATGTAAATTCTGCAATGATAAAGAAGACAAGCATATAATATAAAGTGGAAATATAAAGGACACACTTTGACATAAGGTATAGTTCAATAAACTGAAGAAAATTTTAGATATTTACAGCTTCACATTCTTGGGGATATTAATGAAACATTGGTTTCATGAACAGAGATGAAAATCAGATAATAAGACAAGAGAAGGTAACTGGCAGCTACTTAATCCAATAAGAAAACTTAAGAAAAACTAAATATCATGGCATAAATGGGCTCAGCTGGTGAAGAATCCATCTGTAATGTGGGAGACCTGGGTTGGATCCCTGGGTTGGGAAGATCCCCTGGAGAAGGGAAAGGTTACCCACTCCAGCATTGTGGCCTGGAGAATTCCATGGACTGTATAGTCCACGGGGTCGCAAAGAGCTGGACATGACTAAGCGACTTTTACTATCACACTATAAATGAGAAGCTTAATATAAGCATCAGTGAACAGAATCAGCAATGCAGAAAGTCAAATTAATAAAGCAAAAACATGCTAAGTGTCATGTCATTGCAGAAAGAGGACCAAGAGGCGGTGTTGGTTTAGATGAAGTATGAATATGGAAGGCAACAAAAACGCAGATCATGAATAACTGGCACATCTGACCAGAGAGAGCAAACTGAAGGTGTTGCTTAAAGATGCTCGTTTGGGTGTAATGGGAGAAACTGGAAAAAGCAATTGGCTCAGAGACACCCACACGTTAACAAATTTGAAGTATAAGGAAAATATTAAACACCTATAAAGAGAAACAAATAAGGTCACCTACAAAAGAGACAACAGAAAAACATTGCCCCCAAATAAAGCACAAAAGGAACAGGCTGGCCTAAGACTCTCTTTCTGATTAGACGCCAGTGGACGATGGATGGACGTATTTGGAGTTTCCAGGAAGAATGGCCCCAAGTGTTACACCCACTCATAGAGTTGTTTATGTATGCAAAAAGAGAGAAACACTTAAATATGTATGAACTCATGAGGTAGATAAATTAATTATTGATTCAATAAACATTTACTGAGTCAATAATACTGAAAATATGACCAGAAGAGGTAATCTTATTCAATGAAAAAGATTCATTATTCAGTAAGAACAACTGAGTCTTTAAAAATACAAACTCAAACGTAACTCACTCTGATTACGAGGCTTATAATCCACATTTGAATATTGCGGTTCTCAAAAGGAAACCGCGTAATAGACGCACACGATGGTATAAGCACAAAGGCAGCAGGCAAAGCCCCGGGGGTTTCTCAGCACACTCGCCGGGAGCAGTGGTGAGCGGGCGACGCGGAGTGCACGGGGCCACCCCTCCACACTGCAGAGATTTGGGTGCTTCACTGATGACCTCATCACACCGAGCAATGTAGGTTTTAGCAAGTTATTTCAGTTGTAAAAGTCATCACTACTAAAATCAAAGGCGTGACATATCTCACACATATCCAGGGGGAACAAAGTCCTAGACCTTATAACAACAGTGACGGCAGTAACAAAACAGAATCAGGGGAGCACGAGAAACACTGCTTTCAACAGGCGAGAGGGAAATACTGCCAGACTGGAAGACAACAGCCGGACGGATACTAAAACATTCTCAAGCAAGTTCACTTGTTGTCTTAGTTCTGAATCCTCCTGAGTCCCGCAGATGGCAGGTAAATACGAGCAAAAAGATACACAGTCAAACTGAACTCAAAACTACAAGCATTAACAATCATTCTGCAAAAAAAAGAGAATTAAACCTGACAGTTAATAAAGATATATACCAATAAATACATGTAGCAAGCTCTTTGAGAAATCATTGCCATGGAACACTTGCAAAAACGATCTTAATCATTGCCCAAAGTAGAAAAGCTTTAATCATTTTTCTCTGCCCACAATAAAAAGTACCAACTGGAAATTTTTTTTTTTAAAGAATATCTCTAAAACATCCCATTGGTCAGTACGATTGTGAACTAGATAAAACATGACTGCAGTAAGGATGCCACTGCCAGAAAGATACCAGATATGCCCAGACTACAGTTAGAGGACAAATCATACCTTCTTTTCAGTTAGTACCGCTGCTCTGCTGCTAAGTCGCTTCAGTCGTATCCGACTCTGGTGACCCCATAGATGACAACCTACCAGGCTCCCCCATCCCTGGGATTCTCCAGGCAAGGACACTGGAGTGGGTTGCCATTTCCTTCTCCAATGCATGAAAGTGAAAAGTGAAAGGGAAGTCACTCAGTTGTGTCCGACTTTTCGTGACCCCATGGACTGCAGCTGACCAGGCTCCTCCATCCATGGGATTTTCCAGGCAAGAGTACTGGAGTGGGGTGCCATGGCCTTCTCCGTCATTTAGTACTAGACAACCAATAATTAAGAATTAATTAATTAGGACTAAAAATTCAAGAAATTATCTGAAGAAAGTAGTAGGATATAATTAATAAAGATAAAAGGAGATAATTAGGAATTAGAAAAATAGAGAAATCAAGGAGGAAGATAGCACAAAATTGAAATATATTGCAGCCAAATCTTTAAAAGAAAAACCTATATGTGTATACACACACACACACACACACACACACACACACACACATACCTGAAGCTAGCATAATTTGGTAAATCAACTATACTTACATTAAAAATATGGAAGTGATGAGGTAGATATTATCAAAAATATAAAGGACAGTGAAAAAATACGAGAGAAAGCTTTGTGTATCTCTATTCTAATTATCCAAAAATATACTAAAGCAAATTGGTAGCACATGAGTAGAGAAAAATGTATTTGATGTGGGATACTTTAATGACGTTGAGAAAGTGTTCTGCATCACGTGAATTTTCTGGGCTCACCTAATACATTATATTACTATACTCATCGATAATATACATATATACTACCCCTGTACACACACACACACACACACACACACACACACACACACACACACACTGATGCTGGGAAAGATTGAGGGCAAGAGGAGAAGGTGGTGATAGAGGATAAGATGGTTGGATGGCGTCACCAACTCAATGGGCATGAATTTGAGCAAACTCTGGGAGATAGTGAAAGACAAGGAAAGCCTGGCATGCTGCAACCCATGAGATCACAAACAGCTGGACACAACTTAGCAACTGAATAACAACACTACCCCCCTCAAAAAGCAAAAACACACGCATACACTTAAACTAGCGGACAACCTCACGCTTAATTGTGAGACGTCTCAGGTGTCCCATTAAAGCTAGGAGTCTTGGATCGGCACATGCCATCTTTACAGTTTTGTAGCATTGGCCTGGAACTCTTCATTAATGCATTTAGACAGGTTTCACAATTTTAGAAATCAGTCCAGAATATAAGGAACCCCTCAACTACTGTTTAATTTTAGCCTTGTTAATTATTTTTCACTGCTGTTTCTTTTTGAGACGAGAAGAGTGCTCCATCCTCCACCTGCAGCCTGATTGATGCCCGCTTCCAGGGGCCACAGGGGCCTTCCTGGCTCGTCCCGGGCGCTCTTCCATGTTCAGAAGAGGGGCTGACGCAGGGCTCCCTGACCTCCCTCAGGAGCTGGGATGGCCTTGGAATGTCTCCCGCGTTCCCAGGCTCCATTCCCATGCTTAGAACTTCCTCTGGCCTCCTCCACCCAGAACTTGGTCTCTGCTTTTCTGTATCTGACTCTTTGGTGGCTATGCTTGCCTGGAGCAGAGCTACAAATGCCGATTCTTTCATCAGTGTGTGCTAGGCGTTGTTTGAAAGCCAGAAGTGGATCACTGGCTTTGTCCTGGGACACAGGACGGTAAAATCAGGCATTACCATTCGGAGAAGAAACAGTGCCATTAGGAGAAAAAAAAGCACCCTGCAGTGCATTCTCACATTTCAGTGGGGCTATCTTCTCAGACTAGCACAGGACCCAAGAGTAGCTTCTTGACATTGGGGCTCCAAAGCTAATTTCAACTGTGAAAACCCCGAGAGTGGCAGAGGGAGTTGGAAGCCCACCTTTGTTTATTGTTTCTCGATGGTCTGTGTGCATGAATGTATTCGCAGTCGCTCAGTTGTGTTTGACTCTTTGCAACTCCGTGGACTGTAGCCCGCCAGGCTCCTCTGTCCATAGGGTTTTTCAGGCGAGAATACTGGAGTGGGTTGCCATTTCTTCTTCCAGGGGATCTTCCTGACCCAAGGATTGAACCTACGTCCCCTGCATCTCCTGCATTGGCAGGCAGGTTCTTTACCACTGAGCCACCTGGGAAGCCTTCTAGATAGTATGCTGCTGCTGCTGCTGCTGCTGAGTCACTTCAGTCGTGTCCGACTCTGTGCGACTAGTGAGAGACAAATACAACAGGAGCAGGTATGTTGTAAAGCAAACAACACCAGGTTTTCATACTCAATTAACTTGTGTTTATTGAGAATTTGCAGAAGGTGCAGCATTGTGCTAAATCCTGTGCAGAAATTGATGGGAAATGCTACATGATCCCTTCCTTCTAAAGGTTTATAGTCTAGTGGAGGAAATAAAGCCTCTTACTTGCCATGGAGTTTTGACTCCTCTCCTATGCATAGATGTCAAAAGAGAGGTGCAAACAGCAAGTATTGGAGGAGATGAGATGTGGAAAAGATCCTGATGCTGGGGAAGATTGAGTGGAGGAGGCGAATGGGGTAACAGAGGATGAGACGGTTGGATGGCATCACCGACTCAATGCACATGACTGACTCAATGGACATGAGTGTGAGCAAATTCCTGCAGAGTTTGAAGGACAGGGGAGCCTGGCATGCCACAGTCCATGGGGTTGCAAAGAGTGGGACGTGACTTAGCAACTGAACAAAAACAAGAGGTGGAACCCTTCCTGGGAGAGATGCTATTCCACGTGGACTGCCAGTGAGAGAAAAAGATGCAGAGAGGTGCACATGAGGAAGAAAAGTGTTTCGGGCGAGTACAGCATGAGAAGAGAGCAGAGATGGAAGATATACTTGGAGGTCCAGAGTGACCGCTATCTGGAGAAGATCCCTCAAACCAGAAAAGATGGAATGCAGAGAGGCAGTGGTAGGCTTGTTGGTAGACGGATGTGAAGACTGAGCTCAGGAGGGCACTGGTGGAAGGTCAGCCTGGGTGTGTGCTGGACAGAGGCTGCTACTGAGGGGAGAAATGAACTGCAGACAGGAGCCCGGCGGGCCACGGGGAGTGGATATGTATCAGCTGGGGAAAGAAATGCAGGTATAGAAGCTTGGTCAGAAGGGGTAACTGCACTTGGTGACTGGCTCAGAAAAGAGGTAGGGCTGGGAGGAGGAGGATGGAGGAGGACGATGGAGGGTGATGGAGTTGCCTTCAAACAGGAAAACCCCAGAACTCAATCCGAGAAAGAATTCGTGTCCGCCAGGCTGCACGGCAGTGAGCATCAGTGGGACGGGAGATGAGGCTGACACAACCCCAAACCAACCAGCAAACAGACCAAGGCAGCCTGACTTTCCCGCCGCAGGACCTCGTGTGAGGACCCTTGTCATCCTCGTTGGGAGTGACTGAAACATGTACAGTTTCATTTACTGGGAAAATGTACAAGGACCCCTTGAGCCTAATGGCTGAACAGCGATACATGCTAAAAGGATTCCTGGAGGAATAATGTTCCTCCACTTTCTGATGGGATTGAACTCAATGGGCCTTCACACTCAGAAAGGCACCGTCTGTGCTTTTCGTGGCACTGCACAAACGATGACGTGAGTCAGAAATGCCCCGAACAGTGGCCAATAAATGATTCTATAGCCACAACTGTGATCTCCAGGAAATGGGAATACTTTGTAGAAAACCAGGTAAACCTTACCCAGACGGACTTGTATAGAATCTGGCCACTGGAGTTCAGCTGATCTAGTACATACATGTAACATGATTTTAATCAACATTTCCCTTTTCTTCAAGTATCAGAATGCAGAATGTGACTTCAGCTTACATTTTAAATTGGTAATATTCATATATCTATTTTTAGGGGATAAATGGGGCTGTGCTGTGTGCTCAGTCACCTCAGTTGTGTCCGACTCTTTGCCACCCCATGGACTGTAGCCTGCCAGGCTCCTCTGTCCATGAGATTTTTCAGGCAAGAATACTGGAATGGGTTGCCATTTCCTACTCCAGGGGATCTTCCTAACCCAGGGATCGAATCCACATCTCTTATGTCTCCTGCATTGGCATGCAGGTTCTTTTACTTTTTTGATAATAGTCATTCTGTGTGAAGGGCTTCCCTGGTGGCTGAGATGGTAAAGAATCTGCCTGCAATGCCGGAGACTCAAGTTCGATCCCTGAAGGAAATGACAACCCACTCCAGCATTCTTGCCTGGAGGATCCCGTGGACAGAGGAGCCTGGCGCTTTCATTCTGTGTGAAGGGTATGACATGGGGTCCACTGCAGTTTCTCTCCTCTGAAAGTGGTAGTTCTTATTTTATGATAATACCCGCTGGCTTTATTATTTTTAAATTAAGTTTTAATTGGAGTACAGTTGATTCACAATGTTGTATCTTTAAAAAAAATCTTTTATTGAAGCATAGTTGATTTATGATGGGAAGCTACACCCCCAAATCCTGATCTGGACTTTGTCCGGTATGAGACGGGAGGTGATGACATGTCCGCTGCTACGTGGGAGGCAGAAGGGTGAGGCATGGGCCTTCCTGAAGAAGACGGTTTTGAACAGGTGAGGCCCAGCATGAGGCTGAGAAGAGCCGGTCTGTTATCTCCACTGCCGTAGAAGAAACAGTACCTCTGGCTTATGGCTTCCTCGCAACCCCCCGATCCCCCGCAAACTTCTCTCCAGCTCTGGCTGGGTGGGCATGAGTCTTTACAGGATCGCTGGCTCCCGGGACCCTGGATGCTGTGAGATGGCCCGTGTCCTAAGGTCACAGGACCCTCCCCCCACGACTCCCACGGAATGCCACTGCAGAGCAGTCACCTCCTTGTGCCAAGTGTGGTCCAGGTACCAGCAGCCATGGCCCACGTCTGAACAGGACCCAGGGCTTGGCACCAGCCTGAGAGGCCATGGATGATTTGTTTTCCCTCAGTGATATCAGCTCTGCTTCATCCCCACTTATCTGCATGGGCCTGGGGTGAGGTTGGGGGAAGGACGTTTAGGGACATTCTGGAATTAATCAAAGTGTTGACATTTAACTGTGAAGTGTTGACATTTAATGTAGAATAACTTAAACATCAATGTAATTGAGGACTCATTGCTACTGAGCTTTGGAACTTATAAAGCGCCTCTCTGGACATGAAAATATCTATTTAGCCAAAGGGACAATATATTTTTACCTGTCCTGGGTCCACACAAGACCTCTGAGGCCCATGTTTTTATTCATCAGGTTGTGTTGTCAGGCGGCGGAAGGCACGCTCTTAGACCTTCCTTTGTGAGCTCAGAGCCACAGCTAAGCTGAAGGCACCATGCTCCTCCCCTGTTCTTTCCAAGGAGGAAGCAAATGGGCTGGTCCTCAGCCCGTGCTCAGAGCTGCTGCCCGCCCCCGACCCCGCACAGGGCCCCCCAGCACAGCATTTAGTCCTCATCTGGGTAGGATCTCAGTATATGGCATCATCCTTCACACTGATTCATCCAGGAGAAAAATGAAGCCCTAATTTTTTAAGCCGAGGAGTCCATGTGTTTATGCATTTAGCACCTCCAGACAGCAGGAAATAATTAGCGGTTTGGGAACACATTAACAAAAACCGAGAGCTTTTTCAACTTTCGGACTCATAATATATGTACCTGCAGAGTAACGAGCCCTCCAGAAGGAACAATGCGCTTTTGTGATCAGGAGATTACCCTGCACCCACCTCCTAACCCCCTGGGGTGACCACAGCCTGGACTTCCTGCCCCTCCAGGGCCTCCCCGGGACAGCCCGTTTCATTTAAAGTGCCCAGGACAAACGTACAGCGAGGTGTATTTCTCCCCGCTCAGCAGCTGCGAGGGATTCCCATAAAACACCACTTTATTTAATTCGAAGTGATTTTCTGGCAGGCTTTCCTTCTAATTTGGAACCAAATATTTAAACCACCCTTGCCTGCCGGTCCTAAAGTACAAGCTGGTATAAGAATTTTCAGGTGATGACAAGGGCAGAGGGGGTTTGCAAAAAAGACAAGAAGTTTAGTTCTGGGTTGCAGCCAGTCGATGGGTCACTTCCAGTTTATTTATCAATTATGTGCTTGTCCCCGAGGTCAACGAGAGCTGCCGTGACACTGATTTTTACATGGCATTCATGTGCTTTCGTTCTCGTCTTCAGTTTGGGAGGAATCAAACATCCCCCTGTTAAAAGTCCTTCCTTTGGCCCAGTGAATTTATGAGAATAAGAGGGGAAATGTACAGGATAATTTTCATCTCTTTGCAAAAACAGGCCCTGTAGCGTTGCTGTTGAACTCGACATTGTGGCCTCAGGGACTGGAAAGGGGGGAGGGGCATGCTCGCTGCATTATTCGTCTCCTAGGATAGGAGTTTCAGGAGGCTATGATGAAAAGGTTTTGTTTTGAAGAAGTCAAATGAAAATACTCAGGATGGGCTTGATAGATGAGCAAATATTTTGCAGGACATTCATCTGTTTACTTTGCATTAACTGCAAAACGCCTGTAGGGGGAGTTTTCTTATTACTCTTTTTGAGTCACTAAAATACAGAAACTCATGTCAGGATCTTCTCTGTCTCCTGACTAATGGTGGTTTTGCTCTGCTTTGCACTGAGGTTCACATACTTTCGCTCTGACAAGTCGAAAGTCTGCCTCTCAGCCAAAAGGCTGGCCTCAGTGCATCTGAGACTGTGGAGAATGACGAAATAATAATAACAACAACGACAGTAGTATTTGTGGGCATCAGAGGGTTTCAAGAAACACAGGAGATAAACGATAAGTGATCTAAAAGGAGGTTCTGGACTTGACCCCGGTCAGGACTGCAGTGGGAGCGAGTGTCTGTTTTTTTTGTTCCCCTGTCTCTCTCGCCCTCCCCCAGCCTCCCCAGTCCCAGCCCTGGGAACCAGGCATCCCCACTGGGGTGCTCCAGTCCAGCTGCAGGTCCCTGGGAGGCCTCAGCCAAGAGGAAAGAATGCTAATGTGAGGGGTGGGCTCTCCGAGGTCCCAGACCCTGCAACCCCTCCCGAATGTGGCCTGGAGGAAGGGAGGGGGTGGGAAAGGAGAACAAAGGGTCAGCCGCTGGGCCTCTGTTTCCAAACTGTGAGTTATGACCGATGACCTCATGGTCGTCTCCACTTTCGGGGGCCAGAAGAATTTTTCTGCCTGATATCAGACTGAGAGGCAGAGAGAGGTGGGTTGCAAGGTCAATCTGTTCAGGTGGAAGTTTAAGGAGAGGAGGTGAAATCTGCTGTTAGACAAGATGCTTGTGAGAGAGCAGAATAGTGCAGGGCCTTGAGACTCTGCTCACAGGAGGGGTCATCCTCCTGGCAGAAATGGCAGCGGCCAGCAGGAGGAGCGGGGGGCGCTCGGAGTCTCTTCCTGACCTCCAGTGTTCCAGCACAGCTCTTCAGGACATGGGCAGGCGTCTGGAGGAATCTCACCTGAGCGACAGTGCCAGATAGGAGCCCGGTGCTGTTAAGGCTTGCTCCAAGGTCAGAGTAAGTGCACCACCGTGCCAGGGCAAGTCCACGGGCAAGCTCACGGTCAACAGCGGAGAACATCTTTGGTCTTCTGGTGGGAGGGGCTGCAAAGTCATGTGACAAAGGCCACAGTCCAGGGAAGGTAAAGGATCCAGGCCACTGGTGTCATCCATCACACACGTGTAGGCAAGAACGTGGGAAAAGGCCACACTCATATACTCTACTGGTGAGAATACAAACTGAAAATAGGGTTTTGGAGGCAATTTGGTAGTATCTATCCAAATTTTAAAGCGTGTATCCATTATGAAGAATTTATGCTATGGATATATTTGCCAAGACACCAAGAGATGTGTAATAGTAAGTTAACTGTAGGATGGTCTGTAGAAAGAGGAAAAAAAAAAATCAAATCAAGAAGCAACCTGAAATTGATAAGGAGGTTTTAAAATAAAAATGTGATATAGAACATGAGTATAGAACATGAGTGAAAATTGGAAAAAATGAGACAGCTCTTCAGTGACAACATGGAGTAACTTTTATGATATTTTATTAAGTGAAAACTAGCTAAAGAACAGTGTGTTCAATATCACCTTCTTTGTATCAGAATAAAGGATATGCTTCTAAGTACAAAATAAACTGTTGACCATGGTTGCTTCTGAAAAATGAGACCCAAGATGGAAAGTGGACATTTTTGTATTTTATACATTTCTATGCTTCCTGATGTTTTAAATCACTTACATGTAATACTTTTCCAATTAAAAATTAATTTTGAAATGATTCTATATTTAATTTTGGGCCTCAGAAATACAGAAGACATTTCTTGGAATCTCAGGATTTTTAATCTAGAAATTCCCACCATAGGCTGTCATGACACTGTGACTTGGGGAGCTGGATTCAGTCTGTCTACACTGAGAAGAATTACTTGATGATTATTAGTAAGGAAAGAAATGGCCTTTTATTCGCAAGTGTTCCATGTATTTAGCTAGCAGGTATAGAATCTTCTCTCAAGCTATAGAAATGAAAGCACATTAAAAAGAAGAAACAGAGGATCATGCAGTTCCTATTTTCAGTTTTGCTTGTGATTTCTGATCGTGCATCTTTATTACGCACACACACAGGGGTCCCTGCACAGCGAACCGCAGTACAAAAGATGACTGCTCACTGCCCCTCTTCCTTAGCCCCATCTCCTTCTCAGCCACGTCAGACATGGGCCCTCACATGAGCTCACTGAAATGGCTATGTCATGATCAACTTGTCCAGATCAGTGGCAAAATTTTCCTTCTAATTTGACCCGTCTGCAGCAGGCAACGTGGTTATCACTTATTTGGAACATTTTCTGTTCTCTGGACACCAGCTCTTTTTCTACTACTTTGTTAGTTTCTCGCTCTTACTCTCCTTGCTGACTGTTGTTGACCAAACTGCCATCTGATCATTGTTCCTCTTATCCATCTTAATATTGTTCCTCTTCTCCAGATTTAGTATTGTCAAAACATAGTCTAGATTTCTTCAATCTACTTTCCACGCCTCAAATTTTCCCTTTTCCAGTGAATGATAACACCACCCAATTTCTCAGGTCAAAATCCCAGAAAATAGCCTTGATTTCTTGCTCTTCTTAACATCTGTGGATACTCTTGAGCATTCTTATTTGATTTACTTTCAGAACATGTCTCAATTCCAGGGGTAGCTAGGTTTCTACTGTGATTTCTTCTTCTTGGTCTCCTGGGATTGCATCAGTGTCCCAACTGTCCTGCCAGGTCCCGCTTTTGCCTCCTCCTCCCTGCAACACCCAGCGACTATGTGTATAATAGTGGCGTGCATGTGTGTATATATACAGCTACGCACATAATGACTTCAGGATTTGGCAAGATGGAAGAAGCCCACTCCACCCACCCCTCACACTGATTAGAATGAAAAACTCTATAAAGAGTGAATAAAGCAGCTATCTGCCGAATCTAAATTTTTTAAATAGGCAGAATCAAGAGGAAAATCAATGCCTTGAACTTGAAATGACTTAGATAATGAGGTCTATGATTTGTTGTTTTGATTATTCTCAACTATATATTGTCTACAAGAAATCTATCTATAATTCTGTAGATAAGTTAAAAATCAATTGATGGAAAAAGATATACCAGGCAAATACAGATCAAAGAAAAGCTGGAGGGGTTTCATGACTGTCACACAAAATAGATTCTGGAAGAAGGAACATTACAGGAAATTAGAAAGGAACATTGTTTAATTATAAAAGGATCAATTCCCAAGTGAGATGTAATAATCCTAAAAGTGCATATACCTAACTTGAAGCAAAGCTGATATAAGTTGAAAGATAAATAGATAAATCTAAAATTAATAATGAGAGCAGTAACTCCCTTTCTTCATAATCAATAGCATAAGTAGGCAGTAAGTCCGTGAGGGTAGAGAAGATTTGCCCAGTGTTGTCAATCAGCTCGACCCAAATTAAAATTTATAACACATTCCATCCAGCGCCAGCAGCATATACATTCTTTTCAAGGGCACATGAAACAGTCTCCAAGGAAAACCACTTTTTGGTCATAAAACAATTGGTATCAGAAGTGAAAGAATTGAAATCATACAAAATATGCTCTCTGACCACAGTGGAATCATACTGGAGGAAATCAACCACAGGAAAATATTTGGAAAATGTTCAAATATTTGGAAATTAGACAACACATTGCTCAGATTCCATGGTCAAAGAAATCTTAAGGATAATTTGAAAATACTTTGAACTGAATGAAAGTAACTGACTCAGAACTTGTGGATGCAGCTAAAGCAGTGCTTAGAGGAACGTACATAACAGGAAGTAACCATATCAGAGAATAAGAAAGGTCCCAAATAAGTAATCCAATTTTCTACCTTAAAAATTTGAAAAGAACAAACCAAGCCCAAAGCAAGCAGGAGGAAAGAAATAATTAAAAATCAAAGCAGGTGGAGCATTTGCTAAAGCTGACCTCTTGTCTGACCATAATTCTAGCCTCAGAAAATTTCAAGGAATTTTAATCAGATGGTATTCTGTAAACCCATTTTAATTACACTAGAATCTGAAAACAAATAAACACCTAGAAAACTCTTTATATTTGGAAAATTTTAATCACTTCAGAACAATTCATGATCAAATAAAAAATTTAAAAGGAAATTAAAAAGTGTTTAGAACAAAATATAACAAATATACTACTTACATAAAATTTAGGAAATACATCAAGAGATATTTAAATCCTTTGATGCATATATTAGTTGATGCATATATTAAAAATAATGAAAGACTCAAAATTAATGAGCTACATACTTAAAATCATAGAAAAACAATAGCAGAATTAATAAAGATTAGTAAAAAGTGGGAACAGTGTCAGACTTTATTTTTTGGGGCTTCAAAATCACTGCAGATGGTGACTGCAGCCATGAAATTAAAAGACACTTACTCCTTGGAAGAAAAGTTATGACCAACCTAGATAGCATATTGAAAAGCAGAGACATTACTTTGCCGACAAAGGTCCATCTAGTCAAGGCTATGGTTTTTCCTGTGGTCATGTATGGATGTGAGAGTTGGACTGTGAAGAAGGCTGAGCACTGAAGAACTGATGCTTTTGAACTGTGGTGTTGGAGAAGACTCTTTAGAGTCCCTTGGACTGCAAGGAGATCCAACCAGTCCATTCTGAAGGAGATCAGCCCTGGGATTTCTTTGGAAGGAATGATGCTAAAGCTGAAACTGCAGTACTTTGGCCACCTCATGCGAAGAGTTGACTCATTGGAAAAGACTCTGATGCTGGGAGGGATTGGGGGCAGGAGGAGATGGGGACAACAGAGGATGAGATGGTTGGATGGCATCACCAACTCGATGGACGTGAGTCTGAGTGAACTCCGGGAGTTGGTGATGGACAGGGAGGCCTGGCGTGCTGTGATTCATGGGGTCACAAAGAGTCGGACACGACTGAATGACCGAACTGAACTGAACTCCTTTGGAAAAAATTTGGCATACTTTTATGAAGGTGAATATTTGATAAATCAATTTCATACTTAGATATACAGCAGAAATTTTTGCATATATGCACTGGGAGGCATGCACATGAGTATTCATAGAAGTCTTGTTCATACAAGCAAAACCAGAAATCCCCCTAAATTCATCAACAAGAAAATAGATAGAGAATTTGTCTTAAATTAGTCAGCTGTCTTAAGATGGATAACTATAAGGAGAAAAGCATCTACTTAAATAAACCCTAGAAATATAATAAGTTAAAAAAAATCCTAAAACAATGAGTAGAATATAATATGATTTTATGAGGCTCAGAGACAAATCAAAGAGTATATTGTATAAGCACACACACACACGTATATATACAGGATATAACTATTTAAATAAAATGGAAAAGAAAAGGATTAACAAATATGAGAGAGATGCAATTTATGGGGGTGAAGAAATTGGATAGAGAAGGTATATAGCAGGAGCTGTATTCAACAGTATGTGAAAAGAGAACTTCCAGATGTTCAAGCTGGATTTAAAAAGGCAGAGGATCCAGGGATCAAATCACCAACATCCACTCAATCATAGAAAAAGCAAGAGAGTTTCAGAAAAGCATCTACTTCTGCTTTATTGACTATGCCAAAACCTTTGTCTGTGTGGATCACAAAAAAACTGTGGAAAATTCTTCACGAGATGGGAATACCAGACGACCCAACCTCCCTCCTGAGAAATCTGTATGCAGGTCAGGAAGCAACAGTTAGAACCGGACATGGAACAACAGACTGGTTTCCAATTGGGAAAGGGGTACGTCAAGGCTGTATGTTGTCACCCTGCTTAGTTAACTTCTATACGGAGTACATCATGAGAAACGCTGGGCTAGAGGAAGTACAAGCTGGAGTCAAGATTGCCAGCAGAAATGTCAATAACCTCAGATATGCAGATGACACCATCTTATGGAAGAAAGCAAAGAGGAATTGAAGAGCCTCTCGATGAAAGAGTGAAAAGCTGACTTAAAACTCAACATTCAAAAAACTAAGATCATGGCATCTAGTCTCATCACTTCATGGCAAATAGATAGGGAAACAATGGAAACCATAACAGACTTTATTTTCTTGGGCTCCAAAATCACTGCAGATGGTGACTAATCCATTAAATTAAAAGATGCTTGCTCCTTGGAAGAAAATCTGTGGCCAACCTAGACAGCGTATTAAAAAGCAGAGGCATTACCTTGCTGACAAAGGTCCATCTAGACAAAGCTATGGTCTTTCTGTGTAAGGATATGAGAGTTGGACTATAAAGTAAGCTGAGCATTGAAGAATTGATGCTTTTGAACTGTGGTGTTGGAGAAGACTCTTGAGAGTCCCTTAGACTGCAAGGAGATCAAACCAGTCTATCCTAAAGGAAATCAGCCCTGAATATTTATTGGAAGGACTTATGCTGAAGCTGAAACTCCAGTACTCTGGCCACCTGATGCGAAGAGCTGACTCCTTGGAAAAGACCCTGATGCTGGGAAAGATTGAGGGCAGGAGGAGAAGTGGACAAGAGAGGATGAAATGGTTGGATGGCATCACCAACTCAATGGACATGAGTTTGAGTAAGCTCCAGGAGATGGTGAAGAAGAGGGAAGCCTGGCTTGCTGGTGTCCATGGGGTCACAAAGAATTGGACATGACTTAGCAACTGAACAATAACAACATTTACACATACATTACAAGCCATTAAGTATTACATATGAGAGACTTCCCTGGTGATCCAGTAGTTAAGACTTTGTCTTCCAGTGCAGGGAGTATGAGTTTGATCCCTGGTTGGGGAAGTAAGATTCCACATGCCTTGTGGCCAAAAAACCAACACATAAAACAGAAATAATATTGTAACAAATTCAATAAAGGCTTTAAAAATGGTTCTCATCCAGTAAAAATCTTAAAAAGAAAGTATTGTGTGTGAAACTATAAAGAAATGCATACTATATCATTTTTGGATTGAATTAAAAATTCAGCACTGAGCTTCCTGTTGGCCAAAGCAAAGATGTAAATCAGCTCAGTTCAGAAGTTACTTGTGAAGCTAACATGTTATCACTTGTTCAGCAGAAGCAGCGTATGACAGCCAGTAAGAACTGAGTAATTGCTAAATGAATGTATTTTCTGTCAAATAAAAACACAGCTTAATAGTAAAAGTTTAACACGGATTTCCCCCCACCTTGGGTTCTCCCTAAGACGTGAATTTCTCAAAACGTCCTTATGCTCTTTGCCCCTAACACTCAAGTTTATTTTACGCAATAGAGGATGGTGAATCCAGAGTGGACCCAGTTCTAGAACATGGTTATGAGCAGCAGGAACATCTGGTCACCTCCCTTTATTTTCACAGCTGTCAGTCACTGAATGCCATCTCCCAATTATTGCCTGGTTTCTGCTAATATTTGCCACAAAAATGTTTGTTTGAATGTATCTTATCAAAGTAATGTTTGTATTCTGGATTAGCTGTTGCTTGGTTAAAGATTTGTATAATCAGCTTATTTTAAGATTAATTCATAAAAAAAAAACCTCTGCAAATTTCTATTATCACTTAATTTGTATAAAGATATTTACTATATTTTAACAGTGCAATTAAGATTAATATGGGCTGTAAAACCATAAGGTCAAGTCAACACGAGTTGGTTGACACTCTAAACACTCGTTTCTGATCCTCAGATATTATTATGCAGGCCAGACCTTGTGGGTTTGCAGAATACCAAAAAGGTCAGAAGTGAAATGAAATGAATATTCTCTGACTGTCGCGGGCAGATGGGAGTCCCTGCTCATTCATCACTCTGGGTGTGAAAGCTGGCGGAGGGTCCTGAGCTCCTGGAGAAGGATGGATGGAGCCCCGGAGGGGACCTCCTCTCAGGCAGACATCAGGACCAGCTCCGCAGGACCTGGGCTCCCTGTCATCGACGCCCCTCTTCATCCAGTTTTCCCAGTGCTCCTTGTCTAAGGGCCCGTTCACGACGGGATGTTCCGCTCCGGAGATACCCCAGGCAGCCACAGCCATACTATCTGTGGTTATCCTTCTGAACCAGTAATGCCTGGCGTGGGCTTCCCCAAAACCCTGATGGAACCGAGCAGCGTTTGCACTGCTGAGATGGGCCATGGAACGACACTGCCCCCACCACCCTGTCGACAGCACCGAGGCGCTGCTGGAGTCACGGCTGGAGCATTTGGAAGGTCACCGGCACCTTCTGACCTGGAGAAGATGGTCAGCGTCTTGCAAGGAGTGCTTACAGGATGTGATCCTGCCATGGGGCTGTTTCTGCTGTACTTGGATGAGTCAAATGCCCCAGGGAAGAAGTTGATCATTGAAGACATTGATGAGCCGTCTTTGTAATAGCAGAGCTCATTAATGTTAGTAAGCTGTTGCTTGGCTAAAGATTTGTATTATCAGCTTATTTTAAGATTAATTCACACACACACACGAAAACCCTCTATAAATTCTTACTATCACTTAATTTGTATAAAGATATTTAGTATATTTTAACAGTGCAATCACGGGTTGAACGGTGGTCCCCCAAGTATATGGCCATGTCCAAAGCCCTGACGTTGTGCATGTGACCTTATTTAAAAAACAGATCTTTGCAGGTGTGAATAAATTAAGGCTCTCATGATGAGATTGCTCTCTACTATTCTAGGGGACCTAAAGCCAGTGAGAAGTGTCTTTATAACAGACAGAAGAGGAGGAGGCCAAGTGAAGACAAAAACAGAAATTAGAGGGATGTGGCCACAAGCCAAGGAACATTGGAAGCCTCCAGAAGCTGGAAGAGGCAGGAAGGATGCTCCATCAGAGCCTCTAGAAGGAGTTCAACTCTGCTGACACCTTGACTACAGACTGCCTGAGTCTGGTATTGTGGCAGAATAAATTTCTGTGCTGTAAGCTGTCCAGTTTGTGCTAATTTCCTGAAGTGGCACTAACAAACTAATACAGACTACCACAATAGTTTATAAAACATTTTTGCTTTTAATATATTTTTCATAAAAATCATATAATCCATGTGTCTGGGTTTTAAATCCCACCTGATGGATCCTATCCTTTCTAGCTCCTTTGATGATGCACGTGGCCTTAACACACCTAGGTTCCTCAGACGTGCTGGTCAGGTGGCTTGGCATTAATCAAAATCTTCAAAAAGTGTGTAAGTTGGTTCTAGCTTATTACCAAGAGTTCCCATTTGACCTTGTTCATGGCCCAGTGGTAAAGAATCCACCTGCAATGCAGGAGATGCAGGTTTGATCCCTGGGTCTGGAAGATCCCCTGGAGGAGGGCCTGGCAACCCACTCCAGTATTCTTGCTTGGAGAATCCCATGGACAGAGGAACTTGGCAGGCTTCAGTCCTTAGAGTAGCAAAAGAATCAAGTGACTGAACAAGAACAACAACTCACTATAATTCCTTTCTTTCTTGACTCCATTCTGTTGGATCCCACATCACACTTGCTCCTCTCTCTGGTTTCCACTGACTGATGATGCTGTAATCACAGGAAAGACCTGGTTTAGCCTCTGTTTTTTTCCAGCCTGGAGCAGAGACAGACAGACATTTGGACTTCTCACATGCTGGGTGTTTGGTCTGGGCCAAAACCAGATGCTGGTATGTGGACAGAGAGATGAACCACCTCTAGGACCATGCTCTGAACAGACTTCCCGCACTTGGTGGGACGTTCTCCACCTGTGCTGTCCAGGCTCACCTTCCCAAGTCCTCTCCACGTGTGGCTATTGAACACTTGAAGTGTGACTAGTGCAATGAAGAACCGCGTTTTTTATCTATTTAATGTTCATTCATTTACATGTAGACATCCATGTCTGGAGAGGATTTGTGGAAGTGGGAATCCATGCTCATCCTTGAGCTGGGCACTTCGTTGCCTGGGACACTTCTGGGCCACAGATCTGATGCTACTTATTGGAAATGAAGAGGCCACATTCAAACTCCATCCATGAGTCTCAGGAAGAGAGTACAATTAATGATGATCTTTTATGGAGAGGCCGTGTGATCATCTCAAGGTCACATAATATGTGTGCCAGGAAGTTCCAGCTAAACCACCTTTTCTGTGGTTTCCAGAGAGCTATGTGCCTTCTGGTGAACTAGAGATGTGGATTGCCGGCCATCACGCCCCAGGGGACACTGGCCTTCCAGGTACCTGAGCCAGGAGCAGAGGGGTATGCTGCCTTCTGAAGGAGACAGGAGCTAGCTCTGAGGACCTGTACAGCCCAAATAAGTTGTGCGGGGCATCTCTTTGCATTTCTTCATAAGGAACACATCTGCAGGACATCCAAGACACAAGTCTGGGTGGAGATCCGGGAAATTGTGTGAATGTGGCTGTGAGTGCTTGCTAAGTGACTTCAGTCATGTCTGACTCTGTGACCCTGTGGACTGTAGCCCCGGCCCCTCTGTTCAGGGCAAGCATACTGGCATGGGTTGCCATGGCGATCTTCCTGACTCAAGGATTGAACCTGCGTCTCTTGTGTCTCCTGGTGTGGCAGGCAGGTTCTTTACCACTAGCGCCACCTGGGAAGCCGGTAAAAGTGGCTGACAACATCCACAGCCTATATCAGACACAGGTGTTTCAAAGGGAAGGCAACAGAAGCACAAATGGTAACCCAGTTCACGATCGCCTTAGCCATGTTTTATATAATGAAGTCATAGGGAATAGAAAATCCCTATTTTCAGGTAATCTATATAAGCTGTTTTTAAGTCACAAGAGGGTCAGTTCAATTTAAAAATTACACATGGATTCATGGAGTTAGAAACTTGTACAGGACTTTCTATTCCTCCACTCAATTCCAGGCTGCCACAGGTTTTTGCCAAGCGGTGCCCTTGGGGACAAAGGGAAGATGTGGGATCCCTGGTTGGCGGAGCCACGTAGAGCTTCCTCCTTCCAAGGTTGGCAAGACTTTGGATTGTCTTCTTAGAGGAAGAACTGGAGCAAGCAAACCCTGGAAAGAGCTTGGCTGGTGGTATCAAGTTATCCTTGGAGGAATGTCACATCAGCTCTGATTCACTTGTTCTTTGCATACATTGTTCCGGGGAGATGCTCAAAGGTGGGCAGGCTGGGGTCTCTCTGCCTCTGAGTCCTGCAGAGTCAGGAGAGACGTGGAAGCAAGGGGTCCACCTCCTCTGTCTCTCAGAGAGTGAGCAGTGGAGATCTGCCTCTCTGTCTCAGAAGGGTGGGAAGACTTCCGTTTCACCACTGAAATACCGTAGCCCGTAAAGTGTGCCAACAAAGAGAAGGGCAATGACAAATGGCAACGCTGCCCAGGAGAGAGGGATTCAATACACAGTGGTTACAGAGCTCAGCTTGGCTCACCCTCTAGAAAATAACACCGATACTCTGTCTGGAGCCTTGCGGACCCCGAGG
The DNA here is from genome assembly GCF_002263795.3 of Bos taurus. Classification (NCBI taxonomy): domain Eukaryota; kingdom Metazoa; phylum Chordata; class Mammalia; order Artiodactyla; family Bovidae; genus Bos; species Bos taurus. Next base: position 48,015,584 of record NC_037353.1, read on the forward strand.
ACTAGCCTTTTCCTGTCTTCTATTCTCATTTCAGCATTTTCCCAGGCTTCCTCTATTCCCTGACCCTCATGTACTCCAAAGAATGATTCGCTCTGCCCTTGGAAATCCCTTTCTATGCTAGATAAGTTGTCACTCAGCCTCTCCACTTTTTGCATTGACTGAAGGACCTTCAATCTTTACCTAGGACATCACTTCTCATGTGATATTCTTAAAAGGGTTCTTTTTTCAAGCTTAGTTTTCCTACCCTGCAAGTAGCTTATGTCTAGGAGGCAAAATTGTATTCCCTTCTTTCTCAGCGCTGTTAACAAGAGACATTTTAAATAAAAAGACACAGAAATGTCGAGTGTGAAATAATAGGCAAAAGATACACTATAGAAATATTAGCCAATATAGCCTGTAGCACATGCATGCTCAGTCTTGTCTGAGTCTTCGTGACCCCATGGACTGTAGCCTGCCAGGCTCCTCTGTCCGTGGAATTTTCCAGGCAAGAATACTGCCATTTCTTTCTCCAGGGGATCTTCCCAACCCAGGGATCAAACCCATGTCTCCTGCATTGGCAGGAAAATTCTTACTGCTGAACCCTCTGGGAAGCCCAATATAGCCTGTGCACCTATATTGATATCAGATAGTTAGACTTCATGGTGAGAAATATGAGAGTGAAAAAGAGATAGTTAATGTCAATAAAAGTGTCAATTCAGCAGGAAGAAATAATAATCCTAAATGAAAATTTGCCTATTAAAAATAGCTTCAAAATACATAAACCAAAAGTTATCAGAACTGAAAAGGATAGGGAAAAAAAAGCATGATGATATCTGAGTACCTTTTAACACATCTCTCACTGACTAAATATTAGACAAAAGGCCAGTAAGGATGTAGAAAGCTGAAAACACAATTAATGACTTGGACTGAAAAACAGATAAAACACTGCAAGTTTTAGTTCTTATTTAGTGAAATAGAAGTAACCCAGGTCATAAAGCAAGTTTCAACAAATTCCAAAAGACTGAAGTTTTAGATTGTATATTCATTCTCCGGCTACTGGGCAATTATATTAAACTCAATAGCAGAAAAAGAGGAGAAAATCTTCAAATGCATAGAAAATTTTAAAAGCATTCTATATATAATCTGTGCCTCTAAGAAAAAATGAAAAGAGAAACCAAGACATGAAATTATATTCAAGCATATTTGTACATTATATTCACATGTATATATATGTATGTGTGTGTATACATATATAGATATGTGTGTGTGCCTATCTGTATTTTTATCTATCTACTTCATACATATGAGTTAAAAGTCAATGCTCTAAGATTCCAATTCAAGAAGTTAGAAATAGCATAGCAAGTAAACAGTAACAATAGGAGCAGGAATCAGTAAAATACAAAGTAAGAATATAATAGAGAGATGAGTAAAACTAAAATGTTGGCACTTTGAAAAAGTGATGAAATTGATAAACCTGTGGGAAGACATAAATTAAAGGAGAGAGAGAAGGAAACATAATTCACCATTATCAGGAATGAAAAAGAAAAAATATTATAAAAATTTAAAAAATATCAAGTAGATTAAAAACTTTTTGACATGAAGCTTGGAAATTTAGAATAGATAAGTTCTTTAAAAACTCAATTTAGAGAAAATGACACACAAAAAAGTAGAAAATATCAATAGTTCTCTATCTGTGAGAGAGTGTATCAGCAATGAAACATTTTCCCACAAAGGTGTCTTTTGATGAGGTCTATATAACCTTGACACCAACTCTGACAAGGACATTGAATGCAAAGAAAATTACAAGATGATATCACACACAAACATACAAAAACCCTAAACAAATGTTAGCAAGATGAATTCAACATTATATAAAAGGATAATGCAACCAAGTGGGATTTTCCCCATGCATTCAATCAAATATAAAATAAAGTTGCTTTAACCATCAATAATCAGTGTAATTTACATTGATAGAATAAAAGAGAAAAATCTATAATCATATCAATACTGCAGAAAAGAAATTTTATAAGATTAAACATCTATTCATCATAAAAATATAACCAAATAAAAAATTGAAGAAAACACTCTTAATGCATTAAACAGCCCAAAGAAAACAAAGCAAAATAAAAAGCTATAGCTAATGTTGTGCTTACTGGTAATATTTTGAATGATCTTCCCTGAGGTCAAGAATAAGACAAAGGATGTACAATATAACCATTTCTATTCAGGATTGTACTAAATAAAGAGCTTGGTTCAATGAAGCAAAAAAAAAAGAAATCCTAATTGCATGGCAATATAAAAAAATACAGATATACAGTCTTTTTCAAAAATATGTAATGCAGGAAACTCTAAAACATTACTAAAATAAATTAAATAAAATTTGAATGAGGAGAGATATTGTGTTGCTAGATTAAATGACTTAATATTGTTATTATGTTAATTTTCCCCCAAAATGATTTTTAGTGTCCACAAAAGTTTAATCAAAATGCTAGTGTTTTTTTCACTTGTTTGAAAATTGATAAATGTAAATTTCCGTAGATGAAGACAAATGTAAAAAACATGATAAGCAAAAATCAATATGAAATATTTATAGAACTGCAAGGGACCAAGGATAATTGAGGCAACAATAAATAAGAAGGAGGAAGGAAAACACAGTACGCTTTACACTATAAAATATCAAGACTTATACAAAGTTGCAGTGATTACAATGGTGTGATATTTGTACAAGGACAGACAATTTGATCAATTTGTCACCTGATTTATGACATAATCCTTATTGCAATTCACTGGGGGAGCTAAGGATCTTTTTCAGTATATGTGCTGAGAAAAATAGCCTTGACCACTATCTTACATGATTCACAAAAATTAATTTGCAAAGGTTAATACATGTTAAAGCTAAAATGATCAAACTTTTGGAAGAAAAGATAAAATAATATTTCCAAGGTTTGGGAGCAAAGATAAAAATGTATAGAAAAATATTAACTATTTGTTATGTGTTGAAATCTTAACCCCAGTATTTTAGAATACGACCTTTCTTAGAAATAGAAAGGTAGAGAGGTAACTGCTTCCCAAGTGGCGCTAGTGGTCAAGAATCCACCTGCCAAGCAGGAGATGTAAGAGATAAGGGTTCAGTCCCTGGCTTGGGAAGATCCTCTGGAGGAGGGCATGGAAACCCACTCCAATATTCTTGCTAAGAGAATCCCATAAACAGAGGAGCCTGGCAGGCTACAGTCCACAAAAGAGTTGGACACGACTGAGCGGAGAAGGCAATGGCACCCCACTCCAGTACTCTTGCCTGGAAAATCCCATGGACGGAGGAGCCTGGTGGGCTGCAGTCCACGGGGTTGCTAAGGGTTGGACACGACTGAGCGACTTCACTTTCACTTTTCACTTTCATGCACTGGAGAAGGAAATGGCAACCCACTCCAGTGTTCTTGCCTGGAGAATCCCAGGGACGGGGGAGCCTGGTGGGCTGCCGTCTATGGGGTCGCACAGAGTCGGACACGACTGAAGCAGCAGCAGCAGCAGAGCGGCTAAAGGACATATCTTACAAAGGACTCCATTCGAAATATCTAAAGAACTTTAACATTTCAATGAAAAAAGAAACTTGAAAATAGGCAAAAGACTCAAATAGGATCTTCTTAAATCTGGACATTAAAATGGCCAATCAATATATAGAATTTGCACCACATTATTTGTCATTGGAGAATTGCCAGTTTTGAAGTGAAAAAACTACACTATCGCTAGAAAGGCTGAAGTTAAAAAGGCTGAAATTAAGATTAGTTGCTGCTGAGACTGGGGAGCAACCAGATGGGTTACGCTGCTGGTGGGAGTGTAAGCTGGGAAGCAGGGAGGCTGAACCTACTGAAGTGAAGTGTATGCATAGACCTCCTGACCCAGCGGTTCTTCTTCTAAGTGCCTACCTGGCTGAAATAAGGATGTTCACCAAGAGACAGGTGTTGGAAAGTTCTGAGCAGCTTTCTCTGTAACAGCCCCAAACTGGAAACAGCCCAAGTGTCCATCAAAAGAAGAATGGGTGATTAAGCAGTAGAACTTTCATACAATGGAAAGAGAAAGGACTACATGTAAATGAATCTCGCAGACACGATGTTGTATAATGGAAGCCTGACACAGAAGACTGCGTACTCTGTGCTTCAACAGGATGTTCAGGATCACACCAGGCCAATCCATGGTGGTGGGACTCAGCACAGTGGGGATCTCGGCTGGGAGGGGCCTGGAGTCCTGAAGATGTTCTCTGACCTGATCTGGGGGCTGCTTATGTGGCTGAATACAAATGTCAACACTATGTGATAAGCTGTATCAATTGTGAGATAAACCTCCAAAAGTGGTGGGAAAAAAAAAAAAAGGAATACATTATCAGATAACAGCCGTGAAAAGCTTGAAAAAGGAAAATTGTGGGGAGGAAATACTTCCCTTATCACAGATAATCAGAGATTATAAACTGGGCTGTATTTAAATCACTTTGGGAGGGCATAGGACAAAAAGAAAACAAAAAAGTGAAACTCTAATTAGAGAATCCAATAATGCAGTGCTTAAGAGGTTTAAACAACAGATAAGTTAATATTTTTTTAAGTACTTAGAAGAGTGCCTACATTGACTAAGCACTAAGCGCTAATCAATTCAGTAAATAAATAAGACTAGATTCCTGTATATGGTGATTTAATATAACAATGTGTTTTGATTTGGAAGAAAGAAATGCATTATTTAATAAGCGGAGCTGCCTCAACTGCCTACACTTTTGAAATAAATGAACGTATATTGAATATGTAACGAATGTAGAATATACTGTATAATGCATTTTATTATTTATATTATATATTACTATGAGATTATATAACAAATATTACCCATATTCACTATCTTGCTTAGCAAAATTTTACCAAATCTGCTTTTTCTTTGACTATTTTCTATTTCATTATAAAAAGTTATGAGAGCTGGGGGAAATGATGCTCCTGTTCTCCCCACCCCAGGGCATGTACATAGAGCCCCCCTCTGCATAGTCCCACTGAAAACACAGGGACAGAGGAGGCACGAGCAGTCCTGAGCTGGTCCTCACCTGACTGGACCTGTGGCCTGCCTTTTAGCAGTCAGGTTCAGATGGCAAAGAATCTGCCTGCAATGCAGGAAGACCCGGGTTCGATCCCTGGGTGGGGACTCCCCTGGAGAAGAGAATGGCAACCCACTCCAGTATTCTTGCCTGGAGAATTCCATGGACAGAGGAGCCTGGTGGGCTACCGTCCATGGGGTCGCAAAGAGTCAGACATGATTGAGCGACTAACGCGTTCACTTTCATTGGCCCCAGCGGCAATGGCCCAAGGACAGGTCAGGGATGGTGGAGTGTTCCTGAACAGTGAACCAGTATGCAGAGAGATGGAGGCCCCTCTCTCTGCCGCACACCCCTCCACTGGAGACTTACCTGGAGTAACTCACAGCTGATACCCCAAGATCCTCCCAGTAACTTTTCCTTCAGAGACCACGTGTCAGAGAAAAAGGCAAATCATGAAAAATAAGCAAATAAATAATAAACCAGAACAACAGCAGCCACAAAAGCAAATGACATCAAGAATTTAACTTTCTAGTATTCACTGAAGAATAAAAAGAACACATTCCCCTTGCAGAGTAAGTTATTTATTTATTCTTGGTTGTAAATTAAAAAAAAAAGAACTACAGTTGATTTTCAAGCAGAGTAATTGAAACAACACAAAACTGTGTAAATAAAAAGTCACAGGTTCCAGCCCCTGGCAAGAAATAACAGCTACTAATGGGTGGATATGTGGCCTTCCAGATTTTGCATATTTCTTACATGTACATAGACATAACATATACACACGTGCACACAGCTGTGTATGCACATATATGTTTATGCATATGATACATATTCTAAACAAAAATGAAATCATGCCAATATATATTATTGGGCAATCTGGTTTTGTTTTTTAACATTTAAGAAACATTGTGGACCTGCCTCCAGCCAGGCCATAGAGCTGCTTCACCCTTTTCTGGTTTTGGATAAATAACATGTGGTTTATTCACACAGTGGAATACTACGCAACCACTAAAATAAACCATGTACAAATGCATGCAACAAAAATCTCACATACTGTTGAACAAAGAAGCCACTATACAAAAGAATACATCCTATTTGATTCTATTCATATAATGTCCAAAAACAGACAAAACTAACCTATGCTCTTAGAAGTCCAGACAGTGGTTGCCCTTGGGAGGCAGCAACTAGAAGGGAACAGGAAGGACTTTTGGTTGCCGGGAATGTTGTTTGATATGAGTGCTGACTTCATGTGTGTTCTCCATTTGTGAAAAATCACTCACTTGTTTACTAAATACCTGTGTGCATTCACACATGCTCAGTAGTGTCTGACTCTGTGACCCTGTGGACTGTAATCCACCAGGCTTTTCCTATTTGGAAAAGCAGATACCTCAGTAAACCTCAGATGCCTCAGCACTGGGTGGATACAAAGCTACAGAATATTCACAGCAGTGAACACCATGCTTCACCCTTTTTAAAGAGCTGTCTGCATGGCATACACTTCTATGAATGTTCCATAACTTTGTATCCACCCAGTGCGGAGGCATGCAAAACTTAGGTTCACTGGGGTATCTGCTTTTCCAGGTGTGATTGCAAAGATATCCTTCTTATATCTGTGTAGTAACAGACCCATGCTAACATTTCTGTAGGAATGAAACCTACAAGGTTTGATTGTAAAATATACAGTCATCCCTCAGTATCTGCCTGGGATTGGCTCCAGGACCCCCGAGGATACCCAAATCGTAGATTCTGAAGACGTGACAGGCGGCCTTCGGCATCTGTTGTTTTCACCTTAGAGGCTGCAACCAACTGCAGATTAAAATGGCTGCAGAACCCCAAGTACCAAGGGCTCACGGTACTCATTCCCAAACTGCCATACCAACCAACGCGCACTGGCCTCACAGCGCGAAAACCACCCATTTCCAGCCTCCACACCCCACCTTTACAACGTGTGTCCCCTGAGAGACAAAGACCTCTGGATCACTGTGTTTTCATTTCTGTGTTTACCAGTGGCTTGTTTTTTTTTTTTTTTTTTTTAATGTGTTCCTTGGGGACATAGTAGAGCTGAGGCAATTGCCTCAGAGGTTCACATCTATCTAGGATTAGCATATAAGAAAAGACCAGGAAAACGGCTCAGTACAAAATTAATAGTAAAATACCTTGCTAACATTACTATTAGTTTTAGTTGAGAACTTTTAGACTTTCTAGGTAGGCAAATAGTGAGAACTTTATCCTTTCTTCCTAGCATTTATACTGCTTTTTCTTTCCCTTGTTGTTAGGACCCTCACGGAGAACACAGGAAGACTAAGAGTTGAGCTCTTGGACGGGCACGCCTCATGGCTGACTGGCAGCAGAACACCCGTGTTCCATGGCCACGTGCGACATTTGCTATTGGTTTGAGGGAGACGGCTTTTATAGGGTTAACAAAAGAATTTTTTTGTTTGCTTGTTTTTTCATGTTTAGTTAATTATTTTGCTGTGGGGATCTCTGGATCTGAAGGTCCTCGCTTGCCCTGTCTCAGAGTTAGCAATGTTCTGAACAGCGGAAGCTGTTTGCAAGTTTCAGTTACGGTCAGTTCAAGTCAAGAAATATCCGTCAGTCTCGTGCACCTGGCAGGCCCTGGGGACACAGCAGGGAAGACAGTGGCAGAAGTCTCTGTCCCATGGCACTGACCACACACTTGGAATGCAGAGTGCAGTGTGCATCACAGTGGCAGCTGCCATGGGGTGTTTGGCGGGGGGGCTTTAGCCTCCCTGAGTTGGGCGGAGGGCTGGCAGGGGCCGAGGGGCACAGAGGGTCCCTGCACTGTGTGAGCTCAGACAAAAGTGAGTCATCAGCATTTTAGAAAACAGTAAGAGTTAAGCAGGGGCTTCCCTGGTGGTACTAGTGGTAAAGAACCCGCTGTCAACGCAGGAGACATAAGAGACAAGGGTTCGATCACTGGGCTGCGAAGATCCCCTGGAGAAGGAAATGGCAACCCACTCCAGTATTCTTGCTTAGAAAATCCCATGGACAGAGGAGCCTGGCGGGCTACGGTCCATTTGGTCACAAAGAGGCAGACACAGCTGAAGCGACTTAGCATGCGTGCAAGCACGCAAGAGCTAAACAGAGGTCTTCATCTAAAATGATGCTCTTCTCATTAACTGACTGGCAAGAACTTCCTTTTACTGGCTCTGTTTTCCCGCAATAGTGTCTGGGCCTTCCCTATTTTCTGATGGATTTATGTCTTCAGAAAACCCCTCTGTCTGTGACTCAGCCCAGCAATGTCTGTCTGTCCTGAGGGCCTCTTCTGGGCCGGGTGTATGATAGGTATTGTTTACCTAATCTTAAAACCTGCTTTGACAGAAAGTTCTTGCACATGTTTCCCAGACAAGGTGCCTGTGGCAGACGTGTCTGCATCGCCCCTTTTCTCTTCCAGGAAGGTCCCTGGCCAGCTGGGAGGTGCATGTTTGGGCAATCGCCCTCAGCTCTTCCTTCAGGGTCAGCTTCATCCTGAAAAAGGCTTTTCTGGAGGGGCTTCAGGCACATGCCAAGCTAGGCAACAGTAACAGGGGCAGGCTCTTTGTGCCTGGGGTGGAGTCCCTGCTCTGGAGTCCCCTGGGCTGAGATGCAGTCAGTTCTGAGTCCTGCGCTGGTGTCCTGGCCCCTGCTCAGTCCTGCACCCCTTCCTTCCTTTTATAGCTGTTGCTCCCCCGTGAACCTCAGGTACCCCCAAATCCACCTCAGGCCCTGCTTCCCGGAGATCCTGACCTGCAGGGAAACTGAGGCCTGGGGGCCGCTGTATCGGCTGCTCTGATGTTCACTCACGGCTGCCGTAGATGAGGCACTGAGTCAAATGTGTCCCCTGGCTGGGATACACCCCCTGTTTCTCCTTCCACCCCCACCACGCACGGCACTACCTTCTGCCCCAGATCAGCCCTGGCGAGGCCCAGTCTCCCCCGCACATCCACGGGGTCTGCTGAGGACCTGTGACGCTGGCTGCTCTCTCCTTAGCAGGCCTGTTGGGGCCCCCTGGGGGACCCAAAGTCTGGGAGGACCACCAAGTAAAGGGCCCCGGCCAGCAGGGGACGACCCGGGCCGTGGGAGAGTTTGCCTTGTAACCGAATCACAGAGGGTGCGACAGTCAAATGCCCATTTTACGACTGCAAATCGAGTGTGTCTTTTCTTTTGGCACCTTGCAAACACCTCGAGTGCCCCAGAAGTCAGGCGCAGGAGGCCGGGCAGCCAGACGGTGGATGAATGGGCGCTTTCAGGCTGCCCGTTCCCTGGGAAACGCTCAGCCTCACGCCTCCTGCCGCTGACATCAGCTGAGTCCCGAGTCCCCTCTACCCAGCTTGCCCACACTGGCTTTACCGGGGCCGAGGTTTTTAAACTCTTTGGCCTTTCTCATTGGGAGCTACAAACAGTCAGAGACTGAACAAGAGAAAGGAGCCTTCATGTCCCAGTGAGAAATGTCCTCAATTTTGCCATGGAGACCCTTGTGCGCCTCATCTCACACGGACTCAGGAAAGCCCTGAGAACGTGTGCGTGTCTCCTGAGAAGTGCAGGCCAGGCCAGGCCCCGAACCGCCTCCTGAGTTCAAGGGCACGAGCCCTCGATGCAGAGGCAGGCCAGGTTTTTTTGAGGCCTAATGTCAGCAAGGCCCTTTTAAAGAAAAGGATACAATATTCAGAATCAAGTTAATGTATGGCAAACCAATACAATATTGTAAAGTAAAATAAATAAATTAATTAATTAAAAAAAAAGAAAATAAATAGTTGTCTGGAATAAGGTCAGAAATCCTCATAAGTGGCTGGAGGCATGCCCGCTGGGGGTCGGAGCAGTGGGGGCGCTGGGGACAGATTCCACTGGGGGGACTGGTCATCTGGGGTGCTGTCTGCTGTCCTGTCCACTCAGACACAGAAAGAGACCCACTGCATCCCCTGCCCCGGGGGAGAGGTGAGAGCTGCTGTGGGCTGGGAAGGGCCTTGGCTCTGCCTGAAAGCCCACCTCCACCCCCTGTGAGGTCTTCTGGCTTTGCCTGAAACTGATGGTTTCTCGGGACCCAGGACCTTCAGAGCTGCCCCCTTGCGTGTCCCCGGCAAATGGGGGAGGACACTGACCACCTTATCCAGCCCATGCGCCCAGCAAGGAGCACCTTCCACCCATCTCCCGGTTGGTATCCTGTGGGTGCCACGTGACAATCGGTCCACAAGTGTTTGCAAGTGTTTATTTAGTGCCTGCTGTATACCAAGGGCCACCAGCATCCTGGGATTTCCAACCAAGTGAGTCCTCAGGGGTCAGATCCTGAAGACTGCTATTTTGCAGCAATAATAACCCTTCTGAGAGGACGCCATGAATTCCATGTGTCCAGCCGTCATGAGGTGCCACGTCTGTGCTACACGCCCGGCTGGCATTATTAGCTCGTTTAGTCATCACAGGAGACTGAACCTTCATCGTTGTCCTCATGGGACCACTGGAGAAACTGAGACTCAGAGCGTCCAGACCTGCTGCCCCAGGTCTCCCAGGCAGCCAGGCCACAGCAAGGTGTCTGCTGCTTGCCCAGTTCTCTACCCTAAGTGGGCCTCTGCTTCATGGGCTGCTCTGAGAAGCGGATGGATGGGGATTGCCCAGGACGGCCCCCGGAGATGTCCCTCAGGGTCCGTTACTGTTACTGCTGCTGTGACTGTAGAAACGCCAGTTCTGTTCTCGGAGCTTCACAGTCATGACCGCCTGTGGTCCTCACACCCCCTGTCTTGGGGCCGCTGTTCACAGTTCACAGGTGTGGGTGGAGGCGCAGGGTGTTCAGTGACCTGCCCAAGGTCACACAGCAGAAGACAGTCACTTACACTCTCTGCAGACCAGGGTTTTTCTCTGAATCAAACCTTTCGGCAGAGCGGTGGCCAAGACTGGCCTGGGTAGGATACAAGGCAAGGTGAGCACCTGGGCTGCTGCTGCTAAGTCACTTCAGTCGTGTCCGACTCTGTGTGAGCCCACAGACAGCAGCCAGCAGGCTCCCCCGTCTCTGGGATTCTCCAGGCAAGAACACTGGAGTGGGTTGACATTTCCTTCTCCAAAGCATGAAAGTGAAAGGTGAAAGGGAAATCGCTCAGTCGTGTCCGACTCTTCGCGACCCCATGGACTGCAGCCCACCAGGCTCCTCCGCCCATGGGACTTTCCAGGCAAAGCACTGGAGTGGGTGCCAGTGCCTTCTCCGAGCACCTGGGAGGACCACAGAAATGGTCGTTGAGGGAAGGGAGGAGTCACCATGGCGATCGCCGGGTCTGAACATCCCCACGCCCCCGCCCCAGAGACCATTCCCTCCATGTCCGCTCTCATTTGGGGTCAGCACACTCAGCCCCCAGCACCTGGTGCTGCGTGCACCTTGGACGAAAAATGCTTCTTTCATGTGGAAAGGACTGTAAAAAATATTTAAAGAACAATATGTGACAGGGACCAGCTGGGTCTGACAAACCCTTACATTTTTATTGCCTTACTCTTTACAGAAAGAAGCTTGCACATCCCTGTCGCCTAAACAAGAGTCTCTTAAAAAATATTCAAGACTTTCTTAAATCAAGGTCTGGCCATGTCTGTCCTGAGCCTTAACGTCTCCAGGGACACCCTAGTGCCAAATGGCCACTTTCACCAGAGTCTCTAACAAACTGCCCCAAACTGACCTTCTCAGACTTTCATCTCTGTCCAGATGCAAGCCTTCTCTCCCTTCCAGATGTTTCCATTTCTGATGGATTCACATAGCAGCCCAGGGGCATCCTCCGCTGTCCCTCCTCTCAGGGTGAGAGAGCCCTGCCAGGGTGCCTCCAGGGTCCCTGAACACATCCCAGTGCTCTGCCAAGCATTCAGAGAGTGGTCCAGCCTTCCCCCAGCTCTCCCAGAGCACCATCCCAAAGGGCAGGATGGTGCCCAGCCCTCACCCTTCGCAGGATTCAAGCCACTGTCCAGCCCACGTCCAACACAAGGCTGTGTGTCTTCAAGACCCTAGAGGGGGCACACGGCCTCTTTCCTCTGAGCACCAGCGCCTGACTCAGCTCAGGGGTCTCAGCTCTGGGCTGAGAGGCTTTGCAGTCAGTCTGACTCCATGTCCGTGACTTCCCCGGAGTCTCAGAGCTACAGGGGAGGGTACTCACTGGTCCTGTCCCACTTCAGGGCTGAGCAGACCGAAGCTGGGAGAGTGAGCTGCCTCCGCTGAGCCTCCTGTCCTCCAGCCCTGGGCCTCTGCGTCAGCTGTCCCTTCTCAGGCCTCCCTTCTGTGGATGTCAGTCTCCAGGTGGGCTGTCCCCAGGGCAGCCATTCTTCCTGGGACAGTGATAGCCACCTGGTGAATTTCCATGAAGCGGATGGACAGACGTGCTATGAATTTACCAGCCATTGTCCTTAAAAGAAATAGCTCTGGAAAGTTTCAGATGTTTATAGCAAGAGAATACGATAAATGTCCATCTACCACTCCCTCAGTTTGAGTCACCCTTGTCCTGATTCGTCTGTATCCTGCATCCTTCCACCTCCCTCTCTGGAATACTTGGAAGAACATTTCAAACTCATAACATTTTTCAGGTTTTTGCCTTAAAAACTTTATAAGAATTCTACGTTGTCATTAAACATCCAGCTAGCATTCTAAGTCTTCCCAGCAACCTCATAAATCTCTGACAGCTTATTGCTGAAACCAGGGTCAAAATATGATCCACGCACGGCCATTGGTTGGTATATCTCAAATCTCTGCGGATTTTCTGGCCCCCTCTCTCTCGCCCTCTTTTTTCTCTTTTCATTCTTTCCCCTCTTCCTTTCCCTTAGCAATTCCATGTTGATGGAAACAGCTCAGCTGTCACGTGGAGTCCCGGGACTGTATTTTGCCAAGTGCATTCCTGTCACTCACTGGGCTCCTCCTTCCTCTGTGTTCCCTGGAATTTGGCAGGGCTTCCCTGGCAGCTCAGATGGTGTAGAATCTGCCTGCAATGCAGGATACCTGGGTTCAGTTCCTGGGTGAGGAAGGTCCCCTGGAGAAAAGAATGAATGGCTACCCACTGCAGTATTCTTGTCTGGAGATCCCATGGATAGAGGAGCCTGGCAGGTACAGGCCATGGGGTCGCAGACTCAGACACGACCGAGTGACTAGAGCCTTCACTTTTACTTTCACAACCGCTGTACTGCTCACCTTTGGGATGATGTGTTTCTGTGTTCACGGTCCTGTGCGCTCTAGGACTTCTAGCAGCATCCCTGGCCTCTGCTCTTTAGATGTCAGGCTATCCTGAGCTGTGACGACCAAAGCTGCCTCCAGACACGACCAGCTGTTCCCTGGAGGAAAAGTCACCCCTGGCCAAGGGCACTGCTCTAAAGGCTGATGGGATGGAGGCTTGATTTTTTCCAAAACACCTCCTTCTCAGCGGTGGGGTTCAGTTATTCCAAATGGACACGCATGAGATACGTGGTGAAAACAAGCAGCTTCACAAGCAGTCTCCCGCCCTAGTTGAAACTGATGCACGGCCGACCGGGTAACAGCCTGGAAAGGGGAGCTGACGCCAAGGCATGGTGACCATGTCCTAAGACAACTGAAGAAGCTGATTAAACCACAGCTGCTTTTTATCCCAAATCTGTGACGGTCTCCACTCATGCTGCATGCGCTTCTGGACAAATATCTTTTCCTTGCCTTTCTCACTGGCAATGATACAACTGTGATGGATGTAAAAGAAATTGCATCAGGGTTTTAGGTGGACTGCCTGGGGCTGAAGCGGGTATGGGGTTCCAGGCCTCCCTTGGGCACCTGGTCCAGGTGCTGGGTCCACGTGGTCAGGATGACCACGAGGGGAGGAGGAGGCTCCAGGCCCCGCCCAGGATCCAGTTGTGTTTTGATTTGTGTGGAATGAATTTTGACGGATTAGAGATAATCAACCAACTGGCTGTTCTCTAGGTCATTGTTCTAGAAAGCACGATTCTCTTAATGAATTCGTTTACATTAAAACACCAAAATTGTTTAATAAAGTTTTTTCCCCCTTCGTATTAGATGACACAATTTTGATTTTTTTTTTCCCCCGCTCTGTTTTGTATTATTACAATTTAAAATGAGGAAAGCTATGTAGCGATTTCAGGTTAATTTGTTGTTATATCTGCCAGCTTATTTCACTGCATTATTAAAACATTTAGTACTGCATGTCATTAGTATTCCAAAAATGTAATTAGCATATTTAATCAAAAACAATTAAGAACAAACACTTCTTCCCTTTTTAAGTAATAAAATATTTACCACCGTAAAAACAAATGGAAACCAAAACATACTTTGAAGTGTTGATTTCTGAGAAAGAAAGAAAAGAGAAAAGAGGAAGGAAGAAAGGAGGAGAGAGAAAAAGAGAAAGGATTCTAAAGAAACTTGCCAACCCTAAACTCCAGTCGTGGATTCGTTGCCTTTTTTTTTCTCTCTCTGTCTAGGGAATTTTGAATTCTGTGAGCCAAGTGAGAAGAAATAAAACTTCATTAGTGCTCCTCAAAATAATAACAAAGGACAGTGTATGAAAAGTTATGTAATTCCCTGACCAGGAGTTTGATTTCTCAGCTGAAAATGTATTTCTGTAAGAATCCGCTTAAATGCTAAATTGTTCAATGAGGCCTTGGGATGTCAGAGCAACAAGAACAAAAAGAGAAATTGGGAGATCAGGAGACGCGGGCATTTGGAGCGGTTGCCTGGGCAGTGCCCACCCCGGGTGTGGGGTCTGGGCACTTGGAGCGGTTGCCCGGGCGGTGCCCACCCCGGGTGTGGGGTCTGGGCATTTGGAGCGGTTGCCCGGGCACTGCCCACCCCGGGTGTGGGGTCTGGGCACTTGGAGCGGTTGCCCGGGCAGTGCCCACCCCGGGTGTGGGGTCTGTGTCTCTTCCCCTGTCGGGCCCTCACGGGACCCTGCACGCACCTCCACCTGCTCCCACCCGAGCCTCTGGTTCCTGGTGTCTTGTGCCCTTCTGTCTGTCTTTCCAGCTCTGACCCCTGGACTTCCTGGGCCAATTAAGCACCAGCAACATGTATTTTCTCCTCACTGAGACCATTAGACCCTGGATCTCTCTCCTTTCTTCCCGTTCTTCACTGCTCCTCCTTCTTGTCCACAATCTCTTCTCTCAACAGCTTACTGGTCCTGGTTTATTTTGTACCTCACCCTCTGTCCAATGGCTCCATGTACCCTGCACTGTGGCCTCATCATGCTTTCTTGGCTAATCTCTAAACCTTAGCCAAACCAGCTCCCGCCTTTTCTATGTCTACCCTTGGGCCATGGAGAGCTCCTGGGGAAATGACTCAATGGGGAACTTTGTGTCACCATAGATAGAGTCCGGTCCTCCACACGAGCACCCTGAATGCTGAGGACTTTGTGCTTTTAGAGTCAGCATTCTGTCCACATGAGTAATTTAAAAATTGAACTCTCTTCCCAAACCTTCAATTCCTATATTCCATCATTCTGTCTTGACCTGGGTTTCCTCACATAGCAGAACCTGAGATGAAAGCTTATGTTCAAATTGTTCTTTGGGGAATTTGACTCTAGGAAACAGGAGTACAAAATAGGAGGCAAAAAATAAAAGGGGGGGGGATCAATATCAAGTTAAATAGTTGTAAAGCCAATTAAGCACTTGCAATAAAGCTACAACAACAACAAATGATTAATTAGGGCTCATAAGCAAGATTGTACTGAAATAGTGTAAGAATGGAAGTTATTGAAGTGAAGTCTAGTCAAGGCTATGGTTTTTCCAGTAGTCATGTATGGATGTGAGAGTTGGACTGTGAAGAAAGCTGAGCACCAAAGAATTGATGCTTTTGAACTGCGGTGTTGGAGAAGACTCTTGAGAGTCCCTTGGACTGCAAGGAGATCCAACCAGTCCATTCTGAAGGAGATCAGCCCTGGGATTTCTTTGGAAGTAATGATGCTAAAGCTGAAACTGCAGTACTTTGGCCACCTCATGCGAAGAGTTGACTCATTGGAAAAGACTCTGATGCTGGGAGGGATTGGGGGCAAGAGGAGAAGGGGACGACAGAGGATGAGATGGCTGGATGGCATCACTGACTCGATGGACGTGAGTCTCAGTGAACTCTGGGAGTTGGTGATGGACAGGGAGACCTGGCGTGCTGCGATTCATGGGGTCGCAAAGAGTTGGACACAACTGAGCGACTGAACTGAACTGGACTGAAGTTAAAGGGCATTTGTTTGCTGAGAAAAGTCAGAGACTATGATGCTTTAGATGCCATATGTAATTATGTATCAATACATTAAACATTTAAAATTGACCCTGATGATAATAAATTTAAAAATTTAGAGATTTTTGCAGTAAAGAGGAAAATGGAGAGTGATGAAAATTATAAAACAATATACTAAAAGAAGGAAAATCATAAAAATAATAAAACATAAAATATGATAGGAAATATTCTATGTAATTAATTATAATAAATGTAGTTGGGATATTGGAGAGGTCTCAGTAAGAAGGCTCTTTTTCCATGAAACCAGAAGATTGGAGTGATTTCCTTTAGGCTTGACTGGTTTGATCTCTTTGCTGTCCAAGGGACTCCCAAGAGGCTTTTCCAGCGTCACAGTTTGAAAATATCAATTCTTTGGTGCTCAGCCTTCTTTATGGTCAAACTCTCACATCCATACATGACTACTGGTACATGACTACTGCTCAAACTCATGTCCACTGAGTCAATGATGCCATCCAACCATCTTATCCTCTGTCACCCCCTTCTCCTCCTGTCCTCAATCTTTCCCATCATCAGGATCTTCTCCAGTTGGTCAGCTCTTAGTATCAGGTGGCCATAATACTGGAGCTTCAGCTTCAGCATCAGTCCTTCCAATGAATATTCAGTGTTGATTTCATTTAGGATTTACTAATTTGATCTCCTTGCAGTCCAAGGGACTCTCAAGAGTCTTCACCAGCACCACAGCTAGGAAGCATCAGTTTGACACTGATCCAGTGGATGTTGGCAATATGATCTCTGGTTCCTCTGCCTTTTCCAAATCCAGCTTGTACATCTGGAAACTCTCGGTTCAGGGACTGTTGAAGCCTAGCTTAAAGGACTTTGAGCACTACCTTGCTAGTGTGTGAAGTGAGCACAATTGTGTGATAGTTTGAACATTCTTTGGCCTCGCCCTTCTTTGAGATTGGAATGAAAACTGACCATTTCCAGTCCCATGGCCACTGCGGAGTTTTCCAAATTTGCTGGCACATTGAGTGCAGCACTTTAACAGCATCATCTTTTAAGATTCTATATATTTATCCAAACCTATAGGATATGCAACAGCAAAGTGAAGCAACCCTGATGTAAACTATGGCCTTTGGGTGATTATTATGTGTCAACACAGGTCATAAATTGTAACAAATGTCCTCTCTGATGGGCCATGCTGATTATAGGGGAGACTATGCATGGTGAGGGCAGGGCATACTAGGAAACCTCTGTATCTTCCCCTCATGTTGCTGTGAACCTAAAAAAGCTTAAAAAGTTGATTTAAGAAGACTTCTTAAAAATGATACAAAAAAGAATATAGACAAATCACAGACTGTAGATGATGTACTTAACACATATGAGCAACAAGTCCAAATGTCTGTAATGCTTAAAAAGCCTGCTACCAATCAATAATGAAGAAATAAACAATCCCATACAAATATGGGTGGAGGATTTGCATAGGGAGTTCACAAAAGATGAAATCCAAACAGCCAAGGAAATATGTAAAGGTAACACATTTCATTAGTCATTTTGGACATGCAAATTAAAATCATGATTACATGTCTGTTCACATACCTTAGACTGACAGAAAGTAAGAAGTCATCAATACCATGTTGTTGAAGCAATGGAGTGGTGGGAGTGTAACTGCTCTGGCTACTTTGAAATACATTTTTGGCAGCACTTCATCTAGTTGAAGATATGTGTTTCCTAACACTCAACAGTGTTGTGCTTTGGGTCTGCAGGTATTTGCAAGACTGTTTATAGCCAAATTGTTAGTAACTGATGAGCACTTGCTATAATGGAAATGTTCATCCATAGTGAAACGGGTTAATTGTGATACATGCATACAGTGAAATGCTACACTTCAATGAAAATCTACAAAGTACGGCTCTACACGTTAACAGAAACATTTTTTAAAAAACAATGTTGAGTAAATGAGGTAAGATACAGTAGATGCGTAAAGCACACTCCAGTTATTAAAGTTCAAGAAGATACCAATCTTCACTCTATATACTTTACCAATGTATTTGTAAGCTATAAAACCATAAAGAGAATCAAGGAAATAATTTTCACAACAATCAAAATCATGGTTATTTCTAGAAGAAAAAGATTGTGGTTAAGAAGACATAATTGGAGTTCCGAGGAGCTAGAAATATTCTATTTCCTTAAGACGTGGTCCTAGGTGACTTTTAAATAACTTTATCCTTATGTTGTACAGACTTTCTGTGCTTATGTATGAATAGAAAAAATGAAGTGATTATTGGGGAAACTCTATACCGATATGTTAGGAGACAGAACGAAATGGATTCTTTTGTAAGAACATAAGAATCCTGAAAATTGACACAAGGATTAATGGAAACTCTGAGTGACCTATTAATGATCATCAAGTAAATTAAATTAATTTTAATATTAAAAATCTACTGCCAACATATCATCCTCTGACCTAGGTTGCTTGGTAGGTGAATTTGAATTTTACCAAAAACGTCCAGGAAAATCTCACTGACTGTCTCAGCAAAACTTTGAAACTCAGATGATGACTCAGAGAGGGGTTCCAGTAACACAAGCTTCCAACTGATACCAACAGAAAGGCAAGAATTACGCAACAAAGGAAGAGTTTAGGCTTCGCTTGCTCATAAATACAGATTTTAAAATACTGAAAATAAATTGGCAAAAGAAAGTGAAAAAATGTAAAGAATTGTTTCTTAAAAGCTCATTATGGTTTAATTCCACACCTGTAAAAATGATTTAATGCTAAAAAGTTAATTAAGTTAACAGATTTGAAGGGAAAAACTCCATTATCAACTTCCTGCAATTAGAAAAAGATTAATTATACCCAGCACACATGTTAATCAAAAATCTTAGCAAACTATGAAGATATGTCCCGTAACCTAACTATCAAAAAATTCTACAACAATCATTATGTTTAAGAGTAAGACACAATAGAAGCAGTATATCCTTCTAGATTAGAAAATCAGGTGAAGTCACTCAGTCGTGTCCGACTCTTTGTGACCCCATGGACTGTAGCCTACCGGGTTCCTCTGTCCATGGGATTTTCCAGGCAAGAATACTGGAGTGGGTTGCCGTTTCCTTCTCCAGGAGATCTTCTCAATCCAGGGATGTAACCCAGGTCTCCCACACTGTAGGCAGACGCTTTACCATCTGAGCCACCGGGGAAGTGGAAAAGATTTAGAAAATAAAAAACAGTCTATAAAAGTCCATCTCACATCATTTTTATTAAGCAACAAAGACCCTAACCAGTGCCACTATGAGAACTAATAGGAGATTCCAGAGGTTTCCAAGAATCAAATTTTTATCCCCCAAATTAATACACCCATACTCTTGCAACAAGTAATTATAAGTAAGATACAATAAAATTTATTTTACAATAGCCAAAATCTATAAATTAATCTAAATCTAAGATATGTCAGACAGTTATGAAGGAAATGCAAAAGTATACTGAAGAATTTAGACCTAAATAAATGCACAGATAGAGAGCTCATAGAATGAAAGACTCAGTAACAGAAAGAAAATAATTCTCAGTTAATGAAAACACTGACTTAATAAAAAAAATTCAATTTCAGTAAAAATCCCAAGAGCGGTTTTCCCTGGAAACTTGTTGTCCATTAAAATTTGTAACAAGTATGTCAAGGGTCAAGGGCCAAGAAAATTTTGAAAAAGCATTTAGGGACATCTACCAGATATCAGGGCTTATTATTTGTACATAAATGGAAAAATGGATTAATGGGATAAGATACAAAGTCCCTAAGAGTATCCATATTTGACTACTATTTAATATATAATATACGAAGTGATAGCATTCAGATTGAAAGAAATGATGGATTTTTTAAATAAACTGTACTAAACCTAGTGGTTATTCTCATAGGAAAAAAAATAGCTTGACCCCTACATTTTATCTTATGTATACCTAGGGTCCAGATGGACTCTAGACCTAAATGTGAAGGACAAACCCGAGGCCTTGGAGGTTTCCTTCTTTTTTCATCTTTTAGATGTTCAACAAAAAAACCCAGACCATACATTTGTCTACATTTAAGGTGAAACAATTTCTCACCGATTTAGGAACACCTACATCTTGTAATGGATAATGATGACCATCAAACAATAGAAAAACTTGCAAAATTCACATAGCTAAACCCTGAGAGAAAAGCAGACAAAGATTGTGAATAGACAATTCACAGGAGAGATTCCTTGCCCAGGTGCCCAAGTCAAAAATCTCACAGTCATCCTTGGTTCCTCTGCTTCTTGGTCCACGTTGACTCCTTCAGCAAACTGTGTTAGTTCAGCCTCTAAAACATAACCCAGCTGGGCTAGCTCTCACAACTTGACCTTCTCTGATACCGAGGAATCTTATCTACAGACCTGTCCCTCCAGGACTGGAAATTCTTACCCAGCCTCCCTCTTTCCGCCCATCCCCAGAGCACTATAAAAATCTATGTGTGGCATAGTTCAGGTCTCTCTTTAAACCCTCTGACTTATCCAGTCACCTCTGGGGGAAAAACATTTTCCACCGTGACTGAAGACCTACAGTCCAGAGGAAGGCCTCTGACTTCCTCTCCAAAATCGCTTCCAACCCTTTTCCTCAGACACAAAAAGCTCTCTGGAGCCTCAGAATCCAAAACCTTCTTACCGAGACTTTGACTTAATTCAAGAAACCACCCCAGCGACCGGAAACTACCCAAGGCTGCCCCCAGCCATCGCCTCTACAGCGCGACACGACTCCCCTCTAACTGCTTACCACCGCCTGCAATCAGAGAATAATAAAGGGCAAAGGATAAAATCTGACTCTCCAGCAAAAAGTGAGCTCTGAGAGGACAGAGCCTTCTTTCCACTGCTCACTGCCCCCAGCATTCCCAACACAGAGGGCAGGGTTGGGCATTTAATGTGTCTGTGCAATGAGAGAAGACTCCTCAATCTCATGTTAACCAAGAAATGCCAGTTGATGAAGCAAGGAGAGATGGCAAAGTTAAAACACCCGTGATGGGGTTTGTGAGGATGCGGAGAGGCGGGAGCCCCCAGTGATGGGGTTTGTGAGGATGCGGAGGCGGGAGCCCTGTGGGCAGCGTCCATGCTTGACTTGGGCCTCTCAGCTTTACACTTTGCATCTGGTGGCCTTACCCAGAGACAAGTCTCACTACCCTAAGTGTCCTGCTGTGGACAGTAACTCGTACGGCCTCCCTGTGTGTGAGAATCGGTGCAATCATTCTGCCACGTGGTTTGGCAACATCCACATCTGATGAAGAAGGGCTACTTTCCAGTCCAGCAGCTCTGCTCCTAGCTGTGTATCCTGGAGAATTCCTCACACGTGTGCATTAGGACTTTTTTTTTAACAAGCATGTGAATTGTATCCATGTTTCCAAGAACTAAAAATTGAAACCAACTTCCAAACTCTTTATGGAGAAATAGCCACATCAGTTGCTATGTAGTTATATTATAGAACAGTATGCCAGTTATAGTGAACTAAAGCCACATGTATAAATCTTGAAATCATACTAACTGAAAAACCAAATTTGAAAGAATCTTCAGTGTATCTTTCCATTTATGCAAACCTCAAAAGCAAGCATATATTTATTATCAATGGGTATGCATGAATATGTACTGGGTGGGCCAAAAAGTTTGTTTGGGTTAGTCTGTAAGATGTTATGGAAAAACACTAACGAATTTCTTGGCAACCCAGTATATAAATCTGATCAGGATGAATGGATACCCAATTATTCTAAGGGTGTAATTGCTCTTAAAAGGCAGTAGTGATGATAATGACAGCTTTAACTATACATAGTAAGTTTTATTTTATGAACAAATTAAGATTAGAAGAGAATATAGCAAAAGTTTGCATTTATTAACGTCTGAGCAGCACTCCAATAGTCATGCATCATAATACTCTGAGCACCATGTGCTATATTTGAAGTGCTTCATAATTAAAATTGCAAAAACAATTAAGAAAATAAGAGCAGATATGAATAATTCAGAAAACAAGAAGATGTAAATGATAATTCAAAGGGCTGGTGTGATAAACATTTTTTAAAAATCTCATCAAATGGACAAAATCCTGTAGTATAATAAGAAAAGGTAAAAACATAAGCAAATAGGCACCGTGGCAATTTTAATAAATTATAAAAGGTTGCTGTGCTCAGGTTCATGCTAAAAAATTCAATAATTTCAAGAAATATTTTAGGAAAAATAGGAAGAAACAAAAACTGAGTAATCCCATAATAATGAAAGAAATTGAAAAAAACTTTTTTCATCTTCAGCACGTACATTGTTGTTAAAATACTCCTTGCCAGATGATAAAATCTCTAGCCTGACACCACAGCCCCTGTGCCTCTTCACGTCCCAAAGCCTTGGCCCCTTCCCAGGGTCCCTGGCGACCTCCCAGTCCAGCAGTTAAGGCTTCCAGAACCCCTGTGGCTCTCCCAGCTCCCCACTCTGTTCCAGTTCATTCAGGCTATGCGTCTGAATGGCCTGGGGCTGTTCTATGAACATGGAGGTCACCCCCACCCACGTTCCATCAAATATTGCAGATCTTATGAGAAACCAACAGCTTATAGATTCATTTTATTATTCATTTCATTCATTTTATGAGACCAAACTGTAAGATCCAAATCCAAAAAGATCACACACATACTCCCACCCCCTACTCACACCTACACACAAACACAGAAGTAAAACTGCGACCAGTGTTGTTCTTGATCATAGATACGAAAATCTTAAAAAGTAAGTATACTAGAAGTGTACTTTTTGTATTAAAGAAGTAGAATGGTAATTATATCCCAATATATGCCTTCTAATACTGTACTAGTAGAAAAATACTAATAGAATAATATCCTTCTAGAAAAGAATGATGTACTACTATGAACAGAACTTATTAGCATAAGTTATCATATCAGCAGATGAAAGAAAAAATAATAATTATTTTAGTTAGATATCTAAGAAATATCAGAAAAACTTCAGCATCTAATCCCAACTTCAAGTCGACTAGTAGGACTGAATGTATAATTCCTTGGTGTTTAAGGACATCTTAGCTGCGTAACTGATCAAGTAGGTAGTGTAAAGAGTGTAAGGCGTTTCCATGAAAATGAAGAGCAGATTAAGAATGTGTATTTTCTCCACTTAACTTTAACCCTTTCAAAAATTCTAGTCATTGCCAGAGACCAAAGTAATGGTCGGGTTTTTCTGTAACATCTTATGGAGGGAAAATGAACGAACTTTAGGTCCAACCCAATGTAAGAGTTGACCTAAGAAGCACAATCTCCAGAAAGGAAGAGACAAAATAATATTTATGGGCACATGCCATGGTCCTTTGCTAAGAGTTCATTTGCCAACAAAATAGAAAGAATCTACTGGAAAACTAATTGGAACTAACAAAGAGTGTTCAGTAAGGTGATCGATCATAAAATAAACATTTAAAAGTAATGGCTTCAACAGACTCATACATACAGAGAACAAGCCAGTGACTAATGATGAGGGGAGGGAAGGTGAGGGGTAATATAAGGGGGTGTGTGTGGGGGTAAGAGGTACAAATTGTTAGGTATGAAATAAGCTCTAAGGGTATTATTGTACAACGTGGGGAATATAGTCAATATTTTATAATAACTATAAATGGAGTATTACCTGCAAAAGGAAGACTATGGAAAAATGTCCTAATAAAATGCATGTAACTTATGCACATAAAAAAAAATCAAATCAATGATTTCAGGTTATAAAACTAAGTGATAAGATTTTCTTCTTTTGGTTTTCTTTAGCAAGCAGAATGCATATGCTTTTAAAATCTTAAATAATTCAAATGTACTTTCTCATGCATCTGCAATAACCAGCAGAAACTAAAATAATAAAAAGGATCTATTTACAAATAAAACAATGAATCTAGTACCATAAAATAAAGTTCATTAGAAGGGTGCAGGACCCGTGTTTAAAAACTCCGAACCTGCTGATGCAAATGGAAGCATGCTACTGTCAAGATAGCAGTCCTCTTTGATTTCTTTTCTTGGTCCATCAACCAATAGAGTTTCAAAAAGTGTTTCAAAAGGGTTCTGATGAGGCACAGCTGACATACAATAAACAGTATATATTTAAAGAAGCAGGTTTTCACAGACGTGCACCTCACAATCAGGGGAACACACGCGTTCACTGTCCTCCAAAGCTTGCTGGTGTCCCTTTGTCATCCGTTCCTTCCCAGCCCCCACCCCACTCCATCCCCAGACAATCCCCCTCTGCTTTCCCTCCCTCTATGTTGCATTCACAGAACTTCATTTAAATGGAACCATATAGGATATACTCGTCTCTCTCTTTTTTTTCTTCTGCCTTCTTTCATGCAGAATAATTACTTTGAGATTTATCCATGCTATAGTGTATCAATGCTTTCTTCCTTTTTATTATTGAGTAATATTCTTTTCTAGGAAAGTTATTTTGGGGAGGAGTGGAGAACTACACAAAATTCTTCTAAAATTCACCTGGCAGGATAGACACAGAAGAATCATCCAAGGATATCTTTAAAGGGAAGAAACACCAGTGGAGAACGTTAAGACTAATTATTGGGACGCAATAATTAACAGTATGGTGCAGGACTAGAAACAACAGATGCATCGATGAATTAGAGTGAAACCTCTAGAAGCAGAGGGAAATGTAGAATTCGCAAAGGAGAGTGGGATTTTTAAATCAACAGAGAAAGAATAGTGAGTTAATAAACACTGTTACGAAAACTACTTAACTAAGACTGCAGACTTCCCTGATGGCTCAGATAGTCAAGCACGTGCCTGCAATGCGGGAGACCTGGGTTCGATCCCTAGGTCAGGAAGATCTCCTGGAGAAGGAAATGGAAACCCACTCCAGTACTCTTGCCTGGAAAATTCCATGGATGGAGGACTCTGGTAGACTATAGTCCATGTAGGGTCGCAGAGTTAGACATGACTGAGGGACTTCACTTTCACTGGCACTTTCAACTAAGATTAACTTTGTTGTTGCTGCTCAGTCGTGTCCAACTCTTTGCAGCCCCATGGACTGCAGCACACCAGGCTTCCCTGTCCTTCACCACCTCCCAGAGCTTGCTCAAACCCATGTCCGTTGAGTTGGTGATACCATCCAACCATCTCATTCTCTGTTGTCCCCTTCTCCTCCTGTCTTCAATCTTTCCCAGCATCAGGGTCTTTTCCTAACGAGTCGGCTCTTCACAACAGGTGGCCAAAGTATTGGAGCTTCAGCTTCAGCATCAGTCCATCCAATGAATATTCAGGGTTGATTTCCTTTAGGATGGACTGGTTGGATCTCCTTGCAGTCCAAGGGACTTTCCAGAGTCCTCTCCAACACCACATTTGTATAAATCATCAACAGAAAAAGTGTAAAAGCAGGAAATATTTTCATAATGTTGAGGTGTCTGAGGACTTTCTAAATATTTAGCTACTTGCAGAACTCATATGATAATATAAAAAGTATAACTGCATAAAAATTAAAAACTAAAAGCTCTTCAACTCTATGGAAAGGCCAAAGGCAGATG
The DNA here is from genome assembly GCF_002263795.3 of Bos taurus. Taxonomy (NCBI): domain Eukaryota; kingdom Metazoa; phylum Chordata; class Mammalia; order Artiodactyla; family Bovidae; genus Bos; species Bos taurus. The sequence continues at coordinate 48,041,312 of NC_037353.1, forward strand.
ACCAAGGACTAACCTAATTCCTCTGTAAAGAGCTTTGAAGATGGTTTACAGCCCACACATGTCCACACTGAACCATGATCCTCATATATATACGAAGTTAAGTGCACAGTAGGAGAAATGCAAATGTGAAAATGATATGATGGAAAGACATTCAGATTCGCTGTTGATGAAACAATTTTTCGAGCCAGGATCAGGTGTTTGAACTTCTTTGCTAAAGTGGTGCAGACTTATCATGGGGTTTAGCAAGGGACAGAACTTCCAGGACAGAGTGGATACGGCAGGATCCAGAGGGCAAGAATGGAAGCAGGGAGATGGTTATTGGAGGTGGGGGAGGGATCTTGATACAAGCCTGTAGACAGAAAGTGGATGGCGAGGCAGCTAAGCCCAGGCAGTGGAGCTAAAATGGATAAAAGCAGGTGGGTTCAGGACATACTGGCAGGATGAGTCAGAGGATTTGCTATGACTGGCCTTGGCATAGGAGAAAGTGGTCATCACCGTTACCATGGCCTCAGTTTGCCCAACAAAGCAAACTTTGAAGGTCTCCGAACTCTGGCTGGTCTTGGACCAGTGACCTTGTCATCTGGGGTGGGGGGGGCGGGTCTTGCCCTCATTCACAGCTGCGGTGAATGATGAGGATTTGAATCTGACCTGTGAATACCATCAGCTGGGTTTCTACTGAAGGAAATAGTCTTAAAATGTTCAGATCTAAAGTGAAGAAGTCTGCGGGACATTTGACCAGTCTAATTTCATAATAAAGGTTGAAATTTCAGAAAATTTAGTGTTCATTTATTTGCTTTCCTCAATAGAAAGCTCTTACTGACACTCACCAGGTGCCAGGCACTGATCAGTATCATAAAAAATAATAACTCATACAGCAAAGGCCCCTGCCTTCCAGAACCTTCCAGATAAGAGATACGTACCACGGAGCTCAATAACAAAACTGCGCAGAGGAAGCAGTGCCCGACTGCCTGGGGTCACGTGGAAGGGCTCGAGAGCACATGACATGTGGAGACCTCAGTAGAACCTTTGAGAAGTTACCCAGCCCGTAGTGGCCCCTGGGCTGAGCCCCTTTCTGATGGTCTCATTTCATCCTCACGACCAGGAGGTGGGCACATGTCATCAGTGTGATCCTGAGGAGACGAAGCCTTAGGAACGGCCAAGTGAGTTTTAGAGCCAAAAGTCACAGTCTGCCTGGAAAGTGCCAGGAGTTCTCGAGATGGACCCAAGGGTGGGTGTTCCAGACAGAAGGGCGATGGCAGAGGACCATGGTGAGAACAGCAGTGGGCACCTGGGTAGGAAGTATGACCAGGCAAGGGGAGGGCCAGTGATGATGGTCTTGGGGCCAGCATTGTGAGGTGTGGCCTCCTGCAGGAGGACCGGGACGTGTTGATGGTGTGAGACGAGGGGGGGGCCTGAGGGGTGATGCTGTGATCACTGTACTGGCCTCCATGTGAAGGATGGATTCAGAATGGAGCAGAGAAAGATGCTCGTGAGGCTGGGCGGGGCTGGGAGGACGGAAGCACAGGACCTGCCCAGCCAGGCACCTGGGGACCTGGAAGCTCCCCCTCCGATCCTGCTCCCCTGTGATGTCCTGGACCCCAGCCAGAGAGGAGGCACAAAGGACCTCACGGGACATGGCTCTCACCCATGAGATGGGGTGGGCAGAGAGGGAGGGAGGAAGGAAGAGGGGGAACCTTCCGGAAGGCGGCAAACATTTGCTCAATCCTCAATGGGGGAAAAAAAAAGCCAGACCAATTGAGCATATAATATCGACGAGCGTCTCTTGGGCAAAAGTCACACCTAAGCCCATATGTTTTAACAAATTAAGAGGTAAATAACGTGCTGAAGGTAGCGTGAGCCACATCTGAGCATACCCAACAATGAGAAATCTTGGTGCCTCAACTGCAGATGTCCATGGAAATCGCCTCCTTTATACTCGCTGGCAAAGCCTTCCCTGGCTTGATTTTTTCAGCACGAGCCCTGGCTGCATTGTGCTCAACCTCCAAACCCTCTGTAAGGAAGGAAGCCTGCCTGTGTTTCTGTGTTTGGCTTAAAATCCATCAGCAACCTCCTGGGGCTGATAAGACAGAGGTTTTCAGTAGGAAAAATTCACCCAGGACCATCTTATGCATAAAAAGAGACATGCAAAGGTTACATCCTGAATTTGAAGGGCCCGTTCATATTCCTGCCAAGAAAACATTAATTTATGTAAAGAAGCCTGGCTCAGCCCCCAAATGGTTAAATTTCCCGCAGTCTTGCGTTTCCTGTTCGTTAGTGGTGAATCTATCTCCACATACAGAGGCCATCAAATCTGGTCACCAGAGACTCCCCGTTGACTTACATTGGGGTCCAGGGATTGCTCCTGTTCTTATGGAAAATACCTCCGAAATCCCTGAGCTGAGCAGTTTGATCTCCTCTGCGGTGAGAGCTCGGCTGAGAAGGGCTGAAGAGTGCAGAGAACACTTTCCTCGCATAATTTCATTTGTCAGGAGAATCTTGCGGCTGACATTGGAAGAGTGATTTAATTGATTTTAATCATACACCTGAGAGCGGGAAATTGAGCCCTCTGTCCTGAAAAATAATTCTAGGCTTCCACCGGAATATCTAATTTGCAGCTAATAGTTTTTTCTTGAAGTTTTGTTGTGAAGTTTGGAAAACACAGATCAAGGGTGAACGTCAGATGGTGAGTGGCGGCCCAGGAGGCCGGAAGCACCCAGGCGCGCCCTGCAACTCCATGTGTGCGTGTCCGGGGAGTTGGGACACGTGGCCGCCAGCCGTGGGCACCGTCTGCAGAGCCGGCCGCTCTGGGCACGCTGTCCTTCAAGGGAGCTGAGGGCATTGGCGGGCCAGTGCCACCCATGGTCTCTAAGCCCTCATTAGACGCACAATCTAGGACCCCAGGGCTCCGGGGAAGCACAGGCTGTTGGGGCTTGACCAAAGTCTGCGAGGGGACACATATTACTGAATTTTTCCAAGGGAGGCTTTCATTCGCAATGGATCAACATGAAAAATAAATGAGGGTGGCTTTCATCTTCTTAAATTTAATCCACTGTAAGGAAATGTTATTGCACAAAAAGAGCTTCTGGGCTGGAATGAATGTATCCACATGAAGGAAAGTCAGGTTGGCTTTGCATGGCAAAGGACCAGAGCATTTTATATCTGCTTCCCAAGGAAACCTCTGTGACCTTGTGGTGCTAGGGGTGATTTAGTCAATAAGTCTTGAAAGACCATGGACTGGAGCCCACCAGGCTCCTCTGTCCATGGAATTTTCCAGGCAAGAGTGCTGGAGTGGGTTACCATTTCCTTCTCCAGGGCATCTTCCTGACCCGGGAATCGAACCTGTGTCTCCTGCATAGCAGGTGGTCTCCTGCATGGCAGGTGGTCTCCTGCATTGTGTGTGGATTCCTTACCGCTGAGCCACCAGGGAAGCCCTCATAAAGCAGTGCTACTAGTAGCTGTAATTCAGAGGGGACGGTGATGAGCAAAACTGTGAAAGTGAAAGCAAAGTCACTCAGTCGTGTCTGACTCTCTGTGACCCCATGGCCTGCAGCCCACCAGGTTCCTCTGTCCATGGGATTTTCCAGGCAAGAGTACTGGAGTGGGCTGCCATTTCCTGCTCCAGGGGATCTTCCCCACCTAGGGATCAAACCCAGGTTTCCCACATTGCAGGCAGACACTTTACTGTCTGAGCCACCAGCAAAACTGTGCAAAAGTGAAAGTCACCCAGTTCGTGTCTGACTCTTTGTGACCCCATGGATTCGTCCATGGAATTCTCCGGGCCAGAATACTGGAGTGGGTAGCCCTTCCCTTCTGCAGGGGACCTTTCCAACCCGGAGATCAAACCCAGGTTTCCCACACTGCAGGAAGAGTCTTTACCAGCTGAGCCACACAACTGTGTACATCCCTCCAAATGCATGAACGTGGACACAGCCTTGCGGTGCAGAAGCAAGTGGAGAAGGTCACGTTGGTGTGAGTCCTCCAGGGAAAAAGCTAAGGGACCACTCAAAGTAGGAGATAAAGACTACCCACTGGGCTCCAGAGACTTCTAGTCTACATCTCGGCTCTAGTGGAATACTTGGTGTCCATAAAACCTGAAGACAGGTGCTCGCGTTCCAGGGAATGCAGGGCATCAGGGCTTGTGTCCTCATGCACGCATGCTAGAGTCTATGCTGCCCTCGCACCCCTCCCTCACCCAACAAAACGTCACCATATTGACAGTAAAAGTAGATTTCATGGGATGTCTCCAGTTCATCAACATGGCATTCCATGCAGAAGCAAAAGCCAGAAAAGCATTCAAGAGACAGTGTTTGATATTGATTACCAGAAGCCTGAGATAAAGCATATTTTGTCATATATGGTCTTAAAAATTACATGAGTGTTTATGTGCTCAGATGCTCAGCCATGTCTGACTCTTTGCGATTCCTTGGACTGTAGCCTGCCAGGCTCCTCTGTCCATGGGATTCTCCAGGCAAGAATACTGGAGTGGGTTGCCATTTCCTTCTTCAGGGGATCTTCCTGACCCAGGGACTGAACTTCCAAGTCTCTTGAGTCTCCTGCATTGGCAAGCAGATTCTTTACCACTAGCATCACCTGGGACACTGCAGCTTCTCCAAAAGTGTGCTTCTTGGACTTGCAGGAGAAATAGAAACAGAGTGCAGTGAGCGGTGAGTAAGCCCCATTGTTCGTTTCAGATCTGAGGAAATTTCCAAAGCCCTCTCGGGCCCTCTGGCCTGGTTCAGTGGGTCCTGCATCCTGGGTCACGGTTGTGGGCAGTTTGCCCTGTGACCCTGAACATGTCATCTTTTCATGGTTTATTTCTCTTAGTTTTCGAGTGCATCTGGCCAATGCTCTACCTATTAATTTGGAATGTCTTACACGAATAATGTCATAGACATGAACTTGGAGTCTCTTGGAAAATAATGGGAAATTAAATACTTAGCTTTCTTAAGAGATGGTGGACACAATTATATTTATGTTTTTAGTGCCCGAGAGCCTTCAGTCTGCAGGGTGACTAGTCTGTGTCCCGTGACGACATTCACAAGTTGCCCAAAGCACTGATGTGGAAGCGAGCTAGGGCATATAGGGAGAGTACTTGGTTTGGAATTTGGACGTGATCATGTACTGATTCTGTGAAGAAAGAGATTGTCTTGCTCCCTCTGAGCCTTAGTTTTCCCATCTGCCGAATGGGAGCTGCTGCATGGGCTCACCATCTAGCAGCTTAGGGGAGTTGGAGAGAAAAAGGTTCAGAGTGCTGGTCAGAGGCAGGCTGTCACCCCATCAGATCATACACCTGTGATCTCCCCAGACAGCCAACCGTCCCCACAGAGGCTTCACCCAGAATGTCAGGATGTGGGGCAAAGCAGCCAGCCCTGTGGATGACAGGGGGTCTCATCGGACTATGGTATCCCCCAGGGCTGGCACTGTGCCCTCGACCCCACCCCCACCGGCTGAGGATGCGAGAGCAGTGGAGAGGACCAGCAAATGTACACTTCCCAGAGCAAACCTGGTGCTTCCGGAGGACAGGCTCTGCTGGCAGCAGGAGGAATAGCCCGAAAAGCTGCAACTCCAATGGAAATTGACAACAAGACTGGTTCCCGAAACAGTAAACAATTAGCGGGTGGCTGAGCCCATCTCTCGGACATGGTGGGAACTTAGAACTTGGGGTTTGAACTAGGCCACTGAGATGCTCTGCCTTCTTAGGCCTCCAATACACAAAGCTTCTGCTGCTGCTGAGTCGCTCCAGGCGTGTCCGACGCTGCGCGACCCCACAGACGTCAGCCCACCAGGCTCCGCATCCCTGGGATTCTCCAGGCAAGAACACTGGAGTGGGTTGCCATTTCCTTCTCCAATGCATGAAAGTCAAAAGTTAAAGTGAAGTCGCTCAGTCGTGTCCAACTCTTCTCGACCCTATGGACTGCAGCCCACCAGGCTCCTCTGTCCATGGGATTTTCCAGGCAAGAGTACTGGAGTGGGGTGCCATCGCCTTCTCCAGAATACACAAAGCACCAAGTGCTTGAAAACAATGTCCTTTAGAACAGTCTCAGTTTTCCAACAGTGTCAGTAGCAGAAGCCCTCACATCTGGGCCAAGCTTTAGAGTTTACAGAGTCCTTATATAAACATTACCGCACTGAACTTTCACAAGGATCTTCAAACTCAATATTTAATATGCTAACACAGGCATACTGACTCTCAGTAAATTTAAATTCAGAAGCAGAATTGGGTAAATTAAAAATGTGGGAGAAGTCAATCTGCTTCTTCAGTTCAGTTCAGTCACTGAGTCCTGTCCAACTCTTTGCGACCCCATGAATTGCAGCATGCCAGGCCTCCCTGTCCATCACCAACTCCCAGAGTTCACTCAAACTCATGTGCATTGAGTCAGTGATGCCATCCAGCCATTTCATCCTCTGTCGTCCCCTTCTCCTCCTGCCCCCAATCTCTCCCAGCATCAGGGTCTTTTCCAATGAATCAACTCTTCGCATGAGGTGGCCAAAGTATAGGAGTTTCAGCCTCAGCCTCAGTCCCTCCAAAGAACACCCAGGACTGGTCTCCTTTAGGATGGACGGGTTGGATCTCCTTGCCGTCCAAGGGACTCTCTGTGATAGATATCTTATAATTGTTTTTAATCTTTTTTGACATCACTCATTAGTGTGTACACACACGCATAACTAAAAAGTTTCACAAAGCACTACTTTTCTCTGTGTGTGTGCTAGGTCACTTCAGTCATGTTCAACTCTTTGTGACCCTATGGACTGTAGCCTCTTCTGTCCATGGGATTCTCTAGGCAAGAATACTGGAGAGGGTTGCCATGCCCCCCTCCAGGGCATCTTCCTGACCCAGGGATCAAACCTGCATCTCTCCCATCTCGGGCATCGGCAGGCAGATTATTTACCACTAGTGCCACCTGGGAAGCCCTACTTTTCCCTAGTATAAACCAAAGTCTTCAATATTTTCTATTTTGGTCAATCTAATCTCATTTTTTTTTAAAGTGCTGGCTGCAGCTCTTTAAACTGATTTCATGACAACACAAGTGGGTCATAACCAGCAGTACAAGATTTTGAGTCTGTGTAACTACAACATTCTCAAAACTCTGACCCAAATATCAATATACTTCTTCTGAAATTATAAGAGCAGGAAAGAAAGTTGTTGCACATGGCAAGGGCCTCCTATTTTTCATCATCTCTTTCTACTTTCAGCCCCTGAAAAAGTAGAATAACTTGGTAGTTGGGTGGTCGCCTGGCCCCAGGGTTAGCAAGATAATATTTGAGTCTGCTGCAGACAACATCCCCTCCACCTTTAAATACCACTTCTGTTCACTACAGTGTATTCACAGGAGTTCATGTCATATCTAAAATGTTTTAAATTATGAGCCTCTTTATTGAAATAAGAGCATTTTAAACTGAATAATTATTTTTAAATGTTTTTTATTTATTTGTTTAGCTGTGTCGAGTCTTTATCGTGCATGCAAACTCAGCTGTGGCATGTGAGGCTTCGTTCCCAGACCAGATCCAACCCACGCCCCCTGCTCTGGGAGCTTGGAGTATCGGCCACTGTAGCACTAGAGAAGTCCCAAGGCCAGTAATTCTTGATAAAAGTCCTTCTCGTCAGCAAGAACCAAAGAAATGCCCGTTCTAATGACCCTTTGTTCATGGATAACCTGTTTCCATGATGATATGAACTTTGCTTGGAAATTGCCGTGTAATGAACAAACTGGAAGCTGTTTCCTCCCAGAAAGTGTCAGGGCCTTTGGTGCACGTGCTGATGTTGGAGGCCGGTGCCGCCCAGTAAGTGATGGGTTCAGCGCATGCGCTGATGTTCTGCTTCATTGCAAGCCCGTCCCTGTGAGCACTGCCTGGACCAGATGGTCATTTGATGCATCTGCCCTTTGATCTCCCTCGTCCCCTTCTTTCTCCTTCTCTCTCTTTTTCCACCTTCTTTCTCTTTCTTTCTTTCCTTCTCTCTTTCTCACTCTTTTTTAAAATCATTACAGATTCACAGGTGATTACAAAATTGTTAGAAAGGTCTCAGGTAGAACTCACCTCATTCCCTCCAATGGATACACACTCTACAACTATAGTACAGTATTAAAACCGGAATTCCGACAAGGTTGTGAGCCATAGAGTTTATGTATACGTGTATAATCACTTTATGTGCACTCTTTTCTGTGTGTGTGTGTGTCTGTGTGTCTCTGTGTCTCTGTGTCTCTGTGTGTGTGCCTGTATGTCTGTGTGTGTGTGTGTGTGTGTGTGTAGGGTTCAAAACCACTGTATCCATGCAATTTCCCGTAACTAACCATCACCACTGTCAGGAAGCCAGTCTGTTCTAGGTTTCCACTGCTTCCCTCCTATAACCACAAATTCTGGTCTCTCTAATACCTAGAAAGCCCTATTCCTCCCACCATCTCTATAATTTTCTTATTTCAAGAATGTTATACAAAGGGAATCCTGTGCAACCTCACATGTAATCCAGATAGGCTTTCTTCCCTCGGCGTCCCCTTGCGACCCACCCCATTAATGTGTCTATCAGCACTGTCCTCTTCTTTATTGCTGAGCAGTATTCCGTGTACATATTTTGTCTGACCGTCCAGCTATTGAAGGACAACAGAGCTATTTCTAGTTTTGTGCGGTTACAAGTAAATCCGCTACACATGTTTGTGTGCAGTTCTTCATCTCTCTGGCCAGGAGTCCAGTTGCTGAATTGTGTGATAATTGCATGTTTACTTCTTAAGACACTGCCAGACTGACTTCCAGAATGGCTGTACCATTTTCGGTTCCTACTTGCGATGTATGAGTGATTTGTTTTTCATCATCCATGCCAGCATTTGATATCATCACTGTGTTTTTTTTTTTGACATTTGGATAGGTATGTCATGATGTCTTACTGCAGTTTTAATTTGCTTTTCGCTAACAGCTAATAATGGCATCCCTAGTGACTGAGTGGTTAAGAACCCACCTACCAATGCAGGAGATGTGGGTTCTATCCTTGGGTTGAGAAGATCCTCTGGAGGAGAAAATGGCAACCCACTCCAGTATTATTGCCTAGGAAATCTCATGGACAGAGAAGCCTGGCAGGCTATAGTCTGTGGGGTCACAAAAGATTCAAACATAGCTTGGTTACTAAAGTCCATCAAATGATTGATCTTGTTTATGCATTGAGATAACCTCAGTCAATGAACATGAGTTTGAGAAAACGCCGGGAGATAGTGAAGGACAGGGAAGCCGAGTGTGCTGCAGTCCTTGGGGTTGCAAAGAGTCAGACATGACTTAGCAACTGAACAACATTTTCAATAAAAATCCTTCTTCTCAGCAAGAACCTTCTCCTCATTAGAACCTGTTCTAATGAGGTTCTAACAACCTCAATCACCCCTCCTAACCTCCCCCAAGAACATTGAGTCCATGTTGGATCCTCTGGTTATGGGATGAAGAAAGCAGACATTCCTAACATCTCCTTCGAGACAGAGAAACAGGTCCCTCTCTGAGCCAGGCTCTCAGATGGGGCCAGAGAGAGGAGTAAGGAGGCTACTGAGGTGACTTGGCAAAGTGGGAGTGTTCTTAGCCGGGCCTCCAGCGAGCAGAGGGAGCTGAGAGTGAACGAGCAGCAAATTCAGACACAAATGTGACAGCCGCAGCACGATCGCTGGGTCCCACACAATCACAAGAGCTGAACCTTCCCTGTTTCCCTTTCTGCATCTTTGCATCTCGGAATCCCTCCCTGTCTCTCGCTCAGCCTCCCCTGATGTCCCTGTCACACTCTTGTCTTCTCCTCCTGGTAAATGGCAAACATTTACAACCCAACTAGAACACCACCAGGATAAACCCCGTGTTTGCTCTTTGGACGGTATTCAATAAATTAGAGTGAGCTGGAAATGTCAGTGGCTTGGGAACTGTAAGCGCTTTGCCTGGAGGTCTTTAAGCAAAGACCCACAGCTGGTGCGGTGGTGAGGTAAACCCCGAGGATAAGCCCCTTTAACGGGGGTGAGAAGGTTTGCCACAGCCGTCACAGCAGTAACTTAGCACCGGACACCATCTGTGGTGATGAGGCTGGACTTCTCTGATCGTCTAGAACTGTTTCTTCAATGGCTCTGTCTTCTGAATTCTGGAAAAGTAGATAGGTTCAACAAAAGCCTGCCTAAGGGTTGAACCAGCAAAACTGCCATGCTCATCCCTGGGGACCAAACATGGCCCATTAAATCCACTTCGTTTGTGGTTTCAGTGACCTGAACCAGCAGGGGAGACTCTGGTGGAAAACATGAGGGTAAGAAACAGCGTACCTACCAACTCCCTTCATTGAAATGCCATGACTGCTCCATGTAGGCTGGCCGGCTGGCCGGCTAAGTCACTTCAGTCATGTCCAACTCTGTGCGACCCCATAGATGGCAGCCCACCAGGCTCCCCCGTGTAGAGGGGGACGCTTAACCGCCTCTCGCGTGACTGGCTCAGCATTGTTCTTGGGGTCACTGACTGTGCCTGTTCTCCAAAACCTAAACCCAGAAGTGGACACTGGAAACTTGGTTTTCACTTATTACATTCAGAGGCAGGATTCCTACTCTCCATCTGGCTTAGGAAATGTTTTCATGCTCTTTAGGAAAGAGGCAAGATTTCTGATGGTCAGGATTCCTTGAGCGTCACCAGATAGCACCTTGAAGGACACCTGCCTGGGAAGGTGTCCACTCCAAGACACACAGTATTTCTAGAAAGTCAACAACCCAGGAAAATCATAGCTTAACCCTTGCAATTCAGTTCAGTTTTGGGGTATATCATTCACTTTCAAAGACTTGTTTTTGAGTGGTTCTTCTATGGCCCCACATAGATCCTCTGTTAACAAATTTTTAAATAAATATGACAATAGCCGATTGGCAGGCAAAGAAAAAAGAAACTAATTTACTATTAACAAAACTATGGCAACAAAGCAACACACGTTGTTTGGTTTCCTCTCTTTCTGCCCATCACCCACATGTCCCAGACGTGCCCAGAAGCTTCTTTTCAGCTTGGTTGTATGGACCCCCATTCAGATTACAAAGGGGGTTGTGAAGAACTGTCACCTGGTCCTCGGGTTCTGAACTCAGAAATTAGTCTCATCCATTCAAGCTACATTCACCCTCTTGAATTATTTCACTTTTCACCAAAGTGGGCTTTGAAGACAGGCTTTTTTTTTCATCCTGAATGATCCCCGCTTCGCCCTCAGCTGACAAAGTAGGGGGAGGACAGACACGCGCTGGCCCCTGTGGGGAACTCCATGGGGCCGTGTGCCCATTAGCCTGGGAGAGGGGTGAAGCATTTGCCCCTGAAGGAATGTCCAGCTTAAGGGACAATGCACCAGGAGTGTCTGTGAAAGAGCCCTCCTGGCGTGATGATGACCTTCTGGTAAAGCAGGGTAGGCAGGAAGACGTCACGTTTGTATATTCATTCAACAAACATTTATTGAGTGCCTATGTATGCTAGGTCACTTCAGTCATGTCCGACTCTTTGAGACCTGATGGACCATGGCCCATCAGGCTCCTCTGCCCATGGGATTTTTCTAGGCAAGAATGCTGGAGTGGGTTACCATTCCCTCCTCCAGAGATATTGAGTGCCTACTATGTACCATATCCTTATGTATTAGGGTTATAACACAGAACAAGACCCAGACATTCTTCACATCATGAGAGTATAGGGGCTACTGTGTATTCAGACATTAATCATATAACATCATGAGCCATTAAGTATAGTTTTGACAGGTTATGATAAACATTGGTGAAAGTTCACCAGGGCCCTTTGCTGTGTCCTGATCTGTAGCTCTAGAAGAGTTTTTACTGAGGACGTTCTCTTTCTTCTGGCTGAGCAGTCAAGTCTTGCTCAGATGTCATCAGGGTAGGCTAATTGCCGTGACTGAAAACACCACGTCTCAGCAGGTTCAAACAGTAAACATGTCCCATTTTTGTCATAGCTGTTGAGAGCTAGCAGAGTGAAGGCTGGTCCACATGGGCCTGGGGATCCAGAACCTGCCATCCTGTGGACCTGGTGGATGGGCAAGGAGGGCAAGGCTCCAGGCAGAGGCTGTGCCGTGATCCACCATCCCCACACTCATTCCATTGGCTACTAGGACACTTGCCGCCTCCTAGGAGTGACCAGAATTGGAAAGTGGAGCTAATGGTGTCTGAGGAGGACAAGAAATGGGGATTTGGTGAGCTCCCTGAGCACCCCCTATCCTTGCAATCTCTCTCTTGCAAAGTGTGTGTTACCAGAATGGCATGGTGGGTACCTGGGCTGTGTCTTTTATAGCTTGTCCATATTTTGGCTTGTCCCAGGAAACACTCATTCCTGGAACTACCTATCAGCTGTCCTCTATGCTGTGTTGTCCACAGAATCATCTGGCAATTATTTTCTAAGGAGTAGCCTTGTCGTATATTTTCTGGAGTTATAAGTGAGCTTGCATCATGTTTAATGTTTATTAAAACATTTTTTGGCCCTAGGCAAAAATATAATCAGAAAAAAAAAAAAAAACTTTAGGAATTGATACTTTCTAAACAAACAGAAAAAAACCACATGCTGTGGAGCCAAGACCCCAGCTCATGGGGCTTTTGGAGACGCAAAGGAGAAAACACAGGTGAAATAAGATGTGATATATTGTAGGTGCTCAATAAACACTACTTATATTTATTATTTCATAGGAACTTTCATAGAAAGGTGCTGAGGGAAAATATATCAACAAATCAACCTAAAGGTAATCCATAATCTGACATTTTTGAGCAGCCAGGACTAAAAGAGATGTTCTGAGTCTCAGGATAAAAATGCATCTCAGACAACTGACCATTGACCATCAATTTCCACATTTCCTGACTCTTTCCCAGGACCTGATGGGGGTGCTGGGTTCTCAGATGATAAAAGAACCTGCGCTCAATGGATTCAGCTTTTTTTGCGGGGGGGGATGCTTCTACAAGGCTTTCTCCAGGCTGGTAACCTGGCCAGTGAAAACCAGCAGTTCCAGGACAGACCTCCGTGCGGGGCTGCTCAGCTGACCCTGCACTGTGCCGACGTCTACATTCATTGTCAATATCAGTGCAGACATTGTTCCAGGCACAGGGGCACCAACTGGGATTTTCTGCTTTGTTTCTGAATCTTAAGTCTCAGTTTCTCCACCAAGGGAAGCAGGCTTATAGAGAATAAGAATGAGACTCGCATGGCTGCTGTGCGGTTGAATTTGACAATGAGAGTAGAAGTCCTTCCCTAAGTACCAGAGAGTTTACAAAGCCAAAAACCACTGATGTTACAGAAAATGTCATTTTGAGGCAAACTTTTCACTAACAACATCTTCAGTCAAAATGAACAAACAAAAACATTTCCCATAAACAAATGAACAGTTGGTTCTACTGGGTGGCAATCATATCCTGCAGTGAAGACACTTGCCAAATGGCTCAATCTCTTGCCCTTTTCTAGTCATTTCTAGAACTTTCTAACATCTAGATTCTGCTTTGGGGATTAAAATATGCATGTTCCTGTTGCTCCTGGCCACACATACCGCCTGATGGATGACTTTAATTATTAATGAATTGTTTGTGCCCACTGATGAGACATAAGATTGTTTATTTCTAAACTCCATGATTGTTTCAGTTAAAAAATCAGGGAAAGTAAATATTTGGAAATAAACTACAGAAGTACATCCATACTATAAAGCTATGTTTCAAAAGGACAGATGAAACAAAGAAGAGAAATAAGTACAAAAATAGTTAAGAACAAAGCATGCTGAATTCCAAACACCTAAGGCAAGTCTGGCTTTAATTTTCGAATCATCCAATTAATGTTTTTCTGCTCTCTACCTTGAACTTTTTATAAGCAGACCAGGATTCCAATGTCTAAGCAGGTGGTAATCCAGGGCATATTTTGCACAGCTTCTAATTTGGTAAAATGAATCACTGAAAGAGAAAGCAGGATGGCCGTCCACACACCAGCGTCCCAAATTTATTCTCCATTTGAGAATAAAAGAAAGTTTTTCCTTCACCATTTGCCCTTAAATGTTTGATTGAGGGATATTTGCTTCCATTCAAGGTACCTGGCTGACAACAAAGCCAGAAGCGGCTTATTCCACAGGCTTCTTAGGACCAATAAATTCTGCTAATACCAACGGCTATTCAGCTGTCCCTGTGGTGCTTTGGTTAGAAACACGGAGCCCTGTCTCCTGAGCACTGCCCGTCACCCAGATGGTCAGTTACCAGGACCGGAAGCTGCCACGTGGTGCCAGACCTTGGCCCCCTCCTTGCGGGGGGCGGGGGGTGGTGGTGGGGAAGGGTTGCTGCTGACCTTGAAAATTGAAGGGATGCTCCAGAGGGCTAGATGCTCACAAGCCAGAGACGCCTCGTGGTGAGTCCTTGGCGTTTCCTTCCTCTGTCATATCTGTCGTTTCCTACCCCTGTATCAGCAACACTCCTGAGTTCAGGAAGAGAGAAAAGAGAGCCTGCTTCTCAGAGGTCAGCCTTTGCCAGAGTGGTCTCCTTACAGCTCTAAAATTAAAAATTGGAAAAAAGAAAAAAAAGAGAAAGAGAAAACTGGTAACTCTGCACCCTGACTCTGTCACTCACCTGTCTTTCTGCTCACACTCCCATGGAAAGATCGGGGGCCTTGATCCTGAGAGGGCAGCCCCCCAAGCCCATCCCGAGACTGCCCGTGTGACAGCCAGCACTCTTCAGGGCAAGCTGGCAGATCTGGGCAGGGGGTGGGGAGAGGAAGCTGCCAGGCTTCTTTGCAATTCAGATGGTAATGTTCTCCTGGGCTTGTTTACCATCTGCTGGGCACACAGACATTTCTCTATTTGGCCATTAATTAATGTCCTAACTACAAGCCACAGCAAACGTGCAGCACTGGTACTTCCGAGGCGCGTGTTTACAGTCAGTGCAGCTGAGTTTCTTTCAAATTCTATGGCTTCGAGTTTGAATTTGTTAAGACACATTTTTGTCAGAAACTCATATAGTAGCTTGGAGGTTAGTCAAATGGATAATATATGAATGTGTACCTTATTTTTAATGATTTCCCTGAACACTATCCTTGATCCAAACTGTCTTTATCCCTTTGACAATCTGGAGATTAGTTATCAGAACATAAAGAGAAGTGCTCTTACATTTCCCCAGGTAATGGTAACACCTGCCTTTTCAAGTCAGGTACTGAATCACCATCAAGATTCCAAACCCTTGAAAACCTGGCTGCTCACGACCTGGAGTTTGGGTTGATCGATGCTGTTTAAACTTGTCAACTTCTCAAGATATCTCGTGTTTCAGCCTCCTTCTGTTTGAAGTGGAATTGGGGTAAGCGACCCCTAAAACTCCTTCTAGTTAGAGACCAGATTTGAAGTCATGGTCCATGGGGCTCGTGTTGACAACGTAACCTGAGGAGTAGGTTGTGGACTGAATGTTTGTGTCCCCTCAGGATTTAGGTCTTGAAACCCTACCCTGCAATGTGATGGATCAGGAGGTGCAGCCATGGAGAAGTCACAGGATTAGACGAGGTCTTCAAGGGGGACTCCTCACGAATGGGCTTAGTGTCCTTTTAGAGACATGAGAGATCTTTCCCTCCTTCCCTCTCTCTCTCCCTCTGTTTCTCTCTCTCCCCATTTCTCATACGAGAACACAGCCAAGAGGCCATCATCTGCCAGCCAGGAGGAAGACTTTCATCAGAACCCCACCACAGTGGCACCCCGATCTTGAACTTCCAACCTTCAGAACTGGGAGGAATAAACTTCTGTTTTTTTATAACCACCTCATCTGTGGCACTTCGTTATAGCGCCTTGAACAGACTAAGGAAGGATAAAAGCAAAGACACCATGAGGCTTGGCCTTGGTCTGGCCAGAGAGGAAGCGGCCAAGAGAGGGTGTTCCCGGCTTAGGCACCCCTCTTTGTGGGGTTGACCTGCCAACTAATGAGCATAATCAAGCCATCCGCCCACAGCATGACTACAGAATGAGCCCTTGACTTCTGGGTCCATGTGGGTCATTTCCAGGAAACATGGAGAAGAACCTTTTGGACAATTGCACAGAAGTACCCAGGCCTGCTTGCTTCATTAAACTCACCTTAGAAAACCAGGTCTCTGTGTGTGTGGGGGGGGTGGGGGTGGGGGTGGGTGTTATGTAGCATTGGCCCCAAATGAAGCAACTCCTTCACAAAGCATTTGGTGTGATTCAGGAGGTAAAGCCTTCCTGCCCTCATTTCTTAGACCCAGCAAAGTTGGACAAATGGGCTAATTTGGTGCACGTGGATTCAATATTTCACATCCCGTAGAAGAACAGGCTCATGTATCCTAGCAAACAGGCCTCAGATCAGAAGGAACCACCCAACCTAGAAGTTGGATGAGAAAATATGAGAAGGGGTAAAATGCGATTTTTTAAAAATTATTTTTTTAAATTAAAATATAGCTGATATTCAACATTATATGAAAAGTGAGTTTTAACGTCCTTGCAGCCCTGGGACTGGATGACCCAATGTCCTATTGCCTTGGGAGTATGGCCTGGCTTTCCCAGGCCCCCTGGCTCTGGGCTTCCAGACATGTTTCCAAGGAGGACTGGGCTGCCATTGTCTCTGATGCCACGGTGAGCGTGGGCAGGGGCTCTGTGGCACCCCCACAAGGGGTGTCTTCACCAGGCGGAGCAGGGGGAGGCCCCAGCAGAAGTCCCAAAGCAGAGGCCCAGTCGTGACAGGACCCCTCCCACTGAGAAGCCCGACTCCCCAGGGTCCCTTCACAGATGATACCTGCAGACTTCAAGGTAAATACCCTGGTGAGTAGAGAGGACGCAGGCCGGCCTTCCCCCTGGGGTGACCGTGAGCCCGAGGCCTGGCAGGTTCGATCCCAGTGCAGATGGCAAGGCCAGTGGCGAACCCGGGCGTGGGGAGGGGGTGGTGAGGCCTAGGGGAGACAGGATGTCACTTTAGTAAGCAGGGAAGAGTGGTAGTCGCTCAGTCGTGCCCAACTCTCTGCGACCACGTGGACTGTAACCTACCAGGCTCCTCTGTCCATGGAATTCTCCAAGCAAGAATACTGGAGGGGGTTGCCATTTCCTTCTCCAAGTAAGCAGGGAGGCCAGTAGATAAAAAGTCCATATCCTTTTATATGGCTTCCTTCATGGCTTTTAATCACTGCATGGACCACTTTGTGTCCATCTTTTACCTTAGATTATTGACCGAAGTCAAAAGGGACACCAAAGTCTCCCTCTGGGAGAACATCCCCCTCCCCTGTCTCTGGCCCCAGCTGTCCCTAAGTTTTCACGGAGCCTCAGGACAAGAGGGAAGGACAAGCCCAGCCCCCACATGTCTCCCTGGGGACATCTGGAAGATTCTCACTACCTGTTACGACTTCAGGATGGAGTGACACTCCCCAAGCTGCTCGACAACATCCCTCTAAACTGTTCTGAGCAGAAACGCCTGTCTTCACCCTTCTGGGAAATTCTGTGCTCTAGGCAGCGCTTTCTACTGGGTGTCACCCTCGTGTGTGTGCACCCTGCCCCCCAACTGCCTCCAAGCTGGCAGTCGGGGAAACACGAACTCGTCTATTGTCACCGACTCTGCTAATTAAAACCGACACGCACACAGGCAAACAACAGTCCCCACTCCCAGCCCCTTGCAAACTCTAACGAGAAGCCAATACTTCAAAATATTTCCTTCTGGACAGCCTTTGACCTCCATGTAGGCAAACCTTGGGGAGAAATTCCTATCCATAATGGCTTAAATCTATCAAAACACCTCCTTGATTGATAAACATGCTGGGTTTATATTATGATTACTGCATGCAATTTTCTGTCACTGTTAATTTATTTGAAAGTCTTAACCTGGGAGGGTATGACACCGGCAGTATTTTATAATGAGAACTGTAGAAATAAATCACCGCCTCCAAATAGTACAAAGAACGCACGGCCCAATCATTCAGTACACAGGTGCCGGGGTGGGACAGGCTACAGGCTCTACACGCAAGCACACAGCCACGCGTGTCAGCAGCACAAACGCCCTTGTATCGAGCCGTGAGGATAATCCGGGCCCCTGTAGGTCTTTCATCCGATGATGTCCAAGCGCTTTGAACAGGAATGCTAACTCTCTCTGCACCCAGGGGCGGGGGCGGGGGGGAATCTAGGCACAGCGAGGCTCTACTATCAGGCTCCAAGCCCAGCCTAACCTCGGTTTAGCTGGCACCTGAACTTGGATCCGAAACCCCAGAAGAGACACTCCCTTCCTTCTCCTTCATGCAGACAGAGGCCGGTGCAGGTGAGCAGCTTGGAGAAAATCATCAGGACATCGAGATGCACGGGTGGCCGGCGAGTCCCAGGCCATCTGCCCCACCCCAGCCTGTGGCACCTGGGAGCGGGCATCCAGACGGGGCGGGAGATGCGGGCACACCCAGTGGCCGTGGACCGCCCGACTCTAGGAGGCTGCTCTTCAGTTGAGGGCCATCCAGGCAATCCTGAAACATTCCCAAATGAACTTTGCATAGAGACGTTTTCATTCGCTGCCTCCCTCCTCATGCATATTAACAAATGGTATGCGCGGCCTCATTTAATTCACTGATTTTACATTCGGATCACTTTCTCTTTTACAGCTATTTTTACCGGGCTTCATTAATCTTTGTTGAATACAATGGCATACATCTTTAATGCGGCCGCTGTCAAGACGTATTTCAGCAAGAGCTGCAAACTGAATGACAGCGAGCAATATTAATAAATTTAACATAGACTATATCAATTTTTAACCGAAGGAATGTGGAAAGCTAAATGTATTATTTTTCATTTAAATCATAGGGTTTATCACCAGTTAAGTAGCAGCGATTTCGAGGAAACTTGTGACGTGCCATACAAATAGATTTACATCTCATTAATAAGTAAATTAGGCAAATGCCTTTCAAGTTCAGACAAGTACATAAGTGTAATCTCCATATTAAAGGAGTAGTCTTTGATAAACCACCAAGGAATTGTGGCAGCCAGGATGTGACATGTTGCCAGGGCTGGGGCCTTGTGCACAGGCCCACCTTAATTACACTCCTTCATTACTAAAGACCGAAGTGTCTCTCCAGTTAAGATTCTATAAATGAACAGCATGCCGGCACCTCCCAATTCATTTTTGCAGGAGCCATGAAAAGGTGGTAACAGTTATGAACAAAAACAAATTATCACCTTTTCTTTCTCTTGCTCGACCCCACCGTCGCACTAAGATAGTGAGACAATTCACCTTAAATCGATGAAAGAAACGATCCGTGGAAGAGGCTATTTTGTTGAAGAAAAGAGAAAGGGTAATAGAACCAAAAAAAAAAAAACCAACTCTGATTTTTAAAAAATTTCTCTTCATAAATCCCAACAGAGATAATTTGCTGTAAAATGTAAACCCAGTGAGAACTTGTCTGTCTGTGTTAAATAAAAAGTTACGGTTGGCAGGAGGCATGTTTTTGCAGTAGCTTTAGCGATTATAGGAAATTACATGCAAAGCCAGAGTTCTGATCCTAAGTTAATTTCTAATTGGAAAAAACTTATTAATTAGCTATGTCGCTCTAATTAAGAATTAGAAGAGTGTGCATTAGGAAGGCAGTCAGTAGCCAACTGACAGGAGTTGTTGAAAGCCCAGAAGAGACAGCTGCTCAGCCTTGCCCATCAGCGCAGGGCCTCTTCCGGGAGCCCTGCATGCACAATCGCCCCGCCCGTCCCCGTAGCCTGATGCACGCGGAAGACGCAGAATCTAAAGCCTCCTTGGGTTGGCCGCCACAGGGCAAGTTTGGACCTGGGCTCCTCCTGCCACCCTGTCCATCTGCACGTGGGACCCGAAGCTTCTAGAAACACAGACACCTCTGAGCTCACAGCCCGCCCCACTGCCTCTACCTGGCCTGATCTGATCTTCCATCGCCTTTTTTTTTTTTTTTTAAGCACTCTTCTTATTGTTTTTTTTTCTTTATCCACTGACAAATACAAAAAAAGGATTAAATATTCAAGTACTTACAAAAGTCAGAAGTTTTCTACAAACGCGCACTGAATGAAAACCAAATTTTAGAACCTTTAATTCCAGGGCCTTTCCACATGGGCTGCTGCTTCTTCTAGTGGATTTCGTGTCTTCTGTTGCAAACACAGAGCTGTGAAATGACTCCTATTCTGTTGGGTTATTAAGACAGGGAATGAGGTTACAGCACAAACAACAAGATGAAAAGCTACTGTCTAAGTTAATTGTTCACAGCAAAAAAAAAAAAGATTAATTTTTTTTTTAACCCAACCTCAACCTTTCTGGTCTGTAAGGGTCGTTTTCCCGGCACAGGTTTGCTCTCAATTAGAGCAGAACAAAAGCTCAAGTGGGCATTGGAGAGAAGTCAGTTTTCCTATTTGAATACCAAAAAAGCTGTCCCCCACATAACGATGCTTACAAGAAATCTCTGCTTGAGCACATTTCTACCATTCTATTCCATTTGCTGGCAAAACACAAGATTCCTGATGCACTCGTTTTACGAGATTAATGATCTTTTGTTGTCCGCCATAAGCCTATTATTCATTTTAAATTAGAGGCAAAGTAGTGTGTTTAAAAGTAATTCAAATGGGAAGTAGTCTTTCTTTAAAATAGGGGCTTTAATCCCCTTTCACAATCATTAGCCTGTACTTAGTTAAAAGAACCAGGTTGTACTGGATAAGGAGCAACTTGCTGGCTATTTTGGGTGTTACCTCTAATGAAACTCTAGGGGCAAAGACTCTCCCCCCTCCGCTTCTGACATACCTCTGTTAACTCTAGGTTTTCCTTTTTAAAATTTATGTATTTTTGATTGGAGGATAATTGGTTTACAATGTTGTATTGGTTTCTGTCATACATCAACATGAGCCAGCCATAGGTATACATATGCTCCTTCCCTCTTGAACCTCCCTCTCACCTCCTACCCTATTCCATGCTGTAGATTGTCACCGAGTACCTGATTGAGCTCCGTGTATCATACAGCAAATTCCCACTAACTGTCTATTTTACATATGGGACAATAAAATTTGAGGCTGGGCATTCAAAATAGTCTGGGGCTTGTTTTCTAGGGTTTGCTATAAGTCTAGGTAAAGATGACCCAATATTAGAAGGAGTTGAAACTCTCAAAGGCAGACCTGTTTCACCTTTCAGCCTGAAGATTGCTGAGTTTATCTTGAAAAGATTACAATCTCTAGAATGTAGTTTTTCTGATTCATACCCAAACGAGGAGGGTCCTGGGAAACCCACTGAAGTAGGTGGTCATGCATGCCAGCATTGGGGTCAGGAAAAGCACCCTCACCAGGGACTGGGCACTTTGTCTGCTGTCACAAGGCAAGGGATTGGTGGTGGTCTTCTCTGCCGCTCACCCCAGCACCCTAGACCCTGCCTGTGGCAGCCCAGAATCCTTCCCCAGTCTGCTTGGAGAACATGCCATCACTCTAGAAGGTGAGGTTCCATATGTCAAGCCCTCAGTCCCACTAGTCTCAAACTCTTGCTGGTTGGACTCTGCTCTCAGAACAGCAAAGCCAGCACAGACGTGTCTGTTTCTACATCCCCAGGAGATAGTATGAGGCTCAGCACACAGTAGGTGTTTTGTATATCAGTGAAGGGAGAACAGAGGTGATGGAGCAGCTGGCACAGAACTTGAACTCAGTACCTACCCAGCCCCTCAGAGGCACTTGTTTCCTCTCCATCCACCATCGGTGGAGTGGGGGTGCTCCTGCTCCCCTTAACTGCAGTTTGAAGGGGGACCTCCAACACATCTTGGTGGAGGAGCTTCTTTTGGACAGAAGATGGCTCTTAGCTCTGATGACTCTGAGGAAGGAGCTGTCCCTTGGTGTTTCCCCAGGATCTGAACTATGAGCAGAGGATGCACCTGGAGGTCCTCAGGCCTCCACAGCCTGCCAAGGTCCCCCACCCTGTGAGTCCCACATCCTGGGAAAGCAGGCTGGCAGAGGCTGGTGCTGAAAAGGGAAAGCAGACAGATGATGGAGGGCAAGCTGTCTCATTGGATGGATGTGTTCTGGGAGATGACAGCTCGCCAAATCCTGTTCATTTTCCACCACAACCGTTTTCTTAGAAGCTTTAGGACAAGCTAACCCAATGCTATCTAACCATCATCTAACCTCAGCATCATCTACTTATGATCTAGCATGATCTAACCTCAACATCATCGACTCAACAGACATGAACTTGAGCAAACTCTGGGAGACAGTGAAGGACAGGGAAGCCTGGCATGCTGCAGTCCATGGGGTCACAGAGTCATACACAACTTAGTAACTGAACAACAACCCAATGTAGTAAGTTCAGAAGAGAAAAAGAAATACTAAGATAGAAGAAACATACTACTCATCATTTACAAAATCGAATGACTGCTTGCTTGAAAATTTTAAGAATTTAAGAGATTTACTATAAATATTAGAAATGATAAGATTTCAGAAAATCCCATGGATGGAGGAGCCTGGTGGGCTGCAGTCCATGGGGTCGCTAAGAGTCGGACACGACTGAGCAACTTCACTTTCATTTTTCACTTTCATGCATTAGAGAAGGAAATGGCAATCCGCTCCAGTGTTCTTGCCTGGAGAATCCCAGGGATGGGGGAGCCTGGGCTGCTGTCTATGGGGTCTCACAGAGTCGGACACGACTGAAGTGACTTAGCAGCAGCAGTAGCAGCATAATTAAAAAAAAAAAAATCACTTGTCTTCTTGTATACCAAAGCTAACCTTTTAAAAAATCAAAAGGATTTAAGAATCCACTGACAATAGCAAAGCCACTCTATAAACTTCCCAGAAATAGTTACCAAGAAATACACAGGAAAAGTATGTGAGGAAAACTATAAAAATCTAATGAGACGTAAAAGAAGATTTGAATAAATACAGACATGCACCAGGTTTCCAAAAAGACTCAATATTATAAAGATGACAATACTCTCTAAATTATTTTTTAATGCCAAGCCGAATACCAATAACATTCCAACAGGACTCCTTCTGAGGGTTAGCTTTTAGAAATGGATAGAATGATATCTAAGCTTAATATAAAAGGTAAACATGCACAATTTTTGAAGCAACAATGTAAGTCACTAGGAGGAACTGATAGTACATAAATCAGACAAGCTGTAGAATTAACCCAGTGTAGTAATGATGCAAATAAGGTCAAAAAAGCAGGAGAAAGAATCTCACCACCCCAACCCAGAAGCACCCAAGTAAGCATGGCAATTAAGTGTGAGCTTTGTGGGCATTTTAAATCCATGTGAAAATACATTGCTTATAGATGGTGATGGGACCCCCGAGTAGGCATTTGTTGGCTGGGGTATACCAGCAACACTGGGATGCTGACGCATATGTTCAGGCCTGTCTTTCGCAAGGTCAATGAAGAACTGCCTTATATCTCATCAGCGTTCTATTATTAGAAAGTTTTTCACACTCGGGTTATCACTTTGTTGACCCTAAAAATCTGTGCTTGTATCTACGTGTTTGAAAATGTTCAAGCAGGTGGCAGTAAAGAGTCTTAGTTGGAGACGAGCTGGTATATGACAACAGTTCTCCAGCACAGGAAGGTCAGGTGTCACCTCTGACATGACCGAGATGTGTGTCATTCTGCGCGGGACCCAGGAAGGAAGCACAGGCTCAGCTACTGAGAGAGTCTTTTTAAAGTCTTTGTTGAATTTGTTACAATATTGCTTCTGGTCTATGTTTTGGTTTTTTTTGGCCAGTGAGGCATGTGGGATCTTAGTTGCCTCACCAGGAATAGAACCCAGATCCCCTGCATTGGAAAGCAAAGACTCAGCGCCTGGACTGCCAGAGAAGTCCCCTGAGTAATCTCATTCATCTGTTAATAGAAACTGAGTACAGCTGCAGCATCTGCACAAAGAGGGCTGGGTCTACTAGGATGCTCGTACTTGGATGTCATTTTTAAAAGGTGTTGAAATAAGCAAATAAAATCAAACCAAAACAAACGACAACGACACAACAAGAGAATTGTTATCATTAACGTCCTGCCTAGGAATTTAAGCATTTCATGCTGTAGTTTATATACTTCCCTGATTGTTTAATTTATCAGAATAATATTACTGGATTTCCAATTTAAACTCTAAGTGCTCCAAGTATGTTATGAATCACTATGTAATTAGCAATATTCATTTTCTATAAATAATTTATTTTGTAAAAACTTTAATTTGTGCTGTTATTATTATTGAGAAATAATAGTATTTTAAATTATTATTTTTCTTTTTTTCTTATTTGCACGAGGGCACCCTCTGGGCTGAAAGCATCCTATTCTTCATAAAATATTCCAAATGTAAGTGCCCATGTATTATAGCTTTGACAAAAAATAAACCCCATCTGAAGGAAAAGAAATATGTAAATGACCTTAAGAAGGATAAGGGTTACTTCTAATCTTAAACCAGAGGGTGAAATCACAAGGAAGAGAGCTAGAGAGATTTAGCTAGGAAAAATTTATATTAGCAAACAAATAAAAATTAAAGTAAATCAAACAAACAGAAAGCAAAAATCTCTAAGGAAAATGCAGACATATGGCAGACTAGGAAAGGCATATCAGAAAGGTATGCAGTCTCAGAAGCACAAGGAGAGAGCCAGTGACCTTACTTCATAAAATCTTTCAGACTGATTCAAAAGGTTAACTGGTCAAAGGAAAGGAGCAAATGAAAAGATGTTAAGAATCACTGGTAATCAGAAAATGAAAAGTAACCTGAGATACCACTTTTTTCTATTAGGATGAAAAAACAATAGAGATATTCAAAAATTAAATATGCAAAACCAAAAATATTTAAACATAAATCAATGCATTTGATTTATACAATGTCAAACACACTATGAGGAGGTGGAATTCTCAGCATTTAGGGAGAACAACATTTGTTCCCACGTGGGGAAGGAAATCAGTGCCGTGTAGTACAGACTTGATTGCTATTCACGCTCTTTCATTTTATTTCAGTGATCAACATAAGGAAATTAATGGAAGATAAGAAAGATTTTTGGAGTAGGAAATGGCAATCCACTCCAGTATTCTTGCCTGGAAAATTCCATGGACAGAGAAGCCTGGCAGACTACAGCCCAGAGGGTCGCAAAGACTCACACATGAGCAACTGAGCGTGTAAGAAAGTTTTTTTCTGAGTTACTTATAAAAGGAAAAAATATTTTAAACAACTGAACCTCCATATAGTGGAGAACTGCTTAGGCAAATTATAAAGCATCCATAAAATAAAATATGATGTAGTCATTACAGTGACTATGTAGATTTATAGTTAATATAATATAATCCCATGTTGCATTGTTATGAATTTGTATATACACACACACACACACACTGAAATTATACACAACTCCAAATTAGCAATGGGTCTCTATATGACTCTAAATAATAATGAACAAACAAGCAAAAATTCTTATCAGAAAAATCATAAGGCTGTCTTTGAAGAGAACATTGGTGCTCAGATTTAAATAATTTATCATTCTGAACAAATGATAAGTAGTGGCACTCAAGAGCCCAGTTAGGGGACTGGACCACAGATCTGAATAAAGACGCTAAGATGTCACCTGCATTCAAGATGTGGATGTCTGGTCTCCACGTGGGACCTTGCCTGGCCTAGGGTTGAGTACAACAGCCATTCAGGGCAGGGTGATGGGGGTGTGCTGAGGGACTAAAGAGGAGATTAGGGAGCAGGCAGCACATGGAGGTGCTCTCTGGGTATCTCCTTCCAGCTGCACTCCTTGTTAATTCTGGGGGTCTCCAGATCCTGCTTGGGTCCCCCCTTTCCTCCACACCGCCACTGTCTTGAGATCACAAGGCCAAACCCCCTCCCTTTGCTCTGCTGCTGACTGGCTTGTGAGCAGACACGGGACAAAGCTGCCGAGAAACGGGAACCTGGAGATGGATGCCAAGAAGCAGGGAGCCAGTACCCCCAGGGAAGTCTCAGATCTGCGAGGCTGAGCTCGTTTTGGAAGCAGACCTCTGGACGCAGCCTAGTGTGCTGAATCTGGCTCTGAGAGTCTCAGGCTGGCCAGTCTGTCTCCCTCTAAAATTCCTGGGTGCTGCATGTCCAGGGGGGATCTGACGCTCACGTTGCTGCTCCTTAATGAGCAGGTGGTCCTGTCACTAAAGGAATGTCACAAGGAGCCCAACGTGCAGGACGATGAGAGCAGATCCCAGGCACCGGGTCTCCGCCTGACCCCACACTGCCGCCCCTACCCATAGGTGCTCTGTTTGGTAGCCATTCAAAACTGTAAATGCCTGGAAACAATTGCCCGTAAAGGCTGAGGAAACAGAAAACAGATATCATTCTTTTCTTTCTTCAATTTTGTATTATTTAATGAATTGTGGTATAACATTTTTTGTAAGAAAAAAATTAAGAGAAGCTAAATACAATGAAGATTGCAGGTTGTGGGATAACCCAGAAAGCATGTAGTGAGAAAAGCAGAATTAAAACATGTTTTGTAGCCTGACTGCAACCACTTACACATGGCTATGCCATTTCCAGCTTGTGGGAGGCTTTCAATAGATAAGGCAAATAAAGTATACTTAATGAATGGGTGAATAAATGACCAGAGAATGTTCAGAAAAGGCCACAAGGAAATATGAAAAAGAATTTTGAAGAAGAGAGTCAATATGGGTAACTTTTAAGATTTCACTACTTTACTTTCCAAAATTTCTTAATAATAAATGAATACACTTAATAAACTTAATTTTGATAAATAAATTTTAAAAATTTAGTTAATGTCTAAAATTTTTTAAAAATATAATCTAATTCCAAACCAAACTTCGAGTCTAAAGAGTATAGAGCCTAGGTTCTTTAGAGGTTATATAGGACTGAAACAAAGATTTAAACAACAACAATGAGGAATAATTCGAGAAATCTAGAATGTAACCTAGTCCTCAAGAAAACTCTTGTTTTCTTCAAAAGGACATTATCATAGAGAAAAGAAAAGGTGGACTTTTCCATACTAAAAGAAACTCAAGTGACACAGCAACAATAAAAAACAAATGTAGCTCTAAATTGTATCTTATCAAAGACATTCTTGGGATAATTAGGAAAATTAGGCTTTGGTCTGGATATTAGAAAATATTATGAAATGATTTGTAATTTTTTCCAGTATCGTAATGCAGTGTGGCCATGTAGAAGAATACATCTTCTGATTCTTAGGACATGTAAGGTGAAGTATTTATAATTTGAGTATCATGGAATTTCAGCTTTCATATAGTTGGAAAATTTTCAAATATAGAAAGAATACGTGTATAACAACATACAGAGGGAGAGAACAAATATGGCAAAATGTGGACAATTGTTTGTAGATGGAAGGCACACAGGTGTTTCACAATATTTTTGTCAACAATTCTGTTTCAGAATATTTATAACAAATTGAGGAACAATTTAAAGGTAGATAAATGTATGTATGCATATAAATGTGTATGTGTGTTTGTGTTTGTATATATGTATGTATGTATGTGTCATACTTATACACACGCATACATACATATGTAGTTACACGTGTACACAGTCACCGCAGTGTCCAGACGAGAGCAAGAAGGATGCAGGAAGCAGAGTTGAAGTCCCCAGAATGGCCCCATTTCCACATTGCTTGGGACCAGTGGGGTCTGTCCTCCCAGCCTGCCCTCTTAAGGGCCTGTCCCTGCTGAGTTCAGAGCCCTCAGCCTGGCCCAGGGTCTCTGGAGAGGAGGAACAAGAGGTGGCTGGTACCCCTCCACTCAGGGACGATCTGCAGACACCAGGAAGGTGTGTACAGGTTCTCAGGCATTTACGGACAGCGCAGTGCAGGAAAAGACCCACATGGATCTGTATCCTACAAGAGAAACCATGTGCATGTTGCGGTGGAGGTGTGGAAGACTCTCAGGGGAGCTCCAGAAGAGGAACTGGGCTGAGAGACCCTGAGACACAGGGGAACCCCCGGGGAGGTGGTCCCGTGGAAAAACAGTCATCTCAGGAGCGAATGGTAAGAAAAGATGCCTCAGTTGTGGGGTAGAAGAGGTGGATAGCCATGCCCAATGATCAGAGAACAATCAATACCATTTAGTTCTCTAATACAGGGTTTTTTTTAAAGATATAATTCATATATCATAAAATCCACACTTTCACAGCATAAAATTCAATGGTTTGTATATATTCACAAGTTTATGCAGCCAACACTTCTAATTCCAGAATATTTTCACCACTCTCTCAGCAACTCTGCACCCTTATCAGGCAGTCACTATTTTATCCTCCACCAACAACCACTAACCTACTTTCTACCTTCAAGGCTGTGCCTACTCTGGACACTTCAAATAAATGGACTCACACAGCACGTGGTCTTTTGTCTCTGGTCTCCTCACTTGGCGTGTTCTCAAGGCTCAGCCATGTTGTAGCAGGCATCAGCACTCCATCCCTTTACGTGGCTGAACAAGTTGCATTCGGTTTATCCACTGGGCTGTTGGTGAACCTTGTGCTGTTTCTGCTTTTCGGCTATTAAGAATAATGCTGCTATGAACATTTTATAAACTGCGTGCGTGTGTATACACACAGTTCTCCTAGTTAAACGCCTCAGAACAGGATTTCTGAGTCCAATGAGGGACTTCCAGGTTTCTCCAGAGTAGCTGTTACCATTTTACATTCCTACCAGCAAAGTACAAGTGTTCTAGTTCTCTGCACTCCGACCAACACTTGTTCAGTTTTTGCTCTTTTTAGATTTTTGTTTTTACATTTTTGGCTGTGCTACACGGCATATGGGATCCCAGTGACCTGACCAGGGACTGACCCCATGCCCCCTGTTTTCAAAGTGCGGGGTCCTAACCACTGGACCGCCAGGGAAGTCTTGTTTTTTTTTTTCCCCTCTTTTTTATTTTAACCATCCTAGTTGCTATGAAGTAGTTTTGATTTGCATTTCCTTAATGACTAATGATGTCGAGCATCTGTTTATGTTCTGTTTGGCCATTTTTATATATTCTTTAGAGAAATATCTATTCAAATCCTTTGCCTAATTTAAAATTGGGCTATTTGCATTTTGATTGTTGGGTTGTAAAATTCTTTTTATATTCTGGATACTACACCCTTATAATAATTTGCCAGTGTTTTCTCCCATTCCATGTGCTATCATTTCAAATTTTTGATAGTGTCCTTTGAAGCCTAAAAGTTTTTCGTTTCAATAAAGTCAAAGTTATGTACTTTTTCTTTGTTTACTTACGTTTGGGTGTCATACCTAAGAGACCATTGCCTAATTCTGGGTCACAGAGATTTATACCTATGTTTCCTTCTAAAAAAATGGTTTGTTTTTTTTTTTTGGCTCTTGCATTTAGGTATTTGATCCATTTGAGATAATTGTTTTATATTTGATGTGGGATAGAAGGTCACACTTCATTCTTTGCACATAGAAATCTATTTGGAGCACCATTTGTTGAAAAGACTATTCTTTCTCCATTGAAATGTCTTGGCATTTGTCAAGAGTCATTTGGCCATAAATTCAAGGATTCCTGATTCTATTCCGTTGCTCTATTTGTCTGTCTTTACACTAGTACCACACACTCTTAATTACTGTGTATGTATATTGTTGTTAAAGCAGGGCGTGTACATCCTCTAAATTTGTGCTTTTTCCTCAAGGTTGTTTTGGCTATTCTGAGCCCCTTGCATTTCTATGTGAATTTAGGATCAGTCTTTCAATTTCTGTAAAAAGTGCTATGTGAGATTTTGATAGAGATCAGATTGATTCCGTAAATCACCATGGGGAATGTTGTCTTTTAAATATGAAGACTTGCAATCCACCAACATGGGATGTCTTTCATTTATTTAGGTCTTTATTCATGTTTTTGAGTATTTTTTTATAGTTTCCAGTGTCTTTCTATTTATCTTGTTAAATTTACTAAGTATTTTATTTCTTTTTGATGCTATTGTAAATGAAATTGTTTTCTTAATCTTGCTTCTGGGTTGTTCGTCACTATTATATAGACATACTTGATATTTTATATCAGTATTGCATCCTGCAATTTTGATGAACTCATTTTATAGCTCTATTATTTTCTTTCCTTAAGATTCTCTGTACACAGGAGATGATGCCATCTGAAAATAGAGATAGGTTTACTTTTTCCTTTTTGATCTTGGATATCTTATTCTTTTTTTTTCCTGATTGCCCAGGCTAGAACTTCCAGCAAAATGTTGACTAACAGTTGGAAGAGAGGATTTCTTTACCTTGTTCTTGACCCTAGGGGAAAGCTTTCAGTCTTCCTGGCTTCCCAGGTGGCTTAGATGGTAAAGAATCTGCCTGCAAGGCAGGAGACCTGGGCTCAATCCCTGGGTTGGGAAGATGCCCTGGAGAAGGGAATGACTCCCCATTCCAGTATTCTTACTTGGAGAATTCCACAAACAGAGGAACCTGGTGGGCTACAGCCCATGGGTTTACAAAGAGTCAGAAATGACTGAACAACACTTTCTTTTTTTTCGGTCTTTCTCCATTAAGTGTGATGTAAAGTGCCTTATCTCCCAGATGTTCTTTCATGTTGGCGATGTTGCCATCATATCAGTGATGAGTTTTCTTTTAATCCAATGGTTATAATACAGCTTTCTGAAAAACACACAGTGGAAAATTGTATTGTAGGAAGATGTGTCTAATACAATTTAACTACGTAACTTAAAATGTCTAAATATCATCTCATAGATATCAATTATGAATAAAGAAAAGCATGGAAAGAATTAAGATGGAATTAACACTGTACTTCTAGATGGTGGGATTATGGGTGCTTATTCTTCTCGATAATTTTTTTTTGTATTTTCCAACAAAGTAAATGTATGACTTTGACTATCAGGGAGTAGAGATCACATACAATTGCCCTGAGTTGGAGAAGGAGAGCGATAACGGGCCAGTGTTGAAGACAGTGAGCACACGTGTATCAGGGCAGCCTGACTGTAAGGCTACAAGGTGGCCAGAGGACTCATGTCTTGGTTTCTGGGTGAGAAAATGAGAACTCTCTGGAGCAGTCGCAACTTTTGGAGATAACACCCTGGAGGAAGAGGAGATGCTTTGGGGATTGAGTAGCCCAGGGGCAGCAAGTCACCAGTCACAGCTTAGAGTGGAGAAGCAGAGAGATGTTTCCTCCTAGGACCGCAGCGGGATCCAGCCTCAGAAGCTCTGTGGGGTCTACCCGTGGTGGGTCTACTTGCATTCAGAGTGTTAGCTGGTTCCCACAGACAAGCGAAGCCACTGACCTTTGTTTTGGAAAGTAGAAGTTGAGCTTAGAAAGCCGTGAGTTCC